>NC_137899.1:74508054-75202074 GCF_963455335.1 Martes martes | reverse complement strand
CCCAGCAATCCTCAGTTTGTTTCATGAGATTAAGAGTCTCTTATGGTTTGTCTCCGTTCCAATCCCATCTTGTTTCATTTTTCCCTTCTCTTCCCCCCAAACCCCCCACTCTGCCTCTCAAATTCCTCATATCAGGGAGATCATATGA
This sequence comes from Martes martes, assembly GCF_963455335.1. Lineage (NCBI taxonomy): Eukaryota > Metazoa > Chordata > Mammalia > Carnivora > Mustelidae > Martes > Martes martes. The sequence goes on along the minus strand of NC_137899.1, from coordinate 75,201,926 downwards.
TAATTGTCTTTCTCTGATTGACTTGTTTCACTCAGTGTAATACCTTCTAGTTCCATCCACGTCATTGCGAATGGCAAGATTTCATTTCTTTTGATGGCTGCATAGTATTCCATTATATATATATATACCACCTCTTCTTTATCCATTCATCTGTTGATGGACATCTAGGTTCTTTGCATAATTGGGCTATTGTGGACATTGCTGCTATAAACATTCGGGAGCATGTGCCCCTTTGGATCATTACATTTGTATATTTAAGGTAAATACCCAGTAGTGCGATTGCTGAGTCATAGGGTTGCTCTATTTTCAACTTTTTGAGGAACCTCCATGCTGTTTTCTAGAGTGGCTGCACCAGCTTGCATTCCCACCAGCAGTGTAGGAGGGTTCCCCTTCCTCTGCATCTTCTCCAACATCTGTCATTTCCTGACTTGTTAATTTTAGCCATTCTGAATGGTGTGAGGTGGTATCTCATTGTGGTTTTGATTTGTATTTCCCTGATACCGAGTGATATGGAGCACTTTCTCATGTGTCTTTTGGCCATATGGATGTCTTCTTTGCAGAAATGTCTGTTCATGTCTTCTGCCCATTTCTTGATTGGATTATTTGTTCTTTGGGTATTGAGTTTGGTAAGTTCTTTACAGATTTTGGATACTAGCCCTTTATCTGATATGTCATTTGCAAATATCTTCCCCATTCTGTCAGTTGTCTTTTGGTTTTGTTGACTATTTCCTTTGCTGTGCAAAAGCTTTTGATCTTGAGGAAGTCCCAATAGTTCATTTTTGACCTTGCTTTCCTTATCTTTGGCGATGTTTCTAGGAAGAAGTTGCTGTGGCTGAGGTCAAAGAGGTTGCTACCTGTGTTCTCCTCAAGGATTTTGATGGATTCCTGACTCACATTGAGGTCTTTCATCCATTTTGAGTCTATTTGTGTGTGTGGTGTGAGGAAATGGTCCAGTTTCATTTTTCTGCATGTGGCTGTCCTATTTTCCCAACACCATTTGTTGAAGAGACTGTCTTTTTTGCCTTGGACATTCTTTCCTGCTTTGTCAAAGATTAGTTGATCATAGAGTAGAGGGTCTATTTCTGGGCTCTCTATTGTGTTCCATTGACCTGTGTGTCTGTTTTTGTGCCAGTACCATACTGTCTTGATGGTGACAGCTTTGTAATAGAGCTTGAAGATGCCACCAACTTTGGCTTTCTTTTTCAACATTCCTCTGGCTATTCAGGGTCTATTCTGGTTCCATATAAATTTTAGGATTATTTGTTTTATTTCTCTGAAAAAATGTTGATGGTATTTTGATAGGGATTGCATTAAAGGTGTAGATTGCTTTAGGTAGCATAGACATTTCCACAATATTTTTTCTTCCAATCCATGAGCATGGAACACTTTTCCATTTCTTTGTGTCTTCTTCAATTTCTTTCATGAGTACTCTATAGTTTTCTGAGTGCAGATTCTTTGCCACTTTGGTTATGTTTATTCCTAGGTATGTTATGGTTTTGGGTGCAGTTGTAAATGGGATTGACTCCTTAATTTCGCTTTCTTCTCTCTTGCTGTTGGTGTATAGAAATGCAACTGATTTCTGTGATTTTATATCCTGACACTTTACTGAATTCCTGTATGAGTTCTAGAAGTTTTAGAGTGTTTTGGGTTTTCTACATAAAGTATCATATCATCTGCAAAGAGTGAGCGTTTGACTTCTTCTTTGCTGATATGGATGCCTTTAATTTCTTTTTGTTGTCTGACTGCTGGAGCTAGGACTTCTAGTACTATGCTGAATAGCAGTGGTGATAGTGGACATCCCTGCCGTGTTCCTGATATTGGGGGAAAAGCTCTCAGTTTTTCCCCATTGAGAATGATATTCATTGTGGGTTTTTCATAGATGGCTCTGATGATATTGAGGAATGTACCCTCTATCCCTACACTTGTCAAATGCTTTTTCAGCATGTATTGAGAGTATCATATGGTTCTTGTTCTTTCTTTCATTAATGTATTGCATCACATTGATTGATTTGCAGATGTTGAACCAACCTTGCAAGACCGGGAATAAATCCCATTTGGTCGTGGTGAATAATCCTTTTAATACTATTGGCTAGTATTTTGGTGAGCATAATCCTTTTAATCCTATTGACTAGTATTTTGGTGAGAATTTTCGCATCTGTGTTCAGCAAGGATATTGGGCTGTAATTCTCTTTTTTTGATGGGGTCTTTGTCTGGTTTGGAGATCAAAGTAATGCTGGCCTCATAAAATGAGTTAGTTATTATTGTATTATTGTTGATTTCTTTGATTTTGTTATTAATTGGTTTATATAGTTGGCTGATCCCATGTTAGGGGCATAGATATTTAACATTGTTAGATCTTCTTGTTGGACAGACCTTTTGAGTATATAGTGTTCTTCCTTATCTCTTATTATAGTCTTTGGCTTAGTTTTCCTTCCATTTCTATTTTTTTGGAACAGTTTCAGAAGAATAGGTATTAATTCTTCTTTAAATGTTTGGTGGAATTCCCCTGGGAAGCTGTCCGGCCCTGGGCTCTTATTTGTTGGGAGATTTTTGATGACTGTTTCAATCTCCTTACTGGTTATGGGTCTGCTCAGGTTTTCCATTTCTTCCTGGTTCAGTTGTGGTAGTTTATATGTCTCTAGGAATGCCTTCCAGATTGTCAAATTTGCTGGCATTGAGTTGCTCATAATATGTTCTTATAATTGTTTGTATTTCTTTGGTGTTGGTTGTGATCTCTCCTCTTTCATTCATGATTTTATTTATTTGGGTCCTTTCTCTTTTGTTTTTGATAAGTCTGTCCAGGGGTTTATCAATCTTATTAATTCTTTCAAAGAACTAGCTCCTAGTTTCATTGATTTGTTCTAGTCTTCTTTTGGTTTCTGTTTGATTTCTGCTCTGATCTTTATGATTTCTCTTCTCCTGCTGAGTTTAGGCTTTCTTTGCTGTTCTTTCTCCAGATCCTTTAGGTGTAGGGTTAGATTGTGTATTTGAGACCTTTCTTGTTTTTGAGAAAGGCTTGTATCACTATATACTTTCCTCTCAGGACTGCCTTTGCTGTGTCCCAAAGATTTTGAACAGTTATGTTTTCATTTTCATTTGTTTCCATGCATTTTTTCAATTCTTCTTTAATTTCCTGGTTGACCCATTCATTCTTTAGTAGGATGCTCTTTAGCCTCTATGTATTTGAGTTCTTTCCAAGTTTCCTCTTGTGATTGAGTTCTAGCTTCAGAGCATTGTGCTCTGAAAATATGCAGGGAATGATCCCAATCTTTTGGTACTGGTTGAGACATGATTTGCGACTCAGGATGTTCTGGAGGATATTCCATGTGCACTAGAGAAGAATGAGTATTCTGTTGCTTTGGGATGGAATGTTCTGAATATATCTGTGATGTCCATCTGGTCCACTGTGTCATTTAAGGCCTTTATTTCATTGTTGATCTTTTGCTTGGATGATCTGTCCATTTCAGTGAGGGGGGTGTTAAAGTTCGTTATTATTGTATTATTGTCGATGTCTTTCTTTGATTTTGTTATTAATTGGTTTATATAGTTGGCTGATCCCATGTTAGGGGCATAGATATTTAAAATTGTTAGATCTTCTTGTTGGACAGACCCTTTGAATATATACTGTTCTTCCTCATGTCTTATTATAGTCTTTGGCTTAATATCTACCTTATCTGATATAAGGTTTGCCACCCCAGCTTTTCTTTTGATGTCCATTAGCATGGTACATTGTTTTCCACCCCCTCAATTTAAATCTGGAAGTGTCTTCGAGTCTAAAATGAGTTTCTTGTAGACAGCATATAGATGGGTTTTGTTTTTTAATCCATTTTGATACCCTGTGTCTTTTGATTGGGGCATTTAGCTCATTTACATTCAGGGTAATTATTGAAAGTTGAGTTTAGTGCCATTTTATTGCCTGTAAGATGGCTATTACTGTATATTGTCTCTGTTCCTATCTGGTCTATTACTTTTAGGCTCTCTCTTTGCTTAGAGGACCCCTTTCAATATTTCCTGTAGAGCTGGTTTGGTGTTTGAAAATTCTTTTAATTTTTGTTTGTCGTGGAAGGATTTTATCTTTCCTTCTATTTTCAATGATAGCCTAGCTGGATATAGTATTCTTGGCTGCATATTTTTCTAATTAGTGCTCTGAATATATCATGCCAGTTCTTTCTGGCCTGCCAGGTCTCTGTGGGTAAGTCTGCTGCCAATTTAATATTTCTACCATTGTATGTTACAGACTTCTTTTCCCGAGCTGCTTTCAGGATTTTCTCTTTATCACTAAGACTTGTAAGTTTTACTGTTAGATGATGGCATGTGGACCCATTTTTATTGATTTTGTGGGGGTTTCTCTGTGCTTCCTGGATTTTGATGCTTGTTCCCTTTGCCATATTAGGGGAATTCTCTATTACAATTTGCTCCAATATACCATCTGCCTCTCTCTCTCTTCCCTCTTCTACTGGAATCTCAATTATTCCAGTATTGTTTTGTCTTATGGTATCACTTATCTCTCAAATCCTCCCTTCATGGTCTAGTAGTTGTTTGTGTCTCTTTTGCTCAGCTTCTTTATTCCCTGTCATTTGGTCTTCTATATCACTAATTCTCTCTTCTGCCTCATTTATCCATTCTTGATTGCACCTCATTAATACCTTATTTGATTGCACATCATTAATACCTTTTTTGATTTCAGCTTGGTTAGATTTTAGTTCTTTTATTTCTCCAGAAAGGGATTTTATTTCTCCAGACAGGGTTTCTCTAATATCCTCCATGCCTTTTTGGACCCCAGCTAACAACTTGAGAATTATCATTCTGAACTCTAGATCTGACATATTACCAATGTCTGTATTGATTAGGTCCCTAACCATAGATACTGCCTCTTGTTCTTTTTTTTGTGTTGAGTTTTTCCACCTTGTCATTTTATCCAGATAAGAATATATGAATGAGAGAATGAAATACTAAAAGTGTGGCAAAGACCTCAGAAAAATGTACGCTAACCAAATCAGAAGGAACCCAAACTGGGAGCAGAAGAGGGGAATAAAAATAAATTAAAAAATATATATATATATATGACTGGTGAATAGAACAGAGCCACCCACTTGATTTTGGGTGTATTTTGGTCTCTTAGGAGAAACTACCTCCCAACATTTTAAAGGATGAAAAACATATATATACAAAAATAAGGGTAAATATGATGAAAGGATGGAATATGAGCGTAAAGATGAAAATTTTTAAAAAATTCTGTAAAAGGAATTGATAAGATAAGTTGGTTGGAAAAAGAAAGAAGAAAAAAGAGAGAGAGAATGTGCTCATGTTGGAGACTAGAACAAAGCCATGTGCTAGATTTAGGGCATATTCTTACGTATCAGAAGAAATTGTATCCCAAAATTTTTTAGAATAAAAAGAGCAGTGGCCCGACTGTGCCTCGGATCATGGTTTAAGGTAATCCCAAGCTGAGAGCTCACTCCTCAGCTCTGTCTCTGTAGTCAGGTTTCCTGCTCGGATACCTAGGAACTCTGCCATGCTCAGACACCCCCGATATTTCAGTGACCCTGTGGATCCTGAGACACACTGTCCCTGCGAGGGCTCCACCTCTAATTAGCTCTGGAGCGATATCCCTCAGTGGAACAGACTTCTAAAAGTTCTGGTTGTGTGCTCCACTGCTCCGCCGCTTGCCGGGAGCTGGTCCTTCCCCTCTTGGTGTCTCTTCCTGTTGCTTCAGATTCACTTCTCTGCACGTCCTACCTTTCAGAAAGTGGTCAATTTTCTCTTCCTGGAATTGCTACTGTTCTTCTCTTCGATCTCCTGTTGAGTTTGTAGGTGTTCGGAATGGTTTGATAAATATCTAGCTGAACTCCTGCGACCTAATGTCTTTTCAGTCCACTACTCCTCTGCCATCTTGCCTCTGCTCTGTAGATATCTTTTTTTTTTTTATTAATTTTTTTTATTTTAATAAACATATAATGTATTTTTATCCCCAGGGGTACAGGTCTGTGAATCGTCTGGTTTACACATTTCACAGCACTCATCATAGCACATACCCTCCCCAATGTCCATTTCCCCACCACCCTCTCCCATCCCCCTTCCCCCCCGCAACCCTCAGTCTGTTTCTTGAGATTGAGTCTTTTATGGTTTGTCTCCCTCCCAATCCCATCTTTTCATTTTTTCTTTTCCTACCTCCCCCCAAACCCCCCCACCTTGCATCTCCACTTCCTCATATCAAAGAGATCATATGATAGTTATATTTCTCCGATTGACTTATTTCGCTAAGCATGATACCCTCTAGTTCCATCCACGTCGTCGCAAATGGCAAGATTTCATGTCTTTTGATGGCTGCATAGTATTCCATTGTGTATATATACCACATCTTCTTTATCCATTCATCTGTTGATGGACATCTAGGCGCTTTCCACAGTTTGGCTATTGTGGACATTGCTGCTATAAACATTCGGGTGCACGTGCCCCTTCGGAGCACCACGTTTGTATCTTTAGGATATATACCCAGGAGTGCAATTGCTGGGTCGTAGGGTAGCTCTATTTTCAGTTTTTTGAGGAACCTCCACACTGTTTTCCAGAGTGGTTGCACCAGCTTGCATTCCCACCAACAGTGTAGGAGGGTTCCCCTCTCTCCGCATCCTCGCCAGCATCTGTCATTTCTTGACTTGTTAATTTTAGCCATTCTGACTGGTGTGAGGTGGTATCTCATTGTGGTTTTGATTTGTATTTCCCTGATGCCGAGTGATGTGGAGCATTTTTTCATGTGTCTGTTGGCCATCTGGATGTCTTCCTTGCAGAAATGTCTGTTCATGTCCTCTGCCCATTTCTTGACTGGATTATTTGTTCTTTGGGTATTGAGTTTGATAAGCTCTTTATAGATTTTGGATACGAGCCCTTTATCTGATATGTCGTTTGCAAATATCTTCTCCCATTCTGTCAGTTGTCTTTTGGTTTTGTTAACTGTTTCCTTTGCTGTGCAAAAGCTTTTGATCTTGATAAAATCCCAATAGTTCATTTTTGCCCTTGCTTCTGTTGCCTTTGGCGATGTTCCTAGGAAGAAGTTGCTGCGGTGGAGGTCAAAGAGGTTGCTGCCTGCATTGTCCTCAAGGATTTTGATAGATTCCTTTCGCACATTGAGGTCCTTCATCCACTTTGAGTCTATTTTCGTGTGTGGTGTAAGGAAATAGTCCAATTTCATTTTTCTGCATGTGGCTGTCCAATTTTCCCAGCACCATTTGTTGAAGAGGCTGTCTTTTTTCCATTGGATATTCTTTCCTGCTTTGTCGAAGATTAGTTGACCATAGAGTTGAGGGTCTATTTCTGGGCTCTCTATTCTGTTCCATTGGTCTATATGTCTGTTTTTGTGCCAGTACCATGCTGTCTTGATGATGACAGCTTTGTAATAGAGCTTGAAGTCTGGAATTGTGATACCACCGACTTTGGCTTTCTTTTTCAATATTCCTTTGGCTATTCGAGGTCTTTTCTGGTTCCATATAAATTTTAGGATTATTTGTTCTATTTCTTTAAAAAAAATGGATGGGATTTTGATAGGGATTGCATTAAATGTGTAGATTGCTTTAGGTAAAATAGACATTTTCACAATATTTGTTCTTCCAATCCATGAGCATGGAATATTTTTCCATTTCTTTGTGTCTTCCTCAATTTCTTTCATGAGTACTTTATAGTTTTCTGAGTATAGATTCTTTGCCTCTTTGGTTAGATTTATTCCTAGGTATCTTATGGTTTTGGGTACGATTGTAAATGGGACTGACTCCTCAATTTCTCTTTCTTCTGTCTTGTTGTTAGTGTAAAGAAATGCGACTGATTTCTGTGCATTGACTTTATATCCTGACACTTTACTGAATTCCTGTATAAGTTCTAGCAGTTTTGGAGTGGAGCCTTTTGGGTTTTCCACATATAGTATCATATCATCTGCAAAGAGTGATAGTTTGACTTCTTCTTTGCTGATTTGGATGCCTTTAATTTCTTTTTGTTGTCTGATTGCTGAGGCTAGGACTTCTAGTACTATATTGAACAGCAGTGGTGATAACGGACATCCCTGCCGTGTTCCTGACCTTAGCGGAAAAGCTTTCAGTTTTTCTCCATTGAGAATGATATTTGCGGTGGGTTTTTCATAGATGGCTTTGATAATGTTGAGGTATGTGCCTTCTATCCCTACACTTTGAAGAGTTTTAATCAGGAAGGGATGCTGCACTTTGTCAAACGCTTTTTCAGCATCTATTGAGAGTATCATATGGTTCTTACTCTTTCTTTTATTAATGTATTGTATCACATTGATGGATTTGCGGATGTTGAACCAACCTTGCAGCCCTGGAATAAATCCCACTTGGTCGTGGTGAATAATCCTTTTAATGTACTGTTGGATCCTATTGGCCAGTATTTTGGTGAGAATTTTCGCATCTGTGTTCATCAAGGATATTGGTCTGTAATTCTCTTTTTTGGTGGGATCCTTGTCTGGTTTTGGGATCAAGGTGATGCTGGCCTCATAGAATGAGTTTGGAAGTTTTCCTTCCATTTCTATTTTTTGGAACAGTTTCAGGAGAATAGGAATTAATTCTTCTTTAAATGTTTGGTAGAATTCCCCTGGGAAGCCGTCTGGTCCTGGACTTTTGTTTGTTTGGAGATTTTTGATGACTGTTTCAATCTCCTTACTGGTTATGGGTCTGTTCAGGTTATCTATTTCTTCCTGGTTCAGTTGTGGTAGTTTATACATCTCTAGAAATGTATCCATTTCTTCCAGGTTGTCAAATTTGTTGCCATAGAGTTGCTCGTAGTATGTTCTTATAATTGTTTGTATTTCTTTGGTGTTGGTTGTGATCTCTCCTCTTTCATTCATGATTTTATTTATTTGCGTCCTTTCTCTTTTCTTTTTGATAAGTCTGGCCAGGGGCTTATCAATCTTATTAATTCTTTCAAAGAACCAGCTCCTAGTTTTGTTGATTTGTTCTATTGTTTTTTTAGTTTCTATTTCATTGATTTCTGCTCTGATCTTTATGATTTCTCTTCTCCTGCTGGGTTTAGGCTTTCTTTGTTGTTCTCTCTCCAGCTCCTTTAGGTGTAGGGTTAGGTTGTGTATTTGAGACCTTTCTTGTTTCTTGAGAAAGGCTTGCACCGCTATATATTTTCCTCTCAGGACTGCCTTTGTTGTGTCCCACAGATTTTGAACTGTTGTGTTTTCATTATCATTTGTTTCCATGAATTTTTTCAATTCTTCTTTAATTTCCTGGTTGACCCATTCATTTTTTAGAAGGATGCTGTTTAGTCTCCATGTATTTGCGTTCTTTCCAAATTTCCTCTTGTGATTGAGTTCGAGCTTCAGAGCATTGTGGTCTGAAAATATGCAGGGAATGATCTCGATCTTTTGGTACCGATTGAGACCTGATTTATGACCCAGGATGTGGTCTATTCTGGAGAATGTTCCATGTGCACTAGAGAAGAATGTATATTCTGTTGCTTTGGGATGGAATGTTCTGAATATATCTGTGATGTCCATCTGGTCCAGTGTGTCATTTAAGGCCTTTATTTCCTTGTTGATCTTTTGCTTAGATGATCTGTCTATTTCAGTGAGGGGAGTGTTAAAGTCCCCTGCTATTATTGTATTACTGTCGATGTATTTCTTTGATTTTGTTATTAATTGGTTTATATAGTTGGCTGCTCCCATGTTAGGGGCATAGATATTTAAGATTGTTAGATCTTCTTGTTGGACAGACCCTTTGAGTATGATATAGTGTCCTTCCTCATCTCTTATTATAGTCTTTGGCTTAAAATCTAATTGATCTGATATAAGGATTGCCACCCCAGCTTTCTTCTGATGTCTATTAGCATGGTACATTGTTTTCCACCCCCTCACTTTAAATCTGGAGGTGTCTTCGGGTCTAAAATGAGTTTCTTGGAGGCAGCATATGGATGGGTTTTGTTTTTTTATCCATTCTGATACCCTGTGTCTTTTGATTGGGGCATTTAGCCCATTAACATTCAGGGTAACTATTGAGAGATATGAATTTAGTGCCATTGTATTGCCTGTAAGATGATTGTTACTGTATATTGTTTCTGTTTCTTTCTGATCTACTACTTTTAGGGTCTCTCTTTGCTTAGAGGACCCCTTTCAATATTTCCTGTAGAGCTGGTTTGGTGTTTGCAAATTCTTTCAGCTTTTGTTTGTCCTGGAAGCTCTTTATCTCTCCTTCTATTTTCAATGATAGCCTAGCCGGATATAGTATTCTTGGCTGCATGTTTTTCTCGTTTAGTGCTCTGAATATATCATGCCAGTTCTTTCTGGCCTGCCAGGTCTCTGTGGATAGGTCTGCTGCCAATCTAATGTTTTTACCCTTGTATGTTACAGACTTCTTTTCCCGGGCTGCTTTCAGGATTTTCTCTTTGTCGCTAAGACTTGTAAATTTTACTATCAGGTGACGAGGTGTGGACCTATTTTTATTGATTTTGAGGGGCGTTCTTAGCATCTCCTGGATTTTGATGTTTGTTCCCTTTGCCATATTAGGGAAATTCTCTCCAATAATTGTCTCCAATATACCTTCTGCTCCCCTCTCTCTTTCTTCTTCTTCTGGAATCCCAATTATTCTAATGTTGTGTCGTCTTATGGTGTCACTTATCTCTCGAATCCTCTCCTCGTGTTCCAGTAGTTGTTTGTCTCTCTTTTGCTCAGCTTCTTTATTCTCTGTCATTTGGTCTTCTATGTCACTAATTCTTTCTTCTGCCTCATTTATCCTGGCAGTGAGAGCTTCCATTTTTGATTGCACCTCATGAATAGCTTTTTTGATTTCAACTTGGTTAGATTTTAGTTCTTTTATTTCTCCAGAAAGGGCTTTTATCTCTCCGGAGAGGGTTTCTCTAATATCTTCTATGCCTTTTTCGAGCCCGGCTAGAACCTTGAGAATTGTCATTCTGAACTCTAGATCTGTCATGCTACCTATGTCTGTATTGATTAGGTCTCCAGCCTTCGGTACGGCCTCTTGTTCTTTTTTTTGAGGTGAGTTTTTCCGCCTTGTCATTTTGTCCAGGTAGGATTTGCTTTCTCCTGCTGTGGAATTCCGCTGTTCTTGGTGACTGAAGTTGGTTTTGGATGGTTTCTTGTTGATCTTCTGGGGGAGGGGCCTGTTGTAGTGATTCTCAAGAGTCTTTGCCGCAGGCGGAATTGCACCGCCCTTGCCAGGGGCCGGGCTAAGTAATCCGCTCGGGTTCGCTTTCGGGATCTTTTGTTCCCTGAGCGCTTTCCGTAGAGTTCCGGAGGACGGGAATGAAGATGGCGGCCTCCCAATCTCTCGGCCCAGAGGAGCCAAGAGCTTGGGGTTCCGCTCCTCAGTGCGCTCTCAGAGCAAAGCGCCCAATAGCCCCGCCTCCCTGGCTTGCGGTCGCGCCTCGAGGAAAGCAGTCAATTGTTGGAGCTGGAGAAAAGCGCCGGGTCGCTTTTGTCTCCGTGGCCTCCGGCCGCGCTCCGAGCCCACCCAGACTGCGACCGGCACAAGGTAACCCGGGGCTTAGAGCTCACTCCTCGGCTTTGTCGCTATAGCCGGCTTCCCCGCTCTAATACCTGCGAGCTCTGCGGCACTCAGACACCCCCAGTCCTTCTGTGACCCCGCGGGTCCTGGGGTTATGCTGACCCCGCCTGGGTTTCCCCCCAGTTTAGCCTCTGGAGCGATGTCTCCCAGTGGAGCCGACTTTTAAAAGTCCCGATTTTGTGCTCCGTCGCTCCGCCGCTTGCCGGGTGCCGGCCCCTCCCCCCGGGGTCTATCTTCCCGTCGCTTTGGATTCACTTCTCCGCAGGTCCTACCTTTCAGAAAGTGATCGATTTTCTGTTTCTGGGATTGTTGCTCTTCTTCTCTTCGATTTCCCGTTGGATTTATAGGTGTTCACAATGGTTAGATAAGCTATCTAGCTGATCTCCTGCTACCCGATGTCGTCTCAGCCTGCTACTTCGCCGCCATCTTGACTCCTCCCCCCTCTGTAGATATCTTTTGAAGGCAGAGCCAAAAGCATTTCCTGATAGATTGGATATGGAAAGTGAGAAGTGAGTAGTCAGGTTGCTCAAAGTTTGACCTGAGCATCTGGAAGGGTGGAGTTAACATCAACTCATATAGGGAACCTGTAGGTAGACTAAATTTTGAAAGAGGAACACCAGAAATTCATTTTGGTAATGCTAGGATTGAGATGTCTACGTGACATCTAATTTAGAATGATCTAAATTATGCTATTGTTGAAACTAAATCTCAAAATGTCAGTGACTTAATGTATCAAAAGGTTACTTCTCACTCATCTTATACATAAAACATGCTTTACACACACAGACAAAGGGACCAAAGGTGATGGAAAGACTGCTTTATTGTAACTGAATTTAGAAACATATGGCTTCCAGGATCATGAAGCAGGGGAAGAGAAGAACTAGAGAGTTGTCTTGGCTCTTAATATATCTGCCCAGAAGTGCCACGTACTTCCTCCTACAACCTACTGACCAAACCTAGTCATATGGCACCATCTAATTATAAAAGGGTGGGAAATACGGACTTTGATAAATGAGCAGACATTCAGCTGAGAGGTCTTTGCTGTGATATGAATTTGAGAGTGATTTGCTATGTGAATAATATTTAAATCCAGGGGATTGTGAAATCACCAGGGAGAGAACAAAGTTAGAGAAGAGGAGAGGAAGAAGGATTGACCCGTGGGGTTCTCCATTGTTTATAGGTTGGAGAGTAGAAGAAAAAAGCAAAGAAAACTGAAAAGGACTATATAATGAAGTAAGAGGAAAGCCAGGAGCCTAGAGCACCCTGAAATTCAAGTGAAGAAAGGGTACCAAAGAAAATAGAGTGATGAACTATGACAGAGCTACTGATATTTCCAGTATGATGAGAACTGAGAATTGACCATTACATTAACAAGGTGGAGCTCTTTGGTGTCCTCCATATTTTGAAGGTCTGATATAACAACTTTTTGAAGTGAATTTAAGGGAGAACTGGAGGAGAGGAATTTGAGATTATAAGGATAGGCAACTCTTTTTGAGGAAATATAATAAAAAATGTGAAATAAATGGAGTGTCAGCTAAAGCAAGAAAAGATGAAAAACAAGATTTTTTAAAAAAAGATTTTGTTTCTTTATTTGAGAGAGACAGTGAGCAGGAGGGGGAAGGAGAGAGAGTCTGAAGCAGAATTGTGCTGCACAAGAGCCCATTGCAGGACTTGATCCTATGACCGTGAGGTCACTACCTGAGCCCAGACCAAGACTTGGAAGCTTAACAGACTGAGCCACTCAGGCACTCTCCAACAAGGTTTTGTTAAATGAGAAAAATAATAACCCATGTGTATGCTAATGAATGGATAGAAAAACACTGATGCAGGAGACAAGGGTAAAAGTTGCTAAAGTAATGTTCTTAACAAGGGGGAGTAGATACGTCTACTGCAAGTGAAAGAACTGATTCACTAGGGACAAGTAGGAAGGCAGAATTGAAGAGTGAGATGTGATGGGAGTCTCTGTAAAGCTTGTGTGCAAGTGTCTATGGAAGCTATGCCTTGGATTTGACATGAACATCAAATGAAACAAACTCAAAAATAATAGGCAAATATAAGTTATTATTAAACTACTATTAGCTTTTAATAGCTTAGCACTGGTGAAAACTTCCAAGAAAGAGTCCAACAGGAATTCAGCAGGCTAGACTCATTTGGAAGAAGAGGGAACCTATCTAGAGGCTGTTAGGAGTACTAGAGTATGCTGCAGGCTCTCTGGAAATCATCTTTGCAGAAATGATGTTCATTAGAGAAACAAGGGGAGAGTGAGGGTTATCCTAAATTATTCCTATTAGGAATTGAATGGGTAGAGACTTATATCTCTGTTGCTAGCATGTGTTTTTATAGCTGTATTAGCTCATAAATTAATCTATGGCCAATAGTTACCATATTAACTCAGTTGCATGGGCCTCATTTGTATATGTCACATGCAAGCAAGCAGCAGCCATTCACAAGGGGTCAATGCTTTGGGACTCAGTGGGCCACATTTAGAAAAAAATGTACCTTCTAAATGATATTTATATGTTTTCTTGAAAACATTTATATTCTGTTCTACAGTAGTAATTAATACCTTCCTAATATGGGATAAAATGAACTCTCTCAGTCTCAGAATGCTACTCAGGAACCTGACAGACTGTTGACACTTCTGTTGCCTTAGTCATTATCATTTCCTTTTGGGACAAAACTTAACAATGCAGAGGTTTGTTCTGGTGTGTGTGTATGTGTGTGTGTGTGTGTATGTGCGTTTTTCTTAGTAATTTAAATTGTCAATAATTGACCAATTCATTCCATGAATCATTGGAAATTTTCTAATTTTTTAGACCTATAAAAACTATGTTCTCTTGAATTAGTTGATGCTATATCACCAAGCTGCCATGTTCTGGAAAATCAAGCCCTTTTTCTGCTATAGTTCTAAAGATTTTCCAAGAGTACTAATAAATTACAGAATCATAGAATTTTTCAGAACATTCTATACTGTAGAGGTTTGCATACAGAATAGTGAAGTGAAGGATTTTAGAGGCCATGTGATAGCCCACTGCCAACATCTATATTGCCCAAAGAATGGAAAGACTGTGCACTAAAGTTGCCAGGGGAGCCTCTCTCTGGTTTTGTTAGAGAGCCTTTTATGAAAAACACAATTAATTCATCCTTCCACTCCAGCGCTTTTAACAGGATAACAGTTGACAAACTGCCAGGTTTTATTAGCCAGAACAGAAATAGACATCACTATGTCATAACAGTCCTAAACAGGAGCTTCTATGTTTTCTACTGCAGCATTGGAAGATTCTGAATTTTTTTTTTAAATTTTATTTCTTTATTTGACAGAGAGAGATCACAAGTAGGCAGAGAGTCAGGGAGAGAGAGGGGGGGAAGCAGGCTCCCCGCTGAGCAGAGAGTCTGATGCAGGGCTCGAACTCAGGACCCTGAGATCATGACCTGAGCTGAAGGCAGAGGCCTAACCCACTGAGCCACCCAGGTGCCCCAGAAGATTCTGAATTTTTGATGCATTGGCCTTAGGTGTCCACCTTGCTTATGAGGCTTAAATTGATATACTGAATGTACAGAGATTTTCAAAACCTTTTATTTTTCTTACATACATTTAAAATTCTTGTTAACATGATATAGGTTCATGTTAAAAAAAAAAACAGGCAGAAGGGTTTATAATTAAAAGCCATTGGCCCCACCTCATCTTCTCCCACATGTAATTCTGTACCCCAGAGGCAACAGTTTTCTTTTTTAAGTGCTTCCATCTTAAACTTCTTTGCCAGTTCACTTTATATATCTCTATGTTACGTATACTATGGCACTGTTTCTTAATTTTCCACAGACATTGTTTATTGACTTTCTGTTAGATACAGATTTAATTAGCAATAATAGCGCCTCGGATAAACCTCATTGGCTACGATACTGCCACTGCGCAAAGCTTAGATACAGATTTAGATCAATTATCTCCTCCAAATCCTTGGCACCACCACCATCGTCACCTTCTAGTTGGTTATGGCATGATTTTATGACTCATATTGGTCATTGTTAAACAATTTATAACAATACCAATTGTTATATAGTATCTCCATACTTCTCACTTCGTAAAAGGACATCAGTGCTCCTGGTCTGCATTTAAGCTCTTTTCCTTGTTTCATCTCCCAAATTGTTTACACTTCCATTATACATATCAAGTTGAAAATCATTCGCATTGTATTCACAGTTAATGCATTCTGATACATTTATAAGCTGATTCTAAAGTTGAAAATCAACATATCCTGGTTTGTGTATTTTTTTTTTTTCCTGGCCACCTTCAGTAATGATCCCATATCAATTCTACTTTTTATGTCCTGAAAAGTCATTGAAAACTCTTTTTTTTTTTTTTTAAACTGATAGTTCATCTCTGGTTCTCTTATGTTGTAGTTTCATACAATCTTCATTGCTTTCCTTCTGATAAAATCAAAAGAAGGAAAAAGGATAAAAAAGTGTCTCAGTCCACATTGTCTTCTTCGGAAGCTCCTTTTTAACTTAGGCCCCCCACTGCCTCCCCAATACATATGTAACGAAAGAAAAGTGTTGGACCAACAATAATCTAACTAGATTCGTGTTTTCAGTAATCCACTATTGGAACTTCATTTAATACATACTGTCATTTTACTTCTGAATTTAACATTTCATTACTGCTTTAAATTTAGGAAGGAGAACGTTTTAATCCAAAATACCCTGACATGGCAAATGAGAAAGGCAAACAAATTCTGGAAAATGGAAAGAAACATGTAAAAACCAACCATTGATTTTAATTATCTTTTTATTCTGACATTCTTAAAAATATATCAAAAACAAAAATGTTTTCTTTTAAAGTTTTGGCATGATATCTTGATTCTTTATTTAGTTTCCTCCAATTACAGTTTATACTATGCCTGGCAGGCAATTGCCCGTTTTGATATCTTCATCTGCACTGCAGGATGAGATAGTAACATACTTTCCCCTGCCTTCTGTAAAGCCTGGTTTACAGTTTTAATAACTCCTTGGAACAAATTACTGTACAATATAAACATATATTCCTGTTTATTCAGAGTGACAATTTTGTTATTGCTGTATTATGAAAACAATTGTGTTTTTAAATGAAATATACTCATTAATTAAAACCAAGAGATCAGCTTAACTACAATATGTACACAATCCAAAGTCCCAAGAATTTTGTCTCACAAAATCATCTTGCCAAACAGTTGTCTACAATAAAGTCAATGTCTGCATGATTCCTATTTTAAGTATGTCAAATTTATGTCTCCCTGTTTTCTTATTTCCTGAAAGTATATATATATATATATATATATTTTTTTTTTTTGGATATTTTCTTTACCACTTTGTAGGCTTGAGGGATATCTTGATGTGCCAGCAGGACAGACTGCTTTGTCCTGGACTGAAGGTGGCCTTGTGAAAAACTGACTCCAGGAAAAGAGAGGACTGTAGCTTAGTGGTGAGGGGCCTGGCTTGGAGGCCAGAAAGTGGGTGCCATTCCTGGCTCATCTTCTTACTGACTACATGACCTTAGACATTTGACTTACTCTTTCGAAACTTATGAATGGGAACAATAATAGTATTTACCTTAGATAGCTGCCAAGAGACTAATATAAAGCAACTCATGTAAAACACAGCAAAATGCCCACACTTATAAAATATACATCAAATGTTAGTTATTTTTATTCTTATTATCTTGACTTGTTAATTATTCAAAAATATTCAAAAGTATTAGTCCTGTCTGAGCACATAGAACTACCTACACACATGAATTTCTCCTTATGTTTTTGAGGACCTAAGATGCATTCTGAAGATAGTTTTCCAATAGGAAAAGATAGGAACTTCTCTTCTTTCACATCATAGGCATGATTCAGATTTTGGGAATTGCTTGCATAGTGTGGCAGTTGAAGTATTAAGTCCAACCTTAATCTTCCCTCCGCTTAGGAGGTCAAGTTTGTATATAGCTTATTTATATCTAGATCCCTGTTTTTATTAAGATGCTTTCTGTAGCTTAACATGGAGATTAGTTTCATAAAACCTGTTTAACTTTCACTTGACATAGCAAACAAATCCCTAAATTTCTAAGCAGAAGTTTGTGTGTCCCTAACTAGGTAGAGAGAAGATGAACCCCAAGGTAATGGTGGCGGGCTGAGGGGAAATACTAAAGACTTGATTAAATTCTGGCTGTACCACTAACTTTCTTTGTGATTTAAGCCAAGACACTTTATTCATTCATCACTTTATGCATATTTTTCCTGTACTATGTTCCAGAAACTAGAATAGACAAATAAAACTCCTTTCCTTAGGGAACACAGTTTAGTTTGGAAAGCAGACCAAGTACAATACAACATATATGACAATACATACACAGTGTGACAATTCATACATCACTGAATGACATGTATGCATATATGATGTGTGTGATGGTATGTGGTATCATGTGTATACTATGAAATCTATCTTACTATATTTTATTAGTTTTTGTTATTTATTTGTGTGTGTGTGTATTCTGCATAATATTTGCTAAATTTCTGGAATCTTTAAATTTATATCTTTGAGTTAAAAATAGCACTACCTTATGATTCAGCAATCATACTGCTGGGTGTTTATCTAAAGATAAACATGATTTATCTAGATTTTATCTAAAGATAAAACATGGATTCAAAAAGATACATGCACTCCTCTGCTTATAGCAGCATTATTTACAATAACCAAGATATGGAAACAGTCCAAGTATCCATCAGCTGATGAATAGATAAAGCTGATGAATGAGATATATATGTATCCATATATCTCACATCTATATATATGGAATATTATTCAGCCATAAAAAGATTGAAATTTTGCCTTTTGCAATGACATGGATGGAGTTAGAGTATAATGCTAAATAAGCGAAGTCAGTCAATCAGAGAAGACAATACCATATGACTTCACTCATATGTGGAATTTAAGAAACAAAACAAACAGGCAAAAGGAAAAAAAAGAGAGAGAAAGAAAGAAATTGAGAAACAGACTCTTAACCGTAGAAAACAAGTGGATGGTTACTAGAAGGGAGATGGGTGGAGGATGGGTGAAATAGGTGATGGGGATTAAGAAGTGCACTTGAGATGAGCACTGGGTGATGTGTGGTTGTTGAATTACTATATTGTACACCTGAAATTAATATAATGCTGTATGTTAATTAACTGGAATTAAAATAAACTTTAAAAGCCCCCAAAATTATATATTTGACAAAATTTGGGAGATTTTCAGACATGATTTCTTTAAATATTTTTTTTTTTCTGTCCCATTATCTCTCTCCCCTCCCTCTGGGATTACAAATATATGTATAAATATATGTACATATATATACATGCATACATATCAGAGAAATCTTTTGTTATTCTCTCACAGATATTCAAGGCTCTATTAAATTTTCAAAATATTTTTCCTCTTTTTCTTCTTTTTTCCTATTATTTTATATTGAAGTTCACTGACATCTGTAGTTTAAAAATACGAAATAAATATTGAAGTTCATTTGTTATCTCTAATTTGCTCATAAACTGATCTATTGAAGTTTTATTTTACGTATGTAGTTTTTATTTCTAGAATCTCCTTTTGGTACCTTTTTATAGTTTCTATTTCTCTGCTGAGATTTATTACATCTACTCATTGATCATGAGCATATTTTCTGTTATTGAGCATAGTTATAATATCTGCTTTAAACACTTGTATGCTAACTCCGAAATCTGGGTCATCTCAGGGTTTCTTTCCTTTGGTTGCCTTTTTTCTAAATATGGGTCATATTTTCTGTTTCTTATAACCTAGGAGTTTTTGATTACATGTTGGACTTTATGAATGATATGTTCTAGAGACTCTAGGATTCTCTTATATTCCTTAGAAGAGTGTTCACTTTTGGTTTAAGCTGGCAATAAACTTGGCTAAATTCACACTACCAGCTCTGTCTCTCTTGTAATGAATAACAGTTAAAGTACCTATTTGGTTCTTTTTAGTCCTAAGCTTACAGTCTTCCCTGAGTGTGTATAGTACGGGGTTTACCAGAAATTTGGGTAGAGTTTATGTACAGCATTTGGAGCACTTCCTCTCTTGCTCTCTCCGTTTTTGAATTTACCACTCACTTTGCAGCTGCTGTGGTCACCATCACCCTGTTCCCTCATTCTTTACAACCAGAAAGACTGTTGGATTCTATCAGAGTTCTAGCTACCCAGCACTGAGCCAAACTGGGCTCTGTCCTGGGACAATAGGCTATAACAAATGGGAGCTCACTCAGGGCTGATCCCCTCTTTGTGTGGATTCTTTACCATATCCAGATCCTTCCTGTTTTGGCTTGTACTCCAGTATTTTTAGGTAATTTTTTTTTAATATTTTGCCCAGAGGGTATAATTGTTAATCTGCAGGAAGATTGTTCAATAAGAGCTCCTCAGTGATTACTAGAAAGGGAATTCTCAATTTAAGAAATTTAACTATGCCAAGGTTTAAGTTTAGCTGACTTAAGCCCATATATATATATATATGTATATATGCATACACACACACACACACACACATATATACATACATACATACATACATACATGCTGGGTGTTGTAGTATACTATAATTTAAGGATGATGCAAGGTAATTGAACTCACATTTTAAAGTTTATTTTTAGAGTAATGCAAAGTGATGAAAAGAGAAGTTTGTCTTAAATATATGACCTAAGTATGGTGTTTGTGTCTGTGTGTGGGTGTATTGTCCAAATGGTAATCTTGCAACATGTAGCCACTTAAATTTAAAATAAATTGAAATTGGGGTGCCTGGGTGGCTTAGTCTATTAATTCTTGATCTCAGCGTCATGAATTCAGGCTCTGTGTTGGGCTCCACACTGGGCATAGAGTCTACTTAAAAAAAATTTAAAAAGATAAAGTAAAATAAAAATTTAGTTCCTCACTTATACTACCCACATTCTAATTACTCAATAGCTACATCTGGCTAGAGGCTATTATCTTGAATGCAGAAAAATAGTATTTTTCCATGATCAGGGAAAGTTCTACTGGACGACACTGTTCAACAGACTGCTTCTCTGTCATGCAGACAAGTATACTTATTGGGAATTGCATGTGTTTAGTAGGTCGTCTGAAATCCACAGGGATAGAGGAGCCTGGGTGGCTCAGTTAAGCATCCACCTCTTGATTTCGGCTCATGTCATGATCCTAGCTTCGTGAGGTCAAACTCTGAGTTGGGCTCTGTGCTGAGTGTGGAGCCTGCTTTAAGATGCTCTTTTACCCTCTGCCTCTCCCATGTTCTTTCTCTCTCTCTAAAAGAAAGATAGAAAGAAAGATAGAAAGAAAGAAAGAAAAAGAAAAGAAAAGGAAAAAAATGAAATCCATATGTACAGGATCCATCACCAACTAGAGCCATATCTCAGTGGACACTGAAATTTACTCTTTTTGTCACACTGGCTGTTTTTTCTCTCTGTGGGTTGACAAACTACATACATCATTGCTTTGTTCCTGTGAAATATCTCTATGGTCTTAAAAGCAGAGGTAGTTTGAATGATTTCTATTTACTGAGGACTTAACTATGTTCTAGGCACTGTGCTCTGCACTTTATCTGCATTAGCTCATGTAATCATTACAACAACTATATGTCATAGGTGCTATTAGTATCTCCATTTTCTAGGTGGAGAAGCCAAGATAGAGAGTTAGGTAACTTGCTCACAGTCCTGTAAAAGGTGAGGTGTGAAGCCAGGATTTAACTGTGGAAGAATAAGGGAAGTAGAAGAATATTTGATATTTTGATATTCCCTGTGGGAAA
Source organism: Martes martes (assembly GCF_963455335.1). Lineage (NCBI taxonomy): Eukaryota > Metazoa > Chordata > Mammalia > Carnivora > Mustelidae > Martes > Martes martes. Next base: position 75,180,603 of record NC_137899.1, on the reverse strand, counting down.
CTGTCCGAATATTAAAACTTGAAGACAACACTGCTTTACTTTCATGAAAAGAAGTACAGCACAAAGAATTACATAGAAATTAGTCACATCTTTTTACACTCATATAAAAAACTTGTTATGCATCATGCCTTAGTCAGTTACATAAATTCCTGATCTAGGAGTGTTTGTGGAAAAATATTTATACTGCCTTCCCTTTCACCTCTCTCAGAGGCCAAACTTCCTTTCAAATTACCAGCTTTGAAATCACAGTACGTTTTTCTGATTCTGACCAATATCACTCTCCAGGCCCAAAGCCCTCACCCTATTTTATACTCTTGTAACAGTATAATTTTTTGTTTTTAATTTTCTAATTAAATTTGGTTTATATTTTAATACCTTATATTAAATATACATTGCCATGTTTTAAACTTCTTTATTCTACATAAAAGAATTCCTTTGCTAAATTAATGTCCTTTCACTTGGAAGGATCTTTTTGATTAGTATGTATTGATTGTTCTTTTTCACTGATTGATTTTTCACCATTACCCTTTCTTGTACTCCTTAACATTATATGAGAAATGTTTCAATGGTTTTGAACTCTTATATTTAACAATGAGGTAGAAGTTTCCTTTTCTAAGGAAGTGACCCATCCAGGAGAGGAAGCACTGTGGTCACAATGCTGAAGCTGGAGCCCAGAACTGCTTTCTTGCTCTGTTTGTTATTTCTCAACTACTGTACTACTTCCTGTACCAGGAAATGTGACTTGGTGGTACCACCAGCTCTGGCCTCATCAGCCCTCTTCAGAAACAGAATGGACTGAACTGATTGTCTAAAGCTCCTTTATTTATATATTTATTTATTTATTTATTTATTATAAAAGAGTAACATCTGTAAAATATATTCTGCCCAGCAAAGGAAAGTATGACCATTATTATTGTGTCATACTCTTTCTTAGATGTGTGTAGAAAAGTATTCTAAGCAGTACTCTAAAGAGTATTTAATAAAATCTGACACCAAAGCCACCAAAAAACCACCCAAAATATCTGAGTATCAAGTAGAACAAAGATTTTACAGTGGTGTTTGGCCTCACATAAATGAAGGCAACTTGTTCTCATCAAAACATTCCTTGCTTATGATATAGCCATCATGTAAAAAAGAAAAAAAAAAAAAAGCAAAGGAAAAAAAAAGTCTGCAGAGAGATCCAGTAGGTTCAAATTACTGAACTTTATTTATGTATTAAGAGACAAAAACAGGAGATCCCTCATAAATCCATCACGCACCACAAGAACAATAGTTTTAGAAACATGCAAATTTCCCCTTTGATATTCAGCTACAAAGAGATCTTTGAAAGAACTTCCCAGCCATACTTATTTTGGAGATGCAGCTGGATTATTATCCACATGTGGCAGAAACAGGAAGGCCTCATTTGCTCAACATTTTCCCACTCTGCTCTTCAAAGGGAGTGTGAGAATATTTTTTAATAGAAGAATGGGATTCCCTGGGTTTCCTAATAGTTGAAATTAGCTGCTCTTCATTAAAGTGTTACATTTTTCCCTCTGGGTGGAGCACCTGTGTTCTGGTAACTAATTTTTTAAAAATTCAAAGACATTATGATTACTTGATGAATGTGTATAATTGCTGTAGATTTTTGTGAGTTCTCATAGCAGATCAATGTATTAACTATTAAAAGAATCAAGGGAAAAGCTATCTTAAACAGAAAATTGGAAGAACCAGTCACTATTTAGAAATGAATTTCTTCATCATGGTAGCATATCTAATTTAGGGTGATTTATGATTTACCTCTTTTTCTTTTACTTCTTTATATTTTAGATTTGTCAATAATGAATATTTGTTGTGTGATAAAGGAGAAGAAAGAACAAGAAAATGAAGCATTTACCTATTCTATTTTACTCATGAGACAAAGAAGGCCGGATTTAACAACTTAAAGGACTTTAGTCTGGTCTTCTCTCTGATAGATGTATTTCACCATTGTTATACCATCTAGATAATTGTTGTCCAATGGAACTTTGTGGTGATGGAAACATTCTGTGTCTGTGCTGCTCAGTAATAGCCATGTGTGGCTATTGGTTACTGAGCTCCTACAGTATAGCTCTTGTGACTGAGGAACTAAATCTTTAGCATAGCCAGCTATTGCTAATGGCTTCTATATTGGACAGTTCAGACTCAGATATATCCAAAACAAAAATCAATCATAGGCATCTAAAAAGTATTGTAGCACTGTTTGTGATTACACAAACCTGCATTTATTTATACATAGTTATTTGGATATTTATTTTCTCTATAAATGATTATACATATCTATTAAATGGAAGTCCATATTTATTAAAAGTAAACTAGAATCTTGTTGTAAAACTACCAGTTATGTGAGAAGGTAGGAATAATACAGGTCAGTTGGGGCACTTGGCTGCTCAGTTGGTAGAGCATGCGGCACTTAAACTCGGGGTTGTGAGTTCAAGCCCCATGTTAGAGGTAGAGTTTACTTAAAAAAAAAAAAATAATGCGGGTCAGAACTAAAAGTAAATACTAGAACGGTCTTTAAAATCTTTGAGAGTCACAAACCATTGTCCTTGATTCTAACAATTAAGAAAAGCTCAGATATCTGTTAAAACATGTTAGACCCTCAAAAATTTTAGTAGTAGTGGAAGGAAAAAAGCTAGGAGTAAGTGGGACAGAGATTGGTGAAACTTTCATCTGTGGGACCTGACTCTGCATGAATAGTGAGAGATGTATAACAAAAATGACCTTGATTTAAATGGGGGTCACTGTGAAAGGGAGGTATATGTAAGTGTAAGCTGGTATCATTAAAATAATTAGGCCTTTGAATTTATGAGTAGGGAGCCTTTAGTCATATTCTTGTTTCTGGTAGCTGCAGTGGGTTTTTGTAAGCCATAAGACAAAGAATCAGAGAGAGATAGGCGTGAACATTTGGGAATGGCTCAAGATTTGAGGAGTAGACTAGGCTATGAATAGAATTCATGCTACTCCCAAGGGCAATGGACAATGTGCCAGGACATATTTTGACATATTTGACCAGTAGAATGGTTTGCATTTTTTGGTGTTGAGAGGAGGGGTATAGTGGTGATGGGAAGAAAAACAGCAGTCCAAATTGATACTTGCTACACTATTAATCATTTTTTTTAAATGTAGGTTTCATGAAGAAAGAGACTATGTTTAACTCCCAAATGTCCAATACCCGACGAAGAGCCTTGCATGTTGTTGGTACTCTACAAATGTTTATTAGATGAATAAATAAAAAGATTTTTAAAATAAGTTGGATGTCATAGAGAGGATGGCCTCCTGCATTGGTCTGGATGTTGGGCTAGATGACCTTTAACATCTTCTGATTCTGAGATGACATGACTTCATGAATTGATATTTTAGTTCCAGCCAAAATGTCTGGATATGAAGCTAATGTAATTTCTTAGGATTCCAAGCATTATTTGCTGTAACAGCATAGGTATTGTTTGATCTTTTAAAAGTTAACATAAACATGTTAGTTGGCTTTAATAAAGCATTATGTTTTCAGGATCAAAGTGAATCAACAGATTTTGGTGTTATGAAGTTCAGTGTTTTTCTCTATTATTTTTCAAAACCCTCTAAGAAATGACTGAGATATTCCTAACTGATCTGGATCAATTAAAAGAAAATTAGTAAGGAAAGTTGCTTTGGAATACATTTCATCCTCTTTAACACTTCTTTCATTCTTTTATCCACTCTTGTCTGTCAGGAGGCACCCAATGCTCTCACTTTTCCTCATCCACTTAGTGATAGATCTCTTCCAGAGTTCCTATCATGTCAGGTCTAAACCTGTTAGCATTGATTACACAGCCCTCCAGAGTCTGAACTCTGCCAGTTGCCCTGACTTTGCTTATCTGCAGGTCCATATTGAGGCACCTTGTGTTTTCTGAATCAGTGTATCATGCTGTGTCACACCTCTTCCTTTACATGTTACAGTCCCTTTTCTCTTCATTATGAACCCTTTATTTGCCTCTGCCTAATACCAATATCTCTGGCAAATTCCATTTTATTCTGGAGGCACACGTTTCTCTCTAATCCTCCCTTGTTTTCTTGCCCTCCACCATACCATTTATTTTGCTATATGATAGCACTTATCAGTGAATTGCAGTCTTAAAATTTTTTCTGTATGGGACTTCAACTGTACTTGCAGACTGTGAATAAGTTAAGGGTAGTGAACATAACCTATTTATGGAGCTCAGATGGCCACTCCAGTGGAAATGCCATGAGGGTAGAGACTTGGTCTCTTTTGCTTACTACTGTAACCCAAGAGTTTAGAAAAATACCCAGCCCACTACAGTTGTTAAAGCAATGTATCTATAAATCCAGTATCTTTCATAACAGAGAGACTTAGTTATTTGTGGAATGACTGAATGGTTCAGAAGTTTTAGGTTCTGTCCTAGATGTACAAGCAGTCTATGCTTGATTTTAAGAGTTAATCTGGCTCTGAAGTTTGCACTGAAATTTCCAGATTCTTCAGGACCAGAAGGGCCTTAATAAAGGCCATCTTCTGTTGAGGCATTGACAGTGTATTAGATACTGTTCTAAGTATTTTATGGGTATTAACTCATTTTTATGAATTCATTGTTATTAACTTGTAACATTGTGAGACAAGCATTATTATCCTCATTTTATAGATGATGGAAATGAGGTACAGCAAGTCTACAGGATTCTCAAAGGTCACATGACTAGGGAATACAGAGCTGGGAGTCAAGCAGGCAATGTGGTTTGAAACTCCCTTCTCTTTTTCTCTGTATTACTGCTTCTTTGTAATGTCTTTGTAGTAATTTTCTATGTTATCCACTTCTACCCCTGATGATGCCTTAGTTGTAAGTTGCAGAAAACCCATTTCAAAATGTAGAGGATTTATTGGCTCGTGTAACCAAAATGTTCACAGATAGGTCAGACTCTACGATAGCTTATCTGGGCTGTGGTTTGGTTCCCTATGATTCTCACAGCTCTGCATTTCTTGAGATGTCAGCCTCATCTTCAACTAGCTAGAGAAAATGGTAGGGAGATGACTATAGTTATTCTATGAGTTATGATCTAGAAGAAGAGATATTGTCTTCAATTGTCCCCCCAAAGAGAACACTGTCACAGAATCACCTCACAGAAATTAGGTCATGTGCCCTCTAGTACCAATGAGTGGATGGGTTTGTGCAGATCAGTGTACACCTGAATGTCTTGCCTCACCTCTAAATCCAGTGATGAAGTCAACTTTCCCTGAAGTACATGAATTTCTTACGTGAATAAACAAACTGAAGGTAGTTGTGGGAGAGATGGGGGAATGAAGAGTAGGCAGGGAGCCCCATTTCTTACTACATTCCTCATTTTGAGGATGTGGGCTCTCAGAGATACGGTGACTTATCACAATATTGCCTAAAGATCCATTTATTGTTGAGGTATAAATTTCTAAATTCCAACAATCTTTTCAGGAAATCTTTAATATCATATCTTATTAAAACTCTTCAGGGGAAATAGCATTTATCTCTAAATTTTTACAAAATATGAAATAAGACTACTAAGAAATTGAATTTTTAGGTAAATATGAAAGAGAAAATAGTTTGAAAATAAAACTGAATGTTATATAATTCTCACTGAATACTTAGTATTATTTGTAGTTATAAAAACAGTATATATACTACTATCTAGGAAACTCTGCAACATAGCTTACTAATTTAGATTTGTTTTTCAATTTTACTATGACCCCCCATGCAACTAAATATGACCAAAATCTTTCTGAAAAGTAGGTGGTTAGGATATATCACAGAATGTCTGCTCATCAAACTATAGAAATCTCAGTTCTCCCATGTTTCACTGAAATTACATATGTCATGATTAAAAGCTAACTCCAGTAGACATGCATTCACATACTCACTTATTTGATAAGTTCTATAGTTGAGCACCAAACTCTTGCAGATAGGCTGGTGGGTACTTGTCAGTTGTATGTGAATTCTCTGTGGATTCTCAGGATTTCTTTCCTGAGAGGCTTTCCCATAATTTTTGCCTCCCTCTGTTACTGAGCCTTCTTACAGCCTGCCAACAGAACAATTTTTACAAAACTCAGATTCAGTTATACCTTAATTCTAATAATAATTCTTCTTCTTGTTCTCCTTCTCCTCCTCCTCCTCCTCCTCCTCCTCCTCCTCCTCCTCCTCCTCCTCCTCCTTCTTCTTCTTCTTCTTCTTCTTCTTCTCCTTCTTCTTCTTCTTCTTCTCCTTCTTCTCCTTCTTCTTCTTCTTCCCCCAGTATAATTAACATACAGTGTTGTATTAGTTTCAGGTGTACAATATAGTGATTCAACATTACTCAGTGATCATTACAACAAGTGTACTCTTAATCCCTATCATCTGTTTCACCTATCCACCCAACTTTTTCACTCACCTTTGGTAGCCTCAATTTGTCCTCTATAGTTGAGTCTGGTTTTTTGTCTTCTTTTATTGCGTTCATTTGTTTTGTTTCTTAAATCCCATATATGAGTGAAATTGTATGGTCTTTGTCTTTCTGACTGACTTATTTCACTTAGCATTATATCCTTTACACCCGTCCATGTTATTGTAAATGTTAAGATCTCATTCTTTTTTTTTTTTTTTATGGCTGAGTAGTACCATTGCATGTGTATATACCACATCTTTATCCATTCATCTGTAGATTGACACGAGTTGCTGCCATATTTTGTCTATTTTAAATAATGCTGCAGTGAACATATCTTTTTAAATTAGTGTTTTCATATTCTTTGAGTAAATAGTAGTGGAATTACAAATCATATGGTAGTTCTATTTTTAATTTTTTGAGGAATCTCCATATTATTTTCCACAGTGGCTGCACCAGTTTGCATTTTCACCAATAGTGCACAAGGGTTCCTTTTTCTCCATATCTTCACCAACACTTTGATTTTAGCCATTCTCACAGGTGTGAAGGGATATCTCATTGTGATTTTCTTTGCATTTCCCCGGCGATGAGTGATGTTGAGCATCTCTTTATATATCCGTTGGCCATTTCTGTGCCTTCTTTGGAAAAATGTCTGTTCATGTCTTCTGCCCATTTATTAATTGGATTATTAGGGGTTTTGGTGTTGAGTTACATAAGTTCTTTATATATTTTGGATATTAATGCCTTATTGGATGTGTCATTTGCAAATATCTTCTCCAAATCAGTGGGTTGTCTTTTTGTTTTATTGTTTCCTTTGCTGTTCAGAAGCTTTTTATTTTGATGTAATTCCAATAGTTTATTTTTGGTTTTGTTTCCCTTGCCTCAGGAGACATTATCTAGAAAAAATGTTGCTATGGCTGATGTCAGAGAAATGCTGCCTGTGCTCTTTTCTAGGATTTTTATGGTTCCATGTCTCACATTTAGGTCGTTAGTCCATTTCAAGTTTAGTCTTGTGTGTGGTTTGAGAAAATGGTCCAGTTTCATTCTTTTGCATGTTACCTGTCCAGTTTTTCCAACACCATTTCAATTATACCTCATTTCTGCTTAAATAATTTCAGTGGCTTCCTGAGACTTAATGGAAAATATTCAAAATCCTTACAACAGCTTACAAGTGTTTCACAAGATCTGAACCTGACTTCCCAGCTACATCTTGTTTCACTCTTTTACACATACACCCCAAAACTGCCCACTTTGCTTTAAATAGAGATTTTTAAAAATATTGTGCCTTTGTACATGCTGGCCCTTCTGGGAAATCCTTTCCTGTTCTCTATCTACCTAAATCCTATTCATGCTTCAAGAACGAGCTCAAATATTACTTATTTTTTGCCTGCTTGTGCAACCTTTGTAGGCAGAGTTATTTATCATTTTTTGGATTCCCATAAAACTTGATGTGACTCTGTTGTTCCATTTAATTCATCACACTGTAATTTTTTTCATATCTTTCTTGTGAAACAAGGGATAGTGTTGGTCTTTGCAACCCTGAGTTATAATTTTATCAATGTACCAATCTGATGAATGAGCACTTTTATTGTTTCTAAAAAATACTTTCTGAGTACTTTTTCTAGGCCGGTCACTGAATTCATATTTAGCTCCAAAATACGGCATGAGGACTTCATTTTATTTTTAATAATCCAGGTGCCTTTTGAATAGTTCGATGTTTATTTTGGCTTTGGTGATCTTCCAAGATGTATCAGAGTGAGAAATGCCACTGCCAGAAGTTGACTGTGTAGTAGAATTTTTTTTCCCTGTATATAAAAATATCCTGATAAGACAAGTGTGATTTGATATCCTTCCAACATACTATTTATGATGATGGCAATTCAATATTAAAATCATTGGCATTTCCTTCCTTTCCTCCTAGATAATTCTTATGCCTCTCATATAGTTGAATATAACAACATTTCAATTTTTCATATTTCTGTCTGTAGATTATGGACTGGAAAAATTCCAGGGTGAAAAAAAGAAAATATCTTCGTTTTGAATTAACACTCTTACTTGGCCTTCAGATTATAAAATTTTATTAGGAGCTTTAGTGAATCAGTCCAGAGTTCTCTGATTGATACATGAAGCTGAAAAATGTATTTCATGAAAGAAAAATTGTGGTACACTTAAGTGATTTTTTTTTTTTTTAAAGTTCCATTGAAGAATAAGCCTTGGGCGCATAACTCCTAGTTTTGAATCCATCAAGGCATGCTGCTTCTGCTCATGAATATTTTTATTTTAAATATGCACAAAGTATGAAAAGCTTATGCTATTTCCCTATTATAAAAAGGGTTAGTTATGAGCACTACATTGAAAAATCTTTAGATGATATTTCAGAATTAGTTCAATCATTTTCTAGTTACTGTGGAATGTATTCATCTTCCTTCTACTTAATGATATCAGAAGTGGAATTGGACTTTTTAAAAAAAATTTATATTATTTTATTTTTCAGCGTTCCAAGATTCATTGTTTATGCACCACACCCAGTGTTCCATGCAATATGTGCCCTCCACAATACCCACCACCAGGCTCACCCCACCCCCCACTGCAAACCCTCAGTTTGTCTCTCAGAGCCCACAGTTTCTCATGGTTTGGAGCATAAGGAATAACACGGAGGACATTGGGAGATGGAGGGGAGACAAACTATGAGGAATTGGACTTTATTTTCAAAATTTCAAGAAGTACTTTGTTGTAACTGTTTTTCTTACAAAGAGAGTTTTTATTCTTCCTTCTTTGCAATTACTGGTTCTTGCCTAAAAGGTGAATATATTCCATCAAAGCATAAAGAAATGCTATCTTTACCAAATAATTATTGTATCAAATAAAATTAGGACAACACTTACCAGGCTTTTAGAAAAATTTGGATGTTAAAATAATCCAAAGCTAGGTTAATACTGAGTGATCATTTCACAAAGAATATAATATTCCTCTGGTTATCAGCAGAGAGTCTAAGCAAGGCTGTCTGAATTTTAATGTTCATTAGAGAGGATTTAATCTTCTTATTCCTTTGTAAATAGATTGGCAATACAGTGCCCTGTTGAGTTTTGTGCTTGTTAGTCCTGGATGTCAGAACCCTAGGGTGTGCCCTTTTGGGTCTCTCTTTCTCTCTGTCAAGCCTTGAGAAATGTAGTCTGGTGGTACAAAGTGGAGCATTAAGGCAATGAAAAACAGTGTGACAGGCATAATTGTTTGAATTTGTCCCTGCCAGTTGTAACAGGACTTTGACTGCACCTGTATCTCTAAGAACTGGACTAAGGATTTCACCACACACACAAAAAGAGTTAACTATGTGAGGTGATGGATGTATTGATTATCTTGTATTATCTTGTATTGATTATCTTGACTTTGGTAATCCTTTCACAATGTGTATGTATGTTAAATCATCACCTTGTACACTTTAAATTTGTATAGTTATGTTTGCCAGTTATTCCTTAGAATAACTGGAAAAAAATAAATACAATAAAATAGAAAAGATATCAGAACAAGGAAAAGATCCTTCCAGGAAAGACAGGAAAGAGAATTTAACATTTCATCAATCAGGCTAATCACAGCCTCTCTTGAGCTAACCAGTTGGCCTACTCAGAGTATTAGCTCTGCCATCCCTATATGAAGACAAACTACAGCACACCATGCAGATCAGACTCAAGCTAATGGCAATTTGAGATAATCCTACTCAATCTTATTGCAGAAACAAGAAATATATGGCAAGATGGCACAGGAAGCATTAATTTGTGGTGGAGTAATAGTTCAAATATAACTGATATGAACTTTCTTGTTTTCCTTGTTGAACCTTCTAACTATTGGGCAATGAGGGAGGGGTGCACCTGTTGCTCAGGGAAGGAAGAGCCCACAGGTGAGAATGAAGCACTTCTACATTCTATATCATAAGCCATGTTTAAGCTTTTATAAGGCAAAAGACATCTTAGTTTAAGAACAAAAAGATTTGATGTTGGTTCACTAGCAGGAAGAATAGGTGCTTTTTGCTCTTCATACTAGATAAAGAAACTTCAAAGGAAGAGGAGAGTTTAGAAAATAAGTAAATTAGTATTGTAGTGACCACGTGTTTTGTTATTACCCATTAGGAGTCTAGTTTGTGGGGAAGAGTGGCATGCGGAGGAGATGATATAATTAACTTTAAGTAAGAATATGAGAATAAATGGTCTTGTGCCCTACTACTCATTGAAAAATCTTGAAAGGCAGCAGCCTCATAGATGTGGAACACTCAGCTAGGGACAGTGAAATGGTGTAGCTGCATTTGGGAGAAGGGACAAGTTGACCAAAAGGTCTTGGGACTGGGAAAACAGTAAGCACAGATGTAAGTGGACCATACCAGCAATGGGTAAGGATTAGGAATGATAAAGTGCCAGGTAACACACCCACTGACAGTTATTCTCTAAGTGTAAAATATGGTTAACACATGCTCCTCATTTCCATATGAATCAATGAATCAATCATATCATTAAAAAAGATTTCAGCATACAATGGAGAAAAAGGAAGACTCAAAGACTTTTTGTTCCACTGTAGGGTGGCAATTCCCTAATGAGCATATATTCCCTTGACTAAGAAATATGGGTTAGGGATAAAACAGGAACATATATACCTAAAATGTGAATTTAAAAAAATGGGATTGGTTTAAAGGAATCACAGGATTGGACTAAGAAAAATGGAATTTGAGTAACTTGAAATTTTTTTTATATCATGCAGCTATAGGAGCTCATGATAGATAATACATTTGTTAGATGAAGTAGAATTGTATGTTCACAAAACTGAGAATTTTGTGGACCATCGTGTGAAAAATGTACACACATGTAGAATAAGTAGCAGAGAGCAAGATGGCAGCTCGTGTGTGTGTGTGTGTGTGTGTCCAGAATAATTGATTCTAGAAAGCAAGAGTTTTGTGAAATTCATGTCAGGAATGCTGTCATGATTAGATTAAATCTTATCATTCTTAAGGTGCATAATTATAAAACTGTATTTGGCACAACTGAGCCAGTTATCTCTTTTCCTTTTCCATGTTTCTGTTGAAATCTGAAAGTTTTTTTTAGCAATGTTTTCCTTGTAATGAAGAGTAGTGAGCATATGTGTTGGCTCTGATGAGAGAAAGATGGATAAAGACACAGAGACAGAGGGAAACAGAGAGCTCCTAGGAGCAAGAAGCCCCAAACCCAAAAGACACACTGCTGCTAGCATTCTGTTCTTTGCCTGGTAGCACAGGTCACTTTTCCTTTATGATAACCAATTGAAGAATCATTTGATAAATACCCGAAATCACACAGAAGCAAAAAAGGGATTCTAACACACCAAGAATCCCAAATAATTGAGAAAAATCAAATTGAGGAAATTAAACTAATGGAGGAAACAGAAAACTTAAAAAAAATCTTACTATCTTCAGGGACATTCAAGAGATAGCATATCAATAAAACAAGAACAGAAGGTTCCAAGAATAAAAGATTTCAAAAACTAAAAAATATGAGAATCAAAATTTATACCAATGATTAATAAAATAAAGCATAGCAATATTAATATCAGGTAAAATATAATTTAAGGAATACGTTAATTTAACATTGCTTTCCATTTTATCCTTAGTTCTGATGTGGGAAACAGAGGCAGAAGAAAAGTTATTAAATTTCCTTACTCTCTAGAGCCCACTGACAAGTCCTTGAAACAGGCAGAGTGACATTCCTCTAGGGACTCAACTGCCTCCACCTTAATACTTTGCTAAGACCAAAAGGCAATCTTAGCCTGACTACCCCCCACCCTCAACCAGGATCCTGTGGCTCTACTTTAACATATAAAAATTCCTTTGGAAACTTCCTGTATCTCTAAACCCTCCAAGATACACGCTGGCGATCATCCCCAAGCATATGGCCCACCAATATATATCTGAAGGGTCTCATGACTCAGGTTTTATCGGACAGTAATAAATGACCTTCTCCCAACAACATCTAGCCGCTCAAGGTCCAGGAAACCTTGCTTCCAAAATTCCTTAGAGACTTACTCTATTCCTGACCTCCTCCCAACTTGCAAGTATATAATGGACCACTCCTCACAACCCTGGGGAAGCAGCTCTTTCTGCCCATGGGTCCTGTCATTGTGCTTTAATAAACCACTATTTTTTTTTTTAATGGGGGAGGGACTCCCCTGTTTTCCCTGTGCTCTGAATATGGTTTTATTTTTATTTTTTTAAAGATTTTATTTATTTATTTATTTGACAGACAGGGAGAGAGAGAAATCACAAGTAGGCAGAGAGGCAGGCAGAGAAAGAGGGGGAAGCAGGCTCCCCGCCCAGCAGAGAGCCTGATGCGGGGCTCAATCCCAGGACCCTGAGATCATGACCTGAGCCCAAAAGCAGAGGCTTAACCCACTGAGCCACCCAGGTGCCCCAATAAACCACCATTTTGCACCAAAGATGTCTCAAGAATTCTTTCTTGGTCATCAGCTCCGGGCCTCACCCCACTGAACCTCACTTATATTCTAAACTTCATTAGTTGTAAGTTAATTCTTCACATACTATTGTACACGATGGGGCAGACTTTATCTGGTTCACTAGTGTGTCTTAGCTAATTACCTTATACTTAATAAGCATAGTAACTTTTCTTTAATTTAATTGAATTTAACCTAAATTACATAGTCTCTCATCAGTAAGCTAGACTGAGAAGCCATATAACTTAGTTTTGTGTGTGTGTGTGTGTGTGTGTGTGTGTGTCATAAGGGGATAAATATTAGTGAAAATTTCAAACTTTTTTAATAGCAATTTCATATATATAGTGGTGCCTTTTCTAGTTCTATCCTCAGCCATATTAATTTGTTTTATAATAGAATGTCAACTCCTGGAATGCTATTTTAAATTTATCTTTATAATTATTCTTCTAAGGTCAAATGACTCAGCTTCATTGGGTCTGTAAAGGCTATGGTGACATTGGCTTTAAGCCCAGATAGGAAAAAAATGCCTTTGACTTCCAGTGAGTGGAATTTCTGAGTCACACATCCTTGCCCTGCTTCATATGCAGATGCATCCTCAGAAGATGAGAGCAATTCTGAAGAGGCATTTCCCTGTTTTGGTCAAGGGTCTCCAAAACAATTAATTATTTAATTTCTTTTAAAGTTTCTATTTATTAATTTATTTTTGGTCTTAATGCAGTATTCTAAGAGGTTCATTTCAGGAGCTGTTGATGTATTTGTCACCTACTTTTCTAATGAAATTCACAAGTACTTAAAAAATTATTATCTAGACTTCAACTTTCTATTCTCTGAGGAGCCAGATGCTACCAACAAGATTGTCCTACAGTAGTTTGCTATGCAATGACTTTATTGTGACAATGTTTTGATTTCTCTTGAAAGTCACATCTATTTAGTGAGATTATGTAATGTACACATAAGAGTAATCACTAAAAAATACACCCATCCAGTGGAGAGAGGGAATTTTTGTAATCTAGGCAGACTTTAAATCTAGAATAACCATATATTACATCAAAATGCATCTAATAGCAGATTTGCAGGTCCCTGCTCTACTGGTTTTACATTTATGATCCAATATTTCATAGCATCCCAGAACCTTATGGGAGATTCTCTTTTCCCAAATCTCTTTTTTCAAATCTCTCAGACTTTGAGATTTTTGTTCATTCAGTATCTGCTAAGCACCAAGCATGGCTCTATGCACCATAATGCAATGATGAGTTAGAAACACTCTGTGCCAACTCTCAATCTCAGGAAACAAACTGAGGGTTGCTGGGGGTGGGGGGTAGGGATAGGGTGGCTGGATTATGGACATTGGGGGGGGTTATGGACTATGGTGAGTGCTGTAAAATGTGTAAGCCTGATGATTCATAGACCTGTACCCCTGAGGCAAATAATACATTATATGTTAATAAAAATAATTTTAAGGGCACCTGGGTGGCTCAGTGGGCTAAAGCCTCTGCCTTCGGCTCAGGTCATGATCTCAGGGTCCTGGGATCGAGTCCCGCATCGGGCTCTCTGCTCAGCGGGGAGCCTGCTTCCTCCTCTCTCTCTGCCTACTTGTGATCTTTCTCTGTCAAATAAATAAATAAAATCTTAAAAAAAAATTAAAAAAAATAATTTTAAGAAAAGGCGAGAGAAGGGTTAAAAAAAAAGGAACAAACAAAAAAGGAATGTTTTCTTTTACCTAGTAAAAGACATATTACCTAGTCTTTCTACTTTTCCGATATACCCAAATAAAATGAAAGCATGTATCCATACAAAAACGTATACATTTATGCTAATAGTAGCTGTAATTGTAGAAGTAAAAAACTGGAAAATCCAAATATTCATTAACTATTAATGGATAAGTAAACTTTGGTTTATCCATGCAGTGAAATGCTATATAACCAATAAAAATCCTACAACATGGATGAATCTCAAATAATTATTCTGAGTGAAAGAAGCCAGACAAAAATGAGTATATACTATATGATTTGATTCATATAAAATGAAGATCTATGTATCCTGACAGGAAGCAGATCAGTGGCTGCCTGGCAGGGGAGGGACAGAAAGGAGAAATGACAAAAGGACACAGGGAAACTTTTGGAAGTATACATATATTAATATTTTTTGAACAAGAGTAGGTGAATTATTTTCCTAACATGATAACTTGCAATTCTTTGACTGAAGTAGAAAGGTATTACATTTTGACAAGAACGTAGTCTTGGGTAACAATTCCTTTTTGAAAGGTGAAAGATTCTCTCAGTTTTTAAAATAAATTTAAGAAAAATGCATGGATACTAGCACAATACTCATTTTTGAATAAAATTTTAAGTAGTGGTCTTTTCCACATGGGTTTTGGGGGGAAGGGTGTCAGGATTAATCTTTCCAAACCTCAGTTTCCTCATCTTAAAAATGGGGATAATAGTAGTGCTTATCTCACAGAGTTGTTTTAGGGACCAAATAAGATAACACATGAAAAACATCACACAGGGCCTGGTGTCACACACAAAATGTCAGCTATTATCCAAAATCCTTGAGAAGTTCCCACAAATTGTAGAAAAACCTAGAACTGAGCAGTCTGACATGGTAGGGAGCAAGGAAAGAAGCTAGCAGAGACCTCTGTATTGGTACATTTCCTTTATTTAGAGAAAAAATATCACCAACTGGTGTAAAACCAGAGAAGTAAACGTGGAGGAAGTCGTGATGTGAGAAATAATGAGACTAGCTAACATCTGTGCAAACAAACAAACTATCTGAGAAAAAGACGTTGGAAACATTATCTGCATCACTAAGGGTCTACTTTAAACAGAAGAAAACTTTTTTGGGAGTGGGTGAGTGGAGATTGTTTTTGAGAATAGATGTGGTAGGTGGAGAAGGAAGAGGATTCAGAAGTTGGGTAACTGTTGTCTAGTCTTTGGTTCCACAGTCACTCAGTGGTAGCCTACATAGCATCCGACAGAAAATGGAGGAACCAGATTCACAGGCAAATTTTGTAATTCCTTTCGCACTGATGTTGTTTCTTTACGTATCCTGGGGCCAGCTACCATCCATTGCTTCATCTACACACTCTTGAATTAAAATAAATGTTCTATATTAATATTTTTTTTAATGACAGTTTCTCATGAAAATTTGGAAAGGTGAGGCTGAATTCCTTACATTTTTTTTATTCCACCCTGTTTTCCTTGGCATAGGATCAGTTCTTAGGTTTTGGATATTAAAACATATGTTAGTAATCATTGATTAGACTAATCTGGCAAATATGCCAAAAGATGGTTAACTTTCCTGCAATGGATGATAATGAAAAAGTATAGGAAGTGTTAACATCTTTTCTTTTAATATGAAGTGAAATAAATTTAGATAATCAGTCTAGTCTTTCCTAATGATAGGATATTATTATTAGATTTTTAAATCTTTCCTCCTCATTTCATAGTTACATTTTTAAATGATTTAATTGATTTTGGTTTGAGATCTTATTTTGGAAATTTTTACAAGTCCTCTCTGGATTCCTCCCTTTTTGAAGAGCTATTTGGGTAACAGTGTCCCCTGATGATACTTTTCTTGTCTGCTTATATCGGTTAAATATGAACGGATCAAGTCAGTCCTCTCATTTAAGCACAGGGATTATTTTCTTTTCATGAGTGCTTATAATGTGCCAGGTGCCAGATTAAATACATTATCTTTTGAATCTTTTTTCTTTGCTGCTGTCTTTCCTATGAGCTCGCTTGTCAGGAGCATCTGATTTGGAGGACGGTTTTTTGTTTTGTTTTGTTTTTAAATGGATATTTGCTTTCTGGCATGATGGTCTCTTTAGTGTCACTCTGCCTAAATTCCTGGGAATGATAAATCAGATAATCCTTTTGTATTGCTTTAGAAGTGGTTTGGAGAGAGAAGGGGGAACACTTTGGGCAAAGATCCATTGGGGACTGTGTAAAATATACTTTTCTCTGGCCTCACATAGCTTGTGGTTTAGGGAATATTAGCAATCTTTACCAAAGGCAGACTGGAAGGCAAAATAATAACCAATATATGTGCTAGGTGCATTTGGAACCACATATGTAATTTAATTGTTTGGGTAATTTGTGTGTAAGCTAATTATACATGTAACTATGCAGCAAGACATGGCTTCCCCCCCCCGCCCCCCCCCCACTGCAACACACCATCATTTGGTAGGATGGAATATAAACTTACCGGTAAAATAAAATAACAATTCCAAGTTATATTACAAAGCAGTAATATTTACAAGAGGAAGATCTGTTTCTTGTCCATGTGTCCCCCTGAAGGTCATGTGGTCTTAAAGTCCCTTCTAGGGATATGCAGGACCTGCAGAATATGATTTTACTCCTCCATATAGAAGCAGGACCCTAGAAGGAGAGCAGAGTAGAGTAATTCAGTCATTGGTGTTATTAGTAGGATTACACATGGAGACACATATTTAATATGGTTCATGTGTTCTTTTCCATGTGTGCCTTAGGTTAACAAAGACTCTTTCTCTTTAATTTCTTTTACTGCAGACGAAGAGTGGGGTTGGGGTTGGGGAGATAGGAAGAAAACTAAGTCCTTATACATAATTAATGTATACCAAACATCTTTATCCAAGATGGTGAGGAACTTGCTCTGAAGTTAAAAAAAAATGTATCAGCTAATGCCATTTTCGCTCCGAGATTTATTTAAGTGCTGCTCTTAATTGGGAGTAGGTTTTATATAACAAAGATAACATGGTTTAAGTAAGAACATACCCTCTGAACTAGTATACTCCAAATCCATCCCATTCTTTCATGGCCAACTCTTTTAGGAGTGTTTTGTTTGTTGTTTTAACATTCCAGAAGATAAGATGAATTGCTTTTCTAATATGGGACATTGGAGTTGTGTGCTTGGAACACAAACACAGTAACTTATTGCAAATTGGCAGAATGAGTTACAAACACCTTAAAAGAAGAATTTCATGTTTTCCAAGTCTTCACTGCATAAAAGCAGCTCTCTTTATTGTAAATATTGACAATGATTAAGTTGCTTGGCATATAGTAGGTAGTTTCTGAATTGGATGATTGAATGGATGATGAATAAGAATGTAGAAGAAACGTTAAGGAGTAGACTGAGTCAAAAAAGGATTTTCTTTCAGAGCAAGCGTACTTTTATAAGAACTGCTAGCTACACTGGTACAAATTCTCTGAAAAATGTCCTCTGAAGTTGCTGTGGGGGTTGATGTTCTCCTGTTCTCTACTCCACCCCACCACACTTTTTAAGTAGAATTGCCTGAAAGTCAGTTGATCAGCATGTTTTAAACCAGTTAATGAGGGAAGGAAACTACAGCTAACCTCGCCCTCGTGATACTTGTTTAGTTTTGATTCCGGGAGAAATCTGTCTTTGGGAACGATTCCTACTATCTCTCTTTTGGACCTGTAGCCTTTTTCCTGCCACCCTTGTCCCAGTCTGGCTCAGTGAATGTAGAGAACATAGGTGCTAGCGTCCTACCATCCCAAGTGTAGCAGGCCCATACTCATGGTCTGATCTCTGTTACTTCTTTTCATTCCTTGCCCACCACCCAGTACTTAGTTCCTGACATGGCCCTGATATGGCACTGCCAAACAGCTACTTCTGCTGTCTGGGCCTTTTACCACATGACACTCCAGACCCAGGGAGGATTATTTGTAGTTGCTTATCATAGGGGTGAGCTCTTTAGAGGTAGGTGATTGTGAAAGATCCCAGAATTGAGTATCAGGAACCTGGTTTGCAATCCTGGCTTTGCCACTCCAACCATGAACCTGCCACATTGGTCAGCTTCTGTGTTTTCCATATCCTTATCTGTAAAACAAGATTAAATGTTGGTTACTAATAAACTGTCTTCTGGATCAAATATTCTCTGTTAACATGAAATAGTTATTTCAAAGTAGAGATATATAATAGGAAATCTTTTGATGCATGGCTATGGAACACTTACTTGTGTACATTTTGCATAAATATTGTGAAAACTGTTCTGTGGAAAATAAGCTACTGTTAACTAATAAAAGCCTTGCTTTTAAAAATCCCTTTTCAAAGATAAACTTATACCTTTGAACCTTGCCTAGTATCTTTTATAATTTTCAATAAGGGGGTTTAAGAACTTTGTATAATTAACAAATCATTTCAAATTAATGAAAATCCACCTCAATATAAATCAGGAGAAATGAATATCCTGATTTATTTTGTTCCAGACTAATGACTGAGGTCTTAAGAATGCATAAATAAGCAAGCAAAATAGAACTCATTGGAAAATCACATCTGTCCACCATCATCACACAAAAAGGCACATTGTGTGGTCTTGAGAAAGATTACATAGCATCCAAGGGAGGAAAGCTCTTTCTTTAAGAGAGAGATGAATAACTAGAAAAGCAAAGGGTTCTGTGAGAAAAATCAAAGACTGGGTGGGTAGAGCCGGAATTAGAGGAAGAATTGAGGCAAGAGGAAAAACCAAGAACAAATAATGTTTTTAACTAGACATTCAGGCTTGCAGGCGCCATCTGAAATTGCAAAAGGAAAAAAAATAATTGAGTCTGGGATGTGATTAGGATAGTCATATTGTGTATTGAAATGAATGAACATGATGATTTAAGAAGGAACGTATTTTTTTCATTCAGTTTCCTTGTCTGCAATTTAACATTCGAATGTGAGTATAGAGTATATAATCAGAGTATAAAGTATAAAACCTTGATAATAGTTGGATCATAGCAAGCAGGGTGACGAGGGCATCTAAAAATAAACCCTGCAGGCCCCCAGAACACACAATATGCTCAAATTCTATGCAAGAAGGAAGAACTCCCTAAATTGTCAGTGGACAGTGACATTAGCATTAGGTGTTCCTCAACAGGTGTGGTATGCTTCCTGGGTATTTCCAAGAAAAAGAAAAATGAATGAATAAGTTCAAGCCCAGGATCCCTTTTGTGGCAGACACTGTTAGTTGACTTGCTTAACATTTAATTTCAACTTTTTCTCCCTTTCTGACCCCAGTTAGAGACTGAAAAAGTGAAATTCTTGCTCTTCCAGCCTCCCTTAGAACTCAGGGTGGCTGTGTTGTGTGACTACTGAGAGATAAGTAGACATCTGAGATCTTTCCTCATCCTTTTGCTCAAATGGGGACATGTTGCCTAGAGTTCTGGCAGTTATCTAGTGACCGTGAGGGAAGGGTAAATGAATCAGACAATAGCCATTACATCATTGAGCCAATAAACCCATGTCACCAGCCATTTACCTTTAAATTTATAATAAAATGATTTCCCATTTGTTTAAACTCCTGTTAATCAGTTTACTCTTTCTTGTAGATGAATGCATCCTAATGCACCTTTCAGAGAAACAAACTCTATGCTATGTTTCCACATTATGCACTTTGATCCCACCACGAGGCAAGACTTATTTTGCTTCAAGCCTCTTATCCTGCTGTCCATGAAAAAATATAATCTCTTCACTGGAGACAGACACAGGTGCTTGTGGAGGTCACTCTGGCATTCTTTGTGGTAAAAGGAGTAAGGTAAAGGCCGGCTTCAGAAACCTCAGTTCTCTGTCCTGAGCAGAAAAAAGGTCCTAGAAATAAGCATGTTCCTTCTGCATCTTCCTTCCTTCCCCATCCACATGACAAATAGCTCAGTCTCTCTGCCTAAGGAACTGTACTGTGTGTGTAGTGCGTGCGTGTGTGTGTATATGTATGTGTTCGGATACTCACCTCTATGCTTCCTCCACGCTCAGTGTGTAGGATGGGGAAGGTGGGAATGGAGTTCAGCATCACAACTAGAAGGAATGAAACTCACCTTGAGATCAGCAATAGAAAGAGGACTCCAAGTTTATTGTGAACAGCAGTAGTAAAGGGAAAGTCTTGGTGTGGTTTAAATGAACTATGGAATGGCTGAAATGTATGGGAGATCCATAAAAATTGTTGAGAAAATTTATACAGAATAATTATTTTGAGAAAATAGGAGATGTTCACAAAAAATAGAGAAGAAAGTGTGAATTATTATTCTGGCTTTCTTTTCTTTTCTAGTCACTTGGTTTATATTAGTGGTGAAAGTAACTTGTTATGCACATGTACAAGTGAAACCTGAGCTACATTGGATAACTAGCTGCTTATGGATTTATTCTATGGAAAGCTTATTTGGTATAGTCCCCAAATCTGCAAAAGACCTTGCAAATATTGATGAAAAACCTCTGGAGTACTAGTTCAGTCTGCAAAAGGGGGAATAAATTTTAATGAAAAATAGTATTCACTGGAGACACCTGACCTCCATAATAACCACATATCATCTTAACAGGGGTAGGAAAACATTTGCCACAGTCTTCTGTGGTGTTGCTCAGTAAAAATCGTGAGATATATAACAGAGACCACTGTTACCAAAGGACAAACAGCTATTTAGATATTAAGTCATTAATAATTAGTAATATTAATATTACTTATTATTTAAAGATTTTTAATATTTTTAAATTTTTTTTCAAATTTTATTTTTTTCAGTGTTCCAAAATTCATTGTTTATGCACCACACCCAGTGTTCCATGAAAAAAAGTTAAATATTTTTAAAGTTTATTTATTTGAGATAGAGAAAGCAGGGGTGGGGGGACAGGCAGAGGGATAAGAAAATCTTAAGCAGACTCCATGCTGAGTATGGTGCCCATCGTAGGGTTCGATCTCAGGATCCTGAGATCATGACCTGAGTGGTAACCAAGAGGTGGACACTTAGCCAACTCTGCCACCCAGGCTCCCCTAATATTACTTAATAGTAAATGGTAATCTGACATATTATTTGTGCTAAAAAAACGATACCTAAAATAATATGGAACATCTAATTTTCTTCATTTAACTCTCAAACAAATTTAAGGTGAACTTTTTTTTTTTTTTTTAAGATTTGTCTTATTCATTTATTTGA
Source organism: Martes martes (assembly GCF_963455335.1). Classification (NCBI taxonomy): domain Eukaryota; kingdom Metazoa; phylum Chordata; class Mammalia; order Carnivora; family Mustelidae; genus Martes; species Martes martes. The sequence goes on along the minus strand of NC_137899.1, from coordinate 75,158,848 downwards.
GAAAGAGAGAGAGCCAGAGTGAGCATGTAAGTTGGGGGAGGGGGACAGGGAGAGGGAGAGAGAGGATCTCAAGCAGACTGCACTGAGTGTGGAGCCCAACTTAGGGCTGGATCTCACGACCCTGTGATCATGACTGAGCCAAAACCAAGAGTTGATGGCTTAACTGGTTGAGCCACATAGGCGCCCCTCAGGTGAACTTTTTAATATCAAGGAAATTTTACTTCACTTTATAAAAAGCTAAGTCCCTATGATCTGAGTTGGAGATCAGATTTTCTCTACTAATTATGAAAATTTAAAACTATCTAGTCCATACATTTTAGATAATTGAAATAATGCCATATATGGATTTTGACTTTCTGCCACAGAAACTGTAGCCTCAATAGTATTTTGGAAATTACTTAAGATCACTTATTAACCATCAATATGTTTTTATGAGAAAATTAAGTAGGTTACTGTATTCACTTACCTTGGGAGTTGGGAACTTCTCATTTCCACTTTAGCAACCTGTTATGTTTATTTATAGCTATCATTGACAGTTGATGAAGGAAGAGTTAAAAAGAAAATAAATCAAAACTGAAGAATTCTGCTGTTGAGGGCAGCACACATATTTTCTCAGAGTGCAAAGCTGAGAAGTGGAAATGCGAAGTTTCATTAATACTCTGAATAGTACAGTTTAATATGATCTGATGGATTTTCCATGGACTCCCTAGAGACTGAAAAGTTTGAATGTCAGGAAACTTTTCTTGTGTTTATTCTTCTATTTTCCTTTTCATACTTTCCAATCACTATTCCTCATTAACATCCCTCTAAGGGCCATCTTAAGCGATTCCTCATTTTAGTGGTACTTATGTTCTTTTTCTATCTCTTGTGAAGTTGCCATTCTGTCAAATTATACATTTTCTTAATCTTCACTCACACTTTTTAAGTCTCATTGAACATTTCTTTAAATATGGCTCTGTCTTTAAACTATCAGATGCTGAATGTCTAGATAATGAATTATCTAGACAGTTCAAATTTTACAGAAATTATACTACAATAATAAAATCTAGAATTCCATATGATTTTTCATTACTGTATTTAACCATGGATTTGCATTTAAGCTCATCAACATTTGTTCTTGAATATTTTCCTTCAATGTCATTCTCCCTGAATCAAGTCTTTTGTCTTTACATTCTTTAAAATAACTCATTTTCTCTGATGAAAGTTTGTATTATTCATTTAACATTGTGTAGTATGTGTTTTCTGTATCCAAAACAACATATCCTGTGACCTTAGCATTTTTAATATATTTCATACTATATTGTAGGCACATCATTTCTTGGATTTCCTCCTGACATATGCAGGGATAATCCTGAGTGAGTTATTTGAGGGGTCCTTGTTATTCTTTACAGATGACTGCAAGAGTCTCACATACCAGAAAAACCTCTGTTGGAGGAAGATTTGGACTGTTTACTGTCTAGTCTCTGAAATGAACCCAAGTTAGATAGATTAGGTAATTTAGCATAGAAACTATGAGGCTCCTAAAAAAAAAAAAAAGAAAAGAAAATATGAAGCTCCTAAAATAGCTAGGGAATCCCTTTGATTGTTAGTTTTATTAAGAAATATTGTGACTCATTTTTAAAAGAATTTGGAAATCCTAGTTGTGTGAAAGTTATTTGAATAAAATATACAGCTCTACATGATCTCTTATCTTTTTGTTCTAATCAGAATCATCTTGGTCTTATACTTCAACATTTAGGTTGATAGTCATGAAATTTGGGAGAAGGAAGAAAAGATTGGGATAAATAGGACTGACTAACTTTCAGAAGCACAGAATTAGTTTTCTTTGCAGGTGTTTGTTGCCCCTCTTCTCTTTAGCCCACCAATATGGTGAATGAGCCTTCTAGCTAGGATGAGTAAGGAGTGCTTGTGCCTCTGTCCAGGGGGTGCCTTCTAAGCCTTTGGCCAGCAAAATGGCTGTTGCCAAATGTGAAGGTTTTTTGGAGGCCTGCTCAGAGATAATCATCCATGCTTCTTGACACCAAGCAGCTTTCACAATCCCTTTTAAGATACTAATTCATTTGGCTTACAATAGATGAAAACATCATATATTTTCAAGTCAGATCGTACCTAAGTTATATAACTCTAGAATATATAGAAAAAAAAAAGTAATAGAGATCTTTAAAAAGACTAGAATGTGGTACCCATGGACTGTATTACTCTATCTGGGAGTTCTACAGAGTTAAGCTTTATTAACCTTTAAAATATAAAGTCCCAGGCTCTGGCTTCTAAACATTTTACAAATCTAGGGAGTTTTGGTATAGAGTATCACTTGCTTATTATTGTTTTTCTAAATGAGCAATGTCATCTCCCAATGGTCATTAATATTCTTCTCCAAACTTTCCACCTGTCAGAAATGGTGAAATGTGATCTAGTATAAATAGGATGAAGAATTTTCATTGGTTTCTGTGGTCTGCCCTGGCTTGCTGCTGCTCCCAAGGAGGGAGAGAGTTATCAACTTCTTGTGGGTTTTTTCTTTTTTTTTAATTTGTAAAGTGCTGTATCTCTGTTCCTGTCTTGACACTTTGAGGCTAGAAATATTTAATTTGTATTTGTATTATCTTGTGTTTTACAGCATTTTAAATATATACTATGCTATGACATTTGCTCCTTGAAATAAGTTGAAGGATAAGTACGTTACGTAGATTTAGCTTAGGATATACAAATAACTAGTAGAAGAGCCGATTAAAGATTCTAGCAAATTCCTCACAAAAGTTACCTGCCTGTGTTAGAAAAAATTGTTGCACTGTAAATAAGTGAATTATTGAGGAAATTCTCCATTGACTTGTTGGTAGGCTTTTAAAATGATATACGAGCTTCCTGGAAGACAATTTAAAAAACATCTTATAGGGGCACCTGGGTGGCACAGTCGGTTAAATATCTGCCTTAAATGTGGCTCAGATCATAATCCTGGGGTTCTGGGATAGAGCTTGGAATCAAGCCTGGGATTGAGCCTGGAATTGAGGCCTGTATCAGGGCTCCCTGCTTAGCGGGGAGCCTGCTTCTCCCTCTCCCTCTGTAGCTCCCCCTGCTTGTACTCTGTCTCTCTCATTCTCTCTGCCAAATAAACAAATAAATACAATTAAAAAAAAAATAAAAAACTTAAAAAAAATAAACCTTTTACATTTGCATACCCTTTGACCCTAGAACTGGAACTAAACCTAGAATAGTTTTCTTAAATTGAGGTAAAAGATTGTACAATTTGACAGACACTGTGTGTTGCCTACCAAATAGCTATTTTCTACCCACTCCTGAACACTAGTGAAGTTCTTGTCAGTATGGAACCTGAAAATGTCAAATTCTGGCTATCCCAGTTATTCTTGCACCTGAGTCATGGGGATGTTATCCAGTCCTGTCCAGCGAGCCAGGGAGACATCTACTCAGGAACTCTCAGAAAGGTATTACTCAAGGTAATGAACTATGGTCTCAGCTATCAAAACTTCTTTGTATCCAAACTCTTTGCAGCATGACTTTGTGTTTTCCATGTGTAGAGGTGGAGTCTGTTTCCCCACTTCTTGGAGTTAGATCAATCTTGTGACCTAATTTCAGCAACAGAATATAACAGAAATAATGGCACACCGTTTTGAAGCCTAGCCTGAAGAAACTTTGAAAGGTGAGACACCAAGAGTAACAGAGTAAAGAGCTTGGTGGACTCTTTCCACAATGAAAATTAAAAAGCAAACAATTATTTAAAGTCTCTAAAAATTGTCTGTATGATTTCACTCATATGTGGGATTTAAGAAACAAAACAAATGAGCAAAGGGAAAAAAAGAGAGAGAGACACACACAGACAGATCAAGAAACAGACTCTTAACTATCAAGAACAAACTGATGGTTGCTAGAGGGGAGGTGGGTAAGGGAAATGGGTGAAATAGGTGATGATGATTAAGGCATGCACTTGTTGTGATGAATGCAGGATGATGTATGCAAGTATTAAATTACCATATCATATGCCTGAAAATAATATAATACCGTGTTAATTAGTTGGAATTAAAATAAAAACTTAAAAAAATCCAAACATTTAAGAACTGGTAATATTTCTGAAATTGGGGGTGAAGGTAGAGATATAAACAGAAGGAAAAATTGAATATCTATTAAAAGAGTATTTAGGACCCCAATCCTGTCCTTGTCTCAGCTTGGTAGATGGATGCCTTGTCTATTCTTACCTCAACAGAAGTCTGGGATTTTATTCTCTGGAGAGGGCTGTGAACTGCAGGATACCGGGCATATACCCTCACCATGGACCTAAGCCTAATTCTAGATCTGAGAAAAATATATATATATATTCCATATATAATGGAATATTACTCAGCTATAAAAAAGAAGGAAATGTTGCCATTTGCAATGACATGGATAGATCTGGAGAATATCACTTGTTGTGATAAACACTGGGTGTTGTATGGAAGTGTTGAATCAATGTATTGTACATTTGGAACACTTTACACTGTATGGTAAGCTAACTGAAATTTAAGTATAAACTTTAAAAAGGTATCTAAAAATTGTCCTAAGAAAGTGTTGCAAATGGAGAGACATTCATTCGGTAAAATCTACTACCTCGGCAAAAACAGTAAGAGTCTTCGGAATTGCTGCTGTCATTTTGGAATTAAGGAAAACATTGGCAACACACCAAGGAGAAAGGAATGGAAATACAGAGAAGAGAGTCTTGATAACATCACCGAATCTGTGAACTAATTCTTGAAAACACTTTTCCTATTGTTTTAAGAAATTTTAGTCTGAATACTTTATTTTTGCAAACTAATTGGTATTTACCAATTCTCTGAATAGAACCAATCCCTGGCAAAGTCATGTAGAGTGTGAGGTTTGCACCTGGGTGTGTACATTCTGAAGTTCTGTCTTTAGTCACCTAGTCACCTACTCACCTGCCTGCAAAGTCCTTCGTCTCCAAAGGCTGCTTTGCCTGGTCCAGTGTGCATGCATGTCTGCAGGCTCTCACCATTAGTATTTATGATTTATTTAGATCCACGGTGATGAGTAACAACTGTTCACTAATTCAAACAGGATTATTTATACTAAACATGTGCATTGTAGCATTTGCATCCTAGGCTCTACCACAATGTGTAGTCAGGTATCATGAAATAAACAAGGGGCTCATTGGAGACCTTAGATAAACACTAAATGCTGGCTTATTTTCAGAGCTTGTTTTTATCGACCTAGGTATGTGCATAATGACTCTCTCTGCAGAAGAGCCTTAAAGGCATGACACAGCCTGTACAAAATTGAATAATCTTATGTAAGAATCCAAGTTGTCTGATTCTAAAATTAATGCTGCCTTCGTTGGGTGAAGGTGTAGACTATTTGTCAGCCATCTGAAGCCCATTTAGACTGTATGTTGGAGGAGAAATCACTTCTAGGAAGCATTTTATTTTATTATTTTTTTCTAAGAAGCATTTTAAAATTCTTGCATTTACAATGTCATAAATACTTCAAAATTTATTATTACATTTTACTGTTTCTCTTTTCTTTGTAAAAGCACTTGCCATCAAAAGAATATGGATAACAATGGATGTATAAATATTTGGTTATAATGTTTTATCTTTAGCTTTAGAAACTTTATCTATTTTTGGTGTTTGAAATATAAATAAGGAGAAACTATATACTTGAAATAAAACAGCTCCCTTGAAAGAGAAACAATGACATATCAGCTTTTCATTTTTAGTGAATTTAGCTTTCCTAGGTGCTATTTCGGTTTTCTCCTCAATAAAAAAAAAAAAACAAAAAAAACAAATAGAGCTCATGATTATATGTAGTACCAAGCCAGGGACTTGGAAGAAAATAAAGCCTCCTATTAACATAGCTGAGTATGTTTGAAAATACATTTCAATTTATAGTCCATTCATGGGTTGCTTGCTCATAGTTGATCACTTCCCCTGTGTTTGCCCCTTGCAGAATTTTGTTTCAGAAATTACCTCTTGAAGACCTTGCATTTGGCGGTTGGTCTCTCATATTAGAGTAGTGGCATGCTCTCTGGCTGGCCTTAGATTCAGGCAGTCTTAAATCTTATCTGCTATTGTTTCCTGGGGGAATTTGCTTTTCATGGATTGTATTTCACTAATAAAAGTATGCTGACAGCAAAGGCTTTGCAGGGTAGGAGAAAACTGGAAGCCAGCAATTTCATAGGCAACTGATGAAACAGAGTTAACGGTAAGACACTTCACACACCCCTATCTATAGGAGAAGAGAGTATTTGCAAATTTAGAATACCTTGTGTTTTTCTGTGCACTATTATTCCTCGAGCCATATGTAGATAGCTGGCATACAATCTCTATACACAATCTATATCCTAAAAATCAACTCTAAGCTTATGTTGGAAAAACCCCCATTCAAGTCTTTTCTACATTTGATGTAATGTGATTGAGAAACCCCTCTAGGGTTCAGTGGGAAAGTTTTACTCAATAAATAATTGTTTTTTGTAATTTTTCTTGATGGCTTTGAAGATAAGCCATATTTAGTGATATTCTACTAATGTCAAGGAGAACAGGCAAAAGAAGTTGCTTCTTATTACTAAATTTTCCTTTTGGATAATTAAATATCTAACTCTGAATTGCACATCTGCACTTTTCACAATGATATATATTTAAAAAAAACATACTGAGGTTATTCTTCTCACTTGACTAAACTGAACGTGCCTGACATCAGCGCTGCCCTTGAACTGAACAAAATACTACTGTTTGGAATTTAACCTCACCATGATAGTTCCCAAGTACTGATAGCCATCTATGGTTCAGAAGGGATTTAATTTCACAGTATCTGGTCTTGCCATGGGGGCATAGGAATAAGGTGGAAGAAAAGAGCAAATTCTTGGTTATTTGCATGGGGAGAAGCAGCCTTCATTATAGCCAAAGCATAGTGTTGCTTTGAGTATAACGTAAGCTTTCATCTATAAGACAACTCCTTGTACCTTCATAAAGATTTAATATTATGTCTTTACTAATTATTAAAATAACTATAGAACAACACTAACTGAAGACATTTGTTAGACTAAACAGAGAAGGCAAATATGAGCTAATAGACCATGGATAGTTAATCAAGTGAAAGTTTTCAGGCTAACGATAACAAAAATGGGGGTGTTATTGAGTGCTAGATAACCGTTAGCTGTATAGAAGAGCAAAGAAAATAACAAGGAATAGAGAAATGGATGTTTGGTTATAATTTAAGCAAAGTGCACAAAGGATTTTGAAATGTCTATTGTGGTACTTCATTGAATAGCAAATTGATGTAGGCTTTTGGAAGAGAAATGTGATGCAGTGATTTTTTTTTTTTTTAAATGACCATGTCTGTCTTTGTTTGCCTACCCAATATTGGATTTCTACCTTATCTCTGCTCTGCCACTCTTCTCACTTATAATTAGAGTCCCAGTTTTGCTTATATGTCAGGATGTCAATTGCTTCTGACCTTTTCCTTCCTCAAGATTATGAATCTTGATTGATCTAAGTCAGGTGATGGTAACCTGCAGTCTTGTCACCTGTTCTGTAAATAAAAAAATTTTATTTACAATTTATTTATTTTAGAGAGAGAGAGAGAGACTGTGTGCACATGTATGTGTGTGGGGAAGGGCAGAGGGAGAGAGAGAAAGAATCCTCAAGCAGACTCTTCACTGTGCACAGGGAACTCCATTCCAGGAAACTGAGATCATGACTTGAGCCAAAATCAAGAGCCGGCCACTTAACCGACTGAGCCACCCTGGTACCCCTTTAAATAAAATTTATTGAAACACACCGCACCCAGTTACTTAGTATCATCTATAGACGCTTTCCTGCTACAAGGACTGAGTTCAGTAGTTGCTTCAGAGATCAGCTGGGACACATAAAGCATACAAGGAAAATATTTTCTTTCTCCTGACCTTTAGATGTTGTGTGAAGATGTGATGCTGGAGCTGCTGCAACTATGTTGTAACCACAAAAAGACAAACTTAAAGGTAACATTATGAAGATGGAAAAGAACTTAGATCTTTGATGTTATCACTGAATTGTTAAAGCAGTCAATTGTAATGTTCATATCTCAGGAGTTCTTATGTTATAAAATAATAAATCTTTCTGTTTTTGACACTATGAGTTGGGTCCTTTATTAATTGTTGCTAAAAAATCTTGACTAGGACATGTAACTTGTAAGAGACCAAATTGAAAAAGACAACAACAAAAAATATAGTAAGTACACATGATATACATGTACTATTACTGGCAGGTTCATGAGTATAGGATAAAAATTCTGGAAAAAACGAGAACTTTGAAGATTAAGCTATTGTATACACACAAAAATGATTATTATGAAATAATTATAATAGAAAAAATTGTACACAACTTAGAAGTTCAGTAATAGAGGATAGGTAATCGTTGGGTTGCCTCATTGCACAGTTGTTTGACCATATAATGGTGCTTTATGGGCAGAATACAATGCAAATGCAAATTCAAAATACAGTGCAAAATGCAATACAAATGCAAATTTCCTTTGGATGCGTGCAACACAGAAGTCCTGGAACTACTGAAGTAAGTGGTGTTCTACTCATTTAGACTACTGTATATTCCAATAAAGTGATATCATAACAGACTAGTGACATTAACACATCTCACCATAAACGTTACAAAGCAAATATACACTGCAATTAGATTCATGTAAAAAATGCATAGAAATAGAAAAAGGAGAATACACTGAAATAGTATTTGCATAATTATGAGTGATTATAATTCCCATGTTGGTATAATTATGAATGATTTTAATTGTCTTCTTTATAAACTCTGTTTTCCATTTTTGTACACAGAACAAATGGCACTTTTATCATCATAAAAAAATGAAAAAAATTTCTTTTTAGTTGTATGGTTCACTGACATGGTGCTAAATAGAAACAATACAAAAATGGTTCAGCTCTTGTCACTTCTATCTCTAATCCTTTAAGTATGACGGTGTCATTTGTATGATGGCTCTATTATATTTGACAAATGATATTCTTTCTACTGTTTCCTTTACTACTAAAACTATCTTTCGCAGCAATTGTAGCTTTGACTTATTTGGTTTCTACTTCATGTAAATGAACAGTCTAGTTCTACAAAGTCAAATGCAAAGGTTCTCCAGATATCAGAGTTCCAAGAGATAGTCTCTACATTCAGGAAATGTGAAACACACAGGTTTTGGGTGATTGTCATTTCCATCTGAGTAATCTATTCCCACAGGTACATTATTACTCACATCTTTGGAAGGGATGAGAAGAGTTCCATGCTCTTCACTGTAAATTCCTTTGTTTGCATCTTCCCAAATGTAAGGTAAACCTTGAAAATGACTTGCAGAAGTTTTTTTTGAAAGAAATAGTTACATTGGGTATCCATCACTCCATGCTTTAGAAAGAAAAACAGATGGTTATGTGACAATCATTAATCCAGTGATTCTTTTGTTTCTTTCCTTATCTGTGGGAAACCATCAGCACTTTTAAATAAGCAGTACATTATTATCATTAATCAAATGCTTTGATTTGGAATCAATTCATTGATTTGAGAGAACTGTCTGTGAGGTTTCTGTAAGAAATCATATTACTTAGGAGAGCTCAACATCTGTGGCAACTTGGAGAACTCAGAACAAACCATGGAACTATTTATCGGCAAAGGAATTAGAGCCACTTGGAGGCAATATAATGTGAATTCGGGGAACTCAGTATATTTAGCAACATTGGAAATTTGATGGCTCCCAGGAAAAAAAAAAGAAAATATAACTAAGAGGTTTCTTCTTGTATACCATACAGCAAAGAACATTTCTGTTTTTAATTAACTATTCATTTCATTTGCAGAAAGTGGCTTCAAGCAATCAAAGAAATTATTTGTAACAATGCCTATGGCTTACTAGCTTATTTCATTAAAGCATCATCTTAATGAGCCTAAGTTTCAGATGCATCCCCAAGTGAGCCAATAAATTTACTCTGGGTTGAAACCAACAACTCCACCCAAATTTAGCCAGCCATCTTGCAAAATTGTTCCTCGAGACTGTTTGAGTATGGATGGATGATGGGTCAGTACAAAACTATTCTCATCACCCCCTGGAAAATCCAGTCATACCCAATTATGTCAAGATTAGAGTCTTCATAAGGGGCAGCAGATTCTTGGTATAAATGTTGCAAAGCCCAGTGGTTGAGTATATGGACTTTCCAGACATTCTATCTGAGTTTATGTCCTGGCTCCAGGCTCAGTAGGCTCTAGACTCCTTCCACTCTGGGAAAATTACTTAACCTCTCAGCCTTAATCTCTCCATTTGAGAAGTAGGTCAGATAGTAGGTTGTAGCAATTCATAGGGTAGTTGTAGCATTCGTTGTGATGATGTATTTAAAGTTCTTAGTGTAGCCTCTGGCACTTTAGTAACCCTACAGAAAATGTTACTGCATAAGGTCTCTTGTTTTAGAAAGCAGCTTTTCAACACTGAGGCCATTTGTGGAACTCAAAGGATCATAGATATTTTTCTTGTGACCTTGTTTGAGTTCAACACAAAGGATCCTCACTATGGATTCAACATGAGCAGTGTTCTCTGGAAAGCCTGGATTTCTGTTCTTTATGGAATGTAGTGAGTTGGATGTGATCTGCCACCAGCTAATTGCCATTTAAATGAATGCAAATAGAAGCCCAGACTTCTGCCCCACAGCTGAGTGAGTCAGGGATTCCAACCCAGCAAATTGCCTGTTTATGGAATAAATCATTGAAAGCTCTCTCTGTGTGGCATTTTCCAGGTTTACCTGAAATCTGTCACTGAAGCCAGTGGTGGTCTGAGAGAGGGTGTGTAGGAGGAATTTAACCATGAAAAATCTTATCCTAATCTTTTTCACAAGTGCTCTGTGTCTTGACAATCTCAGGAATTTTATTGGCAGGTTGTCCTGAGCTTTCTGCTGTAGAGATTGGAATGCACCACTGGATGAGACAAACAGATGGTGTGGATCAGAGAGTTTCCACTTTTTACTGAGAAATTTGAAAAGATGGGGAAAAATTAGAATCCCATTTAAGGAGACAAAACTTCCTGATTCCTTGTCAGTTAAAATCATTACCTGAAGCAAAAGTCTTTCTCCAAACACAACATTGTTTTATATAAAATTATTTTCTTTCACTTCCTGTAGTGTTCAAATAATTCTTCTAAGGATAAAAGTGAAATTAAATAGTGTACAGGACTGCTGAAATTCTATTGTTTGGCTTATAGCATTTTCCTTACATTAGTCATTAGATCTATTTCTAAGTAATTTGTCTGAAATGTGGTATTTTTTTGTTTGTTTTGCTAGTCTCCATTTATAGCTCAAGCATTTCCACAGTTTCTGTGCTCACACTCTGCTCTTGTTAAAATGTATTTTTCTCCATTTGTGAATGTCAATATCATGCCATTTCTAAAGCCCCTTTCCCATTTTTTAAAAATTGAGGTATAGTTGGCATATAATATCGTACTCATTTCAGGTATAAAGATAAGGATTTGATATTTGTATGTATTGTGAAATGATCACCACAATAAGTCTATGTAACATCTGTCACCATACACAGTTATAAAATTTTTTCTTATGATGAGAACTTTTGAGATTTATTCTCTTAGCAACTTTCAAATATGCAATATAGTATTATTAAGTATAGTTACCATGCTCTACATTACATTTTCATGACTAATTTGGAAGCTCGTATTTTGTGATCCCCTTCACCAATTTTGCCCACCCCTCACCACCTACCTCTGGCAACCACCAGTCTACCAATCTGTTCTCTGTTCTCTGTGAGCTCATTTTATTTTGTTTTTAGATTCCACATATAAGTGAGATCATACAGTATTTGTCTTTCTCTGTTTGACTTATTTCACTTAGCATATTGCCCTCAAGATTTATTTGTGTTGTCACAAATGGCAAGATTATATTCTTTTTAATGGCTGAATAATATTTCTTATATCAGCTACATTTTCTTTATTCATCTATCTATGGACATTTAGATTATTTCCATGTCTTGGCAATTGAAAATAATGCCGTAATGAACATCGGGTGCATTTTTCATTTTTAATAAGTGTTTTCATTTTCTCCAGATAGATACTACATGTTCTATTTTTAATTTTTCAAGAACCTCCATACTGTTTTCCATAGTAGCTGCACCAATTTACATTCCCACAAACAAAGTAGTAGGGTTCCCTTTTCTCTACATCCTCTCCAACACTTGTTATTTCTTGTCTTTTTAATAATAGTCCTTCTACCATCTATGAGGTGACATATCCTTGTGGTTTTGATTTGCATTTCGCTCATGATTAGTGATATTGGGCATATTTTCATGTACCTGTTGGCTATCTATATTTTCTCTTTGGAAAATTGCCTATTTAGCTCCTGTGCCCATTTTTTAATCTAGTTGTTTTTTTGCTATTGAATTGCAGGAGTTCTTTATGTATTTTTGATACTAACCCTATATATATGAGTTATATGATTTGCAAATATTTTCTTCCATTCAGTAGGTTGCCTTTTCATTTTGTTAATGGTTTTGTTTGCTGTGAAGATTTTTAGTTTGATGTAGGCCCACTTATTCATTTTTACTTTTGTTGCCTTTGCTTTGGGAGTCAAACCTAAAAAAATTATTACCAAGGTCAAAGAGCTTATAGCCTGTTTTCTTCTTGGAATTTTATGGTTTTAGGTTCTATCTTCAAATTTTTATTCCATTTTGAGCAAATTTTTGTGTATGGTTTAAGATAGTGGTCCAGTGTCCTTCTTTTGCATGTGGCTGTCCAGTTTCCCAGCCCTACTAATGTTCCAGCCCCACTGTATGTTCATGGATCCTCTGTCATAAATTAATTGACTATGTATGTATGGGTTTATTTCTGGACTTTTAATTTTATTGATTTATGTTTTTGTGCCATGTCTTTTTTTATGCCAGTTATTATACTGTTTTGATTACTATATCTTTGTGTTTGTAGTTTGAAATTAGGGCGCGTGATGGCTCCAGCTTTGTTCTTCCTTGGGATGTAGTATTATGTTTGCATATCTCTCTAAGCAGCACTATTGATATAAAGGTATGACACCCCCATACAGTTTTTGTTAAACTAGTTGAGTCCCAGAATTTTCAGGGCCTTTGTCATTTTGTGTCATAGAAATCATGCATTTGGGGCAAAGGGAAAATATAACAACCATACTTACTAATTTGAGGTTTACTTACTAGAAATGCGATACCATTATTTTTTAAGATAGTGTCTTTCAAACCATAAGAGACTCTTAATCTCACAAAACAAACTGAGGGTTGCTGGGGGGAGGAGGGGTATGGAGAGGATGGTTGGATTATGGACATTGGGGAGGGTATGTGCTGTGGTGAGTGCTGTGACACGTGTAAGCCTGACGATTCACAGACCTGTACCCCTGGGGCTAATAATACATTATATGTTAATAAAAAATAAAAAAATTTGAAAAAAAGATAGTGTCTTTCAGGTCCTCCTTTTTTGGTTGTTTTTTGTTTTGTTTTGTTTTTGTGAGAGAGCTAGATGTAATACTGTTTAAGATGAATAATTGGTCAAATGGAAACTGATAAAGTGAGGTAGTAGAATAATGCCCCCTTCAAAGATGTCGACATTTTAATTCCCAGAACCTGTGAATATGTTACCTTACACAACAGAAGAGACTTTACAGAAGTTATTTATTTTATTTTTCAGTGTTATTGAGGAATAATTGACAAAATTTTAAACCTTCAAGTTAATTAAAACATCTATCACCTCACATATTTAGTTTTTTGGTGTTTTGTTTGTTGTGGTGAGAACACTTAAGCTCTACTCTCAGAAAATTTTTATTTTACAACACAGTATTATCAACTATAGTCACCATTACATTAGATCCTCAAACCTTATTCATCTTATAAGTGGAAGTTTGTATGTACCCTTTTACCAAGCTTCTTCCTGTTCCCCAGCCCCACCTCACTCCCTGGCAACCACCATTCCTGTCTCTGTTTTCTTAGTTTGATTTTTAGAATATATTTAGATTCCATATATAAGTGATACCACGTACTCTTTGTCTTTCTCTGATATTTCACTTAGCATATTGACTTCGGATTCATCCATGCTGTTGCAAATGGCAGGATTTCCTTCTTTTTTAATGTTAAGTAATACATATAAACCCTATAAAAACTTTTTGGACTTCTGGTCTCCAGAAGTGTAAGATGATAAATTTGTGTTGTCTTAAGCCACTAACTTTGTGCTAATTTACAGCAATGGGAATTGAATACACACAGGAACCAAACTGTGCTATTGAGAGCCCAGTGTTTAGAACTTATTTGCTCTGTGAATATAGAGGCAACTGGTATCTACTACCATTCTAGTGGCTGTCAGTTGTTCCTGACCAAATGTATCTATTCTTTCAGATCCCAGCACATCCTCAGTACCTTCCTGCCTTTATGCTGATCCTCTTACTGTCTCCACCTCCTGGAATGTCCTCTTGTTATTCTGTTCAGAATCTTTTCCAGCCAGCAGGTTCACTTGTTTTATAAATACACCATTGTTTCTTTGTCCTGCATTACAGTCATTTAGCTGGGGGAAAAATCACCTATCTTGGTTTAGCTGTGGAAAATTACATACCCCTCTGTGAGCAAAAATTATAAGCATAAATGAATCCTAAGTCTAGTTACTGCTTAGCGTTGAGATGAGAAAGTCCAATTTCAACTGAAATATTTTTTTTTAAGGATTTTATTTATTTATTTGACAGACAGAGATCACAGGAGGCAGAGAGGCAGGCAGAGAGAGAGGAGGAAGCAGACTCCCTGTGCAGCAGAGAGCCCGATGCGGGGCTCGATCCCAGGACCCTGGGATCATGACCTGAGCCAAAGGCAGAGGCTTTAACCCACTGAGCCACCCAGGCACCCCTCAACTGAAATATTTACTGAACCATCTCTGTCTTCATGTCATAATAATTGTATAAGAGGGAATATGAAGAATAAAGCTTGCCCCTGGTAAGGACATAAATAGTATATAAGGATGTGTATGATAAGGGCTATGCGTGATGTTAAATGGAGATAATAGGATTTTGTCATAAGAAGGACTTGAATTACTTGTGTCATTTATTAATTTTCTGTCATCCTTGATTTTCTCATCTTAATTTTTTATCTGAAAAGATGTGCATATTTATTTCTACTTCACAAATTGCTGTAAGGATTAAATGAAAGTGTGGGTTGGTTCGTTTATAGATTAATTCAACAAATATATGCCTAGTGTTTACCATGTGTTGGGCACTGTTCAGAGTTATAGAAATATATTTGTGAATGAAATAAAATCAGTGTTCCCAGATCTTATATTGTTGTAGGAAGAGACATAGGATAAATAAATGGATAAATATAATATCAGTAAATAAAAGATGTTATCTAGTTAAGAAATAAAAAGCAAGATATAGTCAGAGAATGACGGGGGCAGGAAGAGGAAGTGCTGAGGAAGAGTACCCCCAGCTTCATAGCGCAATTTCTGACATGGCATGCTGACTAAATAGAATAAGTTCCTGTTATTTGAGGAAAGGTTTCCAGTTTGTGAATTTTGCAGAAATTGATGGTGTAGGTAGTGTTTGGATTTTAAGTTGGAGGAAGATTTCAAGTGGGGATGGTAGGGAAAAGTATTAAAGCTGAGAAAGGAAAATACACATTGGCACAGAGATTCCCAAGTATGTGTTACTTCTCAGAAAGTACATTAATTCCCACACTCATCAGACCCTATTTCACACTGTGTTTGAGTTTCATTTTTGAGTAAACGGCATTAACGTCACTCAGGACTTTGGGCTAAAGCTGGGAAGCATTCTCTCCTTCAGTGATTTAGCTGATTGTTTCTGGTGCTTTCTACACTTCAGACAGCTCTGCAAATTTGGGCCAACTTATTGACTCAGGAAACTAGACCACCGGGCAGACAATCAGTAATCAAGTTTTATCTCCATTCCTCTATAACTTTTTCCTTTCTCTCTCTCTTTTTTGAAAAAAATTGGCTGCAGTTTCCAATGGAATGAATCCCTCCAGGATTGCCAGAGATATTTGCCTACCTTGTTTTAATAATCTTAATGTTCTAGGTTAGAATTCCCAAGACAAATTCAGCTTAAGAAAAAAAAGTGGTTGGGCGGGGGAGAGGTGGGGTGAAGGTGTGGGATGCTGGACGGAAGAGAGGGCAGGAGAGGGCAGGGATGCCTTTGGTTTACCACAGGATGTTCAGATTCTCTCACCAAAGGAAAAGCAAACAAACAGCAAACTGCCTGAATCAGGGGCTTAAGCTCATGGCTGTTTCTGGACAGGGAATTCCTAAATGCTGACTGGGGTGGCCTACATGAGTGTGCTAAATAACAGCTGAAACCTTAATTTTCAGTTCTTTGGAATTTTAATTTTTTTTTTGAAACAGATTTTTGTTTTCTTGAGGATAAAGAATCTGCATCTTTCCTCATCTCTGTTCCTATTCCCACCACTTGAGCTTTCCCTTTTCAAAAGCAAGAAGCTGCCCTCCAGCTTTCTTCCCTCTCAAAGGTTCGGTCTCTTCCTTTCCCAATTGTTTTTTTGAAATAATCTATTCATGTTTCCTACATTGCCTCACTCCTTGACTCACTTGAAACCTGGTTCTTCTGGCAATCTGGTTTCTGCTCTCACCATCCACTGAAACTGTTTTCACAACGGTCAAAACTTTGCTAATCTGACAATTTTGATGACCTACTCTGACTTCCTCCTCCTCCTCCTCATCCTCCTTGTCCTCCTCTTCTCCCTCCTCCTCCCCCTCATCCTCCTTCTCCTCTCCTTGTCCCTCTTCATCTTCTTCTCCTCCTCCTTCTGACCTCTCTGCGTCTTCTGAGTCCTGGTAACCTCTCAACCTCTAGGTTTATTATATTCTTTTGGTTTTTTTAAAATTAATTTATTTATTTTAATAAACATATAATGTATTTTTTTCCCCAGGGGTACAGGTCTGTGAATCACCAGGTTTACACATTTCACAGCATTCATCATAGCACATACCCTCCCCAATGTCTATATCCCCACCACCCTCTCCGTCCCCCTCCCCCCAGCAACCCTCAGTCTGTTTTTTGAGATTGAGTCTTTTATGGTTTGTCTCCCTCCCAATCCCATCTTTTCATTTTTTCTTTTCCTACCTCCCCCCAAACCCCCCCACATTATGGTTTTTCTTTTTATCTAAATATACACTCAGTAAAATTATTTGTTTTCTTCTCTCTTCATCCACCAAATATGGGTATTTGGGGGGATTCATTTTCAATATTCTTTTCTCTCCATTGGCATTTTTCCCTGTTACAATAGTTCCGACTCTCCTGTTGAACCTAGGTGAAAATCCCTGAATACTCAGTATACACTGCCACCCCTGTTCTCCCATCAGCTTCCCAATTTTAGCACATCAAAGATATGGTTCATTTTTTCCCTTTCATGCTTCCAGTTAGGTGTCCAAACAAAGTCTCATGATTAGTGCATTTCTTTGAAGCAATATGGATGAAAAATATATGAAAACAAGGTATTCAGTACACATGTTTAAGAATAAATTTTCAGAATGAGATCCGATATACTCTTCTAAAACTGAACATAAGAATTCAAGTGTTTAGGGCCCCCTGGGTGGCTCAGTTGGTTAAGCATCAGACTGTTGATAGCAGCTTAGGTCCTGATCTCAGGGTCATGAGGCTTAGCTCTGCATCAGACTCTGCACTGGGTGTGGAGGCTGCTTGAGATTCTCTCTCCTCTCCTCTGCCCATCCCCCTCCCTGTTCATACATATGCACTCTCTCTCTCTCTCTCAAAAAAAAAATTCAAGTGTTTAAAACCCATTTTTAGAAAGTCCTTTAGAAGAGCTACTTCACTTAATACATTTATCATTATATTGTAGAGCCTTACCACATCTCTACACATTGTCTTACATTGAAAGTTATTTTATTTTGTACTTAAAAGAATTTTTTTTTGTGACTATCGCAATTCTCTATACCACCTGGGGAAGACTATAAGAATATGAGTATTTAAGAACATCCCCAATGGGCGTTCTTACCTCACCACCACTTGACACTTTATTACACAATCTCCAGGTTTAGAAATTGTTTTTCTTCCCAAGCCTCTGGCAGCTGCCCTGCCAGGCACTGAGCAAGGCTTGTGCAGCTTGTCACAGGCAGGGTTTCCTGTCAATAGGAGAGAGGAAGCAGTGCTTTTGGATGAACCCTCATTGTCCCGGCTGGAACCGTGATCACTAGGCAGTGATAAGGACCTTTTTTAACCTACAGGATCTGCACGAATCTGACTAACCTTGTTAGGGAGAAGAGGAAGAAAGGGGCGGTTACAAATAGTGTTGGAAGCATGCTTTCCTTGACTTCTCATATCCCAGCAACCGAAAGAATCTAAAACACACTGAGTACGATGAATCTTTTAAATAGTCAGAATGTTTATCTTGCCAAGGCTTTTTTGGATCTTGTTGTTTGCAAAGTGAATATAAAATTATATCATGGCATCAATTAAAAGATAATTAATAGATTCCCTTAATTTGTAACTAAAAATTAGACATTGTAATGTGTTCTGGATTATGTTTGACTTATCTTTATTCTTTTATTTGGAATAATTCAGGAGATTACCATCTTCCACTCAAGGAGCCTATGCCATAGGGTCTCTTCCATCTCATTCTTGTTTTCTTTAAGGAGGCTTACATCTAAAAGGTACTTCTCTTTTTAAAAAAGACTTATCTATATATTTTAGAGAGAGAGTGTGTGTGTGTGAGAGCACGAGTGGGAGGAGCAAAGGGAGAGGAGAGGGAATATCAGGCATATTCTGCATTGACTGCAGAGCCTGGATGTGGGGCTCGATCTCACGACCTTGAGATCATGACCTGAGTTAAAATCGAGAGTTGGATGCTTAACTGACTGTGCCACCCAGGTGTCCCTCTAAAAGATGCTTCTTAAATATTTGTTGAATAAATGCTTGATACAGTAAATACATATCATCAACTTGTCTTTCCTTCTCCCAAAACTGGATGTAAGTATGATGTTTTCTCAGTTATCATAGAAATTACTTTTAATATGTTAAACCAACATAGTTATTCCCATTTTCCAGATGACAGAACCGAACCCCATAGAGGTTATATGACTGTGTGTGTGTATGTGATGGTGAGTCAGGGATCTGGGGATTGAATTGGCTTATAGATAACAAGTACATTAATAATAGTCTGACTTCGGCTGTTGTTCCCAGTGGTCCATGATTCTAAAATAGAAAAAAGGCTCCTGTAATTTAAATAAATTTCTTTGTAAGAAATATTAATTTAGTGATAAAGCTAAGAGGAAAATTAAAGCAACTAAAAGATGATTTTTTTGGTTTTCCTTACACAGTGGTTGCTAATACCATGGATCCAGTGTACAAAAGCATTTATATTGAACCTGGCATCTTGTCAAGTTCCATCTAAAATGCTTCCTATCATAAAATTCTATTTAAAATTAAATAAAGACTAGAATGGGCTCCTAAACCCAGGTGAACTGGGACTGAAAAGTATTTTCTAGGCAAGTGTAGGAGAGCAAACAAAACAAAATGAAAGTGCTTTTATTTCTTATAATCATTTTATTTTAAAATAAAATATTTTTAGTTCTTTCCATAGATAGTACAGTACAGGTTTGAGAGCCTTGGATTTAGATAGTCTGGTTTGAGTCCCAGATAAAATATCTTGAAATTTTATTTAATTACTCTGAGGCGAACTGACATCATTTTTACAATGTCAAAATATAAATGAGCAATAATGCTTAATATAGTGTCAAGTACAGCAGAAATAGATGTTTAAAAGTAGTAACTATTGTAATTATTCATAATTAATTTAATTTTTGCTATCATTGTTAATTTAAATATACTTTTTTTGTCAAGTTTTACCTTTTTAATGCTATCAATTCAATTTTTTTTTTACCAATGAATGCCATGTTCCAAATGAATATACTAAGTGCCATTCATGCTGATTATGTACATCTATTTACAAAAGGACATTTCTGTTATTGAAAAACCAGAGATGTGTGATAGATGTATGATATTTACTTCTGTTATTAACTGAACATTCTTCAGTTGAATTTATGCCATAAAATAGCATATTACTTTGTAGAATTTAGGATTTGCATGTGTATGCATGTGTGTGTGTTGTAAGTAGACCAAACAGATACATATCCTCATCAAGATGGAAATGGTAGTGCTTGACTTGTTTAAGTAAGGTGTGTTTGATTTAATTCTTATAATTTCCAGAAATACATATATATGATTTAATATAACAAATGTATGTAGTGTGAATACCAGAATGACAGATTTCTTTAAAGCCAAAAACCTTCCTAAAATTTGTTAGAAAAAAATAAGTAGAATAGCATGTAAGACAGAATTTTCAGTATGCATGTGGAGAACATCCCGAATATGTTCTTTATTTTAGGGGCATGTATTTTCAAATTCATTTGAGTCTAAGAACTTAAAATGTTAAGATCAAATCCTTTAGTTTTAAATGGTTTCATAATGAAGCAACACAACTCCATGGAAAGTGACACCAAATGGTAGCATGGTATTTGAGAATATATGTTCGAAAAGTATACCAAATACAATATATGTAAACACCTAGTTTAGTTCAAGATTACGTGCTCAGGTCAGGAGTAGTGGATTGTGTGTGCCTACTGGCCTTCCTCCCCTCATACACCACCTCGTCTTCCTCATAATCCTTCCCAATCTCACCCCTTCCGCACTCTCTTATATGGAATAGGGTTACTAGGTAATGCAACTCCAGAGGGTAACATTTACATAAGAGTCTGTGTATGCAAATGGTGCCCCTGGAGTTGTGCAATGGCTTAGCCTCTTGACCATAGGAAGTAGATAGCCCTATCCAAGAATGAACCAAAATAACATCCAAAGAAATAGCAACTTAGAAGTGCAAATTCATGATGTAGATGCTCTTTTTTTTATTTATGTTTTTTAATTTAAATTCAATTAATTAACATATAAGGTATTTTTTGTTTCAAGGGTACAGGTCTGTGATTCAACAGTCTTACATAATATCCAGTGCTCATTACAACACATAATCTCTACAATGTCCATCACCCAATTACCCCATTCCCCTCCCCCCTCCCCTCCAGCAACCCTCAGTTTGTTTCCTATGATAAAGACTCTCTTATGGTTTGTCCCCCTCTCTGGTTTTGTCTTGTTTCATTTTTTTCTGTCTTCCCCTATGATCTTCTGCCTTGTTTCTTAAATTCCACACTTTCTTCTTACCAAATCTGTGTTTTTGTTTTTGTTTTGTAAGGTATATCATTGTTAACCTTTAACCTCTACTCTCAGCTTGTTCGACCTTACCTGTACCTCCAGGTGTTAAGTGTAGACAATTACACCACTGACCACTCGACTACTTTATTGTCCTGTTATTTTGTTACATATTTTTGGAAACATTTAATATAGAAAGGCTTTTGGATTTTTTCCTACTTCTCTTTGATTTTGGAATGGATATTCATGAGTATCCTATCAAACCCTCTTAATATCTCTCATGATTAAAGATAACATACAATAAAAAGATGACTTAATATACAATCAAAAGAATCACTATTCTTCTTTTAGTTTGGTCAGGACGGTGTTCTGTCACTGACAATAGAACTGGGGCTTGTAGAAGAGCCCCAAATAAACTCCATGATGTCAATCTCAAAGGCTAAATGATATATGCTAGCATGTTTAATTTGTGTTAATAATCTAAGTATCATTTGTTATTTATGAGTTGCCTAAAGTCTTGTTTTCTTCATTTTTAAAATTATGTTCAGTTACCCAACATATAGTACATCATTAGTTTTTGATGTAGTGTTCAATGATTCATTAGTTGGATATAATACCCAGTGCTCTAAAATCTTATCCTGATGTTTATTTTTCAAAAAGCATAACCAACCAGAGAAATAGGTTCTATAAATTTATATTCATTATATAAAGTAAATTCATAATGCAGTCGTTTTATGGGGTAGTAGCTGTAAGGGCAATTTTCTGATTTTCTTTTTTTCCCCAAAGACTTTTTATTTATTTATTTGACAGACAGAGATCACAAGTAGGCACAGAGGCAGGCAGAGAGAGGGGGAAGCAGGCTCCCCACTGAGCAGAGAGCCTGATGCGAGCTCCATCCCAGGACCCTGGGATCATGACCTGAGCCGAAGGCAGAGGCTTTAACCCACTGAGCCACCCAGGGGCCCCTGATTTTATTATTCTACTGTATATTGAAGCTTATCAGTCAAATATTCATTCTTTCAGATAAGTAGGCCATTTTTAGCCAAGAACTCTTTGAGGTCAGGGACTTTGCCTT
Organism: Martes martes; assembly: GCF_963455335.1. Classification (NCBI taxonomy): domain Eukaryota; kingdom Metazoa; phylum Chordata; class Mammalia; order Carnivora; family Mustelidae; genus Martes; species Martes martes. The sequence continues at coordinate 75,136,568 of NC_137899.1, read as the reverse complement.
ATTTATCTTAGTTTCCTTAACGCCTAGCATGGTGTTTGGAGTATTGTAAGTACTGAATGTGTGTTTGTGGAAGTTTAATATTCTTTTTTGGATCTATCTTATTAGTTCCATTATATTTTTGAGGCAGACCAAGGAGATATGCAAAAAATATTCTGGATTTAGAGGTCAGTTGTTTTTGTTTGTTTCCAGAAGCATGTCATTTCCTTTTATTTTGCAGCTTATAGAGTATTCTCACAAGGTAGCACCATTTTAATTTTTTTGAACCATAGATGTAAATTGAGCTAAAGCATTACTTCAAATATGTATTAAAATTTCAACAGGATAATGTGTCACTACTGAGATTTTTTAATTTAATTTTTATGTAGTAAAATATATATAACAAAATCTATCATTTTGACCATTTAAAATGTGCAATTACATGGCATTAAGAACATTTATAATGTTGTACAACCACCATCATTATTCATTTTCAAATTGTTTTCATTTTTCTAAACAAAAACTTAATACACATTAAACAATATCTCCCATTTCTCTCCCTGCCCCCAGACCCAGGTAACCTCTATTCTACTTTCTGCATCTATGTGAATTTGCCTATTCTAGGTGTCTTACATAAGTGGAATCATACAATATTTGTCTTTTTGTATCTGGCTTATTTAACTTCACACAGTGTTTTCAAGGCTCATCCATGCTGTTAATTTGAACATAATGGGCATATGTAGCTCAGTTTATAATAAAAACAGGTAATTAGGAGTACCTGTGTCCCCTACCTATTCCCTAATATTCCCACAAATAGTAGAAATGAAACTGCCAAAAAGAAAATAGGGGTAGCCCTTATAGTGAGAGGTAAGTGATGATACATACTCAAATGCCATTCAAAGTAACATGTAGTCATTGCTAGGGAGTTACCTAGAAGGAACATGCAGCACTGAATGCTGATGATTAGAGCCACACTATGTTACCTGGAGAGCTAGAGGACTGGGACTGTGTTGGACTTCTTTAAACCCCCTCAGAAAGGGAGTCGGCATAACATAGCAGGCTCCTAATAAACATTAGTGGAACAAATGAAAATAATCATGAACCCACAGTAAACTCTTCCATATGTTGTCTTGTGTTGGGCTGATAAATCAATTTTGTCTTTATAAAACATTTTCTCTAATGATTCTTTCTCTCCCCATGTATCTTGTAAGTGCTTACATTCCATAACACGCCAATTATATTCCCTTGAGCACAATAAGTGTTTGATAGGTATTATTTGCTTAAGTGATTGTCAAGAGAATGTGACAGAAATTCTCTTCCTCTTGTTTTGGACCATCTTTTAAAAAATTAGGCTGCCTGGTGTGTGGAAAGTAGTCTTCAGTGGTCCATGTTTTCCTTCTGTATAGGGCTTTCATCACAGAATTTAGGAATGTCAGTTAACACCTGTTAGATGCATTTTCTATTGGTCTGATTCTTGAGAAAGTACTTCATTAGCCTACTATTCTACTTGTAGCCTTCTCATTACTATATTACTTTATAGTTTACGGTATTCCTAGATTTTCTCTGTTGTGGGCATGGAACTGGCCAACACGAAGTCCAAGAATCATGCTATGTAGGAAAATGGAGACAGGAGCAGTGCTTGAAAAGTCTAAACATTTCTTTCTCTTTTTCTGTGGAAATAGATAAGACAAAGAGTTTCTATGCCTTATTTTTTGCCATCATTATGCATACTCACTAAATATGGACTCCAGTTAATCTTCTGCCAACAGGAAGATTCAAACAGATGCTTCAGAGATGGAATCTTAAGATAGTGTTATTTCTTGAGTCAAGTCTGTGATTCTGTCCCTGTGATTCTAAGCATGGTCTCTCACTTTCTGTTTCTATGAAAGAGTTGACCTAAAATCTTTATTTAGGATGTTGTGAGAAATGTGAGAAAATCTCATGAGAATTAGAGCACTGTACTCACATTTTAAAAAACCTTGTCAGCATCAGAATGCTGTAGAAGAGTGAATGACTACAGCCTGTCCTAAACCATAGATGGATTTTCTTCTTGGTGAAATGGGAGGTGCTAATTCTCAGAGATTTAATTTTTTTTAAAAAGATTTTATTTATTTATTTGACAGACAGAGATCACAAGTAGGCAGAGAGGCAGGCAGAGAGAGAGGGAAGCAGACTCCCTGCTGAGCAGAGAGGCTGATTCGGGGCTTGATCCCAAGAGATCTGAGCTGAAGGCAGAGGCCTAACCCACTGAGCCACCCAGGTGCCCCATCAGATATTTAGTTTTTTTAAAAAAGATCTATTTATTTATTTATTTATTTATTTATTTATTTATTTATTTGAGAGAGACAGAGAGAGAGAACTAGTGGGAGGGAGAGGGAGAGAAAATCTCAAGCAGACTCTGTGCTGAGCACAGAGCCCAATGTGGGGTTTGATCTCATGACCATGAGATCATGACCTGAGCTGAAACCGAGAGTTGGTTGCTTAACTAATTGTGCCATCCAGGAACCCCTCAGAGATTTAATTTGAAATCACTGTGACTGTGGGAGAGAATATTTTTCAAAGGAAGTCTCTTGGAATGTCTTACTTTTTTCCCCATTCGTAAAACTAGTAGGGTTAACAGTTAAGTTTTTAAGGGAAGACAATTTGGCATCATTTAATTTAAGTCAGTTTATGTTTGGGATTAGGAAGTGACTTTAGAGTTCGCATCAAGAGACAAATAGTTCAATTTGCCAGGAAGCTGAAACCATTTTATTTGTTCTTTCTGGCATGGTAAAATATGAAATTTTCATTTAGGAAAGGTGATTTATAGTGAGCTAGACTACACACTAAAGGTCAAGTAAAAGGTAATACATTTATATAGACTGAACCAAAGTGCATAATATTAAGACCTGTATTTGTTTTCTAATGCTGTATAACAAATTACTACAAACTCAGTGCGTTAAAACAACACAAGGTTATCATCTCACAGTTCCCATGTATAAGGAGTCCAGGTATGGGTTGGCTGGATCCTCTTCTCCATGTTACACAGGGTGCAATGGAAGCAATGGCTGGAGCTGGAATTTCATCAGGGGTTTGGGGTACTCTTCTAAGCTCATAGATTGTTGTCAGAATTCAGTTCCTTGAGAACTGAAGCCCTCAGCTCAACCAAGTCAGTGGGAGGAGGATGAGATGCCCTCTGGGAGTCATCAAGGAGACCAACAATGGTCAGAAGAACAACCTGGGAGACATGTGAAGGGTGGGGGAGGAACTGGTGCAGAGGTCTGAGTGCCACAGAGATCAGAAGCAGATGCTCGTAAGCAGTAGGTGTAAGAGTTTGGAAGTTATCTGGTGATCCTGAAGGTAACAGTTTACAAGTCACTAAGAATTAATAAGCTCATGGTCTCAGGGAATGAAGATAGAAGACAGAAGAGATTCTTTCCCAGTGTCATCAAGTGTGCTGATCAATTATAGCTACTTCTAACAAATAATATACTTGCCACCTCTGTCACCTTTAGACATGCATTGTGTATGATATTTTCACAGGTCATAGCTTACTTTTACAAAAATTAATTTTTCTGTAAATGGAATATATTTCTAGTATAAGTCTCCTTTCTACCTGATGGTAGAAAACTTCCATTATCTTTAAGTAAATTTGACCCATGTAGTGACTTCTTTCATTTCAGAACTTTAACTTGGTCAAAGAAGAGTTCAGTGTCCTGCTCTGGAGATTCAGCTGCATGCATGACATCTAGGCTTCTCTGGGGGTGGGTGCATTTGGGTCTCAGCTCTTCTCTGACAGGTGCCAGCACCCACTGAGATGGAAATCATCCACTGCATTCAGTGAGATGTTGCAGTCCAATGGATCCTACCATCTGATTTATTATCTATTTCTATTGTACCTACCTCTGCCTTTTCCCCCCTGCGTACCAGACCCATCTGGTATCAATAGTTCACTCTCTGCATTTTCTAGCTTCCCCTAATAATTTCAGAAAACTCTGAGTCTCTCTGGTCATTTCTACCCAATAGCTGAGGTGTATACTAGAGCAGATGGCATCTGGAAAGTGTTCATTATCTCCTTGAATTTTACCTGTGTCCTCTGATAGCCTCAAACATGTCTGGCTGGACAATCCAAGTTGTCTTCCATCCCCAATCTATCATACTCAGCCTAAGGGTAAGGGTATCGGGCCCCTTCTAAGGACTTATGAGATTTCTCTTTTTCTTTCTTTTTCTTTCTTCTCCTCTTCCTCTTCCTCCTTCGTCTTTAGACTTCAGAAATTTCTGAGCTGTCTTCCATTTTCCACAGAGTTCCCTCTAATCCCAGACCACCTCTATCTTGTTTGCAGGGGTAAAGTTTATACAGCTCTTCATATATTTTTTTCTCTTTTCAGTCTGTTTGTTAAATGATACAAAGTTTTTGTTAGATTTGGTCTTCTCTAGAGATTAGTCTTTTGAGTTTCAAAATACCCAGATCTTCTGAATTAGAATCCTTGGCTTTCATAATGACTCCTGCTGTGAGTTGCAAGAACTTATTTGGAGCTAAAGCCAAGAACTTACCTCTGATTCTGCATGCAGCTGTGTTAGTCGTGACTCAAGCCAATGTGTGCCACTCGTGTCATAGGGCAATGGTCTCAGAAAGAGTGTGTGTTGTGGGGAGGAGGGCCCTGGGTGGTGATGCTGTTGATGAAATGGGGTGGTGATGCCAAGGACTGGAGAAACTGATATCTTTCATTCTTATCCCTTAACACACTTATGCAATATTTGAAATTCAGATGTCTATTAATCTTTAAGAAAGCTTTTCTTTGACTCCTCTTATGAGGACTTTTTAGAGGACCTAGGGCCTTTTAGCCTAGAGAAGATTAGTCTCTGGGAGCTGTTGATTGGTGTTTCTAAGTGTTCACCAAGCTGCTGGGTGGGGGAGCCACCAAAAAGAAGGAAGAAAGGAAGTCTCGGGCATTGAGTCCCTATTTTGTGCCAATACTTTTAGGCATTTTGCTTTTGTTATTAGATTATTTGTTTACAAAAACCATGTGAGAGTATTATCATCATATTCCTACAGTTGAGAAGTAGAGGCTCAGGAAAGTTAAGCAGCATATCCTTAGAGAAGGAGCAAGGCAAAGTGATCACAGCACAGTCTCTGGAGCCAGACTGTCTGGTGTTAAACCTGGCTCTGCCACTTACTAGCTGTGTGACACTGGACAATTTGCTTAACCTCTCTGTACCTTGATTTTCTTAACTGTAATTGGGGAAAATGATATTATATACTGTTAGGGTTGTGAGAATTAATGTGCTAATACATAAAAAATAATTAGAAGTGTGCCTGGTACTTAGTAAATGTTATAAAAAGATTTTTATATTATTATTATTTAAAATTATCCTAGTTATAAAGCTATTAAGTAACAGAGCATGAATTTGAATGTAGATCTGTCTGTTTTAAGACAAAGAATTACCATACTTATGTAATACCATTTATTCAGGTGAATTAAATTTTATAATTTCTTCAAGAATTTCCTTTCATAAATATTATTAAGCTTTTCCTATATGCCAGGCACTGTGCTACATAGCATTGAGGAAAAGCTTTGTATACAGACAATTACATGTTGAATCCTACCATATCAAGAAAATTGGTTAAATGGATGGTGTCACGTTTAGAGCTTGCGCTCCAAGTAGACCTTATCGGGGTTTTGGGAGAAAATCTAGGAGGGTTCAATTCTCCACCCTATAAGCTCTGACTTCTAACTGGGACAAATGTACCAGACATATTTAGGAACTTGAAAATTGACCCTACATCAAAAGTCAGATGAATACAGCCTCTACAGTGCAGGGCTTGATTTACAACCAAATAAACTGCTACATAGGGAAAGCCATTTAATATTGTGGATGTATTTATTCAGTTGTGGTACCATAGGGTCAACAACAAATGCATTAAAGTCAGATATACAAAGGGAATCATAAGTTCTAAATTTTTGTAATTGAGGTAATGTCCTCCAGCTCCCAACCCTCTGGCTGATTGGCTGGAAGAGAAACAGGGAATTTAAACTTGCCCATTAACATAATCTTAGTTTTTCTAAATTAAAATAATCTTACATAGGGTTAACACAGTCTCTTTTTTGTAAACACTTCATCTTTCAGGATTTATCCGTTTCTCTTCCATATAGTGGCATCTTATTTCAAGGGAAGCCTATGTGTTTTTATGCCATGAAAGAAAGCCTCTTTGGTCTATGCACCGTCACCTGGGGTAACATAACTAGTTTCCAAGTTATCAAAATAGGGAGGATAATGCTGGGTGCTATCAAGTTAATTTCTAAAGTCACATGTTCACAAGAACTTTGAAAAATGTTTATATGTTGGGGCGCCTGGGTGGCTCAGCGGGTTAAAGCCTCTGCCTTCGGCTCAGGTCATGATCCCAGCGTCCTGGGATTGAGCCCCGCATTGGGCTCTCTGCTCCTCAGGGAGCCTGCTTCCTCCTCTCTCTCTCTGCCTGCAGGGAGCCTGCTTCCTCCTCTCTCTCTCTGCCTGCCTCTCTGCCTACTTGTGATCTCTGTCAGGTAAATAAATAAAATCTTAAAAAAAAATGTTAATATGTTGATCTGGCACTCTTGAGATTTCAGATTGTGGCTGTTTCTTTATTTATAAGATGCTAAAATATAACAACAATAACAACAAAGTCCCCTGGTCTATTTTAATAACACTGGCTATGGCCTTGAGACCACTTGTATATATTCAAGGCCACATATCTCATTATTTTAAATATATTAACCTTAAATAGTTTTTCTTGATACCCAAATTGCCTTCGGAATAGCAAAGAAAACCACTTAAATATTTTGTGCCCTATCAGAAAATGTCAAGCCAATTCTCACAGCACCATTTTCCTGATTTTTGGCAGTGCTTAGGTTACTTAACTGTGAAACACAATAGAATAAGTAGAATTTTAAAATTCTCCTCTTTGAAAGAAAATTCTCCTCTTTAGAAGTCTCTGCTTTTTAAATTTGAGTTAATGGATACCCCAAATAATGAGACATTCCATTTATAAATGATCTATTAGAAGTGGGGGAAAGCATCAACTCCAGAAGCAATTTTAGAATAAAATTTAGAAAATGCTGCTGAATTTACTTAATTATCTACAAGAGCTAATAATTTTTTCAAAGTGTTTTTCAATAAGACAAAAAGAAGTTTCCTTTGTGGTAGAATTTTCTTTTTTACTTTACATTTGAAGGTGAAATGCACATGATCCAGGTTTTCCTCAAATTCTTCAACTGTTTAAAAAATCTATTTAGAAATATTTTCTTTACTCTCTGAATTTAAATTAAAAACAATTTTTTTTTTTTGGTAAATTGAGATGATTACAAATGTCCTTTTGTGAAGAGAGGGTCAATATAGCAGATATCTAAAGACTTCTCTCTATAGAAAGGCCTGCTTGCCAAGTTGAGAATTTGAGTTTCAAGGATTTACCCACCATTCCCTAACTGATAAGTATGGTTTACTATGCCCAGAATGCAACACAATGTGGTTTGTGTTGAAAATCTTTTTTCCTTCTGGAAGTCTGGAATTTTCGTGCATACTAAGAAGAGAGTGTCTATTTAACCAACCCGCAATAAAAACCTTGGATTCTGAGTCTCCGGTGGGTTTGCCTGGGTACAGCACATGCATGTGACTGTATTTTCTGTTGGGGAAGAACATGTTCTGTGTGACCTCTTATGAGAGGAGTGAGCATAAGGAAGCCTGGGCATGAATTCCTCCAGATTCTGCCTGTTTCTCTTTTCCTTATGATGGGCTGTCTAACCTTTCTACATTGCTATTTTAATATGCTAAATCCTGTGAATCCTTTAAGGCAATCTCCAAATACAGAATGGTCTTGAGGAAGCCTAATACTTATACCTTTGCAGCATATTACAATTTTGTTTTAAGAAATAAGTAACTTGACATAAAAATAGAAAAGAATAAATGTTCCGTAACTGCTGATTTATAGGGTTTTCATCACAAAGATTGATTAAATTTTATCTTCTCATTCTGACAAGCAAATAGGCCAAACTTTCTTTTTCCGGTCTTATAAGGATAGCATTTTATAGTCCCTAAGATATGACAGAACATAGAGGTCTCTGGTTTTAATATAAGTACCGGATAGAGAAAATGAACATGCAGAATTTGAAAAGAAATCCTGTTGTGTGAATGGCATAAATTTTAATCCAAATAAGGTTAAGAGTGGCCCTTTATAACTACTGGGCCCAGGGGGAAAATGTAGCTGGGCTGGTGAATGTGTAACAGCTGGCAAGCCATTTTTGCCAGCTCTTATTTTAGATTACTCAGAGTCCTGGCTCTATGAAATGTAATTCTGAATCTCAAAGAACTTCATTTCTTTTTCATTTTCTTGGGCTCATTAAGTTAGCAATGCAAAAGGAAGTGTGACTTAAAAGAGCCTATCGTAAGTATGATGATGAATAACAAGTCAGAAAAGCAGACAGCTGTAGCTCTTGGTGTAATGAGTTTTAAGTTGATGCCTTAATGTTGCTAGTTAAACTATTGTGAAAACTTGCCATTGACTAATTGCATGCTGGCTTATTTAGAAGGGAAAATCTGCAAGCCAGTTAAACAAATCTGAAATGGTTGTATTCCCTAAGCTCAAAGTACCTATTTATAAGTATGCAAGGGCTTAGGATACATTTTTAAAATGTTAGTAACAGATTTCAAAATCCCCTGAATTCTATTTTTATCTCATTGAAGGCAGTGAAATGCATTACAGATTTTTCTGTAAAAGAAAACAAAAATTAGAAATATAAAGTCAGTTTGTATAATGTGAAGTCTGTCTCTAGTTGCAGATTGTTTGCTTTTCTAGACTTAATGATTCATTTCTCTATTCCACCCCATATTAACAGTAATTATTAAAGTATCAAAGGACTGAAATGACAGTGCTCAACTAATTTAAACTGACCTCAAATGCAAATGGAAAAGTTGTTGTCTGTTGTATAAAGCATTTATACATTACTTTTTTTAGCGTTTTGAAATGTTTTGTGTAATTATAAGAATGCACTTTATTGCCCTTGTTGCACAACTAATTCATTGCATCAAAATATGTCCACTGATTATTACAAAAAAATTTATGATCAATAAATTCCCCACCAATGCATGGAATTCTACACATTCTTTTCCTAAATAGTGAAAATATCACTTTTATTCATGTCTTCCTACATTAAAATTCTTCCCTTTTTTCACTGGTTATTTACCCTTTAAACACATGTCTCCCTGATCTCTAAGTCCCATCCTGTGCTTTTCTCCAGTGTGACAGAGGAGCACTGTAGATACAATTGATTGAAGATTTCTATTTTATTGAAACAACTTTCTCTTTATTGTCTCCCTTATTTAACCTTCTGGGCTACCCTGAGGAAAAGCACCATAATGCTGAGCCCTCAGCAACTACCCTGATTTGTAAGTGCTGTGTGATTCACTCACCATATCCAGTTTTCTCCTTTCTGTTTAAAAGCCAGAGAATGTTGTTTTTCATGCTTCCCACAACTTCATGGATCTCTCTTTTACCCAGCTTCTCTCTCATTGACTGATTATATATATGTAAAATATATATTTATAACATTTTATATTTATATATAACATATATTCATAAAATTTATAAAATTTATATATATAAAAATATCTATACCTTGCTGCAAGAATTATTTTACACCAAAATACATTTTACTTTTACCTGATCAGAACTAAGAAAAAGCCAAATAGCACAGACGTATACGTCCTCTGAGTTCCTCCTTCTTGCTCATTTTATCATCCATAGTCTTTTAGATAAGACCTAATGCTCTAGACTAGTGAACCCCATCTTTGGGCATTTGCATAGGGCCTTCTGATTGTTGCTTTGTCTGTATTCCTCCTTCATTATTATTTACTTAAAGATTTAATTTAAACCAATTGACTAGCTAGCATGGTCTGTTTCCAGTTTAAATAAGCTCACTACCTCTTATAGCCTTTGCCTGATAATATTTGCACAATTATAAAGTTAATGTCCTAGGTATAATTTTCTAATACACATTGAATTGAATAATATTTGAAATATGAAATCATCATACACAACTCTGGCCACAGTAGAACTTATTGAACCTTGTATGTAAATTACTGATTTCTAATGTTTATTCTTCTGATGTTTTATTTCCTTTATTATAACTCTTCTTTCCCATCTCCCCCATTATAGGTCCCAATTCATGTCCCTTTCCGCCTTCATGATCTGGTTTAAGTCAACTCCCTGAACTATTCTGTTGACTTTTTCATACTTTCATACTGTACTTCATACTTGCACATTATGATATTATGATATCACATTTATGATATTCTAAATTTTATTTAGTTTTATTTTCCAGTAGTTCAAAGGTTTTACTCAAGTATTCATCGTTTTCTCCCCTTCCCCTAGGTATATTATATTCTTTCTCAGTGCATATTCTTTCTCAAATGTCTGAGTTTCTTAAGGATAGAGAGGATTATCTTTTAGTTCTGTGATATCTCTCTGCTTCCTAATACAAGGATCTGTACTCCCATAGACTTCTAATAATGCTGAGAGATTAATAGCTATATAATGGATGGGAAGGGTAATGCCATAATGTTTGCTTTTTATATTTTTACAACCTTAGAGAAATAGAATCATTTCTATTGTATGCAGATTAGGACTCCTTGATCTTTCAGGCCAGAATAATAGCATGTGTAAAGGTTTAAAAGAAAGGGAAAACACAGAGTATTGGGGAAGTGAAAAGAAACAAGAGTATCTGGAGCATAGGTATAAGAACAAAGTGGAGAATGATATCATTGGGGAGGCAACCATGTCAGATAGGGCCTTAAAAACTGCAGGAAAGGGTCTCAATTTGATCCTGAGTCAGTGGTGAGCAATTGAAGAGTGACAACACTATATAGGGGTGGATAGAAAGTGGCCATATTTAAGAGAAAGAAAGAAAAACAGGTTACGAGTCTCTGCAAAAGTCCAAGCAAGAGATGCTGCTGGCCTGACTTAGGGTAAAGGCTCTGGAGAGAAATGATATGGACAGATTTGAGGATTATTTAGGAGTTGGATTTAGTGATTAGCTAGACTGGCATATGAGGGAGACAGAAGAGTCTAGGGAAACTGCCAGATTACTGGTTTTGACAATGAGTAAGCCGTTGTCCCATTCATGAGCAGAGCATAGAAAGATCTGAAGACTTGTTGAGGAAAACAATAAGTTCAATGTTGCACATCAGAGCTGATTTGCTAGTGGTACATACAGAATGAGTTATTTAAGGGGCAGTTTGACATGTCAGAAACTTAGAAGGGAGATTGGGCTTGAAACAAAGATTCAGGAATTATCAGCATAGAGATTCAATGCTAAGGTACAGGAGTACCTTTCCTGGTTATAATTGGTAGGAGATGTGTGGAAAAAGCTTCAGCTGGACACCAAAGGACCACAATACTGAGGGCTGGTCAGAGAAGGAGGAGATTGCCATGAAAATTGCCATGCATGGTAAGTGTGGAGTCACATAACAAAGGGGCTTGTTCCAGAAAGAACTCTCAACAGGGAGGTCACCTAAGAGAGGGATTCATAAGTAACAATGGGACCTGGCCACATTCTGGTTGTTAGTAACTGTGGCAAGATCAGCTTTTGTGGGAATCAGGCCCGTATGATGGGAAAGCGTCTACCTCAGGATGACAGCATGTAAAGATGCTATATTAGTCCAGGTTCTCCAGAGAAACAGAACAAATGAGACATGTGTGTATGTGCGTGTGTGTGTGAAATATATGTATATTGTATATATGTGTATTGTATATGTGTATATTGTATATATGTGTACTGTATATATGCATGTATGTATAAATATGTGTGTGTGTATATATATATGCAATTATATAATATATAATTGATTCCAAATAATCGATTCATGCAGTTATGGAGGCTGGCAATTCCCAAGATCTGTAGTCAGCAATCTGGAGACCCAAGAAGCGCCAAAGTTTCCATTCATGTCCAAAGGCAGGAAAACACCCAGTGTCCCAGTTCAAAGGTTGTCTGGCTGAAAAATTTCTCTTCTATTCAGATGAGGGTCAACCTTTCATTTTATTCAGATCTTCAACTAATTGGGTGAGGCTCACCCACACTAGGGAGGTTCATCTATGTTAGTTTACCAATATAAATGTTGATCTCATCCAAAAGTACCCTCACAAAAACACCCAGAATAATGTCTGACCAAATATCTGAGTATGCTGTGACCCAATCAAATTGACATATAAAATCAGCTGTCACCCTTAATGATATCCTTACTCTGGTAAGCACCAGATGATGAACACCAGAAATAGCTAAGATGCTTTTCAAAAGTTCTGAGCTATACCCTCAGAATTCAGTCAGTTGTGGGTAAGGCCACTGCCTTAATTTCCTATGGATATTACAACAAACAACCACAACTGGGTAGCTTAAAACAATGAAAGTTATCTCACAGTCTAAAGGCCAAAAGTCTGAAATCAAGGTGTCATCAGGGCCATGCTTACTCTTAAGATTCTAGGAAAGAACATTTCCTTGCCTCTTGCCAGCTTCTGGTGGCTCTGGGACATCCTTGGAATTTTTTTGGATAGTTGCTACATCTCCTCTTCTTATAAGAACAGCAGTCATTGGATTTAGGACCCACTCTAATTTAGGACCTCATCTTAACTAATTACATCTACAAAGACCCTATTTCCAAATAAGATCACGTTCTGAGGTTTTGGGTGGATATGAATTTTTAGGTGGCACTATTCATCTCGCTATAGCTACTAAATAAACATCTATAATAAATACTTCAGTGGGTTCTGAGGCAGGTGGTTCACAGATCATGCTCTGGGAAGCACTGAGCCTGCAAACTGCTTTTAAGGTAAAGATGGGGGTTGGCTCAGGTAGGTGGGCAGAGGAATTCCCTAAAAGCTTAAACCCACTATGACTGATCTTTAGGGCCGGATATGGGCAAAGGCATCTGGATTTCTAAATGGCATTAGCTTTCTAATCTCAAGAAATCTTAAGTTAAAAAAAGTTTCGACCTGATTTAAAGTTCAACATCATTGCCAGAACTGAAAATTGATTATCTTGCATTCATAATGGCCAAGGAGAACACTGTCTTGAACATGGTTTTATAATGCTCACTTGGTATTAGGTTTGAAATGACTAGATTCAGACATAATTGAATCTATTCAAACTACCCATTAATGTTTTATTGGATGGAAGCTTAAAAAACAAACAAGTTACCCAGGAGAGTACAAAATCACAGAAGGGACTATCTCCTTGGGGCTGCAGAAATTCAATGATTTTGTACTTTTTTGAGAAATTTGATTTTTTAAGCTTTCATTCAGTAAAACATTAGGTGATATTTTGAATAGATTCAACTATTTCTGAATGAGATCATTTCAAAACCAATATTGGATGAGATATTATAAAACTATATGTAAAACATTGCTCTCTTTGGCTGTTATGAATGCAAGATTAACAATTAACAGTCACCTTTCAGGCACAAAATAGATGCAGCAGAGACATCTTTTTGATTCTGTGGTCGGTCATGGCTGTCGTCAGCCTTGTGCCTGCAGGCACAGGGGAGAAAGGAGGCTTCCTCTGTCCTTGACTTAAGCCTCCTCATTCTCAGTGTGTGAAAACTTGTGACCAAGGATAGGAAGCAAATAACAGCAGCACCTCCAGGGCCTTCCCTCTCCCTCCTCCCTCTCTCTGCCCTACTTCCTTCCTTCTTTAGCATAATGTGCTCTTACCATATTATCTCAGTTCCAGAGTGGTAAAAATAGTTATTTCTTAAATACCATAAAATCCTAGGTCTTGGAGAAAGCTTAAAAGAGTATCTAACTTATCCTTTTATTTATATATCTGATTAATAAAAATTACATACAAGTGCATATAGTTCAAAAAAGCAACTTATGCGATACAGCTTTTGTAACAACAATAACAGTGTTAGTTCTATGACTTACTAATTCTCCATGAGCGTTTCCACAGACTTGTCATAAACTCTGTCCAAATAAAGACTTTCTATGAAACATTATCCCAGCTCACTGGGGACTACTTTTTAACCAATCTATCTTTATTCATCTTTTGTAGATAAACTTTTTGTTTTCTTTTTAGAATTCATTTTCCAAATAGGCAGTCTAGTACTTTGCTTTTTGATATCATGATCTCTATTAAGTGACTTGTTGCACATTATTGCAACAATAGAATTTAATAAAAACTGAGTTTTGTAATATTAGTTCTTTTTCTCAGATACTTTGATATATACATACAGATACATTTACATATAATCTTCCAAATATGACAAAATTCCCCAGAAAGATGTATCTCCTTGATTATTCAAGGTTCCTCACTATACTGAGATGGGAGGATACACCTCAATGTTCTTAGTTGCAATTTCTAGTAACACCTTCTTTCAGTTTCTTAGTAAAGCTGTTGAATGTGCTTGTTACTTTGTGTTATATACCCTTGATGACCTCTCAGGGCTCAGAACAATGAACTAGTTACACTTACAGTTTTGTATTACCTGGAACTTCCCACCAAAGATTTCTGGGCATATAGCAGGTACCCAATAAGCACAACAGAATGGAACAGTTTCAAGGGAATAATGAAAGCTCATAATTCAGAATTCTACTTTTTATCTTATTCATAAGTTGCTTCATGTAGTATATTTTTCATACGTCCCATAAAAATTTTAAAAGAAATTTCTATTGCTTTCCAACTTCAGAAAATTTCAAGTTCAAACTTTGCAAAATGCATAAAAGCAAATAATTCAACTTAATTAATGATGTTAAAAACTATTTACATGATGTATTCTTGAATTCAAACTAATGAGGGCATCATGCCTCCTTGCAGTATCTTTTGGCCTCTCAGGATGCCAAATAGTTAATTCTGCGTGTGGTTATGTATTGAATATCTGCAGCCCCAAGGAGACAGTCCCCTCTGTGAAGACTACAAGGTGCAATCCTGGTGTCTAGCATGGTACACAGTGAGTTCTCATTTAGATATTAGTAAATGAGTGAAAAAAGAGAAAGGGAGAGAAAGTGCGGCAAGACAAGAGAATTAATGTTCCTTGAGATTGTACTATATACCAAAGCCCATCACTCTCTGAACATGATTCAGCTTTTAAACTAAAAGTGAAAAAAAGGTTAAAAAGTAATAATATGAATATATGTTCTTGCAATGAAGTGAGAAAAGACTATAATAAAACAAAACTAATAAAGAGAGTAAAGCAATGATTCATATAATTCATTATTGGTTTAAATGTATATACTTGCATGAATTTGTAGATGCTATAATATTTTTTAGTTTCTGTATTTGATGCATTACATCCTAGGGCCTTGCTGATGGGCGAGGGACTGCCCTTTGAAGAGCCAAGTAATTCCTTGAGACAGCATCGGAGGGTACCTTTCATATGCAAACCAACCACCCCAGAGCCTGTAAACCAACCACCCCCTTTATTGGCCTCTGACACTCTGGGCCACTATCTACCTGCTCTAATCACTTCAGGATCTTGTTCCGGACTTGGGATAGTCCCTATGTCCCGGAGGCTGCTGAAATTATTTAAACTAGCCAATCCTAAACCTGCTTACCCTGCCTTGCCTGTTCTTTCCCACAGAAACTGCAATAAAGACTCCTGTCCATGTTTTCTCTTTGCTTCCTCTGCCTGACTGAGCCTGATGCTTCCCTGTGTGGCCCCACCTGGTCTGGCATGCCCCCTCTTCTCTCTTGGGAACTGTGAGTATAACAAACTATCTTTTCAGTGGCAATTGTCTTCTGATCAGCCTGACATATCTGGATAATAATAATAATAAAACCTACACTTAAAAACTAGATTCACTATAAAAAAAATTTAAGTGCAAGTACTAAAAGAAAAACAATAATCTTATCACAATATACAATATATATAACATCTGCTAATTTATGTTTTTGCCTTATAAGTTAATTGAAATTTTCTGAATGATTACAGTGAGAAAGCCCTCTTATTATTCCTTTTCATTTAATAAGATCATTATAACAGCTTTTCAGTAATTTGATTTTTTTGCCTGTTTTTATCCTTCCAAGTAATATAACTTATTGATGAGATAAACCAATGCAGATCAATTTACATTTTTATAGGAATAAAGATTTTGGTAATAGACTAAAATTCAATTACAGACATGAAGAATATTTTATTCTGTTACTCTGTTTTTATTGGAAAGAATAATATCTTGTTCCAAATTCAGTTTGGAGTATATTCAGTGGCAGACTTGATAAAGCACCAAATGGATTTTGTTATGCATGTTCATAATCCCTTATTCACAATTCCAAAATCCAGAGAACTCTGAAAACTAAAAAAAAATTTTCATGAGTTTGTGGCAAACTCGTTTGGTGACAAAACCTAACCTGAATTGATGAAGTCACTTGTATCTTTATTCTTCTTGAAGGTGAATGTTCATACTTATGCTACAGAAATATTAATGTGGTATTTGGGGGGATGCTGACCCAAACCATGATGGGAATATTAAACAATATGCCATTTACAGACTGTCATATGCTAAAATTCACTAAAAGTTCTGAATTTTGAAATACAGCTATCCTCAAGAGTTTCAGATGAGGGGTGGTGGACCTCATTCAGTGTGTATGTATGTTTATAGTGCTTACATGTTTTGGCCATACAGGCACAGACTGTTACTCCTCCTTTATTTAATACGTAATTTTATTCATTATTGTTACTCCTGTATTAAGCTTCTTAATTAATTTGAAAGAATGTAGTAAAGATACTGGACCAACAATTTAAGACAGATCTTGATAATCCCCTGTGCAGAGGGCACTGAAGATACAAAGATGAGTAGACCCCATTACTGTACTCCTGTGAGGAGGGATGTGAAGGAAATAATAGTGACACAGTGTGACAAATGGTGTTAAAGTGGTGTTCAATGTGCTTTTGGTTCAGAGAGAAAGGAACCAGTAATTGCCTGAGGGTGTTTGGGAAGACTGCAGGGAAGAGGGGATTTTTGAGATGGCAGTG
This sequence comes from Martes martes, assembly GCF_963455335.1. Taxonomy (NCBI): domain Eukaryota; kingdom Metazoa; phylum Chordata; class Mammalia; order Carnivora; family Mustelidae; genus Martes; species Martes martes. The sequence goes on along the minus strand of NC_137899.1, from coordinate 75,119,621 downwards.
ATTCGGGTAATAAAATGGGAGAGTTAGTCAATCCCAGTACTATTGATCATAAAACAAAAGGGAAATATTAATGGGATCCCTTGAATAACTTGACATACTGCAACTCTTGGCAATGCTCAAACTCTCCTCATTAGTTAGTACTGCTCTGTCACACTGAAAGACATTTTTAAACTTTTCAGCATCAATAGAAATTCCTAGAGAAAAGCATCCTGGCTTTTGATATGTCTCTGCGTTGAAGCAGAATGTACTGCTATTGGCCGGATTCAGTGAAATGCCAATGCAGTGTGGATTATCTTCAAGCAGCGACCCTCAATCAAGCACCAAATATCCCTGTCTCACAAGGCAGTTCCTTGGACAGAATGACTGTGAGACATTGAGTACATTTACTCATGCATAAAAATCACATTAGTAAGATAAATATAGGAACCACTTTCTTCCTCACAAATGTATACCATTTGCCTGCAGTGATGTGATATTTAAAGCTCAGGTTAGAATTGACAGTGTTGAAGTTCAACCTAGTTATTTTCAAATGCTCAACTTTGGTAAGTGCCAACAGCAAAGGTTTGATCTGTTGAGTCTCTTTCAAGGGAGGAAGATGACAATGTGGTTTTAAGCAGTGATGTAAAAGGAAAAGGTTAAAGGCAAAACTCAGATAAAATAAATTTTAAAAACTCCCTATTCCCATTTCTACTTTGCTAAGTTATTATGGGGGAACTTTTTAACATTGTTATTAATGGTGTCCCTAATTTTGCAGCTGAGCCCCTTTTCATTTTGCACTGTGGCTGACAGAAATCATTGAGAATCTCTGTACAATAAATCACACAGGCATTGAACCAAGAAGGATGTTTAGCATTTAATCAAAGGCAAACTTGTATTTTTCACCTATTATCTATAAAATGAAACATTCAACTTAACCACCACGCAATGTTAATTCAGAGAAAAAAAATGCAGATTCTTGCAACAAAGATGTGGTTTGGTATACATTTAAAGGATGGAACCTAGAATTTAGGGCACTGGTTTCTAGTTGGGATTCTGTAACTTCATAGCTGATTCTTGTAGTTAATGTATGCTCATTAGTGGGAATTCCAGATTACTCAATTATAAAATCTAGGAGATTAGATTATATGGATTCTAAGGTCTCTTTCAACTTTAAATTTTATAGCTACTATCTTGGATTGTAGGCTGTGATGTATGGATCTAATAGTGTTGATACTTAGCTTTCAAGTTGGATTATTTTGCTTCAAAACTTCATTCTTTTTTTTTTTTTTTTAAGATTTTATTTATTTATTTGACAGAGATCACAAGTAGGCAGAGAGGTAGGCAGAGACAGGAAGGGAAGCAGGCTCCCTGCTGAGCAGAGAGCCCGAGGCGGGGCTGGATCCCAGGACACTGGGATCATGACCTGAGCCGAAGGCAGAGGCTTTAACCCACTGAGCCACCCAGGCGCCCCCAAAGCTTCATTCTTAATGCAATTGTTAATCAGGTAATAACAATTAAACCTTCATAAATTATGCCATTTAATTCAACTAACTTCCCAATTGTTCAGTTTTTGCAGGGCAAGTGATTAGCTTTTTGCCAGACTCAACGTATTACCAAAGGATAATTACAGAATACATTATTTATGAAATGAAATCATTCTGATAAAAAAAATTGTGAAGCCCATACATTTTATACTTTATTTAATAAATTATTATGATGGTTAAAAAAAACAAAAACGAAAAACTTTGGTAACAGTCCATTTGTCATCTGGTCTCTTAACAAACTCTCATAAAATCAATCCCATGGAAAATGAAGAGGCATTGAAATCTGTGTCAGAGTCTGACACATCATGCAAGACATTACTCCATAAAGACCAGGTGGATGAGAAGACTGGGAATTGTCCACACTATACCTTGATTATATCTTTTCCAGTTTTGGAAAATAGATTCTATTGCCTTATTGTTAATTCATGCTCCTAAATACAACTACCTATTCCTGAAAACTCCTGGCATCATTTTTAAGTTCTTAAATGATGTTTATTTTATGCTTGAAACTATTTTAAGTGCTTTACATGTATTTATTAATTTAATTATCATACCATCTTTTGAATAGGCACTGTTAATACCCTCATTTATGTACAGGGAACTCAGAACAGAGACATTTAAGTAACTTGTCCTGGGTCACTTAACTAGAAAGTCGTCAGGTTGGGATTCAAGGCTACAGCCTGGAGGGAAATGCCATAAACAATTAGCATGCTACACTGCAGTGATGAAGAGCTGCGTGGATGTATGTTGATTTGGTTTTTGGGTCTCATATGTAAATGTAGAAATGTCATAGCTTTTCTACACAGACCATATATTTTGCAGAAGATTATTTTGGAGTGGCAGTTTTTAAAATAAAATTTGTAACAAAACAGAATCAAGGAATTTCTTTACATCTTAATGTGATTTTGTTAGTGTTAGAGTCAAATACAGCATAGGTTAAAAGAAGCACTGGTCTTCTAGTCCCTCCAAAGACATTGTCTCCAATGAATAAATAGCGAAATTGTACATTCATGGTATTACATCACTATAGGAACTTCAACACACTTTTTATATTTCTGAATATCTGTACGCTTCAGGGACATAGTAAAAAAAGTAGTTATGACTAAGCATATTACCATTCTGATGAGATATGACAAGGCTTTCAAACTTTTATAAATGTTTGATTAGATTTGGGAAAAATTTTTTTAAAAATTTTTTAAAAATCCATTTTTTATTCTGAACAGAACACTCTCTTTAGGGCCAATGGGTTAAGTCCTTAAAAGTGTGAACATGAACAAACTATTGGCTAATGGTAAGCACATAGTCTAAAAACTCATTTTTTACCCAAGTTTGATGACAAAGGTCCTGTTGTTAGGTATTTAGTGGGAAACAGTGATAAGCATATCATCCTAGAAGGAAGTACCATTAAATTTCATGGAAACATATTACAGATGGCTGTTTAAAATAATTTTAAAAACCTGGAAAATTAATAAAAAATATGGTATCAATAAATGTTTATTTTATAGCCCAAATTTCTGTGTGAATTTCTACAGGATTTCTTAAGATGTATCATAATGGTTCATGGAAATGGATTAGTATGATGATTGTTAGCTAATTTTCCAAGAGAATTCCCCCTTCTTTGTCTGCTTATATTTCTAATGTAATATAGAAGTTGAGTCACAGTAGTGGGTGGTTAGAAAGAATGAATCCTTGCCTGTTAAAAAAAAGTAAAATTTTAGAAATATATGGAAATGGAAAAACAGTGATTTGAGTTCTTATGATATAATATCCCAAACCATAGCTAAACACTTTTTTTTTAACACACTGTCGTCACTACCAGACTTCATAGATAATTCCACCCTGAAAGGCAGACTTGTGAGCCTCCAGTGCCTAGAACTGTGCATTACTTTTTTTTTTTTTTATCTTTTTCTTTTCTTCTTTTTTTCTTCTCTTCTTTTCCTTCTTTCTTTTTTAAATCACTATTTTCTTGGAAGTTTCTGAAATATTTTGCAAAGTCTAATTTTTGGGTTGTATTACTCTCTCAGTTACACAAAGCATAAAACTCGTTTTTGGTAAAAACCAACAACATTCATATTCTTTCCCTAGTTCTTAGCCTCCTGACATGTTTCAGTTGTGAAAATGAAGTACTCTATTTTTATCTGAAAATATCTGGCTTGTATTTCATTGATAATATTATATGCCACCCAATATTATACCAAGTTGGATTTTGAAAGTGTTAGTAATACCACCATACTGGTACCATTAATCATAATGAGGAAAATCACAACTATGTAATAATATGTTTATGGAATATATTATTTTAACCCAGGCTTTGCTTAGGTTATACACTAATACACTGTGTTTAACATTAAGACTTCCTAGATTTAAGAGCCCTTAACTATTTGGGCCTTTTTGTTGACTTAAGTTAAAAAAAATTTTTTTTTCCTTTTATGTGTACAATAGCTACAAATGAATAAAACTTCCAAGGTTATATAACTAAGCTCAAAAAAAAAACACAAAAAACAAAAAACAACCAATTATATTCAAAGATGGGAAATGCTTGGCAGGTATCCCACCACTTTCTCTCCCTTGCTTATGGCACACTCTTTATTGATCATGGCCGAAGCAGCCTCAGGCCTTTCCTCAAAACAGTGCTCTGGATGGCTACAGTCAGTCAGGCATGGCTCGGGGAATAAAGCAATCCATTATTACACATAAAGATAGAATATGACATCTTCTCATCCATGAGTCTCTCCCATCTGTATCTATAAACCAAAATGGATCTACTACATACAAATTAAGTTGAAGGAAATGAGCTCATAGCTTGTAAGAAAGAAAATGGAAGGACAAGATCACCCAAAAGTTTTTTATCTTTATTTTTCTATATTCTTTTGGAGCTAGAGAACCAGAGAAAGTGTGTTCTTTTATGAAGCAATCGGTTTTGGGAAGGGAAGTTTGCAAGGATTCTGGCCTCAGGAATTCCTTCTCACAGGAAATGTGGCCTTGCAAACTGAAGGGCTGGGCTACTGGAAGTCTGCTGTAGCGTTTCCATATGTCAGGCAAACCCTGACCCAGTGCTGTTCTTCTATGGAAGACCCAGGCCAGCTAAGAATAGAAATATCCTGTGTGCTAGTGAAGCTGAAAATGATTTCCTCTTGTCCTTATTTATTCAGTTTTAGGGATAGCTTCCCTTTATAGTTTATATATTCTTGATTTTAAGTTCACCTGTGGCCTGTTGACAATCATTAGAAATTGAAAACAACTATGAAATTTGAGACTCTTTTTGTGTTTGTGGGAGAAGTAGGATAAACTTACTAGGAAAAGATTATAGTACTTGACCTAAGCCAAAAAATCCAGAGCAAGCAAACCATAATGTCAAGGTATTGAACCTTGAAGTTTCACAAACAAGAGTTGACATGGTTTCTCATTGGAATCCCAGGAATATCCATACCATGCCTAGCATAACATAAGTTCTCTGTCTTGGTCAGCATGGGCTGCCATAAAAAAAATACTATGGACTTAGTGGCTTAAACAACAGAAGTTTATTTTCTCATAGTTCTGAAGGCTAGAAGTGTGAGATCAAGGTGCCAGCACGGTTGGGTTCTGATGACACCTCTTTTTCTGGTTCTCATATGGCAGCCTTCTTGCTGTGATCTCACATGGCCTTTCATTGGTATGTGTACTGGGAAAGAACAAGAGAGCTCTCTCTCTCTCTTTCTTTCTCTTGTAAGACCCCTGATCTTATCATGAGATAAGCTCTCACACTTCATTTAACCTAATGACTTTCCTAAGGCCTCTCATTCTCACCACTTCATTTAACCCTATTACTTTCCTGAGACCTCATCTCCAAATATCATCTCATTGTTGTTGGTTAGGGCTTCAACATGTGAATTTGAGGGAAATATAGACATCCAGTCTATAAAACTCTCAAAGCTTAACTGTTGATTGGTTGATCTTAAAAAAACCTGAGTTTTAAGTTTTACTAAAACCCCAATAAATGATCTGAGAAATATATAAGGTTTTCTACTAAGATAATCAGGCTGATTAAAAAAAAAATCTGTTAGAATTTAAGAGGGTACTTTAAGATTATAGTAAGGTGATCAGATATAAGTCAATATATAAAAATCATTGGCTTTCTTGATATTAACAATAATCAATTAGAAAACATAGTAAGTTGGGTTTCATTCATAATAGCAACAAAGTTCATTTTATATTTATAGTAAATAGGAAATCTGCCAGACTTTTATGAATAGGGTATAAAAACCTACATAAATAAAGTGCTATTCCATATTTTTCAACGGGAAGACTCAACAATGTCAAGATGCTGACAAGCTGGCTCTCAAATACATAGTGGGAGAAAGAACAACAATGCTTAGTATATCAAATTTTTAAAGAAGAGAATGATGGGGGGGCGCCTGGGTGGCTCAGTGGGTTAAAGCCTTTGCCTTCGGCTCAGGTCATGATCCCAGGGTCCTGGGATCTGAGCCCTGCATCGGGCTCTCTGCTCAGCGGGAAGCCTGCTTCCTCCTCTCTCTCTGCCTGCCTCTCTGCCTGCCTCTCTGCCTACTTGTGACCTCTCTATCAAATAAATAAATTAATTAAATCTTTAAAAAAAAGAGAGAGAATGATGGTATTTGGCCTACTAATAATCAGAACATAATGTAAAGGGATATAAACAGTGTACTTTGGCACATCAATAGACAAACACATTAACAGGAAAAAAATAGAATGGAAATGCAAGAATATACAGGAATATAGTTTATAGTAAAAGTGTCATCTCTAATTAGTAAAGGTGTTTAGACTTCTCACTGAATTGCGTTATTACAGTTCGCTATCCTTTTAGGGGAAAAACTGAACTCATCTCACATCATAAGCAAAAATCTATTTTGGAGATATTATTGAGAATAAATGTTAAAAACAAATTATAAAAGTATTTGAAGGAAATGTAGAAAATTTTTTATAACTCTCAGAACTGGAAAACCTTTCCTAAGTAATACACAAAAATCATAAATCATATAAGAAAGTATTTGTAACTTCAATCTCATAAAAACAAAAAACATACAAAAAACGACAATAAAAATGGAGTTAAACAATAAGCTATGGACTGGGGAAATATTTACAACATATATAAAGGATTAGCAATATGCAGAGTGACTACATATGAATATGCCAAACACAAAGAACCAAATAGAAGGTGGACAAAAGATACAAAGGACCATTTACAGAAGAAATACATATGACCAAAACATGTGTAAATTAGATAATATTTACCAAAATTTGAAATAAGCCTAATCTTTGGCCTTGCAATCTATTTCTAGGAATTTACCCCACAGAAATATTCACTCATGATCAGTAAAATATATTTAAAAAGGGTATTCTCTTTTATAATAGCAAATACTATCAACAAAAGAGAGAATAAATAAAACACAGACCCTTCCATTATTATAAAGAAAGAGCCAGATCTTTATCTACTTAAAACTAAATTAGAGAGTTCTTTAAGACCAAGTGAGGGGCATCTGGGTGGCTCAGTTGGTTAAGCATCTTATCTGCCTTCCGGGCCCAGGTCATAATCCCAGTGTCCTGGGATCCAGCCCTAAGCTCCTGCTCAGCGGGAAGTCTGCTTCTCCCTCTCCCTTTTCTCCCTTTGCCCCTCTTCCCCACTCATGCTCTCTCTCTAGCTCTGCTCTCTCTCTCAAATAAATAAATAAAATCTTTTTTTTTAAAGACCCAAGTGGAAAGAATTTGCCATATCCTCATAGAATCATATGTAAATATGTATGACCCATATATATATTAATACATGTGTCTCTATATTTTTTATTCCATGTGCTTTTGTGTGGATTGACTGTTCTGTGAGAACATGTTTATGTGTTTTTTGTTTAACCAAAAAAAAATTTTTTTTTAGGGGCGCCTGGGTGGCTCAGTGGGTTAAGCCTCTGCCTTCGGCTCAGGTCATGATCCCAGGGTCCTGGGATCGAGCCCCCGCATCGGACTCTCTGCTCAGCAGGGAGCCTGCTTCCTGAACTCTTTCTCTGCCTGCCTCTCTGCCTACCTGTGATCTCTCTCTCTGTGTCAAATAAGTAAATAAAAATCTTTAAAAAAAAATTTTTTTTTAAATCAAAGGGAAGTGTATTTCGGGAAGGTCAAGCATGGTGGCTCAAGCTCTTCCTCACATGATAGAGGACTGCTTTCAGGAGGGTGAGAATCACATGTCTGTCACTAACATGGTTTGGGCCTCTCTCTACTTACATTTTCTCTTGACCTCCGGCTATGCTGCCAATTTTTCTTTTTTGGGGGGTGGTGTAGAAATGAAGGTAAAAAGAAGTTCTTTAAGACTATTGAGATTCTTGTTATGCAAAAGTTGCATTATTGGAAGGGGTTTTAGATGTGATCTAATGCAGCTCCCAAGCTTTATGTGGAATTCTGATTTCCGAGATGGCCAGGAAACTTTAATGGGAATTTCATATTTCTCATGCTTGAGTCACATCCCCTTATCCAGAAATGTGAAAAATTTTTACCACTGAAAAACAAGTTGAGGTGGTACTACTCCTCTAACTTTTAAGCAGACAATGTAACAAGACAAAAAGGCAGTTTCATTCAAAGGAGTACAAATTAAAAGATGTATTTCAGCAGACAAATTATTACTGTGATGCCCTCTGAAAAGCTACAAAAAGTGTTTTTCAGTGTTACTTTAATTCTCTATATTAGGACTTTTTAATCCATAAATTCTGTTGTATTACCTTCCAACAGCTCTTACCAACACTGGTCTGATTGGTTTATCTTCATTGGTCAAATCATTAGAAGGAGGTAGTTGGGAAAGTTAGTATGTTTAAGCCATGTAATATTCCTGTGTGTCCTAAGAGTCCTTCATGAAAATCACTTGTTTCCTTAGATATTGGCAAGGAAAGGCCAGACACCTCTCCTTCCAATTTGGTATTTTTTGTTTTTATTGAGCACACCGCTTTTCCAATAATGTGCCCAATACCTTTGCTCAGAGCTTATCTGATTTGCATTCAGCTAAACTGTGTCTGTGTTCTCAGATGTGTATCCCTATAAAGAGACCACTTCCCCACTTTTTTATCTCCATTGTCCTTTGGCCTATATTGGAATGGACTGTAGCTTTATGAGATCAAATAGGCTACAGTAAACCCCACTGAGCTCTTGAGTGACTTTCATTTTGTCCTTGACTGAAGAATTTGCAAAGTGCAAAGGTCATTGTCAATGATTCCTTCCTGGAGCTCTACGCTGGCTTCCTATGGGGGCCTGTGTTCCATTCTAACTGAGCTTTGCAAGCTATTAATTCCAACTGAAGCTCAGACCCTTGAGACACATAGGAGAATGACTCTTCCAACATCTCCTGTCATCCACATATATTCTGAGCATGCATAAGAACCTTGAACTCCTGGACACAAGCAAGACCAGTGTAATAATTTTGTAACTTTAAAATGTGGGGTTTTTAATTTTTAAAAATTTCATATAAAACTGAAAGTCACCGTGCTAGAAATGTTCTTTCCTTTTTAAAGTTCTTTAATGTTATATTATCTTTATATGTTTACAATGGAAGGAAATGATCCTACTGGCTGCCAGTGAATGAGGGAGAGCAGAGCAGAGCTGAAGAAATCAGAGCTAATATTCAGCACAAGTTTCTATAGTCTTGTTTGTTTGATGTGGTGGCTGTTGAGCTTACAGAAATACACCTTCTGTTTATACTTCCAAGTGTTCCTTTTATCTTTAGATAAAAGTGTACAAGGGAAGTTGCTAAAATTAGTCCACCTTTTGGGCCCAGGCCACAATTAAACTTAGATGTAAAAGAGATCAAAGCATTTCCATTCTGATCCGAATAGCTGCAGCCCAGCAGCGTAGCTGGTGGCAAAATGAAATGACTAAACACTTTCTGCTTTGGAACATCTAAGCAATATAGATCTTCCTCAACTTATGATGGGGTTACGTCCCCATTCCCCCTCATAAGTTGAAAATACTGTAAGTTGAAATTGCATTTAATACACGAAAACCTACTGGACATCGTAGCTTAGCCTAGCCTAACTTAAACATGATCAGAACACTTACATTAGGCGACAGTTGGGCAAAATCATGTAACACAAAGCCTGTTTCATATGTTTTGAATATCTCGTGTTTTTTTTGAATACTGTTCTAAAAGTGAAAGCCAGAATGGTTGAATAGGAACAGAATCATTGGGAGCTGTGGCTCACCCTAGCATCCCAAGAAAGGACCATATCGCAATCCCTGGAAAAGATCAAATTTAAAAATTCAAGGTATGGTTTCTAGTGGATGTGTATTGCTTGTGCACCATGGTAAAGTAAAAAACTCGCAAGTCAAATAATTGTTCGGTGAGGGGATGTCTATATATTCCAGACTGCTAGGCACAAAAAAGCATGCATGTCTGCTTTGGAAGTGACTGCTTGCCTTTCAGGATCTGACAAAGAAACACTTGTTTAGACCTCAGTTTAGAATCTAGTGGGAAGCGCCCAGGTACTCCTGAAGGCTGCCTCAGGGGATCCCTGCAGATGGACGGTTTCTCTCCTTTCCCCAGAAGAAGTGGAGTTGATATTTTGCATGGTTTTTCTATGCTTCTTTTAGGTGAAGCCCAACCGTTGATGCTGCCTCAACACCTTTGCAAGATAATAGCAACTCCCCCTTCTCCTCCCTTTTTAATATTGCTTTCAGGTTCTGAGCTTGGCAAAGCCTTATTAGGCTGGTGTCCTCTGAGGACTTGGGAACAGACAGAAGACTTTTGGTCTCTGAGCAGGAGTAGGGTCACTAAGTTATTTATTATGCAAACCATTTTTGTGAGTGAAAGGGGAATTTTTAGTAATTTAACCTGAACAACTGGAATAAAGTGAGACTCTGTGGGCAAATTCGGATATATGGAGCCCTCGTGCATATGGGTGAGTCCTTTGCTAGAGCCTCAATTCTAATGCTTCTTTTCCTGTACAAGACTGGGCATTTTCTAGTCACTCCTTTAGATTATTATAGACAATCATTTTCTGTGTTTAATAGCAAACATAGCAATAAGAAAACAAAAAATTTCCGTATGACTCAGAACACAGCCCCCTTGTTAAATAATATAGCTTCAGAATAGATTTTGTTGCAAAGAAAATGTTCTGTACAAATTCTTTAGGAAGTCTTTCAAACGGTTTTTTTGTTTTTTGGGGGGGGGGTTCTTTCTTTCTTTCTTTTTTTTTTTTATAGGATGCCACCACCCACTACACTATTTACAAAGAAAGCCTTGAAGGGAAGCAGCAGACCCTTCAGGCCATTTCTAGCAAAGAGTTGTACATTCAGTACCAACAACACAGAAACGCTGTTGTAACTACACCCAAACCATTTCTTGTGTCCAACATATTTTTGTCTTCAGACTGCAGTTGGATGGCTGTTTCCTTTCTGTTTGTTTTACCACTTCCCTCCTAAATATTTTGCATCATCCTGGAGATTTTCCCAAGTTGTGGTCTGCCTGCTGGAGGGCCACATTCCTCTGACTTGTGGCATTAAGTTGTGTCGCCATGGCAAGGCTTGTTTATCATAAGGGAGTATTTCATAGGATGGGCACCTCTCAAAACAATTTCACCTTTCTTTCCTCCTCTTCACATGCTCAGAGATTCTGAGACAGCAGCCCAGATACGGCTTTCTCTAATCATAAACTACATTCCTAGAGTGTGAACTTCACTTTGCTCTGCTTTTAAGATAGGGAAATATTTGGCTCTGTTTATTTCTTTCAAACTGGGCAGTGCCCTTGACTGTTATGACTAATCCACTTGTCAGGGCTGGAATCTGCGAACAGTTCTTTACCCCAGGTAGATCACAATGCTTGAACTTGTGAAGCAAAAATGCCGCAGAGGCCAAAGGGTGACTTTGCGGTGCTTGAAGCCCATCCTCTGTTGACCGTCAGGATTTTTTCCGAGAGAAGGAAAGCTTAGTCAGAACCTGACAGTTCTTACTGCCTCACATTCCTGCAGAGGAACCAGCTTGGGGAGAGATAAGAGCTCTGGGTTGACACCCTGATTATGCCTACCTTTTTATTTGTTAAATGTGGAACTTGACTTCATCCAATTAATAAGTGCAGGAAACAGTTTTTGTTTTCTCTTTGTAGGAAAACATGAAGTAACGGTTTTATCTTAATTTGTCAGGCATTGCCCAAGAGACTACAGCCATGTGGGCTGGTGGCCAAAATATCGCTCTAAGTCCCAAGTATTAACACCCAGATATAAAAAGAATGCTAATTGGTTTTCCAGCTGAAAAATAATAAGGTACTAGTGCCAAAAATGTTGTATGGCATGGAAACCCCAAGTTTATACAATAGGGCCTGATTGCAATCTGGGGGCTCCATTTGTACTCATATGTAGCACTAAACAAAGGGAGGTGTTGCACTCCTCTGTCTTTGTAGAAAGCCTCTGCTCCAGATCTCAGCCTGGTGTTGCACCAGGCTTCCCACAGTCTTCCTGCCAATTCTCCAAGTTTTTTCCTGGCTGCCATTCAGGAAAGTACAGCTCCGTTTGTAGGATGGAAAGTTAAAAAGGCCTTGCTTGGATACGCTAAAATATATACAAACACTGCTTGACGTATGGAATGGGCTGGTTTTGCACAAGCTGCTCCTGCCTGCATTCTAAGGAAAGAGAACAAGAGACTTGAAAAAGTGATTTCAGTTAAATGATAGAGATAGTACATAGAAGAAAAAAGCATTTTTTAAGAAAATGAATTCAGCATTCCCCTTGATCCTGATAATTATCCACTTTAGTTTCCACATTGGTAAAATGTCTGCTAACCTCTAAGAGCACATTCAGTGTGGGCCATCTCTAACTTAAGGACTGGGTTTAGCACAGAGAGAAGATACTGGATGTAGATATTCTAGAGAGCAGATCAGTAGAAGTGAGCTGGTGAGAGTCACTCTTGGGACCCTTGGAGCATGGGTCGGTCCAGGGCTGGTATTCTGATGCATTTTGGCTAATTGCCAGCATTGCCCCCTGGCCACACACCTTGACTCTATGTCTATATTACTGATGGAAAAGTGCTTGAACTGAAAGGTTTCCTAATACTTAGAACCCTGTTCCCATTATTTCCAGTTGATGGTAAAGCTACCGCAAACTTCACAGATAAACATTTATCTAATATTATCCAAAATGCATTTTTAAAAAGATCTATTTATTTATTTGAGAGAGAGAGAGAGAGAGTGTATGTGTGTGTGTGCGCGCGTGCGCACGCCAGTGAGGGGAGGGGCAGATGGAGAGGGATGGGGAGAGAATCTCAAGTAGACTCCCTGCTGAACAGGGATCCCAATGTGGGGCTCCATTTCACAACTCTGGGATCATGACCTGAGCCAAAATCAAGAGTCAGTCGTTTACCTGACTGAGCCATCCAGGCCCCCATCAATGTTTTTCTTTTATTACTGTTTGTTACTTTTCCGTGCATTTCGCCCTAGAATAGTTAGGCAGAATGGGATGTATTTAAGGGTTTAGAAAACATTTGATTTAAAAGTATAGAGCATCAGGATGTTTTACCTGCAGGAGAAACCAAGAAATAGAGGAATATTGAGTTAACATTACTGACCTTTAACTTAGTTCATTCCCACTAAGGTAATGAACTTTCCGGTGACCCCCGTCTTTCCACATAAGCATCAGCCTCCTTCGGTTCATTCCTGCATCTGTGACTTTGTGCTTGCTCTTTCTCTCACCTGGAGTAGGCTCCATTCTCTTCTCCTTTTAGATTCCAGTTCAGTTCCACCCCGTCTGTGAAACCTTCCAAACCACTCCAGTGCCCTTGGGTTTCCCATTTATGTGAACTCTTACTGCTCTTACTATGTTCATGAAACCAGGTTAGGATGTGGAAGACATCCATTCACAGATTAGATGGGAAGAGAACTGGGACCCAGAATACAAAATGGAGAAAAGAGAATTTTTTTTTTATTACAAGGCATAGAGACCCACTCAATTAACTCAAAATAAGGAGAATGTATTTTGAACCCACAGAGTCCAAAAAATGGGACTTGCAGGATATGAACTGGAACCTCCCAGAAAGCTAGGCCAATCTCTTCCTGACTCTCAGGGTCATATACTACCACTCTGATGCTTTCCCAGGAATACTTACTTTCACATTCTTTCCTTTTGTCTCTCCCACACTTCCCTCTGTTATCATTTCCACTTTCAGCTCAACTATGCTCAAATAACTGAATTAGGCTTTTAGAAACTTAATTCTGAACCTCAAAACATTCGGTCATCTCATCTTTTTTTTTTTTTTTTAAAGATTTTATTTATTTACTTGACAGAGATCACAAGCAGGCAGAGAGGCAGGCAGAGAGAGAGGGGGGGAAGCAGGCTCCCCGCTGAGCAGAGAGCCCGACGCGGGGCTCGATCCCAGGACCCTGAGATCATGACCTGAGCTGAAGGCAGAGGCTCAACCCACTGAGCCACCCAGGCGCCCCTCGGTCATCTCATCTTGTGCTGTATATCCAGTTCTCTGTTTGATCAGTGTTGTTGGCCAGGGCAGGGGTTTTCGATAAAACAGCTGCCTAAGCCCACTCCCGTGGCAGCCTATGGGTGAAAAGGTTTCAGGGAAGAGGGAAACAAGTAGGTATGCACTCCAAAAGATATTCACTGCCTGTGGAGTTGTATTATTTCCCAAAGCAAAGGCCTTAAGGGCAAGGAATAAATTACATGTTGCTTGTATCCATTGCTGTGTTTAGCACAGAGCTGTTCATCTGCCACAGTGAGTCACAACCCTGGCTGCACAACAGAATCACCTGGGAAACTTTTAGGAACATTTCAGCTTTCAGTGCTCCCCTTTGCCACCACCAGAGATTCTGATTTCACTGGTTGGGAGCATGACCCAGACACCAGACATCAGGGGCTGCTGTGCTTTCCAGATGTCAGACTTAACTCTTAGTGAGGTCAGGGCCATGGAAAACATTACTCCTAGGACTGAAAACGTGATTGGCCTCCTAACTGAAAACAAATAGCTTAAAATTCTTGCTTGGCCTTTTTAGAAGGCTAACTGTAATTACATGCATATTATCTTAGTGGGGGAAATACCAGTAATATGGGTAGCTTTAGAAAGAGACATTAAACTTTCTGATTTTACATTTAAAAATTTTTCTCCATTCTTATAACCAGTATCATCAAATGTGGTAGTCAGTGGTTATTTCTGCAAGGCTTTTTGAACACATAATCAATGCATCTTCAAAATGCAGTCCTATTCCTGGATTCTTTGAAAACAGGGTCTTATAATTAGGAAAATTTAAGATTTATTAAATTCTGAATTGATGACAATTCAGAGTCCCCCTCGAATGACAATTGTTTTAGTTTCTTCAGTGGCAACTCTGAAATTGACATTGATAGATTTAGACTTACTTAAACAAACTTTCCTTTAGAATAACAAGTAGCTAATTTATTGCAGACACTAGATGGAAATGCTCTTTCAGGGTACTCTTTATAGTACCCCTGTGGCTTCCAAGGTTTGCCTTAGGCTTTAGAACCATTGGATGTGGTTGAGTACTTGGAGAATTCCTTGAAAGTAGTTTCTGGAGTTCTTCAATACAATCAGTGAAACCAAGAAGATATTCCAAGCTAAACTGGTTCAAGTAAATTGATTCAATTGTTTTTTCCTGAGAGAATAACACTGCCTTTTCTGCCAAGTATCTCTGGGATCACCTTAACACATTGGTTAACAACCTCTGGAAGTCAAGTCACCCTCATCTTATGATTAGGCACTGATTTTTGAATAAAATGTGATTCATCTGCTTTTACACTTCTTACCCCAATTTCCTTCTCTGTAAAGGAGATATTTTCCCCCCTAATTAACTTGCAGTACTCTTAAGAAAGGCAAATTTTAATGTTGACTTCTTGGGCAAAGGGCCTCAAAAGTGAGTACTGTGTCAGGCGAACGTGATAAAAAGTGAGTACTGTGGAAAACATGTTTACCAATTTTTGATCCAACATAACCAGACTCCATTTCCCTCTTGTGTCATAGCATAGAGCAGTGTAGTACCAACACTTAGTTATCCTAGAGCATCTTGTGCTGGACCCTCTGGATGTGAAGATCCCTTCTTGGACTTACCACCATGTGTCCAATGGTCAATAATGGGAATTGTGATGTTAGTTATTAAATTTCCTTTGGGAGTGATGTGAATGTCTTCCCTTTCTTTCTAGCAAGATATTGGCTTTGCCAGAGAAGGAGCAGAGATATCACCCTTGCAAGTTAAACAGAGGTTAGTGTGTCTGCACTGATTGGTAGGGACTCTGGAATATGCCTTCCCATGCAGTAGACCCTGCTGACCATCATGGCAAGAAAGCTGTGCTTGATTGATACGCCCAGTCGTTAAATAAGAAACTGTGTCCTTACTTACTATGAATTCTGCAGACTTGCCATTTGGCAAGGTTGATTCTAGGACTTTTGTATATGTTGCATTTGATCCCAAATCAAATAGCCTAAAGAGAAAGTCATTAAAGGTTTCATTGCAAATTCCTTTTATAACACTATTCTGCTAATAGATCATTGAAGTAATCCTTTGAGTTGTAATGCACACAGATGGCACCATTCAGCACTACAAACATTTTACTAGTTCTGTGTTGAAATATAATTCCAAAAAATTTTTGACTATCATTGATGACAGGTATACTTTTTAGGAACCCATGAGACTGGCAAGTATGCTCATGAAGCAGGAACAAATAGCAGAATATAAGATCTGTTATGGGTTCCACAAACTTTTCAGAGAACAACATGCTTTTTCTTTTAAGGAATTTTGATTTTGTTATCTTGAGATATGAATTCTTGTCATCATGTAACTCCCAGTGAGCACACTTCCAAAGGAAAAACTTTCAATATGTCTCCCTAAAAGCGTTTTAAATGCAGACTCTACTTGGGTATTACGGTGGAGGTTGTACTCAATTGTTTTCCAGCGTTTTTGGCTGCCAAGCTTAATTTTGAAGAGGAGCTCCTCATTATTTCCTCCCTCCTTCTGTCCCTCCCTCTGATCCAGCCATCCTTCCTTCCATCCTTCCTTCCTTCCTTCGTTTCTTCCTTCCTTCCTTCTCTCCCTTTCTTCATTTCTTCCTTCAACAAACATTTTTAAATTATCTACTTTATGATGGGCTTCTGATGAAGATACAGGTATTAAAACGTGATCCTGGCCCTCAGAAAACTTCCTTCTTGTGAGGAGGGAGTGGAGACATAAACAGGACAAACATTCTGTCTGATAAGAATTATATCCATTTTGTTGTGGGTAAATGTAATTAGACTCCTAAGTCATCCTGGATAGAGTGGGGCAGTCTGGAGTGGAAAGGCATAGTGTTGGTAAAGTTATCCTGGAGGAGGTAACTTTGAGTCTCTTTGGGCAAGTGGAAGAGAGCCTGTTTCAGGATGTGGGGTGGAGAAAAGAAGAAGACAAGCAACGGGACTAAAGGCAAGAGAGGGTGTGACATGAGGCAGTGGCAAAGAGTTCTGCATTATTAGAATATAAGGTACCTGGGCTTTGGGGTAGAGGACAAGAAGTGACTCTAGTGAGGTTGGAAGAAACTAAATCAGGAATATTGACACATTTTTATTACAGATTTAGAATTTTCCTAAAGAAGTATGAGCACATTAAACAATTTTAATGTTTAGATCTTTCTTGTTACCCAGATCATTCTAGTGATGTGTAGAACATAGACCAGATGGTGAGATGGAAGATAAAGAGATGTATTAGAAGGCAATTGCAGTAGTCCGAGGTAGAAATGATGAGGGTCTGACCTAAGGCAATTCCAGTGTGGTAGAGAAGAGGGGATAAATTGAGAGAATTTTTAAAGATACAATTAACAGGACTTATGCTTAAATAGATTTGGTGAAGAAAAAAATCACAAACATCCTTCATAAGGTCCCCATTTTGGTACAGACCATCTATTCCATATACATCTAAAGACACTGGAAATCCAGCCAGAGGAATTCAACCTGAAAAACTATAATCAATATAACTGTTATTGAACACATAACCCCATGACACATGTATCATGCTCCTTCCGCTATGTCATTGCTTGCTGAAGACCTTGTTGGAGATTCCCTTAAGGTAACTTTTGATTTTTGTCCTGAAAAAATACTCTCTAAACAACTGTTGGAGATATCAAAATCTATCTAGTATAGAGACTCAGAATTATTTTTCATATACTTTTTCCTGTATAGGTAATTTCTCCTTTTTCAAATTCTATCATAAACTATGCATTTTTAACAATTATTTCTATAGCAAAGACACTTGTCTAATAAGTCATGGCAGTGATCATGATTTGACCTACTCACAGAACTTCCCCTTTTCAGTTTTTTTCCTCTAACTAATTAAAAAATCTAAAATATTATTTTGGTTTCTAAATTTCCATTTTTAGTGCTTTATATTCTTCCCATTTTGCAAGAGCAGATGTGCACATGTGCTGGAGAGGGCTGCCACTGAACTGTAGACTATTCTTGTTGAGTCCTAGAGAAATTCCTTGCTCAGAGCATGGGGAAGGTAGGTGGGAAAATGGTGATTGGTCACAGGACTGTCTGGGGACAAGCTAAGCCAATTGGCAAGTCTTCCTTCGGAGAGTGAATTTAGTACCCCCATTCTAAAACCCAAATTGTAGCTGTCTAGAGAAATGGAACAATGAACCCGAGGAGGACTATTGTTTCTTAATTGTTTATTAAGGAGTCAGCATTTGCATAACTTCAATGAAGCCCTGAGCAAGATTGTAAGGGAGAATATGCTGCTGTCCCCCAGAATGGCTGTTGAGAAACTCAAGAGGCTCAGTCTAGGCTGTGATTCTAGATTTTGCAGCCTTAAAGCTAATGCATTTTATGTATAACTCTTAGCCAGCTCAGTTATCTGTTTCCCAAGCCCCAGAAAAGATGGGAAGCAAGCTAGAGGCAGGCATTCTGGCAGGAGTAGACAGATTTGAGAACTGACAACCTGATGGCGAAGGAAAGGCTTAAAAATGGAAAGTTGGTGCAGAATTGTACTCTGCTTTATAGCATTGTGCAAGAAAAGAGAGATAAAGTTATGGACCAGTGTTATCAAGGAAAATTAAATTATGACATGTTTTTTCATCAAAATTTGTTAAATAAACAGGTGAGGAATGCAAAGATTTTCATTGCTTGAAGAATTAATAACATAAGATATGGTTGTTTCTCTTACGGTTTCTGCTATGAAGCCTTGTAGGGAAGTCACTAAGAGACCATGAAAATGAGTATCTCTCTTTTATGAGTTCTTTCAGAACTGCCCATCTCACTCTCTAGTTATCACCTTACTTCCTTTCTCAACTGTTATTCTCACATCACACTCTTTACCTTTCTACAGCTCCTGTGTTGGTAGGTGCAAAGTCTATTGCTATGGGTTTAAATATTCACATATTGGAATCATAACCCCCCAAAGATGATGGTATTGGAGGTAGGGACTTTGGGAGGTTCCTAAGTCATGAGGTTAGGGCCCTCATAATGGGGTTAGTGACTTATAAAGGAAACCCAGAGAAATCTCTTGCCTCTTTCACAATGCAGGGATACGAGTCTGCAACCCTGAAGAGGGTCCTTACCCAACTATGCTGACACCCCAAACTTGAACTTCCAGCCTCTAGAACTGTGAGAAATAAATTTCTATTGTTGATAAGCCACCCAGTATATGGTATTTTGGTACAGCAATACCAAAATTTTGGTACAGCAGCCTTAGTGACTAAGACACTAAACCATTTTCCAAATGGTCAAAAATGGTAAAGGAAATCATTACTGTTTATAACTTTATAACTTTTTATAACTTTATAACTACCTTTATAACTACCTTTCAATTCTTTTTTTTCCAATTCTTTTTAATATTTAATTGGTATAGAATAAATAATTGCCACAAAGACAAAAGAATGAGAAATAAACGAAAATATCAAGAATATTCACAACGTTTTCAGAGGAGATTAAAATGCTGAGAGAAATCAAGAGACCTGAATTTAAAATGTTGTAATAATTATTAATAACTTAGTAACTAACTTTACTGGAATGGATAAAACTTTGTTCTGAAAGTCAACTATATAAAAAGTAACCCCTTCTAAATTCTCCTTAATCAGATGACTCTACTTTTGTGGCATATATTTCTACCACAGATTTTGTGGTTGAATTTTAAGTTAACATATCATTTTACTCAGAAATCTTAATTCCGTAGAAACAAAGAACTTGGAGCACCTGGGTAGCTCAGTCCATTAAGCATCTGCCTTCAGCTCAGGTCATGATCCCAGGAACCTGGGATGGAGTGCCACATCAGGCTCCCTGTTCGGTGGGGTGCCTGCTCTTCCCTCTTCCTCTGCCTCTGCCCGGCTTGTGCTCTCTTTTGCTCATGCTCTCTCCCTTATGCTCTGTCTCAAATAAATAAATAAATAAAATCTAAAAAAAACAACAACAACAAAGAACTTGACTTGAAGTTGCAAATACACATTTAGAAATGACATAACTATTATGGAATGAATTTTGTATGTGTGATCCTTGTAGATGTCTGGAGCAGAAGGGATCACAATTAATTTATATGAATATCACTCTTTTATTGGGTTGAGTTCCCACTTAAAAGTCTGGGAAAAATCTCTTCACTGGTCAGTCAGTCCAGGAAGTTGTCATCAGTTTGCAATTTGGAGGCTTAACCAATGTGTCAAAATGTCAGAAAGAAGCCCTGTCAGAGAAAAGAATGCTAACAAGTACTATGGTTAGTTATTGGTTACTCCCAAGTGACATGCTCACTATATGCTTGCTTCTGCAGGTTCTGTTCAGGGCATTTTTCTAATTCGAATTCAGGGTTTCTCAGTTCAGCACTATTGATATTTTAGAGTAAAAACCTCTGTGTATTGTGGGGGCTACTGAATGCATTCTAGGATAGTTAGCAACATCCTTGGACTTCACCCATAGATTACAGCAGCATTTTCTAGTATTGATAACCAGAAATGTCTTCCAACATTAAGAAATGTGCCAGGTGTGTATGGGTGTGTGTGTGTGTGTGTGTGTGTGTGTGTGTGTGTGTGTTAGGGGAGGGAAGATGGAGAGGTAGAGGGAAAGGCAATTTAAACCTCAGTTGAAAATCACTGCCCAAATCATAACAAACTGAATTAACATGCTGTTATTGCTCTTGAACCATAATATCCTAGAAAAGTTTGTGCAGTACACTGAGATAGTAAAAAGAACACTGCTCTCTAAGCTGTTCTGTTCTACCTGATTATAACTTCATTACCTGCAAAATATCCTGGTTGTATTAGGCCCAAGGAACCCCGATGGGGATTTGATGTCTGCTCACAGAATAGCATATTTCTCTTGCTGAAGTTTCTTTTCTTTTCTTTGGATTTAAGTCTTTGTGTAACTGATCCTGCACCCAGTTAGATGTAAGGAGAACATGCATCTGGTTCATCCAGATTCGTCCTGGGGCACGCCTATGAGCCAGGTGTCATTGTTATTAGAACCCATTGTCAGTCCCAAACTGTCCTGGTTTGGATGATAAATCAGGCACTTTTTTCTGCCACTCTGGGGGGAAAAATATGTTTCTTTTCATTCTACCAAAAAAAATGGAATAAAATTCAGTTTTCAATGGAATGTTTGGGAAGTACATTTACTTTTCTCCTCTGCCATTTTCCCATTCCATTAACCCAGGGAGAAAATCACTTAGGATAGAAGAGTGCTCCTGAATAGACCCAGCAGGTTGAATACATACCTGGAAGGCAGAAGCGGTTAAGTACTTCCTGATAGATGAAACTGAATACCTCTAGTATCAGCTCACAACTTGCAGAAGAGAAGGTGGCTTCAGGGCTGTTGCGCTTCTTTCTGACAGGCCTCTGTAGAGTTTCCACACCCCCTCAGCCGCAGTTTTGCCAGGCAGAATTGGGAAGAGAGTAATTAATTGAAGGACTCTCCATGGAACAGCTAATTGAGTTGCAAATCTTATCAAATATAAATTGAATGGAAGCGTTTATCCAATCCCCTTTAGCCCTTTCTGAATCAGAGGGGTGATCTCCAAAGAAATTGAATAGTCATCCAAAGTGCTATAGCTTCTAATACAGGTTTTGGCACATCAGAACAAATGTGGGATGATAAGGAACCCCCAACTTGCATTGCTTTCTCTCCCATTCCTTTATAAAATGAAGATTGCCAAGACCCCTGGGTAGCACAATCAGTTAAGCATCAACCCTGAGCTCAGGTCATGATCCCAGGACCCTGGGATTGAGTCCCATGTTGGGCTCCCTGCTCAGCGGGGAGTCTATTTCTCCCTTCTCCTCACTGCTCATACTCTCTCTTGCTATCTCTCTCTCTCAAATAAATGAATAAAATCTTAAAAAAAAAAAAAGTGAATGTGGCTATGCTAACCACAGAGAAACAGAACTTCAGGAGAAACCCATAACAGCTACATATGTTAATCAAGTTAGTCTTTTATTTGCCAGTATGAATGGCCAACCAAGGACCAACACTCATTAAGGAAAATCAGTAAGGCAAAAAGGATAATCAAAATGAACAAACAAAAAAATTTAAAACTGTTATTGCTATTTTCAAAAAGATTGGATTAAATCTTGCAACCATAAGATAAGTTTAGGCTGCTATAAAAGATGAGCACTTAGGGAACAAGCAAGAGTTCTTGGAAATTGAAAAATAGTTGCCTAAATTTAAAAAGTGAACAGAAACAGAAGATAAAATGAAATCAATTAAATATCTCAGATTATACAGCAAAAAAGATATGAGTTAACTATGGAGAATCAATTCAGGACAGTGAGCACCTATTAGAAGTTCTAGGGTAAACAGAGGAAATAGAAGAATTAAAATGATCAAAGATGTAATAGAAGAAAATAATCTGATTAAAAAAAAACAAGTCTGCAATTTTTAAAAGCCTACAAAGTGTTAAATGGGATGACTGAAGAAAAGTCCCACCTGGACTTATCCTAGTGAAATTTCAAAATTTAAAGACTCAAAAAGTATATGGAGAAAAAGAGCATACTATCAATTTCTATAGTGAATAATTTTACCAAAATCATGACATTGTAAATGCTAGTTATTATTTTCCAGCTTCAGTGAATCAACTATAGACAAGGCTTTAAAGATTGATTATGGACATACAATAATGAAATGTAAATATAATTGGGACCCCTATATTAATACACATGGGCTATCCACTGTCCAAGTCTAGGAGACACCATTCTCAAAGGAGGCAATGGTGCAACAGCCATTATATATATAATATGTATGTATACATATTATATATATAATGGAACAGTATTTAGCCAGAAAAGAGAATGAAATCTTGCCATTTGCAGCAACATGGATGGAGCTAGAAAGTATAATACAAACAAATAGGTCAGTCAGAGAAAGACAGATATCGTGATTTCACTCGTTTGTGGAGTTTAAGAAACAAAATAAATGAGTGCAGGAAAAAAAGAGAGAGAAAGAGGCAAGAAACAGACTCTTAACTGTAGAGAACAAACTGATGGTTACCAGAGGGGAGGTCAGGGAGGAATGGGTGAAATAAGCATTGGGGATTAAGAAGTACACTTGTCCTGGTGAGCACTGGGTGATGTGTGGACTTGTTGAATCAGTATATTGTGCACTCCAAACTAATATAACGCTGGATGTTAACTAATTAGAATTAAAATTAAAACTTAAAAAAAATTAAAATTTATTTAAAAAAAAACCCAAAGCAAAAAACAAAAACAAAAACAAAAAAACAAAAAACTTACCAGAGTGGGGAATAAAGAGGAAACCACTAGAACTGAAAATTGAAACTCTGAAAAGTGGGATAAATAGCAGGTAGCAGGACAGAAAATGTAACCTTTCCTTTGATACCATTCGAGTTTGTTTTATATAGGTATGTTAAATTAATTAAAGAAGGAAGCAGTTACACTGATGTGGCTCTAATGTCATAGTGGCCTATGGAAGCAAACCTAAATCTAAGCCTGTTGAGGACTCAAGGTGACAAAATCAAAATCAAATTACAAACAACAAACTAGGCTTTAAGTTATAACCAATTTTGCTTCTTGCATTTTCTTTATATAAGTCATTTCCCTGGCTCTTGTCAAGAAGTGTTCCTAACCACTTCGAGTTTGGTGCTGCTTGATTGGAATCTAGTTTTGCCCAAATAAACTTTTAAAATGTTTAATATGCTTCAGTTTATCTTTAACAATGTATTATTTTGTAAGAAGGGGAAAGAGAGGGATGGAGGATGGAGGATGGGAAGAGGAGGAGAAGGAAGGTCATTCTGTTTTTTTTTTTTTTTTTTTTTCATAGCATCATCATTGTATAATCACCCAGTTGCCTAGTAACTTTGCAGAGGGGCATTTGCAAATCTCAAAAATCAAACAGATCCTAAATCACTTCAGGATTACTATGCCTCATGCTTTTTTTTTTTTTTTTTTTTTTTTTTTTTTTGATTCTGATGAAGTGGAGGCACAGGGTGCTCTTTTGTATGATAATTTTGTGGACAAATTAAATGGATGGTATTTCCAGTAGGGTATGGAGCTCTCTTTTTTCCCCTTGGATGTTGGTGGATTTATCTATCTCATATAATTTACTACTAACACTTCAGGATCTTCATTACATATTGATTTGTTAAATATGAAACATATATTTTGTTTGAGCCACACCACACTTCTGTGACAATTCAGAGAATTTTATCAATAAAGTTGAGTGAGGTTAAGAAACTGTTTCATGTTATTGAGAAAGGAAAGGGCCAGCACTGGAACTCTCTTCCTCTACCCCATAGCTTCTTAAGGAGTAGAGGAAGATTGAATAATATTAAAACACATGGGCAGCTTTTAAAATGTAAGCAACTCATTACTAAGGAGGAAAAACGAGCCACCAAAAACAGGAAATCCTGCTGAATGCCTCAGCTATAATCTTCCTCACCCTGAACTCTTTTTCAAATTGAACAATATAGTAGTTAAAAATGTATCCTGCAGAAAAGCTATTGACAGACATTGTAAAAATAAAGAGCGTTCCTTAAAAATCTATAATTTCATTTAATATGCAGTGCCAGTTGGAGTCCTTGTTTATGTTCTATGAAGCATCTTCTGACTCACAATTAAAAACTGGTTGTAATGGAGATTTTTAAAATGTAAGATTAATCTACCTCCCCCTTCCAATC
The DNA here is from genome assembly GCF_963455335.1 of Martes martes. NCBI lineage: Eukaryota > Metazoa > Chordata > Mammalia > Carnivora > Mustelidae > Martes > Martes martes. Next base: position 75,095,033 of record NC_137899.1, on the reverse strand, counting down.
ACAACACTTATGAGGTTTTTTTTCCCCTAAGATCGGTATCCGTAAAAATGGGGGTAGGGGTTGGGGAGTAGGAAATGTAGGAGGTGTAGAATAGGAAATATAACTGATCATTTCATATCATTTGAACTTAACATATGCATGTATGGAGGGAGGTGACTTAACCATAAATGGGAAAGTGCAAACCACCCATGAGTCGTTTTTCACAATGCTCTCTGATTCCTTTAAAGTTAAAATTTTATTAGAATACCATGAGTCCAATCAGGAGGTTCAGGGAATAATTCTGTTTTTGTTTTTTATTGGAGATTTGAGGTTCTGACTTCACAATGCTGAACGCTTGATTTAAATGAACCTAAAAAACTGTTTTAGCACTTCCACTTGCAAGACATTCTCTTTCTCTCAGTCACCTGGCATCGGTGTGAATGTCTGATGAGCTTCGTCCAAATTCTGACTCTTCTCACATTGACTCAGTTTCTATCCACTAGAACAAGGTGACCTGCCAAGATAGAAAGGACAAAATGTAGTGACTCACAGACATGTTTTCTCTTTTATTTCTAAACAAGTGCAAAGACCATCGATAAGAGAGATTTTAACAACCTTGTTATCAGTTTATTGTGAGGCAGTCCTTCTTCCTTCCTACTATACCCACCCACCCCCAATCATAAACTCTCACCCAAAAGAAACAATCTACAAAACTTTTAAAGGTATACTTGCTAGTTTGAGTATAGATACTTAATCTCAGAATTACTTTGGTTTTGGGGTGTTTAGCCAAATTGTTACTAAAGTATACACTTTTGTTTTTTTAAGATTTTGTTTATTTATTTGACAGAGATCACAAGTAGGCAGAGAGGCAGGCAGAGAGAGAGGAGGAAGCAGGCTCCCTGCTGAGCAGAGAGCCCGATGTGGCACTCGATCCCAGGACCCTGGGATCATGTCCTGAGCTAAAGGCAGAGGCTTTAACCCACTGAGCCACCCAAGTGCCCCTGAAGTATACACTTTTCTTGACAATTACCTTTAAGAAACATAAAGTGTTTCGTGGTACCTAGCCATAAACAATTCAAATGTATTTTAATTTAAGCCTTCCCTGATTGTTTTCATCCCAATGACACAGAGAAATGTATTTGGATCAGAGAATAATTTACATCAGTATTGTTTAATTAGCATGATAAGACGTGTGTAATCAAGAATTATATAACTTTCATTGCATCCACATTTATCAAATACAAATGAAAATAACAAAGTTTATTTCTTTCATAGATAAAAATGTCTTTGAGAAAAATGGCCAGTCCATAGCTGCTGTGATATAATAGCATGATTCTATTATTTCAAAAGTCTAGAGTGAGATTACCTGTCAGAATGGCTAAAATTTAAAAAGATAAGAAATAACAAAGGACAAGGACATGGAGAAAGAGGAATTCTCATGTACTACTGAATGTCAGTTGGTATAGCCACTGTGGAAAACAGTGTGGAGGTTTCTCAAAAAAAATAAAAATAGAAATACCATATGATCCAATAATTCCACTGCTGGATATTTACCCAAAGAAAGCAAAACCACTAATTTGAAAAGATATATGTATCCCTATGTTTATTTCAGCATTATTTACAGTAGCCAAGATATGGAAGCAACCTAAGCATCTATTGGTAGACGAATGAATAAAGAAGATGTGGCATAACACACACACACACACACACACACACACACACACACACACACACAGAGGAATACTACACAGCCATAAAAAATGAGATCTCATCATTTGCAACAACATGGATGGACCTAGAGTGTATTATGCTAAGTAAAATAAGCCAGACTGAGAAAGACAAATACCATGTGATTTCACATGTATGTGGAATCTAAAAAACAAAACAAATGACTAAACAAACACAAAGCAGAAGCAGACCTATAAATGCAGAGAAAAAAATGAATGGTTGCCAGAGGAAAGGGGAATTGGTAAAATGGGTGAAGGGGAGCGAGAGGCACAGACTACCAGTTATGGAATAAGGAAGTCACAGGAATATAAGGTACAACATAGGGAGTACAGTCAATTGTTATATGGTGACAAACAATAGCTACACCTGTGGTGAGCCTACTATAACATACAGAGATGTTGAATCTTGTGCATCTGAAACTAATCTAACATTGTGTGTCAACCATACTAAAAAAAGTCTAGGATGAGATTTATAGTATTTTGTAAAAGTCAGAATGTGCCCTTATTATATTATTTGTTTATGCAGTGGTTTTCCATCACAAATGAAAAACCCCAAGCTTAGTGAATTTGAATCTTTTAATGGAAAGTAAGCAAACCTGCCTAACTTTTGCTCTGGAGGGAGACAATATCTTTACTTTAATAGACAATCAGCAAAGATGCCCTGTGACCCAGAGGGAGACTTATCTCTCTCTTCCAAATCTTCTCACTATAAATCATTCTTGAAAAGAAAAAGTCAGTCAGTGCCACCACTGACAAGACATGCAGAAAATTGAAAGACCCATGGAGAATTGTCTCCCCAAAATGGTAACTGCCAGTGTGGTATGATTTCAGAGACCTGGCTAATGTATGGACTTCTCCACAACTTAGCTTCATCCCTTCGGTAGATAATATTTATAGGCTCCCTACAGTTTCCTTGCAGCACCCTCCTTCCAACACTTTACTTAAAGTTATATGTCACTACCAGTGTCCCCTAAGTCACTGTTTTCAGCAACCATGGTGACTTGGCTCACAACAAATTTTTTTTCTTGCTCTTATTTTATTCCTATTGTCTTCATTCTGCACAATATATGACACGATGAACTTCACATTTTGATACTTTACAAGCTTTTCTTCTCTCTGTATATATGACTTGAGATAGTTGAAGACATGAGGCATATTAGCATCCATATTTCTTTTTTTCTCTCTTTAAATAATGAAGTCTGTATTCATTTTGCATTTCTTTTGTATCAGAGTAAGTTATAGTAGAGGGAAAAAGATCTGAGCACAGATTGAAAAGACAAAGTTGAGAGTATAGGCATAGAATGTAGGCACCTTGGAAATAGGCACCTTGGAAATAGGAAAGAACCAACTGCATCTGTAGTTTCTTTTTCAGTATGCATTTTTCAGTCTCTACCTACCTACACACACACACACACACAATTATCTTACTGAGTTTACTTGATGACTAATATAGCAGGAATTAAATGTATTCTCTATGCCCTGTATGTGCAAAATATTTTGTAACTTATTTTATTTAGCAGATTTCATCTTGCTCACAAGATTCAAATTCAAGAAAAGATTCGGTTATGGTACAGCCTTTTCAAGTAAAGATAACTCAGTCTCTTGTGAGGAGATACTCTTATTTTCAACAATTTAGAACCCTGTTTTGTTTCTATCTCCCTCCAACAAAAGCTCTCTGCCCTCATCCTTCTTTCCAGCAGGCAGGCAGATGTTGTACCCATCTTAAAATGGCAGAAGTTGGGGCCACTGTCTTCTATGTTCTTGATGTTCTTTATTAGAGCGGGATTGGTCTTATTGGTTGTTGCCTTCAGGTGTGAGGTTCCTTTACTATGCATGTGGAATTTTTTTCCCAATCCAGAGTTCCTTTTAGGTCTTATGGCATCTCTACATTCCCCCACTGGTCACACAGGAGCTCCTGGGTCTCTGGCACACCATGCACAGGCTATGGAAGGATTGAGGCACCCTTTTGGATACATCTTTGAATGCCTCCCTCTCTAAACACCACTGTACAGTTGTTTTTTTTTGTTTTGTTTTTTAGTTTTTTTTTTTTTTTTTTTTTTTGCCTATTGACAGAACAGCAGAGCATGGAGCTCTCCCTTTACCTATTTCAGCTTTCTGTGGGCATTTTGAAAGATCTTGTTCTCTTTCCCTTTGCCTGAGGCACAGAGATCGCAGTGTGATTGTTTTAGTTCTGACAAGGGAACCAGGTACTTCATCATCTTTAACTGCATTACCTTGGAGACGTGTGCCTTTTTTGCATGGCAAAAGACTTTTCTGCTCTTCCCTCTTCCCTTGCACCCTCTCCTGTCCCCATCTCTCTAGAGCTCAGTAAAACTCTAGTATCAGAGTACATCAGGACTTTATCCTTATATGGGAATTGGAGTTTAGGGGATTTATTTTAAAAAAAACCCTTATCCTTTTAAACAAATCGTCAGTTTCAAGAATCTCACTAGAGATTCAGAAAATCTAATTTTGGAAATCAAAAGCTGAACGTGGACACCTTGCCATCTTGCATTTCTGTTTTAATTCAAAACTTCTTTGAGATATTGGCCAAGGTTCCACTAGCCAAAGGGGGAACAGCATAATATACGTGGAAATATGAGAAAGAAAAACACCTATTAATATATTTTAAAATATTCCTATAAAATTGGATCTGGCTAACTTAATCAAAGGAAACATGTTAGAAGGCTACTAGGCTCCCAGAAAACCAGTGGGAGGGAGGCTGAAGGAAAAGTATGGGAATGAACAGGAGCCCAGGATGATGCAGAATACCAAGATAAAGAAAGCAAGGCAGTGTGGATTGGATGCCGCTGTTTAAGATTCAAAGGCCAGATGGGAGAGTATGAGAGGGTGAGCTAAGTGGGAGTCTACCTTCTGCTTTTGCCAGGAGTGGGAAGAGGTGGCATCTGTCAGTTTCAGCTTCTATAATGAATTACATGCAACTGGATTATCCTGTCACCAACACAGCACAATTAATGGCTGTTCTGGAGGTTAATCAATCTTTGAAGGAAGAATTAGGGTGTTGTTAGGAGTTTTTTCCTTAGGGAACCCCTAAATGATAAATACATATGACACCTAAATGAAAACCGAGGAGAGGTAGGGAGGAAGGGCTAAGAAATAGAAGGTGAGGTCTCCAAAAATAAGATCCTTCTTTGCAGTTCTGTCAAGGGTATGTATAATGCTGGGGTTTGATGCTTGACCTTGGCTCTAGCACACATATCACAGTGCCTATCCCCCCTCCTCGCTTCTCTGCTTCATTTGTTATTTTCTCTTTGTCTGTGTAAATGGTCCCTGAAGTATGGTGCAGATTTACCACAGTCTCTTAATTCCAATTCTAAACTGCTAGGAGGGAAAATTGATTGGGTTAACTTGGTGTATCCACACCTAATTAGCTATGAATCCAAAGGGAAGGGGTGGATGCAAAGGACTACGGGACACAAGCCCTCCTGTGGATGGTGTGAGGCTGGCAGTTGTTCCCAGAGAGCAGGGGATGGGGCATAGAGTGGGAAAACAGGTTAAAAGTGTCAACTTCTTTCAAGATATGTCTCCAAAGGCAAAGGAAACAAAAGCGAAAATGAACTTTTGGGACTTCATCAAGATCAAAAGTTTCTGCACAGCAAAGAAAATAGTAAACAAAACAAAGAGGCAACCCACGGAATGAGAGAAGATATTTGCAAATGACAGTACGGACAAAAGGTTGATATCCAGGATCTATAAAGAACTCCTCAAACTCAATGCACACAAAACAGATAATCATATCAAAAAATGGGCAGAAGATATGAACAGACACTTCTCCAATGAAGACATACAAATGGCTACCAGACACATGAAAAAATGTTCATCATCACTACCCATCAGGGAGATTCAAATTAAAACCACATTGAGATACCACCTTACATCAGTCAGAATGGCCAAAATTAGCAAGACAGGAAATAACATGTGTTGGAGAGGATGTGGAGAAAGGGGAACCCTCTTACACTGTTGGTGGGAATGCAAGTTGGTGCAGCCACTTTGGGGAACAGTGTGGAGATTCCAAAAATAGAGCTTCCCTATGACCCTGCAATTGCACGACTGGGTATTTACCCCAAAGATACAGATGTAGTGAAAAGAAGGTCCATCTGTACCCCAATGTTTATAGCAGCAATGGCCATGGTCGCCAAACTGTGGAAAGAACCAAGATGCCCTTCAACAGACGAATGGATAAGGAAGATGTGGTCCATATACACTATGGAGTATTATGCCTCCATCAGAAAGGATGAATACCCAACTTTTGTAGCAACATGGACAGGACTGGAAGAGATTTTGCTGAGTGAAATAAGTCAAGCAGAGAGAGTCAATTATCATATGGTTTCACTTATTTGTGGAGCATAACAAATAACATGGAGGACATGGGGAGATGGAGAGGAGAAGGGAGTTGAGGGAAATTGGAAGGGGAGGTGAACCATGAGAGACTATGGACTCTGAAAAACAACCTGAGGGTTTTGAAGGGGCAGGGGGTGGGAGGTTGGGGGAACCAGGTGGTGGGTATTAGGGAGGGCATGTATTGCATGGAGCACTGGGTGTGGTGCAAAAACAATGAATACTGTTACGCTGAAAAAAAAAATTGTATTGCAGGCCAATGGTATTTCAAAGTGTGACTATATTGTAATTTATTTTACTAATCCTCTATTATTTTATCCCCATTTTCTCCTACTATAAACAAACTGTGATAAAAAATCCTTGGAATTAAGTCACATTTTTTTTTTCTCCTTAAGATTAATTCCTAGAAATAGAATTGCTGGTGCAAAGAAACATCACATTTTAGAACTTTCGATGGATATTGAAATTAACTTCCAGAAATCTTGTGTCAATTTATGCCATCTCTAGCTACTTAAAAGTACCTTTTTTTCCCTGTATTCCCACCTGGGTTATTAATTTGCTTATTCAATATATTAAAATAGTTAATGCTTTAATTTACATGCCTTTCATTTCAAATAAGATGAGGGTTTTTTCAGAAGCACATTAGCCATTGTGTTTCTTCATATTTTTTACTTCCTCTTCTACTATTTTTGTTTTAATCTTTGTTTTCCTATTTTAAAGACTCTTCAGATATAAAAGATAGCAGTCCTTGCCGTATATGTCCCAAATATTTCTCCTTGTTATGGTGTACCTTATGAGGTTTTATATCTATCTTTTTTTTTTTTTAAGATTTTATTTACTTATTTATTTATTTGAGAGAGCCAGAAAGAGAGAAAAAGCAGGAGCAGGGGTGGGGGCAGAGGGAAAAGCAGGCTCCCCTCTGAGCAGGGAGCCTGATGCAGGGCTCAATCCCTTGACTCTGGGATCATGACCAGAGACAAAGGCAGACACTTAACTGACTGAGCCACCCAGATGTCCCTATATCTATCTTTTTGAAATGTATCTACGAAGTAACCTTTTTAAACTCATGATTATGTAATGCAACAAATTCAAAATTTGAGCAGAAGGAAATTCCTTACAGAGTTACTGGGTTTTTTTCTTTGTGGAATATGATGATCTCTTGTTCTATCTTTAAAAAAATTTTTTTAAGTAGGCTCTATGCCCATCATGGAGCCAAAAGCAGAGCTTGAACTCATGACCCTGAGATCAAGACCTGAGCTGAGATCAAAACTCAGATGCTTAGCAGACTGAGCCACCCAGGTACTTCCATTCTATTTTCTGACTTTAGAGGATGGAGTGGCTATTGGCCAAAGCCACAAGAAATAAAAAAACAGAAATAAAAAAAACTTTATGCACAAGTAATGTTATTGATTTGTTAACAGATTTGGTCACATAAAACCAAGATATAGTTGATCTAGGCTCATTTTTTTAGTCACTTAGGAATAGGAGAAAAAGGAAACAAAGGGAGTAGCTGATAATGCGGCACCAATTTTTAGTGTATTGTCTCTTTTTCTAAATCTCCCTTCAATTTTCCAAATGATATTCAAAGGTCAAGATTTTGTTGAGAGCTGACTAGAATCAACTTCTGTGTGTTAGATGGAAATTGGCTCAGAAGCTAAAGTGTAGTGGGAGGTATTGCTTCTTTCTCCAAGAGATATTTGGCTGAGAGGTTGCCAATTTATGTGCTATGACACTTTTCAGATAAGAAAATTAGATTATCTTTGACTTTAAGAGATAAACATCCATCTCCATGCTTTCTAGTCCTGTTTGGGTGATGCCATTGAATATATCTTTCTATGTTTTATTTTCATTCTCACCTGACAAATATCATTTCATTTTTTATGTCACAATAAAGTTTACTCTTCTTGATTTTATAACTTATCTAGCACAACTTGGATAAAGTAGTATAAGGATATAGTAGTTCAATTCAAGTTGTTATTAAAGTTCACTAAGGACAGAACTTTCCAGAAGTACACTGTCTAGTTTATAACACTGATGACTGTTTCACCAGAAGGATCCATCCAAACTGTGACAGACAGACCCTGAGGTGAGCCTCACTGAGTCCTACTTTCCTATAATCCTCTCCTTTGGAATGTGAGTAGGATCTGTGACTTATATTTTAATCATAATTAAATAAAATTATAAAAAAATATATAAAATATATTTTTATATAAATATATATAAAATATATATATATATTATATATATAAATATATATAAAAATATAAAATATATAAAAAAATAATTAAATTAAATAAAATATGGCAGAAGTGATGGGATTTCACTCCCTTACTTAGATTCTAGTGTATGACAAAGATGATGGAATGTCTTGCCTTGATTAAATTATGTTATGCAAGACTATCTTAGCATAGATGCTAACATTGGCCTTGAAGAAACAAAAGGCCATGTTGTGAATTACCTATGGAGAAGGCCACATGGCAAGGAGTACACAGATCAGAACATTTCTGGAAGAAAATTGAGGGTATTATAAGAATACAATCCTGGGGGCACCTGGGTGGCTCAGTGGGTTAAAGCCTCTGCATTCGGCTCAGGACATGATCCCAGGGTCCTGGGATCGAGTCCCACATCGGGCTCTCTGCTCAGCAGGGAGCCTGCTTCCCTTCCTCTCTCTCTGCCTGCCTCTCTGCCTACTTGTGATCTCTGTCTGTCAAATAAATAAATAAAATCTTAAAAAAAATAATACAATCCTGATAATTTTCTTGGTTCAGTTTACAGGAGGGAGTATAATAAGTTGTCTACCCTCTATAAGAGTTTTCAGAGCCCATCCGAGATGCAGAACAGATATAGGATAGAAGTAGATAGACCATACATCCCAGCTTAGTCTCTTCTTTTAATTCAATGTCATCATGGTTGAGATGATAAATTCAGGTGGTGGGTGGTGAATGAGGTGCTAGTGCCCCAGATCAGATAACCAGTCAGTTTCTCTAACTCTGGCCTCTAGCACATGCTTCTCTTAAATATAAGTGAACTAGGAAGAAATTTAGAGACTTGTGATGCTGAATACTCTTGATTTTTTTTTTTTACTGTTGTTAAATCATTTGTCAATCCTTTCACCCAGATGAAAATCTCAAAGGGAATTCAGTCCCATGTGTTTCTGATTAGTGTGCATGTGAATTGACCACCATTAGAAGTACAAAAACCTTCCTAAAGTTTCAGTTTTATTTTTATTTATTTTTTCTGCTGGTGGTGTTGGGAAGAGGGTGTTAGGGGCATAGTAAAGAAGAGTAATGAGTATTTTTTTAAAAAAACATTCTTTTTTAAAAAGATTTTATTTATTTATTTGACAGACAGAGATCACAAGCAGGCAGAGAGGCAGGCAGAGAGAAAGAGGGAGAAGACGCTACCCGCTGAGCAGAGAGCCTGACATGGGGCTCCATCCCAGGACCCTGAGATCATGACCTGAGCTGAGCTGAAAGCAGAGGCTTTACCCACCGGGCACCACCCAGGTGCCCCAGTATGAGTATTTTGAGTTAAAATCAGTATCATGAGGAAATCTCTCTAAAATGGTAAAATTCACAAAATAATCAAATTAGTCTTAAGATAGGATATCCAAGTTGCTCATATTGATACTGTGTGTGGTGCCATATAATTGCCTCATTTTTTGAAACCAATCTCTGCCTACAATATATATCCACATATTTTCATGAATATAACATTTATATAATATATTTGTTTAATTTATATAATATTAGATTTTAAAATTTCCTCCAGAGTAGAGTAGAAATTATTTTAAATGTTGGGTCATATATCATTGAATATTAATGTAATCTTTTCTCCATTAAATGAGTCATGAAAAACTTTCAAAAGTAGAGAGAGCAAGGAGTGTTAAGCAATTAGAGATTACCAAGATTATCACTCTCTGTCTGAAGGACTGAAATATTACAAGTCAAATTCTGATATGTGTGCAGTAATATCTAATGAGTAAATTTGAAATTTATGGCTGTATACAAATAAAAATGTATAAGCATTCCTACATTTAAGAAGCATTGAAGGTATATACCATACAGAAATGCACACAGACTGATTAGTTGTGCTCAAAATCTCCCTTTTGTCCAATTTTTTGCTGAGTTCAGTGTCTCATCCCTGCCTGGAAATACTTAGTATGCCAGTGTGCCTGGAACTCAGAGTGTGGTCTTCCCACCCAATGGCTCTGTCAGTTAAAGGGTATGTTTGGTCCAGATTAAATTCATTGGATTCTGTGTCTATTTAAACATAATGGCAGATTTCATGTATAATGAGTACTGTGTCTTAAAATTATGAGACAAATTGCCTTATGAAACACAATTTCTTAACTATCTGAAATCTCATGCCAAGATACATCCAGGTTTGGAGGATACATCTCTCAGTTCACAGTTCTCTGTTTTAATTTCAAGCTATCACCAACTACATTCAACATCTCTTATTCTGGCACAAAGGACCTCACCGCCATCATAGTAGAATTGCGATGAAATTCATGCTTACGGCATTCCATGAACAGGCCAGGATTTTATTGAACATACTTTATTCCTCTGGGAAACATGTTTATTTTTGGGTTTCTGAGCAGATGCATTTCTGCAGTTGAATAGCAGCTTGCCAAGTAATTTCTGAAATCTAGCTGTTTTAGTAAGAAAACCCAAAATAGTGGTATAAGTTGTTGACCATCTGTTAGTGCTCTTATAGAAAAGATTGCTGCCTTGGGTGGAAGGAAGAATATAATAAATTCTTATGTTCTATCCAGTCCTATGATTCTACTATTCAAGTACCTCATGTTAATTTGTTATTTCATGCAATTTATTATAGTTTATTTTGGGACTAGCTATGAATAGATTTGTGTTATTTGGGATGCATAAATAAGCTTCTCAAGGCTTGTTTTCAACCTTCACTCATATGTCTTCATAATCTCTGATGTTCACATGTCTTTAAAGGAGAAAGGGGATAATACTTCCCATGTCACGTTATGTTAAACAAGTTTTAAAATAAAAATCCTTTAAGGAGAGAATATATAGAAGTTTTAATTTTCACTAAGGTAAAGATTATTGGTTTCAGAGCCTATTTATTGAGCAAATTATGATAGCAGACACTTGAACCCCTAAAAGTGTGAGGAGGGACATAAAGGAGAAGGGCCACAGAGAATAGAGGGTGGGGAACTTTACTGTTTGCTTTAGAAATGACATGCTCGGTCTCTCACCTCCTTCAGGTGGGAAAGTATTACAATCCGTCCCCAACTTTAGACTTGATAGTGAAGACAAAGTATAGGAGAGTACTCCTAAGTGGTTAGAGGCCTATACTATTTCTCTCTTCAAGTGTTGGAATTCTCTTTGTTGGGGAAAAAGGGGCAATCAATCAATAAATATTTAAGTTTAGTATTGAATTAAATGCTAAGTAATTATAAAAGTTTAATAGCCAGTTTTAAAAAGCACAAAAGGGAAAGGAGAACAAAACCAATAGTAGCAAACTCTGATTTTTCATGAAAAATAATATCATAGGCATAGAGAAAAATTAGTTTCTGTTCAACAGGCCATTTATGACCCTATTAGGAGATGTTTTAACATCGTATCTTAGTATTTTGAACAAAGTATTTGTACTCCTTACCGAAAATAGCTTGATATGAAGTCCCAAAGGAATTCTGTCTGCCTCAAAAGTTGCTTTTAGAGTTTTGAGTTTCTGGCTTCTTCCTTCCAAATGCACAGTGGATATACATTCTAATTCAAAATACAGGTTTTTGAGAAATAAGATATTCCTCTTCATCAATAGCAAATTTTTGCCCAATTCTTTCAATAGGAGGTAATTTGCTACATTGAAATACTCGGTCTCTTAATTCATAATCTTAAGTGGTGAAATATAAATTAATTACTTGACCTATGATTCCTGATGTACTTACTGTAACATCCCTTTTCATAAGTGGAGGCGTGAGTATGTATATATACAGGCCTGAGAGGCTACCTCCAGCCATGTATTGGTTCAAGAGGCCATATACTATGACTGTTGAAAGTGGGACCTCAAACTCCAGCTCCACTACTCACCAGCTGTACTACTTTCAGCAAATCACTTATACACTAGACTTTAAAGACTTAACTTCTGGGTCTGTAGAACAGGATCCTGGTGACCACCACCAGATACAGTTGCTTTTAGGAGTAAAAGAAAAGAGTGAATGTAAAGTTGACTGCAACTGTAGAATACTGGGGAATACTCTCTATAACTGTTAGCAACTTTTCTCACTTATTAATTCAAAAGCTTCCCAAATTTTGGTAACTACATCATATTTTTCTAAAACCGACTCTGTTTTGACTTAATAAAATGTAAATCTTGTGTAAGTAAGAATTATAGACTCAATTTGTGACCATGTACAGCATATCCTGGGGCCATTATCTGGTGAATGCAGGGTGTGTAGATAACCAATCTAAACAATTTAGATTTAATGTGGATGTTAAGATTAACTTTTAGAATTTCAAAAATAGAACTGGTATAATAGCAAATATTTTAATAAATGGATGCCTATTGCTCACAGTGGATATAAATATTTATCTCGATATATTAACAATTTATTGAGACAAAAAGTAAATATAAATAAAGTAAACCCTGTAGGGAAGTATGTTTGATATTTTTTAAAAGCCCTCAAACTAATTCAATGATGTCATTAAAAAATTGCGTAAAATTCTAAAAAAAAATGAGCCAACAGGATTGAAGAAATAAGGATTATCAATTTTTTAATCTCTGGGCATTTCCCTCATTATACAATGTGCAGTATTATCTCCTGTTTTAAACATACAAACTTTTAAATTCTATGTACTCTTCTAACAGTCACCTCGCTTTTCTGTTTTTCTTTTATGGCTAATCTCGTCTTTAGAGCTTCTCATAACAACTCCACTGAAAACTCTTTGATCAAAGCTAATAACCTCCCATTGAGGATTATCCCATTATCAGAGCATAATAACCTTCACATTGCTAAATCCAATGCCATTTTTCATTCTTCTTCTTTGACTCGGTTCATTACATGGCTTCCACTTTGTCTCTTCTTTCTGATCTGTAAACACTGAAATGCAGCAGTTTCTTTATGTACTTTATGTACTCTCTTCTCTATCTTTGTTCCCGAGGTATCTTTATCCAACTCCCTGCTTTTAAAATTTCTGCATACAGATGACCCCAAATTTAGATCTCCAGTTCTATTAATCACAGGTTTGTCTATTCACCTACTTACTTCATGTTTCCACTTAAATGAAACTTAGGAATTTCAAACTTATCTTATCCATCATAGGACTCTTAGTTTACTTCAGACTTCCTCTTCCAACAGTCTCCATCTCAGGAAAATGGCATCTATACTTCTGATCACTTTAAAAAAACAACTTTGGAGTTATCCTTGTATTTCACTTTTTCCCTTATGCTTCATATCTAATTCATGAGTGACTGCTTTGGCTCTATCTTGTAAATATATCCACGATTAACTACTTCTTACCACATCCACCTACCACCTGAGTCTATGCCACCACCGTCTCTCACCTGGATTATGAAAATAGCTTATTTGTCCTCCCTGAGTCTGCCTTACCCTTCTCTATTTAATGTTTAGACAGTTGCCAGAATGACCTATATAGAATGAAAATCAGATTAGGTGACCCCTCCACTAAAACTTTTCAGAGGCTTCGCATTTCACCTTGAAAAGCCAATTCTCATGATATTGCCAGTCTTGTCTTCCAACAACCCCACAGGGAGGGAAATCCTTCAACAAGTAGGATAAGAAAAGCAAATTCTCCAAGTTAAGTTAGTAGAAATGGAATGTGTTAATCCAGTGATTTTTGGTGGACATGTATAAGTTTGCCCGGTCATTGTGAAACAAAAGATGAGATACAGGAGAGGAAACTGCAAAAGATTTATATTCTTGTAGAAATAAAACACACTAAGAACTCAATGATTTTGATTGAATTAAGTATATAGTAATTACTAAGATTGAAATACATACTCATCATCCCTGATTACCTTGGCTGTGAGCCCCTAATATTCATTATATCACAAAGAGAAAGGCCACATGTAAGTAATCAGTGGCTGAATAACAGGAGGTCTACATCACTGTACTTTGGGAAAAGGATAAAGAAGGAGCTGGAGATGAAGTTCATGCATAGATGAAAGATGAGATCATAAACCAGTTTGGGGTCTTACTTTTATGATTGGTTAGGTAGGTACATGGCAGTGATCAGTGAGGGCTAATTATTTCCCACTATTAAAGTTTCATTTTCCTGAGCACTCTACCAAATGGTCTCTGAATGATGACTTTTTCCAGTCTGGCTGGTAGGAAAAGCACTGCTCTGGGCTCTGTGTGAATGTATCTTCCAATCTGTTAGCATAGTATATATATAGGGCATCTTTTTATTGTATATGTCTTCTTTAATTTCTATCAAAAAAGTTTTATATACATTATTATTATATTTATTCCTTGGGACCTTACTCTTTTATATTCTCTGTGGTATCTGTTAAATTTTATTTCTAAATGTTTTTTTTTTCCAGATAAAAATGGAGTTAATTTTGTATATTGATGTTGCATCCAGTAATCTTTGCTTAAAGCTCTTATTGATCATGTTTTCCCATGATCCTTTAGTCTTGCAAAGCTAAATTAAATTTTTTTCACTTGACTTCTTTTTCTTTTTTTTAAAGATTTTATTTATTTATTTGACAGAGACCACAAGTAGGCAGTGAGGCAGGCAGAGAGAGAGAGGGAAGCAGGCTCCCTGCTGAGCAGAGAGCCCGATGCGGGACTCGATCCCAGGACCCTGAGACCATGACCTGAGCTGAAGGCAGAGGCTTAACCCACTGAGCCACCCAGGTGCCCTTCACTTGACTTCTTATTCAATTTTTTTTAACTTTTCCTCTTTCCTCTTTTAACATTTTTTAACTAGTTTATCTTAACAATAGTTTTCAAAAGAAAAAATCTTTTTAAACCTTCATTGTTATAGTCATATTTTTTCCCTTCATTGTATTTAACCTTGTTTTTTTGTATACATATAGATTTTTTTTTATTCTAAAAAATTTTGGGATACAATTTCTTCTAATAGATCAAAATATACCCTAAATCTAGCACATGGCTTTGTTCTAGTATCCAGCCTGGGCACATTCTCTCCTCTTTTTTTTGTTTTTTTTCCTTTTTCTTTTTCCAACCAGCTTATCAATTCCTTTTTTAGAATTTAAAAAAAATTTTCATCTTTACAGTCATACTCCATCCCTTCATCGTGTTTCCCCTTCTTTTTGTATATATATAGTTTTTCTTTCTTTAAAATTTTGGGAGGTAGTTTCTTCTAAGAGACCAAAATACACCCCAAATCAAGTGGGTGGCTCTGTTCTATTCACCAGTCTAATATATATATGTGTATATATACACATATACATATGTGTATATATATATATATTTTAAATTAATTAATTTTAATAAACATATAATGTATTTTTATCCCCAGGGGTACAGGTCTGTGACTCTCCAGGTTTACACATTTCACAGCACTCATCATAGCACATACCCTCCCCAATGTCCATATCCCCACCACCCTCTCCCGTCCCCCCTCCCCCCAGCAACCCTCAGTCTGTTTATTGAGATTGAGTCTTTTATGGTTTGTTTCCCTCCCAATCCCATCTTCTTTCATTTTTTCTTTTCCTACCCCCCCCAACCCCCCATATTGCATCTCCACTTCCTCATATCAGGGAGATCATATGGTAGTTGACTTTCTGTGATTGACTTATTTCGCTAAGCATAATACCCTCTAGTTCCATCCACATCGTCGCAAATGGCAAGATTTCATTTCTTGTGATGACTGCATAGTATTCCATCGTGTATATATACCCCTTCTTCTTTATCCATTCATCTGTTGATGGACATCTAGGTTCTTTCCATAGTTTGTCTATTGTGGACATTGCTGCTATAAACATTTGGGTGCACATGCCCCTTCGGAGCACCACGTTTGTATCTTTAGGATATATACCCAGTAGTGCAATCGCTGAGTCATAGGGTAGCTCTATTTTCAGTTTTTTGAGGAAACTCCACACTGTTTTCCAGAGTGGTTGCACCAGTTTGCATTCCCACCAACAGTGTAGGAGGGTTCCCCACTCTCTGCATCCTCTCCAGCATCTGTCATTTCTTGACTTGTTAATTTTAGCCATTCTGACTGGTGTGAGGTGGTATCTCATTGTGGTTTGGATTTGTATTTCCCTGATGCCGAGTGATGTGGAGCATTTTTTCACGTGTCTGTTGGCCATCTGGATGTCTTCTTTGCAGAAATGTCTGTTCATGTCCTCTGCCCATTTCTTGATTGGATTATTTGTTCTTTGGGTGTTGAGTTTGCTAAGCTCTTTAAAGATTTTGGATACCAGCCCTTTATCTGATATGTCGTTTGCAAATATCTTCTCCCATTCTGTCAGTTGTCTTTTGGTCTTGTTAACTGTTTCCTTTGCTGTGCAAAAGCTTTTGATCTTGAGGAAATCCCGATAGTTCATTTTTGCCCTTGCTTCCGTTGCCTTTGGCGATGTTCCTAGGAAGAAGTTGCTGCGATTGAGGTCAAAGAGGTTGCTGCCTGCGTTCTCCTCAAGGATTTTGATGGATTCCTTTCTCACATTGAGGTCCTTCATCCATTTTGAGTCTATTTGTGTGTGTGGTGTGAGGAAATAGTCCAGTTTCATTTTTTTGCATGTGGCTGTCCAATTTTCCCAGCACCATTTGTTGAAGAGGCTGTCTTTTTTCCATTGGACATTCCTTCCTGCTTTGTCAAAGATTAGTTGACCATAGAGTTGAGGGTCTATTTCTGGGCTCTCTATTCTGTTCCATTGATCTATATGTCTGTTTTTGTGCCAGGACCATACTGTCTTGATGATGACAGCTTTGTAATAGAGCTTGAAGTCTGGAATTGTGATGCCACCAACTTTGGCTTTCTTTTTCAATATTCCTTTGGCTATTCGAGGTCTTTTCTGGTTCCATAAAATTTTAGGATTATTTGTTCTATTTCTTTGAAAAAAATGGATGGTATTTTGATAGGGATTGCATTAAATGTGTAGATTGCTTTAGGTAGAATAGACATTTTCACAATATTTGTTCTTCCAATCCATGAGCATGGAATATTTTTCCATTTCTTTGTGTCTTCCTCAATTTCTTTCATGAGTACTTTATAGTTTTCTGAGTATAGATTCTTTGGCTCTTTGGTTATGTTTATTCCTAGGTATGTTATGGTTTTGGGTGCAGTTGTAAATGGGACTGACTCCTCAATTTCTCTTTCTTCTGTCTTGTTGTTAGTGTAAAGAAATGCAACTGATTTCTGTGCATTGACTTTATATCCTGACACTTTACTGAATTCCTGTATAAGTTCTAGCAGTTTTGGAGTGGAGCCTTTTGGGTTTTCCACATATAGTATCATATCATCTGCAAAGACTGATAGTTTGACTTCTTCTTTGCCAATTTGGATGCCTTTAATTTCTTTTTGTTGTCTGATTGCTGAGGCTAGGACTTCTAGCACTATGTTGAACAGCAGTGGTGATAACGGACATCCTTGCCATGTTCCTGACCTTAGCGGAAAAGCTTTCAGTTTTTCTCCATTGAGAATGATATTTGCGGTGGGTTTTTCATAGATGGCTTTGATAATATTGAGGTATGTGCCTTCTATCCCTACACTTTGAAGAGTTTTAATCAGGAAGGGATGCTGCACTTTGTCAAATGCTTTTTCAGCATCTATTGAGAGTATCATATGGTTCTTACTCTTTCTTTTATTAATGTATTGTATCACATTGATGGATTTGCGGATGTTGAACCAACCTTGCAGCCCTGGAATAAATCCCACTTGGTCGTGGTGAATAATCCTTTTAATGTACTGTTGGATCCTATTGGCCAGTATTTTGGTGAGAATTTTCGCATCTGTGTTCATCAAGGATATTGGTCTGTAATTCTCTTTTTTGATGGAATCCTTGTCTGGTTTTGGGATCAAGGTGATGCTGGCCTCATAAAATGAGTTTGGAAGTTTTCCTTCCATTTCTGTTTTTTGGAACAGTTTCAGGAGAATAGGAATTAATTCTTCTTTAAATGCTTGGTAGAATTCCCCTGGGAAGCTGTCTGGCCCTGGGCTTTTGTTTGTTTGGAGATTTTTGATGACTGTTTCAATCTCCTTACTGGTTTTGGGTCTGTTCAGGTTTTCTATTTCTTCCTGGTTCAGTTGTGGTAGTTTATATGTCTCTAGAAATGTATCCATTTCTTCCAGATTGTCGAATTTGTTGACGTAGAGTTGCTCATAGTATGTTCTTATAATTGTTTGTATTTCTTTGGTGTTGGTTGTGATCTCTCCTCTTTCATTCATGATTTTATTTATTTGCGTCCTTTCTCTTTTCTTTTTGATAAGTCTGGCCAGAGGTTTGTCAATCTTATTAATTTTTTCAAAGAACCAGCTCCTAGTTTCGTTTATTTGTTCTTTTTTTTTTTTTTTTTTTGGTTTCTATTTCATTGATTTCTGCTCTGATCTTTATGATTTCTCTTCTCCTGCTGGGTTTAGGCTTTCTTTGTTGTTCTTTCTCCAGCTCCTTTAGGTGTAGGGTTAGGTTGTGTATTTGAGACCTTTCTTGTTTCTTAAGAAAGGCTTATACTGCTATATATTTTCCTCTCAGGACTGCCTTTGCTGTGTCCCACAGATTTTGAACTGTTGTGTTTTTATTATCATTTGTTTCCATGAATTTTTTCAATTCTTCTTTAATTTCCTGGTTGACCCATTCATTTTTTAGAAGGATGCTGTTTAGTCTCCATGTATTTGTGTTATTTTCAAATTTCCTCTTGTTCTAGCTTCAGAGCATTGTGGTCTGAAAATATGCAGGGAATGATCCCAATCTTTTGATACCGGTTGAGACCTGATTTATGACCCAGGATGTGGTCTATTCTGGAGAATGTTCCATGTGTACTAGAGAAGAATGTATATTCTGTTGCTTTGGGATGGAATGCTCTGTGATGTCCATCTGGTCCAGTGTGTCATTTAAGGCCTTTATTTCCTTGTTGATCTTTTGCTTAGACGATCTGTCCATTTCAGTGAGGGGGGTGTTAAAGTCCCCTACTATTATTGTATTACTGTCGATGTATTTCTTTATTTTGTTAATAATTGGTTTATATAGTTGGCTGCTTCCACGTTAGGGGCATAGATATTTAAGATTGTTAGATCTTCTTGTTGGACAGACCCTTTGAGTATGATATAGTGTCCTTCCTCATCTCTTATTATAGTCTTTGGCTTAAAATTTTATTGATCTGATATAAGGTTTCCACCCCAGCTTTCTTTTGATGTCCATTAGCATGGTACACTGTTTTCCACCCCCTTACTTTAAATCTGGAGGTGTCTTTGGGTCTAAAATGAGTTTCTTGTAGGCAGCATATAGATGGGTTTTGTTTTTTTATCCATTCTGATACCCTGTGTCTTTTGATTGGGGCATTTAGCCCATTTACATTCAGGGTAACTATTGAAAGTTATGAATTTAGTGCCATTGTATTGCCTGTAAGGTGACTGTTACTGTATATTGTCTCTGTTCCTTTCTGATCTACTACTTTTAGGTTCTCTCTTTGCTTAGAGGACCCCTTTCAATATTTCCTGTAGAGCTGGCTTGGTGTTTGCAAATTCTTTCAGTTTTTGTTTGTGCTGGAAGCTTTTAATCTCTCCTTCTATTTTCAATGATAGCCTAGCTGGATATAGTATTCTTGGCTGCATATTTTTCTCCTTTAGTGCCTTGAATATCATGCCAGTTCTTTCTGGCCTGCCAGGTCTCTGTGGATAGGTCTGCTGCCAATCTAATGTTTTTACCCTTGTGTGTTACAGACTTCTTTTCCCGGGCTGCTTTCAGGATTTTCTCTTTGTTGCTAAGACTTGTAAATTTTACTATCAGGTGACGAGGTGTGGACCTATTTTTATTGATTTTGAGGGGCATTCTTAGCATCTCCTGGATTTTGATGTTTGTTTCCTTTGCCATATTAGGGAAATTCTCTACAATAATTCTGTCTAATATACCTTCTGCTCCCCTCTCTCTTTTTTCTTCTTCTAGAATCCCAATTATTCTAATGTTGTGTCGTCTTATGGTGTCACTTATCTCTTGAATTCTCTCCTCGTGGACCAGTATTTGTTTGTCTCTCTTTTGCTCAGCTTCTTTATTCTCTGTCATTTGGTCTTCTATGTCACCAATTCTTTCTTCTGCCTCATTTATCCTAGCAGTAAGAGCTTCCATTTTTTATTGCACCTCATTAATAGCTTTTTTTATTTCAACTTGGTTAGATTTTGGTTCTTTTATTTCCCTAGAAAGGGCTTTTATCTCTCTGGAGAGGGTTTCTCTAATATCTTCTATGCCTTTTTTGAGCCCAGCTAGAACCTTGAGAATCGTCATTCTGAACTCTAGATCTGTCATATTACAAATGTCCATATTGATTAGGTCCCCAGCCTTCGGTACTGCCTCTTGTTCTTTTTTTTTTGTGGTGAGTTTTTGTGCCTTGTCATTTTGTCCAGATAAGATTTGCTTTCTCCTCCTCTGTAATTCTGCTGTTCTTGGTGAGTGAAGTTGGTCTTGGCTGGGTTTCTTGTTGATATTCTGGGGGAGGGGCCTCTTGTAGTGATTCTCAAGTGTCTTTGCCCCAGGCGGAATTGCACCATCCTTACCAGGGGCCGGGCTAAGTAATCCGCTCGGGTTTGCTTTTGGGAGCTTTTGTTCCCTGAGTGCTTTCCGTAGAGTTCTGGAGGACGGGAATGAAGATGGCAGCCTCCCAATCTCCGGCCCGGAGGAGCCGAAAGCTCGGGGTCCCGCTCCTCAGTGCGCCCTCAGAGAAAAGCACCCAACTGCCCTGCCTCCCTGGCCTCCGGTCGTGCCTGGAGGAGAGCGCTCAATTGCTCACCCTTGGAGAAAAGCGCCTGGTCGCTTCCGTCTCCATAGCCTTCGGCCACACTCCGAGCCCACCCAGCCTGCAACCGGCTCAAGGTAACCCTGAGCTGAGAGCTAACTCCTCGACTTTGTTGTTGTAGCTGGCTTCCCTGCTGTAATACCTGTGAGCTTTGTGACACTCAGACACCCCCAGTCCTTCTGTGACCCCACAGGACCTGGGGTTATGCTGACTCTGTGTGGGCTTCCCCCCGGTTTAGCCTCTGGAGCGATGTCCCTCAGTGTAGCAGACTTTTAAAAGCCCTGATTTTGTGCTCCGTTACTCCACCGCTTGCTGGGAGCCAGCCCCTCCCCCTGTGGTCTGTCTTCCCGTCACTTTGGATTCACTTCTCCACAGGTCCTACCTTTCAGAAAGTGATCGATTTTCTGTTTCTAGAATTGTTGCTCTTCTTCTCTTCGATTTCCCATTGGATTTGTAGGTGTTCACAATGGTTAGATAAGCTATCTAGCTGATCTCCTGCTACCCGATGTCATCTCAGCCTGCTACTTCTCCACCATTGACTCCTCTCACATGTGTATATATATATATATATATATATTTATATATATATGTGTGTGTATATATATATAAATAAAAGAAATTTAAAAATATACATATTTTTTCATTTATTTTTTCCTCCTTTCTTCTCCCCCTGGTTTGGGTTTCTTCTGATTTGGTTAGCATACATTTTTCTGGGGGGGTCTTTGCCACACTTATAGTATCTTATTCTCTCGTTCATATATTCTTATCTGGATAAAATGGCAAGGTGGAAAAACTCACCACACAAAAAAAGAACAAGAGGCAGTACTGAGGGCTAGGGACCTAATCAATTCAGACATTGGTAATATGTCATAAGTAGAGTTCAGAATGATGATTCTCAAGGTGCTAGCTGGGCTCAAAAAAGGCATGGATGATATTAGAGAAACCCTGTCTGGAGAAATAAAATCCCTTTCTGGAGAAATAGAAGAACTAAAATCTAACCAAGTTGAAATGAAAAAAAGCTATTAATGAGGTGCAATCAAAAACTGAGGCTCTTACTGCTAGGATAAAAGAGGCAGAAGAGAGAATCAGTGATACAGAAGACCAAATGATGGAGAATAAAGAAGTCAAGCAAAAGAGCAACAAACTACTACTGGACCATGAGGGGAGAGTTCAAGAGAGAAGTGATACCATAAGACAAAATAATATTAGAATAATTGGGATCCCAGAAGAAGAAGAATGAGAGAGAGAGGCAGGAGGTATATTGGAGTGAATTATTGTAGAGAATTTCCCTAATATGGCAAAGGGAACAAGCATCAAAATCCAGGAGACACAGAGTATCCCCCTCAAAATCAATAAAAAATAGGTCCACACCCCATTCTCTAATAGTAAAACTTACAAGTCTTAGTGACAAAGAGAAAATCCTGAAAGAAGCTCAGGACAAGAAGTCTGTAACATACAATGGTAGAAATATTAGATTGGCAACAGACTCATCCACAGAGACCTGGCAGGCCAGAAAGAACTGGCATGATATATTCAGAGCACTAATGAGAAAAACATGCAGCCAAGAATACTATATCCAGCTAGGCTATCATTGAAAATAGAAGGAGAGATAAAAAAGCTTCCAGGACAAACAAAAATTAAAAGAATTTGCAAACACCAAACCAGCCCTACAGGAAATATTGAAAGGGATCCTCTAAGCAAAGAGAGAGGCTAAAAGCAACAGACCAGAAAGGAACAGAGACAATATACATTAACAGCCAACAGCAGGCATTACAATGGCACTAAATTCATAACTTTCAATAGTTACCCTGAATGTAAATGGGCTAAATGCCCCAATCAAAAGACACAAGGTATCAGAATGGATAAAAAAACAAAACCCATCTCTATGCTGCCTACAAGAAACTCATTTTAGACCCAAAGACACCTCCAGATTTAAAGTAAGGGGGTGGAAAACAGTGTACCATGCTAATGGACATCAAAAGAAAGCTGGGGTGGCAAACCTTATATCAATAAAATTTTAAGCCAAAGACTATAATAAGAGATGAGGAAGGACACTATATCATACTCAAAGGGTCTGTCCAACAAGAAGATCTAACAATCTTAAATATCTATGCCCCTAACATGGGAGCAGCCAACTATATAAACCAATTAATAACAAAATCAAAGAAACACATCAACAATAATACAATAATAGTAGGGGACTTTAACACCTCCCTCACTGAAATGGACAGATCATCTTAGCAAAAGATCAACAATGAAATAAAGGCCTTAAATGACACAGTGGACCAGATGGACATCACAGATATATTCAGAACATTCCATCCCAAAGCAACAGAATACACACTCTTCTCTAGTGCACATAGAACATTCTCCAGAACAGACCACATCCTGGATCACAAATCAGGTCTCAACCAGTATCAAAAGATTGGGATCATTCCCTGCGTATTTTCAGAGCACAATGATCTGAAGCTAGACCTCAATCACAAGAGGAAAGTTGGAAAGAACTCAAATACATAGAGGCTAAAGAGCATCCTACTAAAGAATGAATGGGTGAACCAGGCAATTAAAGAAGAATTGAAAAAATCCATGGAAAGAAATGAAAATGAAAACACAACGGTTCAAAATCTGTGGGACACAGCAAAGGCAGTCCTGAGAGGAAAGTATATTGTGATACCAACCTTTCTCAAGAAACAAGAAAGACCTCAAGTATGCAACCTAACCCTACATCTAAAGGAGCTAGAGAAAGAACAGCAAAGAAAGCCTAAACTCAGCAGGAGAAGAGAAATCATAAAGATCAGAGCAGAAATCAATCAAACAGAAACCAAAAAAACACTAGACCAAATCAACGAAACTAGGAGCTGGTTCTTTGAAAGAATTAATAAGATTGATAAACCCCTGGCCAGACTTACTAAAAGAAAAGAGAAAGGACCCAAATAAATAAAATCATGAATGATGGAGGAGAGATCACAACCAACACCAAAGAAATATTAACAATTATAAGGTCATATTATGAGCAACCCTGGAAGAAATGGATGCATTCCTAGAACATATAAACTACCAAATTTGAACCAGGAAGAAATAGAAAACCCGAACAGACCCAAAACCAGTAAGGAGATTGAAGCTGTCATCAAAAATCTCCCAACAAACAAGCGCCCAGGGCCAGAGAGCTTCCCAGGGGAATTCTACCAAACATTTAAAGAATTAATACCTATTCTTCTGAAACTGTTCCAAAAAAATAGAAATGGAAGGAAAACTTTCAAACTCATTTTATGAGGCCAGCATTACCTTGATCCCCAAAACAGACAAAGACTCCATCAAAAAGGAGAATTACAGACCAATATCCTTAAAGACACAGATGTGAAAATTCTCACCAAAATACTGGCCAATAGGATCCAACAGTACATTAAAAGGATTATTCACCACGACCAAGTGGGATTTATTCCCTGGCTACAAGTTTGGTTCAACATCTGCAAATCAATCAATGTGATATAATACATTAACAAAAGAAAGAACAAGAACCATATGATACTCTCAATAGATGCTGAAAAAGCATTTGACAAAGTACAGCATCCTTTCTTGATCAAAACTCTTCACAGTGTTGGGATAGAGGGTACATCCCTCAATATTATCAAAGCCATCTATGAAAAACCCACAGCGAATATCATTCTCAATGGGGAAAAACTGAGAGCTTTTCCCCTAATATCAGGAACCTGTCAGGGATGTCCACTATCACCACTGCTATTCAACATAGTACTAGAAGTCCTAGCCTCAGCAGTCAGACAACAAAAAGAATAAAAATCATCCAAATTGGCAAAGAAGAAGTCAAACTCTCACTCTTTGCAGATTATATGATGCTTTATGTGGAAAACCCAAAAGACTCCACTCCGAAACTGCTAGAACTCATACAGGAATTTAGTAAATTGTCAGGATATAAAATCAGTGCACAGAAATCAGTTGCATTTCTAGACACCAACAGCAAGAGAGAAGAAAGCAAAATTAAGGAGTCAATCCCATTTACAACTGCACCCAAAACCATAACATACCTAGGAATAAACATAACCAAAGTGGCAAAGAATCTGTACTCAGAAAACTTTAAAGTACCCATGAAAGAAATTGAGGAATACACAAAGAAATGGAAAAATGTTCCATGTTCATGGATTGGAAGAACAAATATTGTGAAAATGTCTATGCTACTTAAAGCAATCTACACATTTAATGCAATCCCTATCAAAATACCATCAACTTTTTTCAGAGAAATAGAACAAATAATCCTAAAATTTATATGGAACCAGAAAAGATCTAGAATAGCCAGAAGAATGTTGAAAAAGAAAGCCAAAGTTGGTGGCATCACAATTCCAGACTTCAAGCTCTATTACAAAGCTGTCATCATCAAGACAGTATGGTCCTGGCACAAAAACAGACATATAGATCAATGGAACAGAATAGAGAGCCCAGAAATAGACCCTCTACTGTATGGTCAACTAATCTTCGACAAAGCAGGAAGGAATGTCCAATGGAAAAAAGACAGCTTCTTCAACAAATGGTGCTGGGAAAATTGGACAGCCACATGCAAAAAAATGAAACTGGACTATTTCCTCACACCACACACACAAATAGACTCAAAATGGATGAAGGACCTCAATGTGAGAAAGGAATCCATCAAAATCCTTGAGGAGAACGCAGGCAGCAACCTCTTTGACCTCAATCGCAGCAACTTCTTCCTAGGAACATCGCCAAAGGCAACGGAAGCAAGGTCAAAAATGAACTATTTTTTTTGAGGATTTTTTGAGGATCTTTGAGGATTTCCTCAAGATCAAAAGCTTTTGCACAGCAAAGGAAACAGTTAACAAGACCAAAAGACAACTGACAGAATGGGAGAAGATATTTGCAAACGACATATCAGATAAAGGGCTGGTATCCAAAATCTTTAAAGAGCTTAGCAAACTCAACACCCAAAGAACAAATAATCCAATCAAGAAATGGGCAGAGGACATGAACAGAAATGAAATCTTGTCATTTGCAACAATGTGGATGGAACTAGAGGGTATTATGCTGAGCGAAATAAGTCAATCAGAGAAAGATAATTATCATATGATCTCCCTGATATGAGGAGTTTGAGAGACAGAGTGGAGGGATTGCGGGGTAGGGAAGGAAAAAATGAAAGAAGATAGGATCGGGAGGGAGACAAACCATAAGAGACTCTTAATCTCACAAAACAAACTGAAGGTTGCTGGGGGGAGGGGGTATGGAGAGGGTGGTTGGGTTATGGACATTGGAGAGAGTATGTGCTATGGTGAATGCTGTGAAGTGTGTAAGCCTGACAATTCACAGACCTGTACCCCTGGGGCAAATAATAACAATATATGTTAATAAAAATAATCATAAAAAAGCTCTTATTAATTATGATGATTTATCTATAGGTTCTTTTGGGTTTTATATGAACATAATCATATCATTGACATATGCTGAGAGTTTTATTTCTTCATCCCATTTTTTTATATCTTTCATTTCTTCTAATACTTAAATGCTTTGGCTGTGATCTTCAGTACAATGTTAAATAAAAGTATTCATAGTATTTGTTCCTGGTCTCTGAGGGAGAGGTTTGTTAGAATTTTTAGTCCAAATGAGAACAGTCTCTTTTATCCCCAAATTGTTAAGAGGTTTTTGTTTTGTTCTGTTTAATAATGAATCCATGATGAATTTTATGAAGTTATTTTCCTGTATTCATTGAGACAAGTACATATTTTTGTAATTGGGTGACTTACATGAACTAATTTTCTATTGTAAATCAACTTTGCATGTCTGGGATAAACCAACTTGATCATGATGTAATATTCTTAATACATTGCAAGATTTACTTAGCTAATATTTGGTTTGGGATTTTTGCATGTAAGTTCATGAGTGAATTGTCCCATCATTGTCTTTCCCATTGTGTCCTCAGATTTTTAACATCAATATTATACTGGCAGCATAAAATGAATTAGAGAGTTTTTCTTATTTTAATATTCTTTGGAAAAATTTATGTAATACAGCAAATATTTGTTTCTTCGGTGTTTAGTTAGAATTCAGTGCTGAAGCCACCTTTATCTTGTGTTTTCATTTTGGGAAGAATTTTTCAAATGACATAATTTCCTGAACTGTTTGCCATATTATAACAAATTAAAATGCAAAATAGTAAAATTTTAATCCATTATTAAATCCAAAATTAAAATTCACCATTTTATGATTTTACCTCATGAGTTATAAGATGTGATAATTTATATGTTAAATAATTATGTTATTGCTTATTGACAGCATTTTAATCTTTCTTCATTTTTTATTAAGATTCATTTTACATACACTAAAATTTACCCATTTTAGTGTATAGTTTGTAGGTTTTGACAAATATTAGTTTTGTATTTTTTGGTGTAGTTTTTTCTTCTGTGACCACCACCATTATAAAGATATATCATTGTTCCATCACCCCAAAATATTCATCTTGTCCCTCTGTCACTAACTCCTTGCCCTACCTCAAACTCATGGTAACCATTGATCTGTTTTCTATACCTATAGTTTCACTTTTTTCAGAATTTCATATAAATTGGATCATCCAGTATGCAGCTTTTTTAGTCTGGCTTCTTTTTATTTCACATAATGCAGTTGAGGCTGCTCTGTGTTGTGTGTATCATTTTTACTCCCAAATATTATCTTGTACAGATATACCACTGTTTATTTATCCAATCATCAATGAAAGGACATTTGGGGAGTTCCAATATTGAGAAATTACAAACAAAGCTGTTATAAACTTTTGTTTGCATATTTTTATGTAAGTAAGACTTTCATCCTTGAAGTGGGAGTGCTGGATTGTACTATATAAGGGAATACTTAACCTTCTAAGTACTGTTAAACTAGTTTCCAAAGCAGCTATGCCATTTTGCATTCCCACCAGCCATATATGAAAGTTCTGGTTGCTCAATACGATTATCAGCATTTCGTATTTATTGTCAGCACCTTTGTGTGTGTGTGTGTGTGTTTTTAAGTTCTTATATAAATTCCACTTAACCTACAATGTAATATTAGTTTTAGGTGTACAACATAGTGATTCAGCACTTCAGTACAACACCCGGTGCTCATCTCAAGTGCACCCCTTAATCTCCATCTCTTATTTCATTCATCCCTCCACCAACCTCCCTTCTGGTAACCATCAGTTTGTTCTCTATAGTTAAGAGTCTGTTTCTTGCTTTGCCTCTGTCTTGCTTGCTTGTTTGTTTTGTTTCTTAAATTCCATATATGAGTGAAATCATATGGTATTTGTCTCTGGCTGACTTATTTCACTTAGCATAATACTCTCTAGTTCTATCCAGGTCCTCGCAAATGGCAAGATTTCATTCTTTTTTATGACTAATATTCCATTGTATATATATATGCCATCTCTTTTTCATCCATTCATCAATTTATGGACACTTGGGCTGTTTCCATAATTTGGCTATTGTAGTTAATGCTGCCATAAACATAAATATCAGGTGCATGTATCCCTTTAAATTAGTGTTTTTGTATTCTTTAGGTAAACATCTAGTAGTGTAATTGCTGGCTTATAGGGTGGTTCTATTTTTAACTTTTTGAGGAGCCTCCATACTATTTTTCAGAGTGGTTGTGCCACTTTGCATTCCCACGGAGAGTGCAAAAGGGTTCCCCTTTCTCCATATCCTCATCAACACTTATTTCTTGTGTTGTTGATTTGAGCCATTCTAAAATTTCATAGGTATGAGGTGGTATCTCATTGTAGTTTTGATTGTATTTCCCTGATGATGAGTGATATTGAACATCTTTTCATGTGTCTGTTGGCCATCTGTATGTCTTCTTCGGAGAAGTGCCTATTTATGTCTTCTCATTTTTAATTGGATTATTCATTTTGAGGGTATTGAGTTTTAGAAGTTCTTTATAGATTTTGGATATTAACCCTTTATCAGATATGTCATGTTTTATGGATCTTGCCAGCAGATGATATAAGTTCTCCAATTTTTTTTTCAAAATTGCCTATTCTAGTTCCTTTGCCTTTCATATAATTTTAAAAACTAAAAAGCCTGCTAGTATTTTAATTGGAATTGCACTAAATTTATTGAGTCATATTGACTCATATTGAGTCATGAAAACAGTGTATCTTTCCGGTTTTTTAGCTCTTCTTTTAGTTTTTCATCAGTATTTTGTAGTTTTTTTTTTTTTTTTTAAAGATTTTATTTATTTATTTGACAGAGAGATCACAAGTAGGCAGAGAGGCAGGCAGAGAGAGAGGAGGAAGCAGGCTCCCTGCTGAGCAGAGAGCCCGATGCGGGGCTCGATCCCAGGACCCTGGGATCATGACCTGAGCCGAAGGCAGAGGCTTAACCCACTGAGCCACCCAGGCGCCCCAGTATTTTGTAGTTTTTATCTCTTTGATCTTAAACATATTTTGTTAGTTGTATGCCTAAGACTTCATGTTATTTAGTGTCCTAAGTATAAACAGTGCTGTTTTAAAATTTCAACTTCAGATTTTTCATTAATGGAATATAAAATATGATTGATACATTTGTACATTGACCTTATGTTCTGCCAGCTTGTTCAACTCATTAATTAGTTCTAGTAGCATTTTTATAAATTCTTGGGTATTTTCTATGTAGCCAATCTAGAATCCTCAGTATGATATGGAATAGAAGTGATAAGGATAGAATCCTTATCAGTTATCACTATCAGGATATCACTATCACTATCACCATATCACTTATCAGGATAGTGATATGGAATAAAAGTGATAAGGATAGAAATCCTTGTTTTGTTGCATTCTTAGGGGGAAAGAGCTAGTCCTTTACCATTGTGTGATGTTAGCTATTTTTTTTCTTAAATAGACATACTTATTAAGTTAAGGAATTTCCCTTTTATACTTAGATTACTGAGAGATGTGCTTTCTGTTATAATGGATATTGAATTTTTTTTGTCAGTTGATTTTTCTGCACCTACTGAGAGGATTATTTGGTTTTTTAGATTTTTTAATATGATGAATTACATTGACTGATTTTCAAATGTTTAGCCTGCCTTGCAGTCCCTTGTTAAACTCTAGTGTACCCATGATGTATCATCCTTTTTATATAGCATTGAATTTGATTTGCTAAAATTTTCTTAAGATTTTGTAGCTGTATTTATGTGGAATATTGGTGTGAACTTATCTTTCCTTACACGGTCTGGATTTGGGGTTTCAAGTAATGAAGCCCTCAGAGATGAGTTCAATAGTATTCCCTTGTCTTAAATTTTTTGAGGAGAGTTTGTGTAGAATTGGTATTATTTCTTTCTTAAATGTTTGTACAGTTTAATGGTAAAGACTTTGGGGCCAGGAGTTTTCTTTGGGGAAGTTTTGTTAAACTATAAATTTAATTAATAGATGTGAGACTATTCTGGTTATATTTTTCCTTGAGTGAGATTTGAGTGTGGCTTTAAGGAATTTATCTCATGTAAGTTTTTGAAACTAGTGACATGAAATTGTTTTTATATTTTATTATTACCTTTTTATTGTCTATAGGAAATGCAATGAGTTTCTTGCACATATTCCTGATACTAGCAACTTGATAAATTGTGTCTTTTCATTCTCTGTTTTTTTCCTTGATCAATCTAGTTAGAGGTTTATCAACTTTATATATCTTTTCAGAAATCTAGCATTTGGCTTTAGTGATTTTCTCCATTTTTAAAAAAATTTTCAACTTTTATCGATTTTTGCTCTATTGTTTATCATTTCCTCTCTTATGCTTGTTTGGATTTCACTTGTCTTTTAATTTGTCAGTTAATTCAAGTTGATTAATAATGTTGTACATGTTTTTTATAATCTTACTGATTTTAGGATGTATTCTTTTGATTATTGAGAGTTTTGTTGAAATCTTGGTAATTGTGAATTTGCTTATTACTGCTTTCAGTTCTATCTGTTTTTGCATTGTATACTTGGAAGCTCTGTTATTAGGTGCATAAGCATGTAAGATATTTTTTGATGAACTCACCTTTTTATAATTATAAGATGACCACCTTTATGTAATATTCTTTACTTTGAATGTTATTTGGACTATTACTAAAATGGTTACTGTAGTCTTCTTTTGATTAGTGTTAGCATGGCATATCTTTTTTTATTATTAAGATTTTATTTCTTAGAGCAGTTTTAAGTTCATAAGAAGATTGAGGAAAAAGTACAGAGATTATCCATATACCTCTGCCCCCCACATATGTACAGCTTACCCCATTATCAATATCACTCACCAGAGTGATGCATTTGTCACAATTAATGAACCTCACAGACACATCATCATACTCAATGTCCATAGTTTACATTATAGTCCACTCTCAGCATTGTACAGTTTATGGGTTTGTACAAATATATAATGATCTGTATGCATTATTATGATGTCATACCAAGCATTTTCACTGCCTCCCAAATCCTCTGTGTTTCATCTATTCATTCTTTTCCCCCTCCAGTCCCCGACAGCCACTGATCTTTTTACCACCTCCATACTTTTGCCTTTTCTACAATGTCATATAGTTTGAATCATATATATCTTTTTCATCCTTTTACTTTTAATTGTGTCTTTACACTTAAAATTCTTATAAGCATCATATAGATGAGTACCATTTTTTACCCAATCTGTCAATTTTTGCTTTTTAATTAGAGTGTTTATATCATTTGCAATAACGTCTGTCTGCCAGTGTTTTCGTACCCTGTACACAGGCCTTTGCTGGCACCACAGAAGAGTAGACAGTGCCAAAAATTTTGCTGACTTATTCTTCAATAGTAACATTTTACAGCATTAAAAAAAGTCTGAGACAGTAGTGGAGTCATTGTGCTTTCTAGTGATCTGTCATACTGGCATTGGGAAGCAAGTTCTTTTAGGAGTAAATAATCTTCTAGGGTTCTTGGAAACATTTTGTGGTGAGGAGGAAATGGAAGGCCAAATTGTAGGAGGGGGAGAGGATATGGTTTTTCAAAAATGTAATCCTGAACTTCTTTCTGATTAAAGTGATTGAGGTTCAGGTTATTAAAATGAAATAGTAAGAGACATGACCTTATTTGTTCCCAGGTAAGATTCATAGAACATTTATCTAAATTTTCATAACAAAAATATCATTATGCTTTGAGTGCAATTTTAACTTGTTACTTTTACTAATAAAATATAAATTACATCTGTATCATTAAATAATTTTTTAAAATACAGTTTTCTATGGATCCATAATTATCTGTTGTATAGATATACTATGATATATATAACAGTTTCTCTCTGATGGGTATTTTAGACATTTTTCCTATTTAACAACAAAAGAAAATCCCTACTATATATGTCAATGACCATATTTTTTAAAAGATTGTATTTATGTATTTGTTTATTTATTTATGGAGAACACAAGCAGGGGAGGGGCAGAGAGAGTGGGGGAGAATCTCAAGCAGACTCTCTGTCGAGCACAGAGCCTGACACTGTGTTCGATCTCACAACCCTGAGATCATGACCTGGGCCAAAATCAAGAGTCAGGCACTCAACCTGCTGAGCCACCCAGGTGCCCCAGTGATCTTATATTTATGTGCATTGAGGATTATTTCTTTAGGATAACTTTCTAGAAGTAAAAGCTAAAGCTTCTGAAATATTTATTGAAAACACATTAATTTTATATGAATTTAAAAGTCAAAAGAAACTAGTGAAACTTAGTGCAAGACCTTAGCAGATAGGTCTTAGAAGTTTTTTAGGTTTGGGTCTGTAATTTGCCTGACAGTAGGTAGATTTTCCTTTTTTAAAATACATGATCTTGGGCTCATAACTTTTCTGTTCTTTTTTTTTTTTTTCCCAAATTCTCTTAATCATAGATGAGTTTTTCTTTTTCTGATCAACTCTTCAACCTTGGTCATCAGGCTTTGAAACTTGACTTGTTCTTACTTTGTATTCTCTTGTCCTGTAGTAAATATTGGAAACTACAGAAATCAAAATAGGCAGGCCTGTTTATGGCATAGACACTTCAGGTGTAAAGGTTTGGGTCATCACCCTTCAGGCAGAGACATACAATCGACAGAGGTGTTTACTGAAGGGCAGAGGGAAGATGAAATGGGAAGTCAAGAAAGGAAGCTATACTTTCACCTAGGTTCACATGACCGATTGCAGAATTTTGAACCAAAGCAGTTATGCTTATTTTCTTATATTCTTTTTCTTTTCCCCTTTCATATTCCTCTCTATGTAAGTTAATACTGAACTCTGTATCTTGGTATTTAAGTTACAGATTTATCAAGGAAAGAATAAAATTACAAAGGAACAAGCCTCACCCAGAGATGGACAAATTAAAGGTTTAATGTCTTCACTTTTAGTGAGAGAGTAAGAATATTTTTGGTGAGGTGGAAGAATGATACTATTATTTTTAGTCAGAAGTTAATGTAGGTAAGAGATGAACTAGAAGCTGAACCAACAATGGTGTGCAGACGGCTAGATTATTTGCTGTCAACTTTGCATTATTCCCAATTCTAAGGAATTACATTTCCCAGAATCCCTTTTCTGATGTGCTGTTCTCATGTGACATACTCGTTTAAGATGTGGATGGCAGGATGAAGATGTCATTATTCTAAGGAGGTGTGGTGGCCAGATGTAGTGACTTTGCAGATCCTCCCAGGAGTTTCTCTTTGAAGTCATGGTGACCTGATATGGCAGATGTATAAAACTTACTATGAGCAACCATTTCATAGTTGTGACAGCCAGATGTAGCTACTCAGACTTATCTCAAAGCTCTAGCTTCTCCACTGTGTGCTAGGTCTTTGGGCTGAAGTCATTAGTAACTGAGTCTATGATCCTTTTGTTGCCATCTCTAGACCTTCCCTCCTCCAGTTCCTTCCATACTTGTGCAAGCCCTGCTTCCTATATTAAATTACTTTTATTATGGTAATGTGCAGTGGTTCTGTGTTTTCTGATTTTTCTGGATTGCTGCATATAATAAAATTCAGTTATTCAGTGGATTACTTGTGTAGAAATGGGCCGATTAAAGCCGTAGGATCAGCAATCCATGAACAAGTCTTAATAGGTGAAAGAATTTAGTATAAAGCAAAGCTACCAACTCAAGTCATAAAATAAAGATAATACTATTTAATAAATGGTAATTTGGAAAAAATAATAACAGACATTTAATAGTTTTCATAAAAATAAACTTTCAATAAATTAAGGAATTAGATAAGAAAATTAGAAAAATTAGAAAATAGAAAATTAGAAAATAAGAAAAATTGAAGCTAACAGAAATTAGGAATAACTACTTGTCTTTTGGGAAAGAAATGTTTGTATTCCAAAGCAAAGGCAAATACATGAAGGAAAAGACTAAATTAAGTTAGACTAACATAAGACTAAATAAGTTTAACAATATGAAATATGAACAATAGGAAATTTTAAAATTTAAAGGTCAAAAATACATAAATAAAAATAGAAGGAAATTTGAAAACTTCTGAAAAAATTTAAACATATATATCAAGAATTATAGCTTAATAAATAAATAACCTAATGGTTGTGTGGCATTAATTATCAATTTAGAAAGAAAGACACATAGGTTAAAAATTCCTTAACATAATAGGGAGTATAAGAAATAAAAATCAAAATAGTAATATCTGACTTTTTTGTCTCTTAAGCAAGGCTTTATAACAATAGTACATATTACTAATAAGGATATAGTTAAGTGCTGGTAGTAGAATTTTAAACTATCACAAATTTGGTGTCAATAAAAGGGCTATTTTTAGTCATTAGTAAAAAGAACTTTTAATAATCATATAGTTTGATTCTCTGTTCTTCTCGGATTTTATATCAGTGAGATAAATAACTTTAAATATGTAGGAATATTTGTGCACCAAGAAAATATATAGTATTTGTAATAGGAAAATGTGGAAACATACTAAATGATTAACTGGTTAAATACCTATGAATTACTGCATGATAAAATACTATGTAACAATTATATATAATTCTGTCAAATAATATTTAATGACAAAAATGTTCAAGACATAATATTAAAAACTATAATATAAAAAGATGTTATACTTTGGGATGAAAGTTTGTAAATATTTGGGAGTGGGTTAGTGTGTGAGTATGCATTAAAAAGAAAAAGATTGAAATTATTGCATCATATGGTATTTTTATTATTAATTTTTTGAGTAACTTCCATACTATTTTTCACAGTGGCTGTACCAATTTACATTCCCACCAACAGTGAAGGAGGGTTGCTTTTTCTCTACAACCTTGCTAACACTCGTTATTTCTTATCTTTTTGATTTTGGTTACTATGACAGGTATAGGATGATATGCTGAAAATTTTAATACCACTAAATGGTATTGATTATGA
The DNA here is from genome assembly GCF_963455335.1 of Martes martes. Lineage (NCBI taxonomy): Eukaryota > Metazoa > Chordata > Mammalia > Carnivora > Mustelidae > Martes > Martes martes. Next base: position 75,059,723 of record NC_137899.1, on the reverse strand, counting down.
ATGAGATGGATTTAATTTTTATTTGTTATGATTATCTATATTTTTTTGTAAAACAATGAAGCTTAACTGTATAAAGTGTATGAGCCCTGGGTTCAGGCAGATATGTATTTGAATCTTGCATTTATTATTTATATGCCACTCCAGTAAATTTTTGCCTTGCATTGATTATTGTTGTGTACTCTATGTAAGGATCAGCAATTTTTTTCTGAAAAAAGCAAGACAGTAAATATTTTAGGTTTTGTGGGCCAAGAGGCAAAATTGAAGATATTGTAAAGATAGGTATGTAACAAGAGAGAAAACAAATTTCCACAAATTTTGTTTAGCAAAACTAAAAATACAATAATAATAATTGAGTACAGTTATTTTTGAACTATTGGTCCACTTATGAGGATAATGTCATTTTTTCCCTATGAATAACATTTGTTTAATGGGGATTCAAAGTTAGTAATCTCTATCCATCAAAGTTTATTGTGAAAGCACATCTATAGGTCAATGTTGATCTGTAATGAGACTTCCTGTGTTTCACTTTGAAAATGTCTTTTTACACAGGTATTGCCAAATGCTGATATCTATCCATGAGCATAAAATTTTAATTAAACATCATTATTGTCTGGAAAGCATTTATGGTATTCCACTAAATTCTTCTCCACATTTGATTTTTAACATGCCATTATATTGAATATTAATCACTTCTAATGGAAGGTTAGGTAGAAGCTCATCAATTGCACAGTTAAATGGATTTTAAAATATAGAAATTTCCTTTTCACTTTCATTTAGGTGTGAAAAACACACCTGGAACTATATGTAGTTTGAGGTCAAAACATGTATCTGTTATGAATCTATATTCTACTGAATATCTTACTTCTTGTTTTAACTTTTGACAAAATAGAAGTATATAAAAAAGCTTAACATTTTTTATGATTCAAATAACAATAGTTGTCATGGAGTTTTACCTATAAGTGCTGATTTGCCTTGTAATTTAAATTAATTAGGAAATGTACTCAAGTCTGCAGCAAAAGCTTATTTTCAAAACCGTTTAGTGTTCAATAATTATGGCTTAGAGTGGTTCTTTTTTTTTTTTAAACCAAGAAATACCTCAGTCTTGGCCCTGAGGTCAAAATATTTCAATTAAGTGTTAACCACTGTTAAGCTATTGAACTTTGGTATGGTAGGACAAATCAGGTTATTCAGTTTCTACTTCTGACAAAAACTCATTGGAATAATGGTCTATGAGTCATTGTAGCTCACCATTGATACTACTCGGTCAGCGACACACGTAGATTCAAATAATTTCTGCCAAGTACTTGCTGATGACTATTACAATGAGTAAATACTTCACAGTTTCATAAGATTTATAAATGTATTCAAATAAGCCTTTTCTGCTTCACATATATTTTTACTACTATCAGTTGTAACACATCTTAGCAGATTCCACTTCGGGTTGTATTGAATTAGTTTTCTCAACTTCTTCAAAAATACTGTCATCTATACCTGTTCCAATGCAAACTGCTCATAGAAGCTAATTCTTTTTTTAGAGAGACAGCAAAGGAGGGAATACAAGCAGGGGGAGTGGGAGAGGGAAAAGGAGGCTTCCTGCTGAGCAGGGAGCATGATGTAGGCTCAATGTGGAGCCGTACCTGGGGCTTGATGCGGGATTGATCCCACGACCCTGGGATAATGACCTGAGCTGAAGGCAGATGCTTAATGACGGAGCCACACAGGCGCCCCTTGGAGGCTAAGTCTTTTGTCACTTCAAACTCAGGATTAACTCTTGAGTCATCAAAAATCAAAGAAAACCATTTGAAATTATTTGTCTTTTTTTTTCAATTGACTGTTGATATTACTTCTAATACCCTCAACTTTATAAGTAACCATTATCATGGAAAGGTAATATTTTTGAACAAGTTTGTTTTCTCTGGACACATTTCTTCAGTTGCTGTAGTCAAATATGGTAAATGGCTTTCCATATCTGGCTAACAAATGAGCTGCTCAGAAGTTTAATTTGGTTGCAACTTCATTCTCGATTTTTACATTTTTGTGAAGGAATTCTGCTGTGATGAGATATTCCGTTTTCTAATTTTTTTGACTGTTACTTTCCTATGAGTTGAGAGTATTGTGAGAAGTTCTTAATTTGGGAATATCAACAAATATTATATTAGCATAGCTATAGTTCATTGTATTATAAACACAATGTTTTGCCATATGATTCAATAACAAAGTAATCCACACTCCACTGTGCCTTAAAAGTATTTGAAGTCCACTTTCCTCTTTTTGTTTTAACTTGATAGGTATGCACTGGTAATAATAATGAAATAACATGTTGCAATATGGTGATATTCATGGCACTCAAAACAATACTTCACTGTGATTTGCAGTACACTGTGAAGCAAGCAAGTGACAGAGACTGAATGAATAACACATTCAGTCTCTGTCACAACTGTTCAACTCTGCATTGTAGCAAGAAAAGAGCCATAGACCATACCTAAATGAATATGTCTGTGTTTCAATGAAACTTTATTTGTGTAAACTGAAATTTGAATTTCATATAATTTTAATGTAAAATATATGAAATAATATTCTTATTCAGATTTTTAAAACCATTTTATAAAGAAAAAAGCACTCTTAGATCATGGGACATATAAAAACAGATGGCAGGCTGGACTTGGTCACAGACTTTAGTTTGGCTCTCTCTGGTCTACTTGAGTCAAAATATTTTCATTCCCTATACATTCCCTGCTGTTACTTTCCTAGTTGCCTTTTTTGACTTATGCTATCTCCTCTACCTGGAATGCCATCCATCCAATGTTCCTTGCCTCCCTTCATTTTTATGAGATTAACTGCTGCAAATCCTTTAAGATCAGCTCATTTCTCACTTTCCTAAATCTTTTCCTGATATGCTCTCCTCCCTTAAGATTTCCTCTTTCATTTCCATAATAATCTGTATATAACTATTATTGATCTTATATCACCATTTTAAAGTTTTCTGTTTATGTATTTTCTTCCCAAACAGACTAGACAACTGAGGACAAAAACTATGTGTTTTTTAAAAAATTACTGTATCATTCATGTCTATATAAGGAAAACATGGGATTTATATATATATCCATATATTAGACACATATAACTCATATATATGTATATGTGTGTACGTATTTTATAGATATGTGTATCTGCATTATGTATAGGTGTACATTTATATCACATATATTTGTACATACATATGTAAAAGCCAGTCTATTTTTATCATTTCCATAAAATGAAAGACTTTAGCATCATAATTTATTGAAGTCACTGCTCATGCTTAACCTTATGAAATTTAGAAACCACTTGGACATTTTTTTTTTCAAGTCTGTGAGGTTAACTCATATAAGGAAGGCCAGGTTAAGAGCAAAGCCAATTCTGTATTTTCCAAGACTTAATTGAAAGACTGTTATACAGATGTTTATCAAGCCAATTATGATTATTGGGCCATTTACATGTCCATTCAAAAGAGTGTAGTTTTCTTCCATATTTCTTTGTGTCTCTTAATATTTTCCTTTCTAAAAAACAGGCGATATTAGTGGGCACATTTTAACACTACAATTAGTCATGGATGTGGTGATTCATCAGGTTGGCTTAAAAAGCGAAAGCAGCCTTGCCCTTCCTAAGCTTTGACTGTTGGCAACTCTCTTTTTCCCACTCTGAATCAGACATGTATTTGTTTGAGTAATCAAGAAAGAACTGTCTGTCTTGTGACCTTAAAGGCTGGTGAAAGGGAGCAACTGAGTGTTTTTGGCATAGTAAATTTAGCAGAACAATGCAAATCCTGTAGACCAGAGACTGCTCTGCTTGGCCACTTACTCTGGGCAGACTCGAATGTCACACAATTCTCTGATTGCCAGCAGGATTTTTCACCCTCTGCAGAAAACCATTTTAATATAAGCAAAATGGACTTCAAGTCTTATAAAAACAATTCTTAAACTCTCTCTGTGTGCATCTTATTGAATTTTCTACCATCTATTAAGACCTGCAGTCTTTCCAAAATGAGCATTCTGAATCCTACTGTGATAAGAGCTGGTAACAGACAGCTTTATACAGGATGGACGCCATTAGGGGAAAAACACATCAAATAACCTGCTGGGGAATGAATGAGTCAGCCTAATGCAAATTTAGGTGAGGCAATCGGACCACACAGAGGGGATGTTGAAGGCATTTCAAAGATGACAGAGAGGGATGATAGCCAGTGAGGCCAAGAACTTTGAATGAAATGACAGATCTGATGACAGTGAAGCTGAATCTGGCGGAAGCAAAGGATTCACTTTCTCCTAATGGATTAACTCATCCTCTTTGCCTCTTAAACAATGGCTGTTTTAAAGACACCAGTTGGAGGAAGTCCAAGCATCCAATTTTAAGAATGCCTATTAAAGCTGTTATAAGAGATTGTCTCTCTCTTTCTCTTCTCTTATTTTTTTCTCTTGGTGGGGGTACACAGGAGTTCATTCAAAATCCAGATAGAGATACAAATTCTAATGCAGAAAAGTATCCCAGTGGACTCCTCCCTGCCCTGTGTTTGACATTCTTAAAATCTATGTCCCAGGTCTTGAAATCTTTAAACAATCTACAATGTTTTTTTGCTTGCCCTGGGAAACCCATTTCAGTAGCAGAACGATGCTTGTTACACACCTTTTCTGACTCATGTTCCCAAGCTGTTTTATTCCAGATATGCTTTGGGGACAGTTATGTGTACTGTTCTGATATCTTCCTAAAAGGAAATTATTTTGGAAGTGAAGTCACTGATAAAATCAACTCAGTGAAATGCACCTTATAAATATTAAAATATGAGCATTATTAAAGGCTATGTTGTAAAAATACCAATTATTTTTCCTGGATAGCAGTTACAATAGAATAGTGATATATCCTGAAGGGGAGAGTGAAAGGACCACAATTTGAGAAATGTGAAGCAAGGAAAGTTTTAAATAATTATATTCAATAGTATTACCTAAGTGGTTACTTAAAAGACAATTCGCCATGTAAAATAAAACACAAAAGACCAATATGAAGGGAATGGAAGGTAATGTTATCAAGGAGACAAATGTAAATCAGGCTTCTTTCCATATCCCCTCATATAGGAGTCTCCTTTTCTCTTGGCTTCCTGTTTTCCATGTGGAGAAACTTCCTTGAATATGTCAGTCCCAGTTCTAGCTACCCTGACTCATTCCTTCCCAGAGGGGTGAGCAATTCAGGGCAGGCTCAGCCCTATGGGGATGGCCTGCTGAAGGTCTGCAATTCTCCAGCTCTGCCTTGGACTCATTGGGTCCAGTGAGCTCATCAGGGTCTAAATGTTGGACGATCTTTACGACTACAGATCTAAAGCCAAGTTCTTATATTCACCTTTTTTTTTTTTTTAAGATTTTATTTATTTATTTGACAGAGAGAGATCACAAGTAGGCAGAGAGGCAGGCAGAGAGAGAGAGGAGGAAACAGGCTCCCTGCTGAGCAGAGATCCCGATGTGATGCGGGGCTAGATCCCAGGACCCTGAGATCATGACCTGAGCCGAAGGCAGAGGCTTTAACCCACTGAGCCACCCAGGTGCCCTATATTCACCTTTTTTGAGGCTGCTGGTCTGACTCACCCTCTATCTCTCAATTGGTTCTGAATTTAGGTAGGAAAGGGAAGAGTTATTTTTGGATCTTGATAAAGCTCCAATAGTTGATTATAAAACAAAATTATGTGAGATGTAAGAAGTATATCTAAGTATCCCTCAGAAAAAAATAAATAAAATTTATCTTCCTGAGAAGAAGCAAAACCAGAAAAATAATACAAACTAAATCCCTTCATGTTTATTTGTTTATAGTGATGTATGACATCAGATAGGCAGATGTACGAAAGAAAACAGCATAGAGGGAGCATAAGGCTACACTTGAATGAGTACTAGTTAACCAGATGTACTAGTTAACATCAAAAAAGACTGAGAGGAGAAAAGAATTATTTCACTCCTCCCTCTCCCTTCCAAAAAAGAGTAACTACAGATATTTGAGAGGAAAACATGGCCATAGATGCTGTGAGGCTATGCAGTAAAATCAAATTTCAGACTAAGGATAACTGATTTCAGGATTTAAGCCAGGATCAATCACAATAGGTTATATGAGATACCATGAAGCTATGTGTCCCAGTGGGACAGAGTGGAGAGTGTTCTGTGGGAAGGAGAGAGCTTCCTTTCAGAAAAAAGGAGGAAGATCTGAAAGTTTAGTTATAAGAAAGCTAGAGGCCAGAGGGAAAGAAGGGACAAATAATGGGAGTTGAAAATGGCTTGATCAGAGACAAGTAGAGCAACAGCAATGCAAATCTCTGCTGAAGTAATATTTTTATTTGGATGAAGAAAGAAAATGTAACTCCTTACCTTTTCTTACTCAAAATTGAGCACTCCTGATCAGAAACCCTGCTTTCATTATAAAAGCACCTGGTGAGGGCTTTAGAATGACAAAGTCTTTAAAATATCAAGTGAGATCCAGTCCTTTCGTAGCTGCTTTGACAAGCAGATCTTCTCCTCCTTCTCACCTTCTTCCACTTCCCATTCAACACCTGTCACCAATCTACCGCCTACCATCGTCCACTTCCCACCCCTCAACCTCCCACCCTTTCACCGCCACCACTCCTATGGAGGTATTTAACTCCTACTCATTCAGTATTCAGTGTAATGGCATCTTCTCCAGAAGGCTTTCTTCAACTCTTTAAATTTCCACTTACCCATCAGCCTTACATTGCCTCCTCTCAGATTCAGACTGGCTGGCTCAGTGTTTAAGAACTGGAGCTGTACAGTCACAGAGACCATATTTGAAAATAATCTCTGCAATTTGTTGTCTGCACAATCTTGGGCATGTTATCTAACATCTCCTAGTCTAGTTTCTTCATCAATAAAATCTGGCAAATGATAGTATGCATTCCATACGGTTGTGAACACTAAACGATATAATGCACACAAAACCCGGCACATAGAAAGAACACATTAAAAGTGGTTGTGATTACTGACCAGTTCTCATTCTCTAGCAAACCACTTACCACGTCGCATGTCTGTTTGCATGCAGATTGAGAACTGGAAGTTGAATCCCTAGTGCCTGGTACAATGTGAGACCTCATAAAAGTTTGCTGAATGAATTCAAAGAGTAAGCTTATCTGATTCTTTACCATAAATGAAGCTAATATCTGCGGTTGTATTTCAGAAAGGGCATGCTAGTCCAAGTCAAGCTATATCATTGTCTACTCTTTCAAAATACCTAAAAAAGAAATTCTCTAATCTCCTTTGGTAAGATTCTCTGGTCAATGTTTCTCTAAGTCAAATACACACTTTAAAGGAAAGTTTATCACTTAATTTTTTACATCAGTGGAAAAAGAAAACAGCTGCTTTCATTCCCTATAAAATAACCTGTCATACATGTAAACATTCACATTGGCTCTTTCTCCTCTTACTAAAATAAACCTATTTCTTTAACCTTTTTAAATAGTCTTTTCTCTTCAAGCCTCTTAATAATTGTGTTCTGAAAAATACTGAGTCACAAAGCATAAAAACAGTGAAAATTTTAATGAAGCTTCAAGAAGTGGTACATCTAACACCTGAAGAAAGGACATCCATTTAAAAATGGAAGAGCCACATTTATTTGGAAATAGTGATCTTCAAAATATTATACTGATGAATGAAGTCTTAGTAGTTTAAGCCAGTTATACTAATTAATTCTTCTTGCTTTTATAAAATATATTTCCAAAGGATTGAACATTAATGAATTTAACATATTAAGAATCTTAAACTATTTCATCCTTAGACACATTCACTACATTTCTAAAGATCTGGCCCAAAATGTAAATTGGTGCATCCACTATGGAAAACAGTCATGGAAGTTCTCAAAAAATTAAAATTAGAACTCCCAGATGATCGAGTTATCCCTTTCCTGGGTGTGTATCCATAGGAAGTGAATACCCAGGATCTCAAAGAGATGTCTATGCTCTCATGTTCATTGTAGCATTATTCATAATAGCCACAACATGGAAACAACCTAAATCTCTGTAAATGGGTGAGTGGATAAAGATGTGGTAAATGTATATGATGGGGTATTATTCGGCCAAGAGAAAAAAAATAAATCTTGCCATTTGCCACAACATTGATGAATCTTGAGAGCATTATGTTAAATGAAATAAGTCAGAGAACAACAAATTTTGGATGATACCACTTACATGTGGACTCTAACATGGCTGAAATTCATACAGACAGAGAATAGAATGGTGGATACCTTGGGCTGGGGGTGGGGAAGACAGAGAGATTTGTTCAAAGGGTACAAATCCAGTCACAAGAATAAGTAAGTTCTGGAGATATAATACACAGCACAGTGATTGTAGTTAATAAACTATATTATACGGAGATCTTCCTCAACTTACAATGGATTTATGTAAGAATAACCAATAAGCTCATCATAAGTTGAAACTATCATAAGTCAAAAATGCGTTTAACAAAACTAACCTACCAAACATCATAGTTTGGCCCAGCCTACTTATATTCACCTATTAATTTAGCAAAATCAGCTAACCTGAAGCCTATTGTGTAAAAAAGTGTTGAATAACATATGTAATTTATTAAATACTGCACTGAAAGTGAAAAACAGAATGGTTGCATGAGTACAGAATGGTCATAAATGTATCTGTTGTTTACCTTGTTAACTGTGTGGCTGACCAGAAGCTGTGGCTCACTGCCACTGCCCAGCATCACCAGAAAATATCGTACTGCAAATCACTAGCCCAAGAAAAAATCTAAATTCAAAATCTGAAGTACAGTTTCTACCGAATCTGTATTACTTTTGCACCATTATAAAGTGGAAAAGTCGTAAGTCAACCCATTGTAATCTGGGGACCATCTGTACTTGAAAGTTGCTAGGAGAATAGTTCTTAAATGTTCTTATTACAAAAATGAAATGAAAATGAATGCTTGGGTGGTTCAGTCAGTTAAGCGTCTGACTCTTGATTTCAGCTCAGGTCATGATTTCAGGGTTATGAGATCAAGTCCCGTGTCAGGCTCCACAGTTAGGATTCTCTCTCTCAGCCCCTTGCCCCAGCTCATGGGCACTCTCTCTCTCTCAAAAAAAAAGGTAATTATGTTTTGTGATGGAGGTGTTAGCTAACACTATGGCGATAATCATTTTGCACTATATAAGTGTATGAATATCAATATGTTGTATACCTTAAACTTCCACAATGTCATATATCAATTATATCTCAATATAGCTGGAACAAAATTTTAATAATAAAGACCTGGCCCAAGAAGAATCATAACATGATTCAAAACTGTGAAAAGTTAGAAATAAGCTAGGGAAAAGATCATATAGGATAAGAAATAATTTGTTTCAGAAAAATTCTTGTACAACCTTTCCTTTCCTATAGGATGACAGAGACATTTAAAATAGTATTTTAAGAATTATTTTTGACATTTGGAATTGTTTGGGGCCCCTGGCTGGCTCAGTCAGAAGAGGATGCAATGCTTGATTTCAGGATCATGAGTTTGAGCCCCATGTTAGTTGCAGAGATTGCTAAATAAAAAAAATTTTAAAAAGTAATAATAATGTAAAAGCAAAAATGGCTTATCGGATTACATATTCAATATGTAAATTTCAATATGAAATTTTTGTTTAAAATATTTTTTCAATGCTTAAAATAATATATATTGTGGTAGGCATTTGTCCTATATGTAGCCATCTGTGGTTTAGGACTTGAAATTAAGGCTCAGTATTATATGAGATCTTGACATCTGGTAAAATGAGAAGGATCTTGAGTGACCAGCATAACTGCAAGTTGCCCTTGCCATTCTGCTTTTGTAGATAAGGTCCCCTAGCCAGCCTTATCATGGATTAGCAATCCTTCTTACCACTAGGCACAGTTCCTGCTTATCCCTAAGTAGTGGGCTTCACTTCTTTGCTCAGGGATCATTCAAATAAGCCAATCCCATCCTTCTGCCTGAGCTAGGAGTCACTCTGCCCTCTTGATACTACAAAGCCTGCCTGCCAGTGTCCTTGCTTATTCACGCTGTTCCTGAGTGCACCCCCCATGTAGAATTGTGTGGCACGTGGAGTTCCCCTCTCCCAAGCTGTGAGTACATGTGACTAGTAAACTGCGGTTGATCTCATGGGTCCAGTGTTGGGTACTGGTGTTCAGTCGTCCCTGTAACTACAGGCAGAAATCCCTTCCTTACCAATAGGGTGAGTCGTAGGTGATTAAAATACCACCCAACAATTGTTAATTAAACACCCTTTTTATATTTGGTGAAGTTCTCAACAAAATACGAAGTGTCAAAGGCAGAAGCTCTTTCTCCAGCGTTCTTTGTAGCTAGGACGTGTGTGTATGACAAGGTTTCCACCCATCAAGGGCCCGAGTTTGACTGGGAACATGAGTCATAGGCATTCAAAAAAGTGTCCTCTTGAGTGTGGTGGTGGTGGTATCCAACAATTTATGTACAGCAGTGATGAGGTTCCCTTATTTAGGCCCAATTAACAACATGGAAAGTTGCAGTTTTTGTGAAGGTTGTGGTGTTACAGTACAGATATAGCAAGAGTATCATGATTAGATCTTGTTTCAGGCTGGATGGCTTTTCACATTGAGTCTCTGACCCTCACAAATCTTGTGAGGACCCAATATCATTTTCTTTACTATTCAAAGTAGGTCAAGTTGGCTGTGCTTAGTACTCTGACCAAAATAATAAATGGCATCAGAAAAATTTGCAGGCAGCCAGCATCCTTAAGGAAATGGAAATCTGAGATTATATGACCTACTTACATCAGAAGGCTTTGAGAATAAAAATGTTATCAGATAATGGGATTCTACATCTATAGCAAGCAGTGTTAAAACAAAAGAATTAATTAATTCTTCACCTGTGATTACCTCTAAAGACAGGCTTTAGGAAATAAATATTTACTGATCTGGGATAGTAGGATATGTGTGAGAAATGCAAGGATTATGGTATAGGCTGGTTGTCTCTAAGTGCACTGGAGAACTTACAGACATTAAACAATATGCTCAATATTCAAAATTATTGTCTTGATGCATTCAAGGGTAGATAATTTCTTTGATGATATGAAATTATCTTTTACATTTTTCAATAATGGAACAGTTGTAGTTGACAATAAGATATAAAATTTTATCCTGAGGGTCACTAAGTTATGAAGTCAGTTTAACTTACAGTCTTATTCTTATGATAAGTTCAGGTATTTCTTAAGCAAGATGGAAACCTGTGAATTAAAATAGGGCCAAATGAGAGGAATCAGACCATGAGAGTACAAAGACCCCCAGGTTCCACAGAATCTCCTCTATAAGCAGAATCAGTCTCTTCCCTCCTTCATGAGCCTTTCCCTGGCTTGCTTGGAGACTTGTAAGAAGCTTGCCTAAGGGAATCCACTTTTCCTCATGTGTACCGCTACCTCCTCTCACTGCTGTCAGTATAATTGAAGTCCGACATCAGCATATTTCAAGGGGACACTTTCCAATAAATCAGAGAGGGGAAAATGTATATACCAGATAACTATAAACACTTTATTAATTTGTGATGGCAAAGTCTAGGGAATGAATTCTGAAGGGCCTACGTTAAGAGGGAGGTAGTTTCATGTGCATTCATTTTGAAAAAATTCGTGGAGCTCTTCATTATTACATATGCTCTTTCCTGTATGAATATTTCATTTCAACAAAGTTTGTAAACATCAATAAATCAGGATGTTTTATCAAATCTGAACATGATACTGACCCAAGTAAACCTTTTGTCTTGCTTTCCTTTCTGCAAATTGTTCCCCAGTGACTTTTGAATTCACCTTTTGTACATATCTGAATTGTTTCTGACAAACATTAAAGAAATTCATCTCCTTTTATAGGTGCTGGCCTCTGTAATTGAAACAAAGCAGTTCTTTCTAAGATTTGAGCAGAAAAGCGTTCCAGATGTACAAACAGCCTCTGCCTCTTTGTCAGTGTCTCCATCTCCGGAGTCTAGTCCATGATTGCTGCTGCCACTCTTACCTCCTGACTTTTTACCACCCTGGCTCTGGCACACAGAAGCCCTTTCAGTTGCTTCCACTCAGAAAACCCAAGACAGGCTGATACTTTCTTCCTTCCCCTTCTTTTCTTCCTCCCTCCCTTCCTTCTTCCCTTCCTCCCTCCCTCCCTTCCTTCTTTCCTTCCTTCCTTCAAGATTTTTATTTATTTAGTTGACAGGGAGAGAGAGAACACAAGCAGGGGAAATGGCAGGCAGAGAGAGAGAGAGAAGCAGGCTCCCGCTGAGCAAGAAGCCAGATGCAGGGGCTTGATCCCAGGACCCTGAAACCTGAACTGAAGGCAGACACTTAATAGACTGAGCCACCCAGGCACCCCAGGCTGATATTTTCCAAGTACATTTTACTAAATAGGAATAAAGAAATACAAATAGAAATATGGAGGGGGGGTGGAATAAGCCTGCATTGCAATAGTTAGATTTCCAATATGGACCTCTAACTATTTGCTCTTTATTCCCACCCCCCCCACCCCACTTCCATCACTTACATTGCATATACTTTTTTATATGCAGAAGGGTTGGCAGTAGGTGACCTGAGTATTTAGTGTATAGCTTACAACATGTTAAGATAGGATCATGGTGGAGCTGGAGGGGGAATGAATATTTCTGAGGCATCCTGACTTGAAATCAAATGTAATAATTAATGAGGTTTGGGTTATCTCATAGACTGAGAGTATTGTATTCAGATGATAAACAATGGCATAACGTTGGGCGAGAAAATAGTGTTGGAAGTTTGAATGAAAAAGAAGGGTATAGGTGTTTACATTGAGCAGCAAAGCACAGTTGATGGGCACATTTTGTATCTGTGGCTGACTTTATGTTTTTGAATATCCTTTCAATATTGTGGGAAGCCATAACTATATTTCCCATTCTCCTCTGCACCTAGGACTGAGGCATGTGATTTACTCAGATGCATCCCTAGAAGTAATTAGGTGAATTAAAACCATCACTTTGAGGCAAAAAATAGAGATACGAGTCTTTTATTTTCTCATGAAATAGACTGGCTCTAATTTGAGAGTGTGTTCTTACTATAGGATCTTTATAAACCAAAAGACTAGTATGAAACTAGGTGAAAAGGAAGCTAGATTTTATCCATTTCTGAAGTTGGACCAGATTATGAGAAAATTCATATGGGCACAAATTCAACTCTATAGGTATCCTCTACAATACTTACTGCTATACAGATCATAGAAGTTCAGTGAAGAGTATTTATATTATGATTTAAAAAATCACTCAAGGTCATTGGCAGATACTCCATATCAATGTTAGTTTGACAGGATATATGTTAATGTATGTTAAACCAGCATATACTGAGGGAGTTCACAGCATTTGTAGTTTTAATTATAATAGTGGGATAAGGAAAGGGAATGTAGGGAAAATGAAAACATCTCACCCTGGAACTGGGAAATATTTTGAATCTGACTTCACAATTAATAGGAGGAGAAAATGAAATTTTCCTAAAGCGTGAATTCAAAATTCCACAGGTTCTTGCCAGGCGGGGGCAGTCCATGGGCCAGCTGCAATAGTTGTGTTAGAGCCAAATCCGGAGATAGAAGAGATAAGAGTAACATGGGAGCCAAATATGTAACTTAGAAAAAGCAGAGGTTTCTAAAAGGAAAAGTGTGAGATGCCCAAGAAATCACGTTCGTTGTCAGAATGAAATTTGGTGCTCTGATAAATTAAAATATTACTTGAGTCCATGTAATGAAAGATAACATGTTACTCCAACCTGTGTCTTTCATACTAAGCCATTAATCAAAATCCCCAAAGGGACACTCCAAAAATCGGAGATTTTTTTTTTTTAAATCTCAATTAAATTTTATGCTTAAATACTTGTGGATATCAGACTTTTAAAAAATGTGTACTCATTTCCTGTATCTTTATGAAGGACTATTTTTTTCTTGTCAGTACAGAGATGGAGAGAAATGGTTCTTGAAATAATGTTAAGACCATTAGATGAATTTAAGTTAAAGTAAAATATGTGAGGAGTAGGCTGAGTGACTTAGCCATGGTTTCCCTTGTTTCCCTGACTCACTTCCTTTTCATGCATTTAAATGAGACTAGTCAACCAGTAAAGATTTTGAAAAGAAAACCTATCTCTACCATTCATTTTGACTCTTTCACAAATCAAAGGGTGATATTTACCTCGTGGTGCTATGGGTTGGAGGAAAAGCTTCCTATAGAATGGTGTATTTGAGGGGCGCCTGGGCGCCTGGATGGCTCAGTGGGTTAAAGCCTCTGCCTTCAGCTCAGGTCATGATCCCGGGGTCCTGGGATCGAGCCCTGCATCCTGGGATCGAGCCCTGCATCGGGCTCTCTGCTCAGCAGGGAGCTTGCTTCCCTCTCTCTGCCTGCCTCTCTGCCTACTTGTGATCTCTTGTCTGTCAAATAAATAAAATAAAATCTTAAAAAAAAAAAGAATGGTGTATTTGATTGGATTCAACAAACTTGGTGAAAAACATCATTTATCTCTAACTGGCCCATGCAGTCTCAGTATATCCCTCATCAAAAAAAAAAAAAAAAAAAAAAAAGACCCCCCCCCCCATCTGGATGCTCAATGATGGGAACAACAGGGGGTGAAGGTGTGAGGCACTTGTCTAAATGAAAAGAGTGAACTGTGCCATTCTCAGTCCTGTTTCCAGACTCTTCTGAAAAGGTTTCAAGCACCATAAAACCTTTTGAGTTTTGACCTATTCTGTTGTATTGAGGTAAACAACTTTATTCTACTAGTTGCTTGAGAATACACCCAAGCATAGAAGTCTATCTAGTACCAGTTAGGACCCTGCTATTATGGGTTTAGAAGGACTAAAGTCATGTTTGCAGTTGAATTTTATAATTCTGAAATTCTTTCTCACCACCTGCTCTGATGGTCCAGTCACCTCTGCCCTTGATCTGGTCTGTTTCTGTTAACGTGACACCTGGCTTCCCTGGGGTGGTCTCCTCTACATCTGAATCATTCCGCAAATATTTATTGAGCAACTGCAAGAAATCAGACTCTGTGCTGGTTGCTAAGGATGCAGAGTTAAATAACACTGCCCATCCTTTTGCATTACCCACAGTCTGGTGGTATGGAAACAGCGATCTATTCCTTTCTCTTGACAAATTCCTTGATACCTAGAAGGCTTAAATGATAGCTTTAGCAATGAACTGAAATAAAGAAAAAGCAGAAGACACATCTTAAAAATAATAAATAAGATGAGATGGCATTACAAGTCACATGAGAATGTTTCTGAGTTGGATTAGAAGACTTAAAAAAGAATTTTAGCCAAAGTTAGATTTCGGTCAATAGTTTGTAAGAACCTGTAGAATTCTCAGTTCCACCCAAAATCTGAGGCTAGTTTTGTCACTTGGTGGAGATTTCCTACCTAGTCCATGTAATGATACATTTCATTCCCTACG
Organism: Martes martes; assembly: GCF_963455335.1. Taxonomy (NCBI): domain Eukaryota; kingdom Metazoa; phylum Chordata; class Mammalia; order Carnivora; family Mustelidae; genus Martes; species Martes martes. The sequence continues at coordinate 75,044,277 of NC_137899.1, read as the reverse complement.
GTTCTTGCCCTAGTCCCAGCATAAGATAAATAAGCATCATTTTCTTGTCTCCAAGTATTCCTCCTTTGAATTTTATTCTACATTGAAATGACCTTGTGATGTTTTCTCTCCGCTTCCAATTCCTTCCCCACCAATCACAGCTCTGTGCTCTTCTGGCTTCTCATAGGTTGTCTCCTACTTTATTAAGCCCCGCTAAGTGCCATGATGAAGACACTTGGAGTCTTTTACCCTCGGTTCCTCATGTTTAAATAGGGACAGCATTATATACTCATTGTGGTATTTTTATTAATGCTTTCTGATTTTACTATTAAAAACTGGCAAATACCACATCAGTTAACTGCCATTATTCAAGTAGTCAATTATCATGATATTGAAAGCACATATATTGGGTGACTAGAAGCGATGTGGTTTAATTTATTGGCATTTATTGGTAGTTCACATATAATGTCACTACATTTTTACATTTTAAAATTCCAAGATGCTGGGTGATATTTGTGTCTAAAATAGTATGGGAAATATAGCCTATATTTAATAAGTGCTTGCTGATTTATAAATATTGATCTGATGACTTCTTCATTTGCCTGTAGCATCTATAATCTGGCACCTTTGTTAATGGTAAAGAGATTTCACTATAAAATTATAGTGGCAATGAAAGAGGATGTTTTTAGCATTATATAATAAAATGGAAATGGAACATTTTAAAGCTTTATAATCCATTCTGTGTTCAATTTAATTTTTTGGCTCTGTAGGTTGCAAAAATCCAAACTTCCAGGTTGTAGGAAAGAAGATTTCCATATTTTCTTACTGTCTTTTACGTAACTAATATAGAAGAGTATTTTCATTGTAAAGTTTAATCAGTTGAGAATTATATCTTCAGCATTTCTTCAGCACCCCCTCCCTCCTTGCTTTCCCAAAGTATATTATTAATAGTTTGTTGCATATCCTTCCAAAGCCCTTTCTGGGCATTTATGCAAAGTCACACACACTTTCACAAATGGGATAAGGCTTTATATATTGTTTTTGCAAATTCATTAAAAAAATCTACAACATCTTGTGGATCTTGCATGTAAGCATATAAATCTTACTTATAATTATTGCATAGTAGCTCATGGTATAGGTGTATCATAATTTAATTCTCAATTGATTAGTAGTCAGATAATTACTTATTTTTTTGCTCTTAAAATAATGTTTCATAAAAGTTCCTGTTGATGCTTTTTTTTTTTTGTAACCAGTTTTGACATTTATTTAATTTTTATGTACCACAAGTCTCAAAAAAGTGAAGTGGACCTAAACCCTTTTTTAAAAAAATTAATTTATTTATTTGAAAGAAAGGGAGAGAGACAGAAAGAGAGTATGTACAAGCAGGGAAAGGGGCAGAGGAACAGAGAGAGAGAGAAGAGATCCCAAGCAGCCTCCACACTGAGGGTGCAGCCCTGTGCTGGGCTTGATCTCATGACCCTGAGATCATCACCTGAGCTGAAACCAAGAGTTGGACGCTTAACCAAGTGAGCCACCCAGGCACCCGTCAAGTCTTTCTAAAAAAACACCTTTATTGAGGTATAATTGATATGCAAAAAACTATACATATTTAATGTATATAATTCAATGAATTAGAACATAAACAGTCATGATAACCATCACTATAATCATGATAATAGACACATGCAGCACCTCTCAGAGTTCCCGTGTGTCCTTGTGGGATTTTTGCTTTAAGAACACAACATGAAATCTCTCCTCTTAACAAATTTGGAAGAGCACAATGCCATATTTTGATGCACGCATACAAATTTTTTTCCAGAATAGATATTTATAAGTGGAGCTGATGGCCCAAAAGATATAAACATTTTTAATTCACATAAATCCTTCCTTTAAAATGCTATTTTTTGTACTCCCACATCTGTTTCTCTAGTATATCTGACATAATGTCCGATCTCCTCCCAGAATCCTTGACTGCCTTGCTGATCACATTCCTAGTCTAATCTGAATTTTAAAAAGTTCCAAGATGTTGCAAGGGATCTCAGGAGGGTACCTAGGGTCATCATTTGAACAACTCTGCCATCTCCATTACTTCGTGTACATAGGTGGGCTCATAAGACCTGGAAAAAAATCAGATGTGCTGCTTCCAATGCTAAACATAAGGAATTTCGCACTGTTTCTTTTACTCCTTTTGGAACTTGCTAGGGGATTCAAGTATAAGGAAGGTACTTTCCTTTTCTGCTGGATAATGGTGGGGGAAAATCCTTTTATCTTATATTTGGCTATAGATATAAATGTAGGTATGTAGGAAAACTTACTTTTTTAAACCAGAGAATATAAATTTCTTTCAACACCACGTAACACTTATAAAAATGCCTAAGATCCTTTTTAAGGTAACAAAGAAAACTTTTTAATTCCAAAAAGTAGAATTATACAGGCTGCATCTTCTTCTCTTAAAGCTAAATTTAGTTAGGTAGATGCTTGAAAAAAAAAAAAAAAGAAAAGGGGAAAAAAAGAAAAGAAAAAAGAAAGGAAAAAAAAAGAAAAGGGGAAAAAAAGAAAAGAAAAAAGAAAGGAAGCAAGCAGGGGATGATTTATATTGACATGTTTGTTGAGGTTAACTCTTTATGTATTAGGTAACATAGCCTTGAAATACATTTTTTTAAATTGGTTAAAAATAGAAAAGAAGCTCTAAAGAAAAAAAAAACAAGGTAGGGTTTTACATAAATTTCTAAGTCCTTGGTAGATTAAGATGGTTAAAGGTAAATGGATGTAACATTTCTTGAGTAAATTGGGGTTATTAGTGTGTAATACTAAACAACATTATTTTTTTTACCATAGTTTCTTCAAGCTCAGGCTCAGTTAATAAGCTTTGCCTCACTGTTGAATGATCTCTCAGGTGGGTCACTGAGCCACAAGGACAATCACAATTCAGTAGTGAGAATGTCCAGTCCAAGGTAATAATCAGAACTCCAAATTTCATTTGAGGTAAATCTCTCTCTGTGAGAGGTGGGGCGGAGCAAAGGGCAGTCCATGGCACACAGTCTCTCCATGTTGGGGTCCTTTTGTATCTTCAGGCTGTTGTCTTATGTGAGGGCCCTTTTAAAACTTCTCAAGTATGCTCCTTCCCAAGGAACTACCTGGCTCTTGTCAGGCATCCTTGCCTTGTGGTTATTTGGCTTGAGGTGAGGGGATACAAATGAATCTTCTCTTTAAACTCTTCAATACTTCATTCTTCATTCTTTAGTCGCTGAAGGTCTACAATCACAGAAGGTGTGTGATCTGACTTTCATGGGGTCTGAAGCTGATTCAGTTTTTCAGGGATGTTTTAAAAAAGAATACAAAAGAACAAATGCAAAATTAGGAATGAGTGTGAATATTTGCTAAGAAGGTGAAAAGAAATCAGAACTAATGACAAATTTTAAAAAGCTTACAAGCGCCCTAAACTTCACAGAATTATATGCCTCCCGCACCTCTGAAATACCTTTTTCCCTATGATTTTTGGCTGCATATTCTTCAGTCTCCTCTTCATATGCCAATGATTTAGAAATGCCATTTTCAATAGATATATTAGAAAGGAATTTCAATTTCTGCTTTGTCATGGTTAATTAAAATTTCTTTTATTATTAGTTTAGAAGTTCCTTCCACCTTTATGCTTCTTTATTGGAATGGCCATATACATTTTTAGAATTCTTATAAAATGTGGGAAAACCACTATTAAGTTTCTTTCATATATGAGCTCTTTCACATATGAGCTGTAAGATTTACAGTTTTCTGGTGCAGTGAGTTAATATTAAATACTCTTTTAATGGACAGTTTTTGTTGTCTGGGGAGACACCCCTGCAAGTGAGGGGGCTTGAAGTTTAATCTTCTTGATTTTGGAGTAATCCACTGTGACCTGCTAATGTTGGGAGAATTGGTTTATAATCTCTTGGAATATATCATCTGGGTCATCCAGTCCCTTGATTTGGGGTGCTAGAACTCTCAGCACCTAATCTATTGTTCTTAGCCTTTAGAACCTCAATTGAAACAGATACTTTAAGTGGTAATACATAATAATATATGGGACCTGAATAAGAGGATTATGTTATTTAAAAGACTGAATCAAACTGTACCCTACAGGTAGAGAATAAATATCTACCTTTAAAACCATGGGAATTATAAGACATTGTATGGGTCATAATATCTGACAACGATGTAATAAAACTAGAAAGTCATTATACAGAAATATTGAAAAGGTCAACCACTCATACACTTAAAGTTGTTTTTCTCAATAACTGTTGAACCATGAAGGAAATAAAAATTTATAGTTACTTAGAAAATTGTATTAATGAAAATCATTACATATAAAGATCTATGGGATAGTGTTAGAGTTGTAACTATAGACAAATTGATGATCTCTCTGATATGAGGAATTTGAGAGGCAGGGTGGGGACTAGGGGTTAGGAATAGGGTGGTTGGGTTATGGACATTGGGGAGGGTATGTGCTACGGTTAGTACTGTGAAATGTGTAAGCCTGACAATTCACAGACCTGTACCCCTGGGGCAAATAATACATTTTATGTTAATAAAAATAATTAAAAAGAAGACAAACTGAAATTATTAAATATTTTTATTATTAAACAAAGAGAATCAAAATCAATTGTCCATTAACTAACTAATTAATTAGTAGTGACTACCTCTCACAAGGATTTTTTTTTTTTCTAAACGTACATAAGCTTTGATATCTAGGCTTGTAAGGAATAATATAATCAAGCATACGTTAGCCTATTTATGTGGTGATATTGGTTCACAGAAGAAGACTGAACTAAAAGTTAGGAGAAGCTGAGGGTGAAATGTTTGTATTTTGAACTTACTTTATTAGACATTTCCTGCTTATGACTTAGTGAGCCTGGCACATGCTGTGTATCTGTAGTTAGTACAATAGGTTCCTAACTTCATTATGTTTGGCTTACTTTATACTGAAGTGTATATGGGATTGGGGAGTTTACAGTTGCAGAGGGAAATGTGTGAGCCCTTGGACACATGACATAAAACTTCTCATGGAAATGTTTGTAATAGTTCTTGGTAGAAACTTCAAGAAATATTAAGTTATAAGAATGTTGGTTGATTTCCCATGGCTATAATATCTTTTTTCCCCTAAGCTTTTATTTTAAATGGACTGGGGCACCTGGGTGATGGAGTCAGTTAAGTGACCAACTCATGATTTTGACTGAGGTTGTGATCTAATGGGTTGTGAGCTGGAGTCCCACGGGCTGCTGCTTAAGATTCTTGCCCTCTACCCCTCCTGTCACTGGTCCATGTGCAGGCATGCTCTCTCTCAAATAAATAAACAAATCTTAAAAAATAAAATAAAATGGATAGAGGCAACATAGAGACAGAAATATTGACTATCTTTTGTTTTTCTATTTGTGTTTTGCATATATTTTTAGTGCTTTTTTGTTGTTTTATAATCTTAAACAAAGGTCCTAGATGGGTTTTGCTCGCTCAGAGAAGAAAGCACCTCATATTTTAATTTGGGGGACTTTATTTACTCATCACAAAAATGTTTTCAATAATAATGACACTTTCTTTTAAATGTAGACACAGTGTGGGGTGCCTGGATGGCATGGTCAGTTAAGCGTCTGACTCTTGGTTTTGGCTCAGGTTGTGATCTCAGGGTCATAGAATCAAGCCTGGCATTTTTTCCACTGTCTGTCCTTTAAAAATTCAGGTTGTCTTTACCATAGCCAAAAAAGTTTTATTTAAAATATGTGTAGACACAAAGTTAACTTCTTACTCCCTTAACACTTAACTGGTTTTGCTCACTACTCTATAGATAACCCATAAAACTTCGCATAATTTACATGTTGAACAAAAGTTTAATAAATCTAGTGCTATTGTTTCTACTGTGCTCAAACAATTATTTCCATTTACTCAAAGACAGTAAACATCAGGCCCAAGACCTAGACTTTTGCATGAAGAGAATTTGGAGCTCCTTTTAATGCAACAACTAAATTTGAGATACTCCAGTTTAAAAAAAAAATAAACAAGATATGGTGAATTTTTATCAGAAATCCTCTCCTTCAGATATTCAAGAAATTTTGTTTTACCTTTGGTATCAGAGATGATATATTATCTTAGTGGGTTAATAACATTTCCTTCATGCAAATGTAACATTATTCCTATAAGTTAGCATCCTCTTACCTAAGAAATTTGGGGTCATGATTATGGCTTTATTTTTTTATTTTCTAAAAGATTTTATTTACTTATTTGAAGGAGAGAGAGAGAGAGAACGAGTGAGTGCATGAGCAGGGGGAGTGGCAGAGGGACAAGCAGATTCCCTGTGGAGTGAGGAGCCCTATACTGGGCTCCATCCCAGACTCCATCCTCAGATCATGACCTGAGCCAAAAACAGATGCTTAACCAACTGAGCCCCCAAGCACACCCCATCATTATGTTTTTAAAAATTCTTGATTTAAGGTGGCAATCTGGAAAAATAAAGCTACAACTTTTTTTTTTTTTAACAAACACTTCAACTCTGAAAAAGATGAAGGCTAAACAAAGAACAATACTGTTATGAGTCATGTATTTATAAAAAAGGAACTATAAAGTACTAGTGCACAGGCACATGTTGCCTAATTACACAGGAGGTTCATTTCAGGCTAGAGCAGGCAAATGGGCTCACTGTGCTGTTCCCAGATTGCCTCAGGGTACAGTTTCCTGTGTGACGTGGCAAGTGAGTGTGAATGAGACCCTTCCTCCAAGCCACCAGAGCACAGTGGGAACAGACTTCTTCGATCTGGACTGCAGAAGTAGAATGAAGTGGGTTCACAGCCTCTCCTCCCAACATGTAACCAAGAAAAAAAAAAGAAAGTTAAAATTCAGCAGCAGCTTAACAAGAAAATTTCTACACCTTCTCTCTATAAATTTGAAAAGTAGTTACCTTAGAGGAAGCTAGGGAGAGACAGAAAGCTTCTTTCAAAACATCATGTCACTCCTCCATGCAAAACCCTTCAGTGGCTTTCCATCTTCCTCAGTGTAAAAGCCCAAGTCCTTAAAATGTTTTCCTGACTTCTCTAGATCCTGGCTCCCACTACCCTTCTGATCTCATTGCCTACCAGTCTTGATGGCCTCCTCATTCTTCTTCAAACATGCCAATCACTTTTCCAGTGCTGGGCCTTTGCATTTATAGCTCCTTGGCCTGGAGAGCTCTTCCCTCAGATAGCATGGCTCATTTCTCTACTTTTTTCAAGTCTGTAGGTCGTATGTCACCTTACCAGAGGTCCTTTCAGACCACCCTATCCAAAATACTAAGCCTGTCACTTTCTATTATGCTTACTTCATTTCTCTTCATCATACTTATATCCCCTGGCTTATGTATGTTTTGTTATTTATTCATTGTTGTCTCATTCCCACTAGAAGGTAATCTTCATGGGGTAGGTACTTGGTCTATTTTGCTCACAGCTATAAACCAAAAAATGGATTTGGCAAAGAGTTGACTCAAAAAAATATGTTGAATGAGTGAATTCTGGTGCGAACGGAGTTCTAGCCATGCTTCTGTTCTGCAGAAGCAATCCTCTGTTAATAGTGTGAATCCACAATGTAATGACATTCTCACCAACTTCTTCCACAGGAAGAGAAATGGCCTGACCAGGCATCATTGGAAGGTCAAGAGAAAAATAATAGGAAATACTTTTGAATATATAAGCTCTCCTTGTATGATCTCAGAAAAGGCAAAAAGGGTCCCAAGAACCTGCTTGTTTGTAGGGATTCATGCTGAGGTGGATAGAGAAGGGGAAGATAAGAGAAGTGAGTAGATCCCTGGCTGAATGAAGTGAACTTTCCTATAGTTTCTTTAAAAGTATTTCAGAAGGAAATAAAATATGTGTCTTTGTTTGAACACTGCCTTTCCCCCCATCTATAGCCTCAAAATACAGAAAATAGAGAATGTTACATCTCAGAATTAGACTTAAAGTCATATCAAGACATAGGGAGGGTGGCTTTCAAATAGATTTACCACACAATATCTATTGTCATGTTAAGAAGGAATAAGATGGGGGTACCTGAGTGGCTCAGTGGGTTAAAGCCTCTGCTTTCAGCTCAGGTCATGATCCCAGGGTCCTGGGATGGAGCCCCTCATCAGGCTCTTTGCTCAACAGGGAGCCTGTGTCTCTGCCTGCCTCTCTGCCTACTTGTGATCTCTGTCTGTCAAATAAATAAATAAAATCTTTAAAAAAAAAAAAAAGAAGGAACAAGATGTAGAAATATGATCCATCAATCAGTAGCTAGATAGAGTTATATGTAAATGCGGACATGGCCTAGAAGAGACAAAATGAATAACTACATCTGGAGGAAAATGCCAGAGAATAGAAGACAACCTAATGTGAGTGCTCTGAGTTTATTAAAAACAGCAAAAAAGGAGGCGCCTGGGTGGATCAGTCGGTTAAGCATCTGACTCGTGATTTTGTCTCAGGTCATAATCTCATTCATGGGTCATGAGATCGAGCCTCAGGTTGTGAGATCAAGCCTTGCATAGGGCTCTGTGCTCAGCAGGGCATCTGCTTGGGATTTTCTCTCTCCCTCTGCCGCTACCCCATGCTCTCTTTCTCTCAAATAAATAAATAAATAAATCTTTAAAAAAAACAAAAAACAAAAAACTTGTAAAATTGTGAATTCGAAAAATAAATGTGAAATATAACAATAGGATGATATCAAGAGGGTGGTTACTAAGTAAGCAAATTATTAATACCAACACTACTGTTTAATAAAGTGGAAATAACAAAATACAAAATATATATGGCTGGAAATATAAATTCTTGTACATAGGAAAAATTTAGATAACCTCAATGCCCATAGGGATTTTAAAATTATAGAAATGATGATAAGGTGAGCAAATAAAATTCACTATGAGGATTCTAGAGGTCCCTAAAGTAGAAATGCCAACAGAAGGAATAGAATTTTATTAAAAAATGTAGGGGAAATTTCCTCTGAAATGAAGGAAGAATAAAGAATGTAGATCATTTAAAAAAATCAATACATAGCAACATAGGTATATATAATTGAAATAATTAAACTTTGAGGAAAAAGAAAATAATTCTTTAGACACCCAGAAAGCAAAGGAAGTCAATAAGAGCTGGGATTAAGATAGCTTTTGTCTTCTGTAGTAACATCCAATGCCAGGAAACAGAGGAATAATGACTGCAGAGTTATGGGATCAGAGATTTTAACCAGAAACATTATAATTTGCCAAAACATTATTCGTTTATAAAAGTCATCAGCAAATTTTCCAGCATAGGAGAATGCAGGGAATATAGAGTCCATGAGTTCTGGAAAAGCCTATTTGATCTCAACTTTTTTTCCACTTTTACTGAGATATAAATAAAATCATAAAATATTTAGTGTACATCGTGGTGATTTGATATACATATGCATTGTGAAAGAATTCCTCTAACCTAGCTAATTAATGTATCTATCACCTCACATACCTATTTCTTTAAATGGTGAGACCATTTAAATTCTGTCATAGCATATTTCAATTATACAATACATTGTTATCAACTGTAGTAATTATGTTACACATTAGATCATCAGATCTTATTTATTGATAGCACTTTTTTTTTTTCGAAGATTTTACTCATATGAGAGAGGGAATCAGAGAGCTCATTAGCGAGGGGAGGAGCAGAGGGAGAGGGAGAAGCAGACTCCCTGCTGAGCAGGGAGCTGGATTTGGGACTTGATTCCTAGACCTTGGGATTCTTACCTGAGCTGAAGGCAGACACTTAACCGACTGAGCCACCCAGGAGCCCCTTGAATGGTTTTGTGAAACTAAGTTTTGAAAAACTACCCAGATTTAAAGGAGGGAAAGGAGGTTCACTAATAAGACAGGAAGTACTTACTATCTCTCGATTTTCATTTGGACAGCTATTACCTTCTAATTTCTAAAACACACAGATTCTAAGGAAACAAAAAACAAAATAGGCTAAACTAACAACAATCTGGAAAATACAACACAGTCATTGGAACAATGGTTCTCAGGCAATTTTATCTGCAACTTTTCTTAAGTACTATATTTGTGTTATCATTCCTCTTTTCCCTACATTTTTGTTTTCCTTTTTTATTCACCTCCCTCAAATATCATAGCCTGGACCACTCTTTTATAAAGAAAGAATACTTTCAGTTTATTCCTCCATTACTACAGATTCTTGACTTCATAGATCTCAACAGGGATGCCTGGGTGGCTCAGTCGGTTAAATGTCTGACTTTGGCTCAGGTCATAATCTCAGGGTCCTGGGATCGAGTCCTGCATTGGGCTCCTTGGTTAGCAGGGAGCCTGCTTCACCCTCTGCCTGTCACTGCTCCCCCCTCTCTGTCTGACAAACTAACAAATATAATCTTAAAAAATAAATAAAATTAAAAAATATATATATATAGTATATATACATATATCAACAGAGACTGAGATAGGAGGCTTAAGAAGCCAAGGAATCCATTCTGCTCCTCTGCTTGACTTCAAGGCTGTCACCTTGAGCCATACCTCAGAGCACAGCTTTGTGGGTGCCATAATAGAGTACTAGGTGAGAGGAAGTCTTATAACTCATTTCATAAAAATTTGCTCATTTTACAGATAAGAAAAGTTAGGATCAGACTTTGTAAAAAGTGTCTTACACTGGGTGCAAACTGGAGTCCAGGACTGTGATTTTCAGGTCCAGTCAACTTCACCACCAAGTGCCATGCCAACTGTTTGGCATCCTGTTGGAGCACAACCAAATCCTATATTAGCCCCTGGTATTCAAGGTTGTTGTTCCTGTTTCTTTCTTTCTTAACATGGTTTCTCCATCTGCTGATTCTTTAGCTGTGGGGTCCTCAATCTCATCCACTGAGGAGCCAGCTACATTAAATAAAAATATGGCCATGAACCAATTGGCTAGCCCTACTCTTAGCCTAGCCCCTAAGGTGAATGACCTTGTCGGGTTTTATTCTCATTCTTTACCAGGGACATCAGTATCATTTCAGCTATTCTTAAGCAAATCTAATAATTCCAGAATGTAGGGGATCTCAGAGAATGACTGATTCTCTGGGGCATGTTTCTGTGTGCATGGCTTGTTCTTTTCAGTGACCTCCCTGTGAGTTTCTGGAATATGAAGACTGCTTTCTTTTGAAGAAACCACTGGCCTACATACTTCTAGTTCTTTAAAAAATTGTTACAAGGGACACTGCTGTAACCAGCAATATAAACTCTTGGACTGTTTCCTGGTTATCTTTCTGCCTGTTCTTTATCCACCAGCCTGAAAAGAGTGGTGAAATTTTGTGAGTTAGCTAAATAAACTGAATAAATGAACAAATAAGTACACTGAAAAATAAGCACTAAACTGTGAAGCCAATGCTTCCATAATAGACTTTCTGTTCAACGACTTCCATCAAAAATATCCTTTTTCTCCTAACCACTTCTCATTTCTAACACTCTAGCCTTCCCTTAAACCTTCCTTTCTTTCCTCTACTCTTCTCCTTTCCTTCTTCCCTCCCACTGCCACATTTCCTTCTTTTAATCCTCAAAAAAAAAAAAAAATTGAAATGTACTGATGCTGGATTGCTATCTAATGCTGGGTTGCTATCAGTTAACAATCATAAATAATACTTAGATGTAAATTTTGATATTTTGGTCAAATTTCCTCATGGTTATATATATATATTTTTTGTAGTATCAACATAAATATAGAAAAGCGACGAGTATATTAGTATGTGTGTTTGTGTATGTGTGACAGTGGCATATACAGAAACAAAGACAAAAAGAGGCAGAGACATTTCAGATGAATGTTATTTGGCAACATTAAAAAAAAAAAACACCCAAACATTTGGGTACACGTGGCCCTTTGAAGCTGACATTGTGGAAAGATACACCTTGTGAGTGCGTCTTCATAGCGTGCTCAGGACACCATGCTTCTTCCACTCAGCATTATACTGAATGTATGTTATTATGTTATACTATTAGGTTGTAACTCTCATTGCTAATGTATTCCACTGTGTGAATATAGCCATACTATTAGATTTCCGTTTATCTTTTGACCACCAATCTATGCTGGCTAGAGAGTTGGAAAGAATTTTCGTAACTAATTGATATCCTGCTTCTCTTGATCAGTTTCCTGATGTCTTCTGATCACTTATGACTGCTCTCTTTTTGAGGCTTATAGTCATTGTATTTCCATGAGGGCACTGCTGGCTCTGAGGCAAATCCAATCATAGTTCTCTTTTTGTTTTCCTTGCTCATTCTTTCCTGAATTCTTCTGCTACTGCATATATATATATATATACATATATATACATATATATATGTATATATATATATATATTCCATTTATCTATCTAATGTTTTATGTAACCCACACACACCTTTTTCATGCTTATCTCATATGCCAGTTATTCCCAATTTTTTTATATTGGGCAAAATGGGAGGTAATTTGGAGACATTTATATGCGACTTGTTGAAAAAAATTATATATGTTTATTTAAATAATTACAATAAAATACAACATGTTAATGAAGAAATTAAATATTGTCTTTATATAAAGATGACAAATATTTGCAGTTTTTTAAATGAGAAACTTATGTTTGCTTTGGTGAAAGAATCTGGTATTTTTGTGTCACATTTTATAACTCAAATGTCTATAAATTTCCTATTCAAGTCTTATTAATGATGCAAAGTCTTGATAATTACCATCAATGAGACACTTTTTTGGTGCAAGTGTTAGGAGTATTAAAACCATTAAAATATTGTAATAGTTTAAATTATATTTGAAAAATTAGCAATCTCTTTATTTCTCACTGACAACTGTAACATTGAAATTTCCTTTGCTAATGAGTCTAGATTTTTAATTCAATAGAATTTTTAAAATATCAAGTATTTGAGATAATGACAAAGCTCTATTTTTGGGACACTCCTACCTACACATCAGAGAAACAATCATACAGCCAGCACATCAATTGAAAACAGAAAGAAACATTCAATATATGGGAAGCTATAAAAGTGGGGCCACTATCTATCTCTTCCCAATATCCCATCTGGCCCTCTTCCTCCTCTTTCCTAACCCTCTACCAGGTTCACCTTAAGCTATTTGGCCTCTCTGACCCCAACTCCTCCGGCAGCCTCTTGGCCTCATAATGGGTTGATTTGTGGCTCCCCAACAGATACGTCCATATATTAATTCCTAGACCTGTAAATGTTACCTTATTTGGAGAGAGTCTTTGCGTACATGATTAATTTAAGGGTCTTGAGATGAAGTAATCATTCTGGATTGTTGGGATGGTCACTAGATCCAATGACAAATGCCTTTATAAGAAGCACACAGGAGAGATTTGACATGATGAGGAAGTAATGGGACCACAGAGGCACAAATTGCAGTGATGCAGCCACAAGGCCACCATCAAAGAATGCCAGCAACCCCTGGCCTTGCAAGCTGCCCAAGGGCTGAGACAGACAGGATAGTGTAGCATGGCCAGTGAGCCCTCTTGACACACTGTCTTTGGGGTGGCCAAATAGGGCTACTAGCATTCAACTCACCCTCTAGTAGTGATGCAGTTTCTTCTCACTAGGATTATTGACGATCTGTATTGGAAAGAACAATTGTTTTCTAGAAAATAGCCATAGTTTTGGTAGGAAAAAATATAGGTTTATGGTGGATCAGTACCAGGAAAATCACCCAGCAAAAAATATCCCTGACTTTTATTTTGAATTTTATTAAAGCACTCTTTGAGCATAAAGACCCTGAAGAGGTGGTAGATGGTGGTGGAAACCCTTCTATATTCGGGTTTAGAATTATCCTAAATTCATGTGTTAGTGCATTTGAACTTCACCTTTATTAGCTCTCTGACACATTACTTTTTGAGACATAACAAAAGTTTTGAGAAATTTTCTTCAGATCACTTCACATCACAGTTTGGTCTTTGCAGTTCCTTTGCACCGACCCTCTGTCTCTGCCTCCCCTGGCCCCCACCATGTGCTTCTCCTCAGGTAACACTCCTCCTGCCTCTCCTAATAGCCTTTGTGCCAACTTTTCTGAACTTTGTACTAGGAGGAGGGTATTTTCCCACAGTGGTCAATTGTTCCAGCTTATTGAAGAATTTTATAAAGAAAACACCAAAATAGGCCATTTGGTAATTTAAAATTAGTGATTGGTTAGCTTTTTGGGGTTCCTGCACTGCAGTGATCATCTTATAGATTCCACAGTTCTTGGGGCAGAGTGGTAGAGAGGAAAGTAGATTCCCTTCTTCAAGGCCAGAACATGGGAATGTTAAACAAACACAAGCAGAACATGAGGAGTGGCTAAGAGTGGCTTCATGGGGTGAGAGAAATGACAGCAGTCACAACAGCAGTGCAGAGGACATTCATTTCTAAAATTACCATTGTGTGAACACTGCTGGTGGAGTCCTCTCATCCCAAGGAATACTGTCTGAATTGTAGTTGAGAAGTACTAGTACTGACCCTTTGGACATAAGTAGCTTCTTGATAATATGAAGGATAAGCCCCTGGAGGAAGCTGGAACCTCTAGTCTCCCTGGCAAGTATTCATTCATGATTCATTTTACTTTGGCTAACTGATAAGACACAGAGTGTGACCACAGGTCTAAGTACAGTGTTCCATTTTACAGAGAGAAAAACAGGGCACAAAGATATTTAACAACTTGTCCAACATCACAGTTAATAAGTCACAGTGAGAATCAAACACAGGCAGTCTGGCTAGACAGTCTGTTTGATAAGATTTGATTAGCATTTAAGTCCAGGAAAGAGAGTGGAAGGATTGCTCTACTGTTATTTAAATAATTGCTCCAAGAAATGGAAAGACATTGTGCATAAGGTATTTACTTGTTAGCGTAAGTTGGTGAAGTAAGAAGGTATAATCATTTTATTGCCTTGTAACCAGAGAAAACTTTGGGTCATATGTACATTCTACATTTCTGAAACATTGTTTATTCTCTATAGTTTGTGAGTTTCATACATTTAGCTTTTAGGGCAAATTCTAAGCTTATAGCCACAAATTTTCCAGGTTTTCTAGTCATTTAAAATGGATAAATTTTGAATTCACCAGCCTTTTTTTCATTTAAGCTATTTGGGCATTTTATGAGATTAAGCAGAAAAAACGATTTGGTTAGCATATCTATTTTCTTTGAAATGAAATGAAAGAATTTGATAGCTGGTCTTAATTAATTTTGCCAGATAAGTGTATGTTGCTGAAAAGTAAGCCCATTTTCTTCAACTGAGTGTAAACAAGTGAAGAAATATGGTGGGAAATAGTGTTCTTATGTCTCTTCTGACTTTCAAAACACATTTGTCTTGTAACATTCTTTAGCTTTCTTCTCGGCTTTAAAGATGTGACCTTTCAGACTTTACATTTGTTCAACAGAATTGATGCAAGTCTTTGCAGCAACTGTGTGTCTCAACCATGCATCTTTCCACTTCAGCTCACCAAAAGATGGACTACTTTTATTACCTGAACAGGAAAACTGAGTCATCTAAAAGGGTCAAAAACCAAATTCTTTCCTAATCAGAGACCTCAGAGCCCGAACGTGTGCAACTTGGGTCCTATCCCTTTGGAGACAAACTTATGGGAATAAACTTTTCCATAGCAGAAAGACATCATGACTTTTCCGTATTGCACTCCAATTTCTTGAGAATGTGCTTGAAGAAGGATGTTGAACTAAACTCTAGATTTCTGTCTTCTATTTCAGATACATTCCATGCAGATTATGGCACAGTGTAGGGTATACTACTCAGCCTCCCACACACGATGATTCATACGGAAACCCCTTTTACTGGCTGCCAACAAATCAAGAGGTTGGGCTAACAGGGTTTGAGAGGGCACGGATTCCGCGTGAGCTGGGGCTGGGCAGGAACACAGTGTGCATTCCAGGTTGGCAGAAGTGCAGGGTTTACAATTGCAAGGGAAGGCAGAGTGCTGATGCTGAAAAACAGTCCAGGAGGCTAATAAATACTCAGTAAATGAGGCCCCAAAAGCACACAATCTCTCTCTCTCTTTCTCTCTGTCTCTCCACTTTCCTTCCTTGCTTTTTTTTCCTCTCTTATTTCCCTAATATGTTTTCAAAGCTGAGATGTTAACTGTAAAATTTCCAAAGTCCCGTATTCATTGTGTTACAGGCGAGCTGCTGTGTTATCCTTAGCTATGTCTGCAGATACATACTGATCCGCCCTTAAACTCGTAATGCTGAAGTGTGTGCTGGTTTGGATCGGCATTGCCATACAAGGCAGCTTTGAATTCCACATGGTAACCTTTTATTACTCTTTTTAAGTTTCCTAAGCACTGCCAAACGTCTTGAACTTTGTGGAATGATTATAAACTTTATAAACATAAACCTCTGATTCCACTTTGCAATCTGTAAAAGAATGCTGAAATTATATTCACAATGCACATTTCAAAACCAAAGACCTACAACACTATTTTGATTACTTCAAGCCTAGAAAACATTTATTGGTATCATTGGACAGTTGATAAATGGGCCTTGCAGCAGCTGTGCTGGTTTTCAGGAAGATATACAACCCAGAAACAAAGACTGGGCTGCAAAACTAGCCTGGGTGTCTGGATTGTTTGTACATGCCTCAGATATTTAGAAAGCTGCCCCTTTAAAATCTCCAAAACATTTGTTAGAAAACTTCATAATATAAGTATGTTTCCCTTGGCACCTCAGCAGGGCAGTTTTTGTTTTCGGCTCAAACTATGAGGGATTTGGTTCAGAAACAGAAAGGGTTTTGTCTTTAACAGGCTGACACGGGGCTGCTGCTGGTTGCGTGACCCAGAATCAATGTAGTGTGGAGCAAGTCTGTTCATGAGAGAACTTTCTTTACAAGAGGGGCTAAAGCAAATGTGCATGGAAGAAACCTCTGTGGAAGGGCAAACAAGCAAGAGAAAACTTTTTATGTGGTCCTGGTTTAGTTTATATGGAAGAGGAAAGACATGGAGTCAGTATGGCAATATGGGGAGGCTGGATGGACAAAGTTCAAATGCCAGTTCTTCCGCTTCCTAGTTTTGTGGCCCTGGTCAAATCACACAATCTCACTGTTCTCAGTTTCCCTATCTGTAAAATGATATGCTAAAAACTACCTCCAAGGGAGTGAGTACATATGTATAAAGCATTTAGAACAGTGACTAGCTCTGCTGTTCAAAAGAATAATAAGGCAACTTTAAAAAGAGAGTGACTAAGAATGAACTTTGTAAAACAATGTTTTGGCTAAAATTTGCTCTGCTGCTTACCCCAACACCCACACTTAGGAAAGGTTCTTCTAAAGCTATTAACTCTTCCCTTGGTAAAATGCAGATTAAGTACTCTGAAAAAGGCTCTGTGATCATTCCCCCAAAGACCTTTTGGCTGGAAATAAGTAATAGAAATTCCTGTGTTCATTCTATAAGAAACAAGAATTGAGACATGTACCCCTGGGGCAAATAATACATTATATGTTAATAAAAATTAAAAAATGTTAATCATAGCTAGACACTAGGAGAGGAAGCAACAGCAGCAGCAAGAATTGTCCTCAGCCTTCAGTAAGGATACTGAACCCTCCCCTGGGGTTAGCCTGATGTGCTTACCCTGTCTTACGCCACCATAGGGCAGAGGGGACTCCTTAATAAATATTAAATGGTGATGATGATTTCACAATAGTGCCTTACAGTTACCTCATAGATTTTGCAAAACAGCGCAGGGAATTTCCTGATACTGGAAAATAAGGGGTATAGTGCCATTTGGTAGAAAATGAGGTGCGGTATGGAAAATCAATTCTGAATGAAAAGTACTTTAAGTCACTGTGGTCCTATACGGTCCTCCAGCTTCTCTTCCCAGCCCCTATATACCTTTGTTAAGCAGGACTGCCAAAACTTTCACTTGTACCCTTACGATTCTTTTTTTTTTTCTTTTTATGATTTTATTTATTTGACAGAGAGAAATCACAAGTGGGCTGGGTGGGGAGGGACAGAGGTAGAGTGAGAAGCAGACTTCTCACTGAGCAAGGAGCCACCAGGCTGGGTCATGACCTGAGACAAAGGCAGACTCTTAACCAAATGAGCTGCCCAGGCGCCCCACAATTCACTCTTATATAAGCTTAAATACATTGAAGTTATGATCCCTAAATTGTATAAATTGCAATTCAAAGGAAGTAACTCATTTTTAAATGTGAGAAAAAAGAACTGTAAGAAATTAGGTGAATAAATGATTATGAATAGTATCACATACCACTGTTCTTTGATAATCTATAAGAATTGACAAACTTCCACGTTAATCTCCAGATTTTATCTCTACATTTATCACAATGGGTTAAACACCTATCTCCTATTTTTAGTATATGTGCTGCCAAAGCGATCACATACATATCTCCTTTATAAGATATAAGATTATGAACTTCTTGAGAGCAAGGCCTATGTCCTACATGGTTTTATACCCATAGTACTTGGGAGCTTGTGGATGATAATCAATCCCCTTTCAATCTTTCTTAAATAAATGATGTTTATTTCATAAAACTTGGAAAATGAACAAGCCCTTGTGTTCTAAATTCTTTCCCACTGAATTCTTAGCAGCATTAAAGGTGTTTCTCATCTTGGCAACTGGAGTGCTGAGGATTCCATTTGTCTAGCACAGGAATTCAAGAACTAAAGTCTACCAATAGGAATATAGGCCTTCCATTTTCTCCAGGACTGTTATACCAACCTCCAGAATGTTCTGTCTTGAAAACAGTACTCCCCATGTTTTCTGAGTCAGGATTATTATGAATGTTCCTTATGTTTATAAACTCTACAGGTAGAGTTTATAGACATGTTTATTAAGAATGCACATTTGTATAAATCTTTGAGCCAGGGAGAGGAAAGGCAGATAAAAGGATGAGTTAATATCTTCAGTAGCGTTTTTGTATAAACAACATTTTATAGTATATGGAGGAAATTTACATGTTTTGCAGGATTTCTCTTTTATGGATCAACTAATTCTGTTCAACATGACTTACAGATACTAGGGCCGAGTAATGAATTACCCTCAAATTTTGTGGCATAAAGCACCCATTCATTATATTCATGGCATCTATGGTTGGGAATGTGAACAGGACAGAGTGGGTTTAGCCTGTCTCTGCTGACATTGGGAGCTTTTGCTGGAAGACTTGAGGCTGGGGAATGGAATCATTAGAAGATTCATTCACTTATGTCTGGAAGTTGATGCTGGCATTGGGCAGGGAGCCTCGGTTCTTCTCCATATGGACTTCCCCACATGGAATCTCCAAGTGGGCTACTTTGAGCCTCCTCACAGTATAATAACTGGGCCCCATTCCTTGAGATAGGCTAGAGAGGTCATATTTGTGAGCTAGCCTAAGAAGGTACGCTTGCCACATTCTGTTCATCCGAGTAGTCACAAAGTCCTCCTCAGGCACAAAGGGAGGGGAGATAGATTCCAGATGGTAAGTGGCTAGGTCCTGGGAGAACATGTGAGACCACAAATATTACTAGGGCTATTTCTTTTTTTTTTTTTTTTTTTTTTTTTTTTTTTAATATTTTATTTATTTATCTGACAGACAGAGGTCACAAGTAGGCAGAGAGGCAGGCAGAGAGAGAGAAGGAGGAAGCAGGCTCCCCGCGGAGCAGAGAACCCGATGCGGGACTCGATCCCAGGACCCCGGGATCATGACCTGAGCCGAAGGCAGCGGCTCAACCCACTGAGCCACCCAGGCGTCCCGCTAGGGCTATTTCTGAAAATGCAATCTGCCACATAGGGATTGATAGTCCCATTTTATAGATGAGAAATTGAGACACAAACAGGTTAAGTAGTTGTTCAGAACTTTCAATGTCTACTGTACCAAACAGGAGTACCAAAACTACTAGTATATTTTTTAATTCTTCAGTAAAGAGAAGATATACTAAGCTTGTCTTAATTTTACCCTGGAAAAATAGTAACATGAAATTCATTTCAAAGTATCATTGACATATAGTCATGTTTCATAAGGAGACTAGGACCTTTTTTTATAAGTTAATATGAGATGCCAACATAACTTTTATTTATTGACTTCTTTACCTTTCTAGCCAGTGTTTCCTGAGGTTTAGATTTCAGGTTCCAAACTATACCCCTCTAACTGTCTCAAACTCAGTGTTTTCCAAAGCAAATTTATTTTTCTGTCAACCTGGCTCCTCCATAAGGAGACTTTTCCACTTCTGTCACTGCCGTTCTTCCACCTGGCAGGAATGGGGTTTTGGGGTTGTCTTGATTCCTCCTGTCCTTCAATCCCACTGTGACCAGGTATTTTAGACTCTGTTTTTGCAATGCTTCTATTTATCTATCCACTACTCTAGGTAAATAATGAAAATAACCTCTGTTATTAGAGAAGACATTCCAATATCTCAGTCACTTTAGGATCATTTCTGTTGTCTCCTTAATTTTCTGTTTACCTGTTTTTCTCCTCCATGAGACTATGAAGAATTGAGAGAAGTCTAATCTTATTCACCTCCTGTTTCCCAGTATCCCCAATATAACACTTGACCTAGTCAAGGTATGTTTGTAGAATTAGCAAATAATCTGCTTTATTTATCTGTATTACTTAGGAAAGGCAAACTCCCATGAAAAACAACACTAATTTCAGTGGCTTAAAACAGTAAATGCTTACTTCTTGTTCACATCATGTTCCAGTGCACAATAGTGTGGAGAAGAGGGTCTCCTTTATCTCTTTTATCTCTTGGCTCCACCATCTTCTAAGGAATCTTGAGTTTTAATGGCCAAACCTAGAGGGCTCTTGCTGGGAAATACAGTCCCACAGGAGATAAGTTTGGTTATCATCTAGCCAATGTCACACTATTCTTTCAACTATATTTTTATTTATAATAGTCATCTTGTAGATCTGCTGGTCCTACACCTCCTTATTTCCATTCTGTTCTCTGCCTCCTTCCTCCGCCAAATCTCATTTGGGGACATTTTTAACTTTTTTGTGTACATTGCATGACTCTGGCCTCTGGGCATAAAACTGGTTTGCCCAGTGAGAAACAATTGAGGTCAGACCTTCTTTTGGGGGAATTTGGAATCAGAACCTGGTAGCACTGTTAGGGAGGAAAAAAATTTTACTTTACCTTTCTGTGGTATGTGGCTGACAAATTGATATAAGACAGATTAATAGGGGAAAAACAAACTTAATTACAGATGTGCAGGAGCCTCATAAGATTATGAGACCCCAAGGGCAGCTGGGCAGTTGAGGTTTATATACCATCCAGACCTAAGAAGGGAGTAGGGAGTCTGAGACTTCAAAGAGGAGGAAGACAAATTATAGGAAGATGGGAAGAATAAATATTTTGGTAAACAAATGTTTGCCATACCATTCAGAGACAATGGGACACACTGAGGAATTTGCTTTCCAGATTATGCTGAGTTTAGCCCCAGTTTACCACACCTGGCCCATGTTCTAAATTCTTTTAGGCAGATCAGGGGAAGGTAGAGCTTTTCCCCCAAGTCTTTGGGTCTTGATTAACTTCAGCTCAAAGTAATCCACATGCCAAAGTGGCATATAAGGAGAGGCTCATTCTGAATCCCTTCAGCACTAAGCTCTAATAGTAATTACTTAGGCAGTGGTGTATAAATGATTCGTTTGGGAGAGTTCACAGCCTTCCCTCAATCCACTCAGACTATTGAAGAGGTCTCAGTTCTCACATGTCATGGTAAAGTCAATGCTTAGAATCTTAGAGCAATTAGAACCTCATTATAGCTATTATGCAGTCCCTTATTATCTAATATTTTTAATGGCTTTGACCTCCTCTTACTTTTTATATATTCTCTGCTCTTGAATCTTATTTTCCTCAGTTGGCCACATTAATTTTATGTGTTGGAATTCTTCCATTCTCTCTAGAACATAAAGCACCATGAGAACAAGGATTTTGTCTCATTCACTACTTTGTTGCCAGTGCGTGCAGCCATTCCAGGCATATAGTAGATGTTCAATAAATATTGACTGACTGTGAGTGAGTGTGTGAGTGCCTGAATGCATGAATGAAGCAACGGAAAGAAGTGGACATGGCAGAGTGCAAGAGAAGAGAAATTGGGTAAGATTGAGGCTTGGGGGACTTGTGGAGAGAGGGCAGATGGAGGTGTAAAGCAAGCAGGCAGGAGAGAAGAGCGAATTTTGTAAGTATTGCTGAGGGCAGTGTACTATGAACCCTGTTACCACTTTTATTTAAAAGTTCAGTGCTGTGGTGAGTGCTGTGAATTGTGTAAGACTGATGAATCACAGATCTGTACCCCTGAAACAAATAATATATTATATGTTAATAAAAATTTTGGGGGGTGCCTGCATGGCTCCGTGGGTTAAAGCCTCTGCCTTTGGCTCAGGTCATGATCCCGGGATCCTGGACTCGAGCCCCGCATCAGGCTCTCTGCTCAGCAGGGAGCCTGCCTCCCCGCCCCCCTCTGCCTGCCTCTCTGCCTACTTGTGATCTCTGTCTGTCAAATAAATAAATAAAATCTTTAAAAAGCCTTTTTTTAAAAAAGCACATACTAAATAAAAAATGCCATCTCATATGTTGAAAAAAATAAAAATTTTTCTTCATTCTAAATTAAAAAATAAAAAATAAAAATTCAATTAAAAATTTTTTTTAACTTACTGAGCTGTATTTCTTCTATTGATCCATTAAAAAAAAAAATTGACCAAATGAGTTCCATATCAACTGGTAAAATTCTTACCTGGTTTTCATGACTTATTCACATGTCACTTAATTCCTTTTGTTATTCACTATTTTGAAGGCATATATCATGTGTTAAGTGCTATATTGGGTTCCAGAAAAAAATATATAAATAGTATTATATTCCTGCACTCGATTAGGGCAATGATGTAGGTAAGCTAGTACTATAGATCGAAACCTTTGTGGGAGCACAGAGGATGGGTCACAAACTTAGTAGGGTATGAGAGTGTCATGGATCAGCTTCTTAGCGGTAGCTACCTATGTAGTCATGGATGAAAGAAGTTGCTAGCTTCAACGAACTAAGCATTTGGCTATGGCTAGATAACAATGTATATGTATGGACAGTTAGAAAAAGAGTCTGGATCACTGTTAGATTTTTAAATAGGAGAATAGAAATTCTATCTTTGTTTTATACTCTGGGAGAAAAATAGAGAATGAATCACAACAATGTTTCTCAAAGTTGTGGACCCAGGTATCAGCATCAGCATCACCTGGGAACTTTTTAGGAATGCAGATAATCAGGCCCCACCCAAGACCTACTGATTCAGAAACTCTGGGGAGTGGGGTCCAGTAATTTGTATTGAACAAACCCTCCTGGTGATTTTGCTGCATACTAAAGTTTGAGAACCACTGAGTGAGCACGAGTGTGAGAGTGTGAGACTATAGCAGGAAGACCTAATAAGAACTTAAAATATCCCTGGTGAGAAACAGTGAGGGCATCAACTACAGTGTTGGTTATGGTATTAGAGAGGCAGGCACAGACAGATTTAAATAAATGTTTCAGATGGTAAGATAAGTCAGCATGGTAGGAGAACCAAGGAATAAGATGTAAGGAGGGAGAGAGAGAGAGAGAGACTTTGATAGAGGAAGTAACAATGACCTGTGACTTGAAATGGATCAGAGAGAATGAGATGGAGGGGGGAGCAAGCCAAGCAAAAATCTAGTAACCAGTCATTGCAAGAACTTCATAGTATCTCTTGTTGTGACTTCACATCATCTCTGGCCACTCTCTGGCATCTGCCCAAATGATGCCCCTGTCTCATCTAACAAGCCAAAACAAACCCCAAGCTTCAGAACTAGACAGCTGTCCAGCAAGCCTATACCCTACGGCTAAAGAATCTTAACTCTAAATAATCATTCATCATAGTGGTCCATAGATTCTGAACTCTAAATAATTATTCACCATAGTGTTGAGTTGTTTGCCAATTCAACAGTCATTACCCCTCTTCCTTTATCAGTAATTTTGTTCTGAGTGACCATGTGCCCAACCCTCAGCGTATGAATTATGATGGGATAAGTCAACCATATCTATAGCTTCCCATTTTCTCTGAGCAGGTGACCAAGTTCTAGCTAAGAAATGGAAGGGTAGGAAGGTCTGTTGGGGGTTCCTGGGAAAGATGTTTCTCCGTGAGCAGAGAGAGTAAAATACCCTTTTGTCCCACCTCTGCTTTACACTTTGGGCGCTGTTATGTGAAGGACTGGCATTTGAATGAGAGGACAAACTTGAGAATGGAAGGCAATGCATATGGGATGGCAGAATACAGAGATTAGAAAGAGCTTGTTCTGAGCCTCATTTGGACTAGCCTATGTCTTGTCTTTAAGTACTTACAGCCAAAAACATTCCTAATTGATTACTCATTCTTCTCTAGCAAACTACCGGAACTAACCTTGGTATGTTTCTCAGCTCTGTTTACTCCAGGCATCTAGATTTTTTGGCCTCATTTGGAAATATGATATCATTCTGCTTTGTAAATCCCTTAATCTGGCCCTATCCCTTCCCACACTTCCTACTTGACGTCTGTGTCCTATGAATTCCAACTTCTGTGAACTGCAAACTCCCTGTACTCTCAGCTGCTGCCTCTCCTTGTTCCAACTGAGAACCAGTTATCCCTCAAGTTCTCTATTTCTCCAATAGAGACCAGTAATTTTTGCTCTCATACAGGCATTCCAGAGTGCCTGTGGTGTCAGTGTCTTCCTTGTTCTCTGTTGGCATTTCCACTAATTCCTTTTTTTTTTCCTAACAAAATCACAGCTCTTTGAAATGTGTATAGTAGATGGCCTCAGACTTTTTACCACCTATTTCTACCCTTAGTTGTCATCTTGAGTCAAATTCTAGGACACCTCATTTTATTTTTTGATAACTTTTGGCCTCTGGCTCATTCTTCTCTCAACCATTTTCCCTATTGTTATTCTTGGTGACTTCAACATATTTATAGATGTCTATCCTACCCTTGGGCCCATTATTTCCTAGACTCCTCACCTCCAATGATCTTTTCCTCCATCCTACTCAGCTGTAACTATGAGAAGAGAAACAATCAATGGGGTTTGGCCAGAAGGTCTCTAGACTCCTAAACCCAGCCCTCCTTTAAACTATACCATGATGCCTTCATAGTCAGTATTTTTTTTTTTAAGATTTTATTTTACATACGGCACAGAGAGAGAAATCACAAGAAGGCAGAGAGGCAGGCAGAGAGAGAGGAGGAAGCAGGCTCCCCGCTGTGCAGAGAGCCCGATGCGGGGCTCGATCCCAGAACCCTGAGATCATGACCTGAGCCGAAGGCAGAGGCTTAACCCACTGAGCCACCCAGGCGCCCCCACAGTCAGTATTTATAGGAGCATCAACTCTAATGTCACTGCTATTCGATAATAGCAGATTCTGGTAAAGGTAACTGGGTGCAAGTTGTTTTGTTATTGTCTGAAGGTCAAGATATTCTGGAGTGAAGTATCATTGAAGAAAAATCAATAGTAGCCTTCATAAATGTCAGCATAAAATGCTATTCAAAACAAGTATAAAAGGTTCATGATACCTTGTTTTGAGTGTTTCAAAATATATTATCAGATTAAATAGAAGTTACAATGACATGTTGTTCCCCATGAAGAGATAAAATAATTAGCTAAAGCTATTTAAATATCTGTTAATTATATGAAAAAAATTTCAATTAAGCAAGCATGTGTTTCAGGTTATGTGCTCAAAACACACCTCTATACCCCAGCACCGTGGGTCCTTTTCATATTTGCAAGTTTTCAGTGCAATCATCAAAGTTGTCATTGAGCATTTAAATCAGAAGAGGTCAGGTAGGGACAGAGCATATCTAGTAAGACTCTGTGGTAAAATGCTATTTTATGAAGACTTTGATGGAGTCATAAGTTTTCTGAGGAATTAAGTGAATGCCCAGAAGACAAGTTCAGATATGCCAGGGTATCCTGAGACAAAGGCTTAATACTGATCTTGGGTTATGGTGTCTCTTTGGTAACCATGGTGAAGCTGGATGAGCTTAAACACTGCATGTTGGAAATTCCTTACGAATGAGTCAATAATGAGTCTCTTGCCGGTAAAATCGGTCTGAAATACTTCAAAGTCAGATTTGGAAATCTATGCTTGAAGATTTCAGAGTTAAGAAGTCTCAGCTTGGGTTGATTAAAGAAGAAAACCCCTCAAAGGCCCTCACTTGAGGGGAAAAAAAAGATATTTTACAACAAATAGAAATGCTGGTGTGTCTCTTAAGCAACTCACATTTCTTAATGGGATCAAATAACTGAAATCCATTGATTTCTCAAAATTATTACTGTATCCAAGGGTTACAAGCAAAATTCTACTTAGAGATGAACAGGATGTGTCCGGTTTCTGTGAATGAGTTCATGATTAATCATTCTAACATGTCAGATTCTTCCAATAAGGATGATAAATGTATTATCTCACCTCAGTATTCTTCAACAACTGATGTGTCAAAATCTTTTGAACTTCCTGGGTCAGGAAAGAAACCTCTCTTTTCTCAAGAACCTACTGCAGAGTAGGGAATAAGAGAATCAGAAGTCCCCACAACACCTTTTAATATCCAAAATGGTGGCTTCTGCAGAAGGGAAAAATACTTCTCTTATTCTCTGCGGTCCTTTAGCATGGTTCATATTCTGGTATTCTCTTCCTCCCAATCTAGTTTCCAGAGTATCTCTACTGCTAACTGCATAGACATGGTTGTTAATACCTTCTATATTGACTACAGAAAGAATAAGCTGTATCTCTGAAAATAAGAACTGAAATGGAATTTGGGTGATAGAGATTTCCATTTACCCCTGAGAAATTAGGAAACAAAAACCTATTCTTCATTATCTACTTTTAAAGAAAAAGAATGCATGAATTCAGATAAAAACATTTATTACTTCCCTATCTTTTCTTATAGCATGGAGAGGATTTAACTTTGGTCTCTGTACCAAGTAAACCATTATTTAGAATTGACGACAATGCAGAATATAAAATGATAGTGGAGAGTGAGGGGTGAGCATATCCAAATGCTAGAGGGAAAATAAATCGTAGAGAATCTAGTAACCATCTTATTCTCTTGTTAGAGGACAAAGTATTTAAAAGACTTTTTGTTTAAAAAAGAACCTAATAAAAAATATTAAATTAAAATAAATTAAAAAATGGCACTCATTCTCTTGCATTACATAAATTTCATTACAGTTCATTTAATAATAAGTCACGGTAAAGAGTCGAACCCAGTGGCTCTGTGTTTCCCAGGCCAAAGTACTTTTATTCTTTTAGGAAATGCCTAACATACATGCAGTCAGTTATCTTGGGTAGTGAATGATGCATTTGGTCAATTTTCTTGGGCCTCTAACAATCTCCAGACAGCTTGATTCTACCTCAGCCCCAGGAATGTAGGTTGTGCAGGCAGACATGTAGAGTGGCCATGTTCATATGGAGGGGAATTGTTTCAGTTTATCCACACATAGCCATGCCTGGGAAAGTTAACTTGTTCAACTTTGTGGAAAAAATGCTACAGAAAGTATATTTGTTGCCATCTGAAGTAGAGCAAGCATAAAGTGATATTTATAGATAATGATGGATACTTGTGATATAAGCATTTAATACTCTATGCAGGATTAGATTATTTCTTCAAAGAAAGTGACATGTGTTCAAGATACTTTTTCATGGCTGAGGAAGGCATAATGCAGAAGGAATAAATGTGTCTACCTGTATGTTAGTGATAAGATGTGAGTGGTGAGAAGGGATATGGAATTTAGGAAAAGCACTATCAGCCAAACAATCATGAACTAGGGGCGGGGGGGAATCCAAAGCAAATTATTCTGTGTATGTGTCATAGAAAACCACTACTCCCACTATGACAGAAATACTTCAGACTGAAAAAAAGAAAAAAGAAAGAAAGAAAGAAAGAAAGGAAGGAAGAAAGAAAGAAAATCTCTTGTGATCTGCTAAATTAGGAAGAATTAATCTCCTACTATACCACATCTTTTTCACACTAAGTAGCCAGAAAAAATTGTTAGAAAACCAAAAAAACAATTCAAGTGTAAGAGTAATAATTGTTAGATTCACCTCGAAAGGATATAGCTTACCCAAACTTCAGTTAAAATGACACATTTCTGGGCGTCTGGGTGGCTCAGTGGGTTAAAGCCTCTGCCTTCAGCTCAGGTCCTGATCTCAGGGTCCTGGGATGGAGTCCCGCATCGGGCTCTCTGCTGGGTGGGGAGCCTGCTCCCCCTCCCCACGCCCCCCCCACCTGCCTCTGCCTACTTGTGATCTCTCTCTGTGTGTCAAATAAATAAATAAAATCTTTTTTAAAAAAATGACACTATTTCTTTTCTGAAAGATGGAACTTGTGCATGAATCGAAAACTTAAATTTGTTGTTTGCTTGATTTATTTAAGAGTCATAAAAGGGGCACCTGGATAGCTCAGTTGGTTAAACTTCTGACTCTTGAATTCAACCCAGATCATGATCTTAGGGTCTTAAGATCTAGCTTTGTGGGGGGCTCTGCGTTGAGTGTGGAGCCTTCTTGAGATTCTTCTTCTACCCCTCCCTGATCGTATGCTCTCTCTCTCAAAAAAATTTTTTTTCATAAAATGTATCCCTTCATCATAATGAAAAGCTTAGTTTCCTGTCTTGTGAGAAACAGCCTTTATTTTTGTTTAAGGCTTTATCTGTGGAGATGACGCCCCCTGCTGTGACAAAGCTAAACTGCAGACTGATTTTTTTTTCCTCTAAGGGAAAGGATATGAAGAATAAAGGCACAATTGTTGAGGTGAAAGAGACTTTATTTTGAATATACATATCATTCATTCAGTTTCATCTTTATAGTGCATAGTATATATGGAAGTATATATGGAAAAATAAACATAGAAATATCTAAAGATGGAAGTATACAGGCAAAGAAGACATTCGATATATACCCTTGAACAGGTTTAGAAGCACCATACAACAGTATCCATTAGAAAAGAGTAAATTCATGCAAAAAAAAAATATATATATATATCCAAACCATGGTAGGCAAGTGCAATCAGTACAAGTTATAGTTTCTTGGGTACAAAAGGTATACATGTTCTTTGGATTGGAAATGTAAGTGAATGGCTTGGCTTTTATGTCCAAGCCAGAAATCATCTATAGAAGGAAAAAGTGGATGCCACGTGTGACAATAAAGTATTTAAGGCCACAGATGGAGGTCATGAGCTTACAAAGAGAATGCTGCGAGGTAGGGCAAGTTAAAAAAAAAAAAAAAAAGGATAGAGAAATGCAATAAAGCCACCTCTGCCTAAATGAGAAAAGAGCAAATGCAAAAGCATTAGAATGATAACAGCCCTCTGTACTCTGCTGCGTTTCTCTTTTCTTTGTCAAAAGAATTCACTGAGTATCACTACAAAGTTCAATGAATAAGATAAGGCAATAAACGCAGAACCTTGGCATTAGGGCAAGTTTAATTTCCTTTCATTTTACATTAGAGGGGGAAAAGAATATAGAACTAGCAATGTGCATCTTTCCATTCAGCACACTAATTTTTAAGTGTTCGTAAATACTGTTTGTTTGGCACAAGGGGATAGGCGTATGAAGATTAATTAAACCCAGGCTTCCACCTCCAAGATTTTACATGAGGAAAGCTAAGGAAAGATAAAATTCCTTACTGTTTTAAAAATCAAGTGCTTAAAGGGCAGGTTTTAAAAATTGAGATGAAAAAAAATTTGATAAGGAAAAACAGCAAAGAAAGGTATTGAACAAAATCTCCTGGTTTCCTTTACAGTTTCTTTTTTTCCATTTATTTTTCCAAATTGCATTTTACAGTAGAAATGCAGACCATTTAGGATAGCTATGGCTCAATACTGCTTGGTACTTTCCTCTTAAGACATCATCTTCTTACACTCCACTGAACAGAAAACCATCCCTTCTACTGGCATGAACTTCTGCCCAATGAGACACTTGCTGCAGCACGAACACAAAAAGCACTCTGTGGACGCATGCCAGCTGAAATTGTTATAGGTCACCCGCTGCACTTCAGGGTCGATGGCATTGTGGCACCCTTGACATACCTGTTAAGTTGATTACACAGATAACAGAAGAGGATGAGAGATCAAACTCATGGTAACATTTTCATGTTAGAACAATGTCTTTCTTTCAGATGGTAAATTAAACTGAGAATGACCACCTCAAAAATATGTAACTAAGATAGACCTTCTAGTTAACTTTTTAGCCAACCACTGTTAATGGATGTCTATAAAGAATGGATGTCTCTGAGAAATAACAGGTAAAGACCAACCAGGTGATTTGGTGCTTATAAGATATCTCCATGGTGTTTGAGGCAGAAAGTCTTGATGGTGAGTTTCAGAGCAGTTTCATTCTAGAGTATTCTACTTTACTAATTATAGAGAAGTTTTATGATTTTCCCTATAAATCCAAATGCTGGTGAAGATGTGGAACAACAAGAACTCTCATTTGTTATTGGTGGGAATGCAAAACGTACAGCCACTTTGGGAGACAGTTTAGCAGTTTTTTAGAAAACTAAACATACTTTCATCATACAGTCCAAAATGATGCTCCTTGGCATTTACCTAAAGGAGCTGAAAACTTATGCCCACAAAAACTTGCACATTGATATTTATAGAATCTTTATTTGTAATTGCCAAAATCTGGAAGCAACTAAGATGTCCTTCAGTAAGTAAAGAGATAAATACACTGTGGTAATCGAGACAATGGGATATTAACCAGTGCTAAAAAAGATAGAGCTATCAAACCATGAAAAGACATGGAGGAATTTTAAATGCACATTGCTAAGAAAAAGAAGCCAATCTTTTAAAAAAGCAACATACTGTATGATTCCAACCATATGACATTCTGGCAAAGGCAAAACTATGGAGAAAATAAAAAGATTAGTGGTTGCCAGGGGTAGGATAGGGGGATTGGAGAGAAGACCAGGTAGAGAGCACAGAGGACATTTAGGGCAGTGAAAATATTCTCTACAAATTTTATTATGATGGGTATATGTCATTTGCCCAGGCTATACTTTTGTCCAAACCCACAGAATGTGAAACACCGAGGATGAACCCTGAGGTGAACTATGGACTCTGGGTGATTATGAAATGTGAATGTAGATTAATCCTTGGTAAAAAATGTATCATTCAGGTGAGTGATGTTACAGTGAATGAGATAATATATGTTTAAGTGTAGGGGTTATGTGGGAAATTGCTGTCTCTTCCTCTTTTGTTGTAAACCTAACACTGCTCTTAAAAAAATAGTCTTTAAAAAAAAGATTTCGGGACACCTGGGTGGCTCAGTTGGTTAAGCGGCTGCCTTTGGCTCAGGTCATGATCCCAGGGTACTGGGATCGAGTCCCACATTGGGCTCCTTGCTCAGCAGGGAGCCTGCTTCTCCCTCTGCCTCTGCCTGCGACTCTGTCTGCTGTGCTCACTCTCTCTGACAAATAAATAAATAAAATCTTTAAAAAAAAAAAAAAGATTTTCCTCACTCATTAGAGCTTTGAAGTATAATTTTACTAGTCTTACTTCTGACACATGAGATTATTAACATCACTGGTTTCTAGAGAGTATGAAATGAAAATCATGTTCAAAATAATTAAGGATGCAATTTAAAATACTGCCAGTGTTTGAGAATAATTAGTTTGCACTAAAAATTGTAGTTAATTGACTTCTTTTCTAAGTCATAATTTATGTATAATCAAATATTGTAAAACATTAATACTTATATTCTCTGTGGAATTCAGTGTATGTTATGTACAAATAAATACATGGCATGCACATACATCCACATCCACAACACACATAATTTTCTTCTTTAGCTGAACATCCATATGAAGAAAATAAATGAATAACCCTCAATATTTTAAGAGAAAACAAAACTACCCTATTGAGACTTCCAAAACACTAGATAGTTCATAGGTTTTCTTGTTTGTGCATATTCTGAATGAATGGGACTATCTAAAGTTTTTAAGTATTTTATAACAAGTAAAGAAAGCAACAGATTGTCCTGCATTACATAGAAGTATCTAATCTTCAGCACCTTTGGTTTCTTAATGTGAATCCTTCAGAGAAAAGGGCAAGTCATTCAGCCTGAGCCTCCTTACTTGAAAAGACCTTAAAACATGGCAGCTACTCAGTGGGGAAAACTGGTTTAGGTTGTGAAGTGAGGCCTTGTTACAAATACCCACTTCAAACGTGCAATATAGTTTCTATGCTTTTTTTTTTTTTTAAAGGTTTTGTTTATTTTGAGAGAAAGAGAGAGGCAGAAGGAGATGGGGGTAGAGATTCTTGAGGCTGGCATGGAGCCTGACATGGGCTTGATCCCACAACCTGACATCATGATCTGAGCAGAAATCAAGAGTTGGACACTCAACCGACTAAGCCACCCAGGTGCCCTGACTTTCCATACTTTTTAGTGCTACACGGCTTCTAATTACAGAGATTATAGCTATTTAATTCCCATGTTATGTCAACCTAGTGTTTCCTGAGAAGCAAGAGAGATATTCTCTTTCCATGATCAATATGTGGCTATTCCTGAATACAACAAAAATGGGTGTTTTAATTACAAGTGAGCTCTTAATTTGTAGCTGTATCATGCAAGCAATTGCTTTTGCATATATTCATATTTTGTAGACTTATATTTAGAACATTGCCCTTTGCAGTTTTCTATCTTTCATATTAATTTTTCAATATTTTAAACTTGTTTGTGTAACATAGAAGCATCTCACAATTTTTTTTAGAAAAAATTGCTTTTAGACCATGCTTTTAGACCATGACCTATCTTCTTTATCTCAGCCCTCTAACAATACTTGTGGATCTTTTCATATCTTTTGAAATTCATATTTTTATTTGTGATTTTAAAAAAGAGATAACTGGGGCACCTGGGGGGCTCGGTTGGTTAAGCGACTGCCTTCCTGCCTGGAATCCCGGGATCGAGTCCTGCATTGGGTTCCCAGCTCCATGAGGAGTCTGCTTCTCCCTCTGACCTTCTCCCCTGTCATTCTCTCTCTCACTCTCTATCAAATAAATAAATAAAATCTTAAAAAAAATAAAAAAATAAAAAAGAGATAACTACTATTCAATTATATATAAAATTAAGGAAATTGCTTAGGCTAAAAAAAAACTAATGAACACACTGAATGGTATAGGAATTTAGGCTTTGTGGTTTCATATAATTTAGTTTTTCTAATAATTTGTCATTCATCCCAAATTCTGACATAGAGTCCCAGCTAAAACCTACTGCCCCTAATTCTTTATAAATCTGAAAGTTGCCTAGGCCTCATTGAGTGTCTGGGAGATGATGTGCTTTACCACTTTCTGCCTGGCATTTGATTTTTTGGGGTTCTTGAACTTATAGTATTTCAATTTGTTCTGATTTCCTTCAATTTCTCCTATTTCTTTTAGTTTATTTGTATACACAATGTGAAAAAAACAAAACAAAACATTAACAACACTTATTGTAATGACCTCTCTGGCAAGAGGTTCCTATGAAGTCTCAGAGATGTGAATTCAGGGGATGGCCATTTGAGACCAGAATTCCAGAGACCATTCAGAGACAAACTAAGTGTATTTCCCACTATCCTCTTTCAAAGTTAATTTTTTTCCCACAGAAATGCCCTGTTTTGAATTGAGTTCTTGCCTTCAGGTCCACAGACAATTTGTTTGTTTGAAGATTAAAATATCTAAGCAGACTGATGCCCTGAACTAGACAATCTTCAAAATTTTGCATCATTTAGTATGTGGAAGGGATAGCTCATTTTATCATCAGCTGGTTGTGCAGGCAATGGAAAGAGCTGTTCATTTTAATTTTATACAAAGGGCAATAGTACATCTTACTGAGAAAGTAAACTTTCTAAAAGAAATCATAACACATTATAAAGCTAAATGATTTACAAATTTTCTCTCTGTGTTTTCATAATATCTCTGGTTATTCCTCTCTGTTGGTTAGTTACAACCTAAGAAAGAGAAGCTTGTAACAGTTACATAAAGCAGCTTCATCTGTTTAAGGCTTTATTCAGTATTTACTGAGTATCTACTGTGCTGTCTTGTGTTGGAATTAGAAAACACAGCAGACAAAATTCCCTGCCTACATGGAATTTGCATCCTAGTCCTTGAGACCAAGGTCACACACCCCTATAGTAAAATATACATTATGATAACAATTTACCTTTAAAGAAACTGTAGCAATAATATTCAGGGAAGCAGTTTTTAGCTAAATTATGTACCAGGTCACATGGTGATTCATAATCCTTTTCCCAGGTATAAGGAGGCCCATGTTGATCCAAAGCAAATGAGAAATATTAGAGGACAAAGAAGTCACTTGAACATTTCCTAAGGGCAGACATTGAGGGCATGGAAATAAAAAGGCAAGCTCTGTCCATCAGCTGCTTATAGTCTAGTCTGAGGAGACAGAACGGTGGTATTAATTACACACAGATGTGCTCCGCTGGAGCACAGAGAGGCTTCTTACCCAGAGAAAAAGGGGTAGAGCTTAGGACCAAAAAAATTAAGAAAGGTATTCTAAGAAAAGCCTCCACTGAGTCTGAGCAGGTGAGATAGGGAATGGGGAGAGTGCAACAGATGAAGGAGTTAAGGTGAGTAGAAGACCCAGAATGGTCCAAAAACTAGAAAATGGGTAACTTGTTGAATATGATTTGGACTGGGTAACTAGTAGAAGAGGCTGAACAGGCAAGGAGGGGTTGGATCTGGTAAACAAAGGCTTAATGATTACACTTGCATTTCAGAAAGATTACCTTCCATCATTATGGAAGGTGATTTTGGACAAGATGAAGAATGGAAGTGGGGAGACCAAACTTGAGGTCACTATAATAATCCAAATGACAAAAAGTAAAGGTCTGACATAGAGTATAGTTGTAACTGTGAGGATCTGAGATTTACGGATGAGGCAGAATTGATAGAAAATGACGAATTATACTCAGAGAGTTGATAAAGGTTGAAAACTGGCACTGGCATAAAACTCATTACGTTATTCCCACAGTACCACACTCCTAGAATGATATAAATACAACATTGTATTCCTTAGCCAGAAGCCTGCTTTATGTGATAGCTCTGAGGAACTTTAATACATATTTTCCTGCTTATAAAGAAGTAGATGTCTATCATTTTAATATCCCTTGGATTAAGAGCTTTACTATATATGGTCAACTTTCTTTATCTATCCTTTATCTAAATTGCTTATCTCTTGGCTTTCGTGCAATAGCAGCTCTGTGTAAGCAGGGTAGAGCCAAGAAAAAAATATACTCTCACATTAACTATTTGAAAATTTGGCTGATACAAATAAATCTAAATATGTAGGTCAAATTTTGTTATAGTCAATCAATTCAATGAGGGTTTAAGAAACAGGCATTGTACAATGTCCAGGTTAAAAAGAGAAAATGAAGCCACAGTTGGGGGCCCTAGGAACATGGAACAGAAACCAAAAACATTCAAACACAGCTAAAGAACACAAACAGCTCCTAAAAATCTTAATGTAAATGGACTCTGATCTGTATGATGAGAACCAATCAGTCTCATTTCCATTAAAGAACTTTTTTTAGTGGGGATTTGATGACTAAGTAGCACTTATAATCTATAGTGTAAACTGCACAGATAGAAATCTTGAGGTGGCTCACAGTCAATGCGTGTTATTGTTTTTTAATTACCTGGATTTTAAGACCCTATAGCGGAATCACAGGTTTCTTACTTAACCGCATTCCTTTCTGTTTCTCATTGGCTTAGATAAAGGCATAGTGTCAAGTCCTAAAGCAGGTCAAGGCACCCATACCCCAGAACGCTTCTTACCACAGCATGATTCTTCACATAGCAGGGCTTGCACACGGGCTTGTCATTGACCATCACATATATTTCCCCAGCTAGGATGTTGTCACAGTCAAAGCAGCAGAAATGTTTCAAATGCCAATTCTGGTTTTCTGCTTGGGTGTACTCATTGCTGAATATCAACTGGGAAGAGGGCAAAAATAAGAGGAATCACGTATTTTCCTTTTTGCTACAAATGACAAAGCTAGGTTCTGTAGACCAGTAAGGGATTTAGATCCACAAGTAAAAATTCAACCCACTTTCCAGATCTCAAAGTCTGAAAATAACTTAATCCTTAAACTCAGGTTATTATTTCCTTCAGTCCAAATCAGTCTTCTATGTTCCTGGACAGTCTTTCATTAGTCAACACAGCTAACACAGACACCCCGAATGACTGAGTTAAAAGTTGTTTTCCCACTCAACTCCTCTGCATGTAAATAAAGAGACTGATGCTTGGCTAATTCATGTGGACTTTCTGCCAAGAATGGCCTGGTGAAGATGGTTAGGGGACTCTATGGGGGCACCAGAGGGAGCCCATCTGTAGGAGCCGCAGGGAACACACCTCATCGCAGCCAGCACACCGTGGTTTCTCACTGTCACAGTAATGTCTGCCACAGTACAGCTTCCCATTCTTCCAGAAATAAATCATGTCAACCAGGAGCTCGTGGCAGGTACTGCAGACGAAACAAGCTGGGTGCCACAGTTTATCATAGCCGGCCCTTTCAGCGTAGATGGCTGGGTCACCCTCTTTCATACTCTGTTTGCAGCAGTAGCAGGACTGAAAGGAAAGCCATCCAAAACAATAAGTCATTGTAAGACTGGCATTTCTCATCATCAGTGTCATAGGGATTCAGAGAAACAACTTCCAAGAGAAAAAATTCCTACTAAAATTAGTAATTTGTCCACAGGGAAAATAAGATGTCAGCATTTCCGGGAAATGGGATTTCTTGGCTTTCTCCAGGCTCTTCAAACCTAATTCTTGTGCCTTGCTGGTAAAGGAGCACTGTTTCCTGAATTATCACTTACAGAAAAAGGGCAACAATATTTTCACCCCAACTTTTTTTTTTTTAAAGATTTTATTCATTTATTTGACAGAGAGAGATCACAAGTAGGCAGAGAGGCAGGCAGAGAGAGAGAGAGGGAAGCAGGCTCCCTGCTGAGCAGAGAGCCTGATGCGGGACTCGATCCCAGGACCCTGAGATCATGATCTGAGCTGAAGGCAGCGGCTTAACCCACTGAGCCACCCAGGCGCCCCCACCCCAACTTTTAAGTGGTTCTCCCAAAATCATTAACTTAGAGCTTATTGGTATCTTCTCTCTCTCTCTCTCTCTCTCTCTTTTTTTAAACATGACTAAGCCTTATTGGTTAATGTGCTAATTGTATCTATGAGAAATATATTACACTAAATTTAGCCCTTATGTTTTGTTCATGTGTATCACAATTCTCTTTTAATTTCAAGGCATAAGAAAAAGACTTCAATTTCCCTCCTAAGAGAGATTTTTAAAAAGTAAGATTGATTATATAGCTGACCCTCCAACAACACAGGGCTTAGGGGTGCTGACCCCACACATAATCAGAAAGCTATGTATAAATTTGACTTCCTCAAAACTCAACTACTAATAGTCTACTACTGATTTGAAGCCTTACCAATAACATAGTTCATTAACACATATTTTGTATGTTTTATGTATTACATACTGAATTCTTACAATAGAGTAAGCTAGGAAAAATTATTATTAAGAAAATCAAATGGAAGAGAAAATACATTTATAGGACTATACTGTATTGATAAAAAAAATCTGTGTATAAGTGGATCTACACAGTTCAAACCCGTGTTTTTCAGGGTCAACTGTATATCCATATAAATTTGAATTATGAATTTTAGGCATGTTCTCACAAGCAAAACTGAATTAACCTAATCATACATTATTCTTGTTTATGGGAAGAGATAAACAATTAACACCAAAATTATGTTTGGAAACAGATTCTAGAGGAGCATGTTGTATTCCAGCATGACACCAATGCTAACTCCTATGTATACATAAAACTCACAATTACCCTTGGCAACAGAGAATCAGAAAATTGGCGTTAGATAGAGGTTTCAAATGTGATGATTTGCTAAAATAAACCTAAAATGAATTTTAATTTATTTCCTTCACTTACTCCTTTTGGAAACTGAGGAATGCCACCCCTCCCCCACACCCCGTAAAAAATATTCAAAGAATGGGAAAGAACCTGTAGAAACAGACCAGTTGGGCCAACACTAGGAGCTCTGTACTTACATACTGAGTTCTTCTGTGTTCGGCTGATTTGTCTTCCATGGCCCCCACAGCTGCTGTGGTGCTTCTATCCCCGCTAGGGATGTACATTCGGTTGGGGCCTTGAGCATCCATCTCACGGGGAAGTTTGACATCTCCTACTCCCAGAGCTTCGCTCTTATATTTCTTCACAAACTGTTCCATCTCCTTTACCTCTTTGGGAGACAACTCATGACACTTTGAAGGGTCCTGGTCGTGTGCAGGGAGCTGCTTTGCCAGCTGTTTCTTTCGGTACTGTGCCCCCTCTGAGCCTGCCACTGGCTGCTTCTCCTTGGGCAGCATCTGCATGTACTGCCTAGCCTGAACCACAAGGAGACCAGTGTTAACTGGGAGATGCCTTGGTCATCAGACAAGCAATATTTTATAACACACACCAGAAGCAAATTAAGAAAGAAGGGGGTTTTATCCATTTATAACAGTCTTTATAATATAAATATCGTGAGATGTTAACATAATCAAAAAAGGTATTGTAAATAGATTTAAGTTCAGTAAAAATAAATACATTTTTCTCCATGAAATTAAACCTTTGTTGTCATTGTATAAGAAGATTTTGGTTACTAATGTTTACTTGTGCTATATATACAAATGTATAATTACAAGAGAACACAAATTTTTAGCAGGCATGGTTAAATGTTTAGAATTGCCTATGGATCAAGAACATTTTTATCATTATATTAAAAAAGATATCATAAGATTCACTTGAATGATTTAACTAGTCTTCTTAAAAGACTTCCAAATGTTGTATTTGGTTGTTATAACAGTAAAAGGAGTTTGACACAAAATTACCTTTTTTTTCTTTACATAGTAAAGTATACTGTTAAAGATTTTTTGAGTTTTTTAAAAAATGACAAATTCTATTCTTTCAGATAGTCCTTGCTATATTAAGAGATACCTCTCAAGTATAAGCTAGAAGTTACTAGATATATACAAAACATGTTTTTCATCTAATTATTAAAATTGTCAGACAATTCCCTCAAAAAGGTTAACATACCTGAGTAGTCAGGAAAATTCTATGAGGTATCTAATTTTACTTTAAAAAACCAATAAGAGTTGGAAGTCAAAGTAATGGGAACCCCAGAAAAATAACAGACTTGATGTTGATTAGGTCACCAAAGGGACTGCCTTAAAAAAGTAGTCCCTGTAATTTAACAAACAGACTGCCCTTCCCCTTATTATTTACCAATGCCTGATTCTGGACAGGAGGAGCCCATTCATAGGTAACTGTATTGATGGAGACATTCTTCTTGGCAGCAACTGGATTCGTCAGTATCATAACATTACGTTTATACATGGGAATTCCATCTGATTTTAGCTTTGCAATCAGGGTGGTATATTTGGTGTCTTCAAAAAGTTTTCCCACTTTTCGATCCTCTTCATTGCTCAAGAGGACATCATGTTCTTCTTGGCCACACTTGCAGTTACGACATATTTTTCTATAATTTTGGAAATAAATTGGCAATAACTAATTATACCTAGTAAATAAGTAAGCATACTCATACATTTATAGTTTATAAAATACTTTTATACATGTTCTATATAATGGTATGGAAAGGCAAGCTATTGGGCAGGGATGATTCCAAGAAGCTATCCATAAATTTAAGCAAGGAAACAAAAAAAGTACCTTCACATTATAAGACTTCAAAAAGTTAGTTGTTTTTTATTTTTTAAGATTGTATTTATTTATTTGACAGAGAGAGAGAGAGAGAGAGAGATCACAAGTAGGCAGAGAGGCAGAGAGAGAGGGGGAGGCAGGCTCCCCACTGAGCAGAGAGCCAGATGTGGGTCTCGATCCCAGGACCCTGAGATCATGACCTGAGCCGAAGGCAGAAGCTTAACCCACTGAACTCCCCAGGTGCCCAAAAAGTTAGTTTTTAATTAAAAAGTGTACACTCAAGGGGGCATATCTGACCAAAGCCTCATCTGGTATTCCTCATTTTCTTAAATCAATAAGTAAATAGAATCACCAAAACACTATTACAGCAAGTTTCATATTTTATTGCACGGTAAAATTTCATAGCCATTACCTAAGTTTTTTGTTTTGGGATTTTTTTCTAAGTGAAAGGGAGGCTGACATAACTTTTCTGATCAAGGACTATAAAGCTATATGCAGCATTAGCTTTCCTCATTTCCTTTCCTGTCCCCTTGCTAATTTCCTTTCCTTTTCTTTCCCATGTCCTGTTTTCTTTCTCTTTCTTTCCTTTCCCTTTATTCCTTCAAACATTCACTGACCACTTACTATGTGCTCTCATATGTATAAAAAACCAGACAGATGAAAGTCTCTGGAGTTTCAGAGGAATGAAATGAAAGATACCACTAGATGAAAGCTACTGCTCTCTTTCTCCAATCTGGTCCAGCAGGTAATCATTCTTTCATGCAACTTACATGAACATCCATGTGCTTAACTTATATATAGCACTTAGCTAAGCTTATAGCAATGAACTTAGATTGATACACCCTACAACTGCATTTGTGATAGATAAGTACAGCATACTTTGAGAGGTCTAGTTTTTACTTAGAACTGGTGAGGAAGGGCTCCATAGAAATATTACTCCACAAGAAACTAACATTTAGGTTGAGATCTGAAGGATAATGAAACAAATATGGAGTGTGTGTGTGTGTGTGTGTGTGTGTGTGTGTGTGTGTATTTGAGATGGGATAAAGAAAGGAGAAGAAAAGCCTCCGAACACTGGGTAGAAAGTGTATTTGTGATGGTCCTGAATTAGGAAAGAGCTTGTGCCCTTAGGTCCCATAATCAGAGAAGGCTGGCATGGCTGCAGTGAGGTAAATAAATGGGGAGTGACAAGGTTGGAGAGGTAGGCAGGCATAAGATCATGCAGGAACTTGTAGGACACATTAAAAGATTTGGCTTTTACTATTAGAATAAGCAAGAGGCACTGAAGGCTTTTAGGTAATGGACTAACATGATTAGATCTATGATTAGATCTATCATTCTCAAAAACTGTACCACCTATTATATGAGAAGGGATTAGGGGTAGACATAATTAAAAGGAGTGAGACCAATTCAATTAACATGTCAATAGTGCATCCAGTTTGCATCCTACTACTGCTTTACAAGTGGAATTTATATTTTGGATGGTTATTGTTGTGGTCTAGGTATGATGTATTAGCTTAGACTACAGTATTTAACAGTGGAGATGGAAAAAAAAAAAAGAAGAACAGATCTCCTCAAAGGTAAAACTGACTAAACTTTGTGGTTGATTTGGACGTAGTGATGCTAAAAGGAAGGCCCAATCTGTGAGAAAATGAACCCAGGTTTCCAGGATGAGTAAGTTGGTGGAAGGAATATAACTATGAAAGAACAGATCTGAGATAGTTAGGAGGGGGGAAGCTGATCAAAGCTCTCCAAAATTCAACTATTGAAAAGTTCGAAATGTCTACAAAACAGGGTAAAGATATCAAGTAGATTGTAGGATATGTAGATCTGGTGTTAAAAACTGTAGCCTGTTAGAAAATATAAATTTGGGAGTCAGGGAGTGACACATTTGCATATAAAGTAAACAGATCACTTTCACTTCCTAG
The DNA here is from genome assembly GCF_963455335.1 of Martes martes. NCBI lineage: Eukaryota > Metazoa > Chordata > Mammalia > Carnivora > Mustelidae > Martes > Martes martes. Next base: position 75,002,698 of record NC_137899.1, on the reverse strand, counting down.
GCAAGAGTACAGGGAAAAGGTGGGGACTCAGGAAGGAGTCTGGCAGAGAAGCAAAAGCTGGAAAAGGTGACTGAGGAAAACAGAGAAGTTGAGAGACTTTGTGGTGTTAAAAACATAAGCTGGAAGTAAACACAGGGCAATGGTAGTATATAAATCAGAGGGAGGAGTCTGAGAATTTAAAAAAATTTGTAATATCCTTACATTGTTCAGGAAGATATCGAAGATACAGATTAACACTTGATGTTGTTAAGCATGCATATTAAGTTAACTAGATAACTAAAAAAGGACATATTACTATAATTTCTAAACTTAGAAAATGGAAGGGTGATATAAGATGCAAGTAATTAAACAGAAGGCAATAAAAGGAGAAAAAAGAAACGTAGAAGATTAGGACATGTAGAAAGCACAAATTAAGATGGTTAACATAATCCAAATATACCAACAGTCACAGTAAATGGACTCAATGCTCCAGTTAAAAGACAAAGGATTTCAGACTGAATAATACAACAAAATCGGACTCTATGCTACTTGGAAGAGACACTTAAAATTTAAGGACAAAGAAAGGATGAAAGCATAAGGATGCAAAAAGATAGATCAGGCAAATTCCAACAAAAAGTAAATTAGATAGTTATATTAATATCATATACTTTAGACTTTAATGCTCTTTAATGAGTATTAAAGAGAATCACTACATAGTGACAGAAGTTTAAAATCACCTCTATGATGTAACAAGTATAAAATTAATATAGTTTAATAACCTATTCAAAATATATAAGCAAAAATAACAGAACTTTAAGAAATAAACTCATTATAATAACACTAAAAAATTAGAAATAAAGATTTGAATAACGCACTAATCCTGATCAAGTAGATACATAAAAAATATCCTATCCAGTGACTGGAGAGCACTTCTTTTTGTGAACAGTTGAAACACTTCAGGAAACTGAACACATACTGAGAGACCAAGTCTCAAGAAATGCCCAAGGAATCACCATCAACCACATTATCTGATCAGAATATAAGTATGTTAGAAATCAACAGCAAAAAAAGAAATCAGAGAAGGAGACAAACCACAAGAGACTCTGGACTCCAGGAAACAAACTGGGGGTTACAGAAGGGAGGAGGGTGGGGGGATGGGGTAGCCGGGTGATGGGTATTAAGGAGGGTATGTGATGAGCATGGGGTGTTATATGCAACTAATGAATCACTGATTAAAAACCAATGATGTGCTATAAGTTGGCTAACTGAACATAATTTGAAAAAAAAAAGTAATTAGAAAGTACTTTTGAAAGACTCCTTCAAAATTCAATATTGAAACAATCACAATAGAAATTAAAACAAATGACATTTTAAGGAAAAAAGAAAACAAAACTATTACTTCTTGAAATGCAGAACACAACTGAGGGGGTGCTTAGGAGAAAAGGCATAGCTAATATGCTCAAGCTGGAAGGACAAAAGAATAAAATTAGTAAGTTTAACTCAAGAAATTAGGAAAAACAAAGAATAAGCCTAAAGAACATGGAAGGTAATAAAAATAGCAGAAACTAATAAAACAAGTATTTGCTTCTTATAAGATACAGGGGAAAAAAAGAAAAGCATTCCATACATTTTAACATCTCTTCTGACTGCATTTTGCTTAGTAGTTTTAGCTCCAGAAGGAAAACAGACAGAATTTTAGGAAGGGTTTCTGGGAAAAAGTCCACACTAAACATACATCATATTTAGTGCATTTGTTTCATCAAGAAAGCAATCTTGCCATCACTTCACTCATACAGTCCTGTGGGTACTAATCAGAGCAGTAAGAAAAATCAAAGAAAGTGAAGTTATAAGGATTCATCAGAAAGGAGGAAATTAAACCGCTATTAATCACAGATACTATGACTGATCATATAGAAATGCATTAACATCAGTAAGAGTTTAATAAGTTTTCTGGATTTAAAATAAAATTGGATTTCTCTATACCACTTAAGTTAGGAAAAAAACAACTAAAAATTCTTAAATGAATCTCTTTGCCAAATAAATTATTAAATGATTATAGATTTTTGTGTTTTGTTTTCTTAAGGTGAGGTATCAAACTAAAAATATTAGATTTGACTTGTGCAGTCCAGAGACAGAGTCAGAGATATAGGGGGTGGGGAGGCAAACTAATTTCCTTGTGCACACATTGGTTAGAAATCTTTATTTGGTAAGAATGTGCTGAAGAGTTTTATTCTAGTTCAGCTATAAAAGACTCTTAAATCTGGTTATCTCATACTCCCACCCAGTGGAAAGGAGCATCTTATTCTACTACAGTATGTTCTTTATTCTTGTTCTTCAGTTAACAAAAACAATATAATCATCCATAAAACTATCACACTGCTTTTGGTCCAAGTTTAAAATCATACCTTCCTGAGAAGACTTTAGTTCTTTAGGGGTGGGAATTTAGTTCTTAATATAGATAAATAGATCCTTATATGGCTGTGAACTATGGCATGCATCCTAATAATTAGCAAAGTGGTTGACTAAAGAAGGGAGTAATAAAGTCACAAGGATATGTGATGAAGGATGTGGACTTCCTCTGGAAATGTTTATTATCCAGTTCTACTCCAGAAGAACATGTGCACCGTAAAATAAGGGGAGTTAGATTTTAGAATTTGAAAGACAAAAAAATATGTGAAATAAAGTCTGGTGGCTTCTAAAGCATGAACTATAACAAACTATAGAATAAATAAGTTCTATTTACTATGAAAGCATTATATATATGAAAAGGTGTATTAGCCAATGATATAAGAGCCATCTCTATACTTTTTCTTATTATTTGTTCTGGCTATTCTTGGAAGGTTTACGTTCTGAGAATATCCATCTTCCCCATCCATTCCTTCACCCATCCACATACCCTTATTAAGTAGGTAAAATCAGGTTAAAACAATATACCAATAGCAGCAGTGATGAGGGGAAAAAGAGGTTTTCAGTTTTCTCAGTGGGGAAAACCCATGATTGATTCATGATAGCTTTCAAAGTCACACACACATTATAAACCTCATCTGCATCCTTGCGGCAGCACGGTGTCTGCAGTAATAGAGCATTTGGCAGGAACAGGACTGAGGGGTGGAATGGTTCTTTCAGTTTGAGTTGTCATCACTAAGCAGCTGGAGTGACCACATCCCTTTGGGACCCCTTACCAAACCACAGTTCAAGAAAGAGACCTATAAAATCTGGGCCAGGTGTCAAGAGCTATCCATTATAGAAGTCTATGCTATTTACTAGTTCAAAAAATTATTTTAAATAATATGGGGGGGATTAGTCTACAGTGTTTTACATTTGAATCAACTATTTAAATTGGAAATTTTTATTTTTACAAATCTCTCTTAAGAACTTTTATTTATTTATTTTTTTGGTTTTATTTTTAATGTATTTATTCATTTAAGAGAGAACACACATCAGCAGGGGAGGGACAGAGGGACAGAATCTCCAGTAGACTGCGCTGAGCGTGGAGCCCAATGTGGGGCTTGATCTCACAACCCCAAGATCATGACCTGAGGGAAAATCAAGAGTCTGACACTTAACCAACTGAGCCACCCAAGCGCCCTCTTTTAAGAACTTTTAAAGTCATTAGGAAGATATCCAGTAAGTTTACCTAAAGGAAAATTTTGTTGAGAAATCAGGGGAGAAAAGGATATCATTATCTTGGTACCCAAGAAAAGGTCTGAGACTGAGTAGGACATTTATTACAGAATTATCTTCAACCTAAAATCATCCAGATCTTATTCTTTGTAAGAAAATGAAGAATTTAAAAAAATTGGTTTTATGCCAACCTAAAACAAAACAAAAATGCCATGGGTGAGCACAGTAGTACCCATGTGCTGGGGCAATGTTTGTAAGGTTTGTTTAATATCTTTCCTCAGATGCTTCACCTGTAACTTTTGATGATTTATGCAGACAAATAGTTTGTTTACTACATTTATATGAGCTATACCAATTTGATAACAATTTTTGAAGGAGTTATAAGTCAGTCACCACACTTAGCACAGTTGCCAAATCTCTAAATCTTCTAACCTATCCTTCCTATAGAGCACTACTCAAATTCTCCATAGGATGTTAATAAAAGTTAGATTGGGGAAGAAAGAAGGGAAGTGAATTCAGAATTAAGTTTATTTAAAAGAGTCTTTTTTATAACCTTTTAAAGAAAGATGCAAATGTAATCTGATAGACCAGGAAGCTCTAAGGTATGGGGGAGTAGGGTTATTTGTACTAAAAAGTTCTTTGTACAAAAAGTTTAGGGTGTTAACACATACACATGAAAAGGTTAATATGCATGACAAATTAGAACTGTATACTCACATTTTTATATTTCAACTTTGGATTTCTTGAGTTAAATCCAGGAGATATACCAAAATTTAGCAAAAGCACTGTCTCAGAAAAATACAGAGATTTACAGTTTCAAGCTGAAAGCAGGCAAGATACTATTTTTCATCCCCCATACCCCCCAAAGGGAAATTATTTTTGTATCACTCTTTGTAAAAAATATTATTTTTACAAGGCAAGTAGTAACAACTGGAGTGCTTTGACATGCTGCCAGCATCCACAGAGATTTAAAGGTATGGTCACGGCACAGCTACAAACCATATTTTAAAAGGGTTGGAAGCTGCCGTTTTATAACAAGGATATACTTATATGGACTTAAGCATGGGCCTCTGTTACAGGATTCCATGCAAGGATTAATCCATTTATGGTGGGAAATTTTTAGTTTTCAGCCAGCCCTAAACCAATCAAATTCTCTGGACAGATGTGTGCTATATTCAAGTAACACTTTTCTTATAAAATGCCACTATCTCAATAGAAGGATTTATCAAAGATAAAAGACTCATTCTATTACTTACATGATGAATAACTATTATTCTAATGATATTACTATACTTTCAAAATGAAACGAATGACTATAAATTCAAAATCTTGGGTTTGTGTCCTAACATCTCATAAATATTTTTTAGCTCTAGATATTACTTGGAAGTGTGTCCAGAAGACAGCAGTTCTTATTGAGTAAATATCAGGCATCCTCACCCTTTTATTTTTCTCTAGTCTTGTCATTACTGATGCAGTGAAGAAAGAGAGAGCTCACAGTTAAAGCATCATTGTTCACAAAGACGTATATGTCACAAAAGCACCACACTGTAGAGAAGACAGCCTGATGCAGCCCCCAAAGGTCACTGATCACGAGCATAGGAACATGGGTTTTAGTTTGTGTTCTGCCTTGTAGAAGGTGGTGTGATGAGGAAGGTTTTGGCAAAAAATTTGGGTCCAAATTCCAGCTCTGCTGTCTATTAGCCATGGCTCTGGTAAGTCATTTAATTTCCCTAAATCTTTGATTTCTCATATATAAAATGGAATACTATCACTTACTTCAAAGGGTATTATGAAGATTAGTTACAATCAGGGACATAAAATGCTGCGGTAAGCAGAATTCTAAGATGGCCCCTCTGACCTGTACCCTCTGGTGTTACCCCCCATGATTATGTTACTATATATGACAAAGGGAGATTATCCAGGTGTACCAAATCTAATCACATGAGCCCTTTGAAAACAAATTTTCTCTGGCTGGGCACAGAAGAGGAAGCCCGAGAGATTTAAGGCCCAGAAAGGATTCTAAGCGCTGTTAGTGACTTTGAAGACAGAGGTGGCCTTGTGCCAAGGAATGTGGGTCGCTCCTAGAAGCTGGGAACAGCCCCTGACTGACAGCCAGCAAAGAGACAGGGACAACCTACAACCACAGGAAATGAAGGAAATGAATTCTACCAACATCACAAATGAGTCTAGAAGCAAATTCTGACCCCACTTTCCAGATTAGAGCCCAACCTGGCCAAAACCTGCTTTCAACCTTTTGAAATCCTAAGCAGAGAATCCAGCTAAGACTGCCTTGATTTCTTGCCTAGAGCATAAATGGAATCCATTAATAAGTGTTGTTTTAACCTGCTAAATTTGTAGTAATTTTGTTATGCAGCAATAGAAAATGATTACAAGTGCTTATTAGTGTGTGACACATAAGAAATTTCATAAGCTATATTTCTTATTAATATCTAATAGGCTCAGACAAGTCATTTTAACTTCCTTGGGTTTTAGGTCTTTAATCTAAAAAATAAGGTCTGACTAGCTAAGTTCCAAGTTCCCACTCTAAACTTCCATAAGTCTAAGAATTCATTTTTAGATGAATTCTCATTAATTCACTTTCTACAACTGTTGTAACACACCTTGAACAGGCAATCATGCCTGCTGGATCTCTTCCTTTCACTCTCCAGATCCATTCTGCACCCTTCTGCACAGTACCCTGAGCCATGCTCTAGGAGGCTGTCCCCAGCATTGGAAGATACCAGCAGGAAATCTGAGTGATGAAGAACAGTGAGGTCTAAGGATTTATTTCCTGGCTTCCTACACGTGTACAAGGTGCTCAGGCCAAAAATGACCCCTTACTTTACTTGGGGATATGCAGAAGCAGGGAAGAAGGTGCCAAGGACTGAAATGTGCCACCCCAATCCCCTGATTCGTATGTTGAGGCCCTAACCCCTAGTGTGATGTATTTGTAGATACAGCTTTTGGGAGGTAAATTTAAATGAGGTCATAAGAGTAGGGCCCTAATCTGATAGGATTGGTGGTTTTGTAAGAAGATGAAGAGAGAAATCTCTCCATGTGCATGCACAGAGACACGTGAGGACACGGAGAGAAGGTGGCTGTCTGCAGCAAGAAGAGGTTTCTCACAGAACCCAGCCATGCTCGGATACTGAACTTCTTGCACTTTCAGCCTCCAGAACTAGAAGACACTATGTCTCTGTTGTTTCAGCCACCCAGTCTACAGGATTTTGCTATGGGAGCCTGAGCTGACCTAGACAGGGAGTAAGGAAGGGTTCTCAGAGGTAATGCTTGATCTGAGACTTGAAGAATAGGAGGGACTTTTTGTTTCATGATGGTAAGATGTAGGGTCTTTCCAGCTAAAAGAAACATACACACATACACAAAAAAAAACCTATAAGAATTTCAGGGAACAGCATGTAGCTCAGCAGCTGATGCACAGAATGCTTAGAAGGGAAGCAGGAGAGGAGACTACACAAGCAAGCAGGAGTTGAGGTTTGAGGTCAAAGATTTTGCCTAAAGGATCAAGCCCAGTGGGAAAGCAATGAAAGTTCTTAAGCTATTGGGAAGTACACAGTTGTATCCGTTTTCAAGACCATTCTATGGCTGCATGGAAGTCAGATTGCTAAAAAGTGCAGAATAATTTAGCTCTGATTTTTATAATGTGCCCCATGAAGCCCTAAGGGTCCTAGAAGTCAACGGTTACCATGAAGATGGAAGAGGAAGCTCAGTGGACAGGATCCTAGGGCTCTACGTCTACTTTAATCACAGCAGTTCTATGGCCCTGGACCAGACCTAGACTGTTCATTACACTGAGGACAACTGGCCTGGCATATTTTACTTCAATGACTGTACTAAAAATGGCTCATCTGGAGGTCAAAGGCACCTGCCCTCTAGCCTTCCAGTTATGGAGAAAAAGTCAGGGAATTATCAAGAATTTTAAGAGAGAAATGTGTCTGGATTCATGCCAGGAATAAGACAGAACTACTAAGTAATATCTTCTGGACAAACCGTATAAAACTCAAGTGAGGTTGGAGACTGTGGCAGAACCTTAGTCTATTAGGGCTCCTAACAGATTCTCAGAGAATACCAAGGTAAGTAAATGGAAAAATTAAAATTAAAAAGTGATTTTCATGCTACAGAAGTCAGCTCTTCTCTGACATTTTTATCTCAAAGTCTCAGATTATAGTCTGGATAGACTAGAAGAGAAGAGAAAAGAATACAGTCTGCAATAGAAAAATCATACAGCACAAACAAGAATTACTCCAAACTAACCTTCTGCTTTAGAGAAAAGATGCTATCACTTAGGAATGCTACCACTTAGGAATGAGCTTTAAAAATGTCATTAGCAGTTTTTGGCAACTGTAGTCAACATAAAAAAAAAATTTTTGATTGTACAGTAAGAATCATGCCCAGCAGAGGGCAGTGCGGCTCTCTACACAGCCCACAAGTAAATGGTGTGCACCTTATGAGCTCAAGTATTCTAATCCATGCAATCTATTTTGTGTCTAGTGACTTTACCTTTCAAAACCATAACAGACATGCTGCCTAACTGCTATTTCCCTTGAAAAGGGGGCACAGGGAAGAGCCATGAAAGTCTTGTAGTTAAAAACCCTGTTGTTAAAAACCTCCCTGGAAAATTTTAGCTCCCTACAAATAAAGACCTGTACCATCAATTCTTGGCAAGCTGAGGTTTCTGTTGCCTTCACTATTTATTTATTTATTTATTTATTTATTTTTAAAAGATTTTATTTATTTATTTGAAAGACAGAGATCACAGTAGGCAGAGAGGCAGGCAGAGAGAGAGAGGGAAAGAAGCAGGCTCCCGCTGAGCAGAGAGCCCAATGAGGGGCTCGATTCCAGAACCCTGGGATCATGACCTGAGCCAAAGGCAGAGGCTTTAACTTACTGAGCCACCCAGGCATCCCTGCATTCGCTACTTAAAACTGTCTTTGTTTCCTAAAACTTGCTAAATGAACTAACTTTAAAAAGAGCCTAATATCTCAAATTTTGTTTACATTCTCCTTTATTTACATTGTATACAGTCCCAATAGCAGATTAAATTTTTTATTCTAGAGTTTTCTATGGAAATATGCAGTACAGAAGTGGTTCTCAAGTTATTTATTCTAATAAGGCATCTGCCATCCTAATAATGTATAGTTGATGACTAACTTTTTATCCTCGTCCTAATGATGTATAGTTGATGACTTTTTTCTTCTAACAATAACATGCTGATTCTAACTTTGAACAGATTTATAAACTACTATTACAGTCCTTGACAGCCACTGATGAACAACACTTATATTCTTTATAAGAACAGGTTTAAAATAGTAATTTTTAGATTTATATGACCTACTATCACTTTAAAATATGTAAATAAGGTCTACACAAAATTCACATTTTTGTTTTCAAAAATTCACATTTTTGATCCACTAACATTTGTCTGCCATGTATGTGCACTTGATTCAAGCTAAGACCATGGAAATGAATTATTTTTTTAATTTAAGTGTTTCAAAGTTTCTCAGTAGTAAATTTATAGCTGAAAATTTCAAAGAGCCCTTAGGTTCAAGTCTACATCCACATGAATGCTTAATTAAGCATATTTATTGTTTGTTGCAAATATACAGATAAGATGTGCAAAGTTACCAGTTTTTAAGAAAAGAATAATAATTAAAATAAACAGTGACAGATTACCATAAACTTATTTGCCACTCAGAAAAGAGACATATTCAGTAATCTAAACTCATAGAAAATCTGAAGGACAGCAAATAAACAATTCCAAATATAGTTACTATGATCTAATTAGCTCAGTCACACTTAATGATAGGAAGACAAAATAGATTTTTTTTAAATTTATTTCTTAGAAAAGACTATGACAGATCTACCTCTTAGCAACCATGCTAGAGAATTTGCAAGAGATCTGTACTTCCTGAGGAAGCAGTGTCAAAGAGCAGAAATTATTCATGTGGTTGTAGTTTTTAGAACATTACCTCCAGAAGTGTAGTTCGAATCCTTCACATTTTTCTTTGCATTTTAAACAGGGGGCTCCAAATCCTTGCTCATGACCTAAGCCCATCTGTTAAGGAGAAAACAATGTGTATTATAATAGTTTTTAAAAATCTTATAAATTCAATAAATTCCACTTACCACTCCTATTGCTATAATTTCAAACAAATCTTTTATGAATATCACATTATTTGGTTAATGATGACACTTAGATACGGATATGGGGACTATAAATACCTACACAACATACCTTTAATTCTTACTGGCTTTTTCATGAAAAGCACCAGAATACAATTGTGTAGAAGACTATAAATACTGTAAGTTGCAAAGAAGTCATAAATTTATCTCTTTGGCTACTACATGCCCTGTATACAATAGGAACAGGAAGCAAAGAGCCAGAGCTCGGAAAGCAAGTCTGCCCCCAATTAACATATTTTGCAGCAAACAAGGAATATGAAAAAGGTTTTAGGAATTATGATTAAAATAATATTATTTCATTTTATTATTTACTATTGATTTATTTTATTAATATATGACCAATTTTATCATTTATAATATCACATTTATTATATTCAAAATATTATTTATTATAAGTATAATAATAATAGCAACAAGCATACATTGAATACCAGAAATAGAAGTAAGCACGTACCTAAATCTTAAAAAATCTCATAAAATGCTTATAAAGTAGGCAATATTATTCTCTATTTTAGAGATGACAACTGAAATTCAGAGAGGTTACAGAACTTGTTTAAGCTCAAAGTGTAAATAAATGGTAGAGAAGTGATCTGGGTCCAGGTCTTTCTGACTCTGAAGCCTGTGCTTTTATGCCTAGGGTGGGAATAGAAGGGATGTACTATTGCCCTTATTATAGCAAACTATTTTTTAATTGTATTAAACAATAATTCTTGGGAACTTGCTGAGACATGACTTAATAAACAGAAAAGGAGAAGGTGCAGATAAGGGAAGGACACAAGAAGGTCATGAAAGCTCTTTTACCCAACTATTGATATTAGAGTAAAAAAGACCAGCCCACTTTACATCAGCACATTGGCAAATCACCAGTGACCAGGTCACTCTGTATTTTAAATATCACATCAGTGACTGCTGACAAATTTGTTACCACCTAGTGCCTGGAGTAAGAGTTCAAGTTGTGTTTTTGCTATGCAATCCAAACCACACTGTTACTTGTTCCTTGAAAGATCAGTCTGACCATGCCCTCAAGTTTAGATGAAGCCCTTCCTTTTTTTCTGAAGAAAATGACCACAGCCTCTTACCATAACTAAGGTGTACTCAGCTGCTCAGGGGAAACGACATTAATTTTAAGTCAGGTCATCTCAAGCCTACTCTCTAAAGGTGATAAAAATCTGTCCAGTACTAACTAAACTTCATCACTTTTGCCATGTCCCCATTACCAATCTTAAAAAGATTTTGAAGTTGTATGCTTTAATACTAGGTGACACTTTCTCTTGCTTGCTTGCTCGTTTTCTTGCCTTTTTTTAGGGAATCAAATTGTTTCCTTGTCACTGATGATCACAGCTCACAGTACAGAAATAGAGTGGTTTAAGCAAAAGAGAGAGAAACCCATTATTTGAATTTTCTTTTCTTTTTTAAGAATCTATTTATTTATTTGAGAGAGAGAGAGAGAACATGAAGGTGGTGTTAGCCAGATGCCGGACTCGATCCCCGCACCCGGGCATCATGACCTGAGCTGAAGGCAGACACTTAATTGACTGAGCCACCCAGGCACCCCTGAGTTTTCTGGTCTTTATAAGGAATGTGATTAAAGAGTTTTCTCCATTACGAAATCCAGACTAAAATGAATGGCAAATCTAAAAAAGGGTACTCTTTTTTAAGCTCTTTCTAATTTTCCATTACAGGAAAGTTAACAATCCTGAATTCATCAGGTGTATGGATTTCCTTCACAGGGTATTTCATGTATTCCTACCAAACTCTGATCCCAAATAAAAATTAAGATGACATTATTAAGGCTTAATCACATAGTTTAGCTTAAATCAGCTGCTTCTAAACTCTCTTGTATATAATTCACAGTAAGAAATACGTTTTATCTCATAACTGAGATATGCACACACACATGAAATTAAATGTCCACAAATTCCTACCTGCTTTCCAATCTGAATCACCCGGACTGAGCAACTCCGGCCTTAATAAAATACTACAAGCACACTGGAAAAATAGCACCTCATTCTCTAATTCTGAATGGAACTTGGAAGCTTAGCTAATATAACTAGAACCCCAATTAGTCAGCAGAGGTTTTACACTAAGGCCCAGTGCTGTTCATTGCCAACTTAGAAAGTCAGCATTGGAAAGGGGCAAATTGTTTCTTTTCTACCTGCTTTTTATCTTTTTACAATAGTGATCAGTTTACCTATAGAATTATTAAAACTGGTGATGTTTCATGAACGTATCTTCTAAAGTGGCCCACATATTCTTATTGCTAGACAGGTCTAGGCATCCCCCGGATGTAAGAGGTCAGGAAACTCAAATCAAGAGGAGGGCGGTTGATGGCACAGCCAGTCAACAGCTTGCTAACCTAACACTCCTTGTCAGGTCGGTACTCCACTGCACTGCGGGTGGACCTCCGCAGAGCATCGGGTGCAAGCCCTTCAGTTTTCCAAAGATTCCCTGGCCCATTTCTGCTTCAAGGAAAAGGACTACAAGCCTCTAAATGCAGATGACTGAGAGTTTTAGAATGGGAACGTACAAATGTGTCAGGAAGGCTGGGGAGGCTCTTTTGAACAAATGATGCTTGAACTGAGCTGAAAGGATGAGCAGCACCTGACTCGGCAGAGGGAAAAGCACATTTAAGGCAGAGGGGACACCTGATGTCAAGGTCTGTGACAGAAGAGGGCATTGTTAGAGCTGGGACACCTTAGGGCACTCGAAAGGTGATCAAATCAGACTTGCAGCAGGCTGGAGTGGGCTTTTTTTTTTTTTCTTTCTCCTTTTCTTTTCCTTCTCCCAAGGAAGAAATAATATTCTGAGGATGAGACTGGTAAGGAACAAGCACTAGAGGAAAGCCATGCAGGCAATGGAGGGGATGGGTGGGGACTGGGGGAGCAAGAGCACCCCTCAAGCTTGGCTAGCTGTGCACAGAGCCCCCTCTGTGGAGACCAGGAACCTGGCTCTGAACAAAGCAGTCATTTGAGGAGAGGGCTCTGCAGCCTACCCCAGAGAGTTCAGAAAGCACTGCTCCAGGGTCCCGCACGCCACTGTCCCGCCCCCCCACCCCCACCCCCGGTTTGAGCCTGAAAGGCCAATGAAATCTCTATCTAGGTTCCTTGGTCCAGTACAGGTTATGACTACCTGAAGAGAGTGGCCCTCCCACCTTTCCAAACACATACACTTTCATTTTCCCCAGATGCTCAGACACAAGGAGGGAGGCGAATCTGAAAATATCACAGAGAAGGAACGAGTAAATGAAAGAGAGTGGAATGAGATCACGGCAATATGATACACTCTCCTGCCATAATTCAATGAAAGCAGTTCTAATTAAAAATAACATACAAATGAAAAAGACACCTAGCTTTCAAAACCATTGTTCATAGCTAAAGGGATTAGAGAGAGTTTCAGACTGGAAATAAAGTTGTTTTCCTAGAGGAATTTCATTAAATTATTTTATAGCTATTAAGTATTTAACTATAAAACTTGAACTTCCTTGAAATCCAGCAATAAAGATCTCCAACCTATGCCACTTCTTGGGTGAGACCTTCTTCATGTTCTGACTCTCTTTATCAACCTCTGTTAGGATAAAAAGGCACAATGCCACTAGTAACAAAGATACATGGTTCATACTCTAGTGTTTTCCCTAGTGTTTGCCCAGGCCCACACCTAGAATGCAATGTGTTCTCTAATCCTGTTAATTCCGATTAATATGAGAAAACTGCACCAGGGCGGACATATCTCTACTGGTGTGAGGCAAACTTCTGTTTCTGTTTCTACCAGAACTTTGGCATTTAGGCATCTGCTATCCTTCCCTTCACAAGTCAAACATATTTCAGATGAAGGAAAGTGTGCTCATCCTACTCAATAACAAAATGAGTTTCCGAGCCAGAGCTGCCCCAGGCACAGTTTCTCGGGTCCTATTCCCAGGCCTCTTTGGGCAGAGGTCACAGGAGCTGGGATTCCCCCAACTCTTCCAAATCTTAGTCCAACGGTCTGGAACTCCATTATCCTCAGCCAGTTTCTCTCCCTCCTTCACTTTTGTGTTCAGGATTCCTGGAAGCGCAGGATCCCGGATTCTTCTCCCTATATCTCTTCCATCTCCTTTATCCTCAGCACAGGCTGCACCTTCTGGTTAGCATCCTTGTGTCCTCAAGGGCCCTGGCTGCGACTCTTAGATATCCAGATCATATAGGTTAGATTCTGCCCAGGCATCTGGGCTTGAGAATTCTTGGGGAGGGGTAAGAACAGGGAAGGCGTTATTTAATGATACCCGGGATGTGTGCAGGGGAATGTGGGAGGGAGTGGTGAAGGGGAGGGGGCACCCAGAAAGTACTGGCTCCTCGGCTAAGGCAAGTGAAGCTAAATGAAGTCCAGATCCCTGGACTAATACAAACACCAAGATATGTGTGCTCACATGTAATAACATGTTGTGAGAATTAGCTATGCCAGGTATTAAGGAAATGATCAAGATCTACATGGCTAACCAGAGAACTGAAAATGCAAAAGGACTGAAGGGAGTCAGGAAAACTGTGATCTGGTCCTAAGGTGTCACTGCCAAGTCCAGTGATTTCAGAAGTCATTTTTCTTCTCTGAGCTTCTTCGTGTAGACAATGAAGGAACTGAGTTAGATCAATTCTAACAAACTTTTAATTCTAAAATTATGACTGAAAATCAGATTTCAGATTAACTTGATCTGAATTTGTTATTCGGCATGGTTTTCTGCTCAACATTTAAACACTAAATAGACAATAGTCATTTGAGAAAGCTGACAGATTATTGGCTCCTATAGGTCAGAATCATTTGGAATTCAGTCTGGAAGAGTAGTTTATAAAGGAAACAAAAAATTTAAGTTCTGAGGGATAAGACACAGTTCTGTTGCATGTAATTATTTTAGCAGCAAATGTGATATGGTATTCCCTGCAGAGTCAACACTTGGTGCGTTAAAAACACATGTTTTTCATAAGCACACAGGTCCCAAAGCTCTCTACTTACTTCATGTAATTTTAGTAACACTTTCTGGCCAGTATCAATACAAGGATATAACAGATTAATTTCTCTTCAGTGTCCAAAAGAGCAAATCCTTTGGGTTGACTATATTTGGAAAAACTACAGTCAGGCTTTGGGAATACCTATCAAAGTTCTTTCAGAAAATAAAAATGACTCTATAGTATTTATCCTGAAATACTAGTCTTAGACAAATAAGATTTTAAAAATATCCTTAACTAGGGGCGCCTGGGTGGCTCAGTGGGTTAAAGCCTCTGCTTTTGGCTCGGGTCATGATCCCAGGGTCCTGGGATCGAGCCCCGCGTCGGGCTCTCTGCTCCTCAGGGAGCCTGCTTCCTCTCTCTCTGCCTGCCTCTCTGCCTGCTTGTTATCTCTGTCAAATTAAAAAAAAAAAAAAATGTCCTTAACTAAAGGTTCCAGATCCTGAACTTACATTACCATGATTTATGCCTCAAAACATCCCTTGTCCCCTGCTTATTCTAGGGTAAAAAATAGGAATGGAATCAATTTCACCATATTCATAATTTCAGGTAACCAGATAGGTTGGCAACATTTCAAGTGACCCTGCTGACCAGGAAAGAGTATTGTATGTCAGATACTTTAAAGAAAAAAGAAAGAAGGGTAGGGAACATCTGGTATTTCAAACATGGTCTGAATTGATTTGGAGATAATTTGAGTCTGGAAGATATTATGCAGTATTCAGGGTGAGATCATCTGATTCATGCTGTTTTCATAACCAAATATCCCTCTGGAGCAAAGAATCATATGTGGTTACTAAACAAGCAAGTGTTACTGAGACTTCTTTAATCATTTTGGAATGAAGCAGACCTAGGTAGATTATAGGAAATATACATATCTTCTCTTTCTCTCTGTACATGTGCATGTTATTTACCTACTTATCACATATGCAGACATACATATATTCATATTACAGTCTTAAAGAAGCATTTTAGATCTCGTTCAAAAAAATGAATATTCTGAACAAAGGAACAACATTTCCAAAAAAATAATTTCTCTCAGCACATGGCTCTTTTAAAAACCGGGTGTGATCTGGGAAGTTCCCCCAACCTGAATCTATTTGATTCATTGGTGACACAAAAATTTAAATTGTTTTAGAATTTTTGTTCATTGGCTGCTTCCCAATCCCTACCAAGATTTGCAGTACCCACCCCCAACCCCCAGAAAAAGATTAGGTTACACAGAAAACCAGACTTAAATATAAAAACAGAGGCATCCTTCAACTTTTGGGTAGTTTGGTAAATTTCTTAGATGAAAATACAAAGAAATACTTTATGATTAAGAGCTACTATTAATCATTTCTAGCAAAATTGCTATATCTTTTTTTTTTTTTTTTTTTTTGCTTGCAAGAACAAAAACTTTCCATCTCTCATTTAAGTTCGACATACTTAAAAGGAATAAGGAAGAAAAAGTTGTCACCACTCACTTGGTTGTACAAGCTGGGGCCCAGAGTCGTCCTTGTCCCTGTCTAGCCATGCTTACTATGCTCCAAGTCTTGCTGGTCTCTCCTCTAAATACTCCACGTTTATTCCCCTCACCGCCACTCCACTGCTCAGTTTCACACTTCTATCATGTCAACCTGGGACCACTCTCCTCAATGATCACTCCCTTTGATGGTGTCTTACTGCCACTCTCAAAATTATTTTAATAAAATCTAAAGGTGATTACAACATTCCCCTTGTTAGATGCTTTTACTTAGTTCAATGAATTCCACAAGTCTTAACATGGCAGAGAAGGTTGTTTTCAATCCACACCTCTCTCTTGTTTCTTCTACTCTCTTCCTCACAAAGCTCTGCTTCCCAAAGGAGCTTCTCCCCTTTGTTGGATCTCATTCCTTCTCCTCCCTCTAGCAAAATCCTACTTTGTGCATACCCAACTCAAACATCAGTTACTATGCGATGCCCTTCTTGGACTATTCTCAGCCAAGTACTATAGTCCCATCAGTCTATTACTTAGTCCTTTTTTACTGTGCTATGACTGTTTAACCTCAGTTTACCCCATTAGATTACAAGTTTCTCGTTCATATTTGAATCCTCATGCTTGCCACAGGGCCCAAACTTGACAGAAATGCCAGAAAGTTTTATTTAATATTTGCCTTAATTATCTAATGACCTTTAACATAGTACTTTTATCTCACAAGTTCACATAGTACTTTTACCCCAGGAAATCCCATTGGATTTCAAAAAAGAGAGAGAGAAAAAAAAAAAAGCAGCTCTCGTAGGGCTAGTTATTGCCCAGCATGGTTCTAAGATGGATCATCTCATTTTATCCTTGCAACAACCCTATGAAAGTCTCTGAGATACTCTTAATTATCATCTGCATTTTCATCCAGATGAAGAAACCAAAGCAGAGAATTTTTAATTTGTCCCAGGTTAATTAACTTAACTTAATTTTTAAGTTGCATTGCAGAATGCCTATTCTTTACCATTAGTGCCTAAATGTAGGTCATGAACATGGAAAGATCCTGGGTTAGATAACTACTTAGTAAGTTAGTTTTTTAAAAATAGAAATAAATAGAATATTTAACTTGAGACCAAGGATTATAGCTCAAGAATAGAATAATCAATTAAGGGTCTTTAGTTATAAGATACGACTTATACAGAAGCAATTGGGAATAAAACTCTTCACTGTAGATTCTAGGATTCATTTCCATATTCCTTCAGTTTTTCAGTGCCGTAAGTGCAAAGCCAGAGCTCTACATGAATCTGTATCATAAAATTCACTGTGAGCCAAATGGACCGACATTTTTATTCACACACAGTAGTAAACCATCACATAGATTATTGTGTTAGGGAAGAAAAGGAAACAAGTGATCTCTTTCAACCTAAATAGTTTATACTAAATTATATTCTGGAGGTACTGTGTCACTCTTCCTGGAACTTTAACAAATTAAGTAGATAACTCCCACTCAATCTGTCCCTACATTTTTTTAAGGCAGTACCAGAATCAGGTAAGCAACATACGGACTGTCACCAAGGCAACTTGTCTACTTCAGTCTGAGATGTAATCAGGTGACAGCAGATCTTCTAAGACATCTATACAATTTCAATAAATATGATAACTTTTTGACAAAGATCAGAAGTAGATCCTGCTGCTTTTTTTCTAGTTCCGATAGGATACCTTGAAACATTTCTAACTACACTTTTTCTTCATGAGCAGTGGTGGTTGTGATGGTGGAGCTAAAAGTACCTCACCACCATTTGTTAAGGTGTTAGCACTGCCAGGCATAGCACATATACCATCCCATTCAGTTCTCCAGACAAGCTATGGCAAAGTGTTTTCTTTCCTGTTTCACAAAGAAGGGAAGTAGGACTTGGACAGATTGAGTAATTTGTCCAAGGCTGCCCAACTAGCAAGTGGCAGAACTGAGACTTGAATCTTAGCAATTATAACTCCAAGTCCTGAGCTCTTTACTCCAAAGCCATCATTTTTCCTTCTCCAAAATGAGAGTTTGAAGATAAATAATAATTTAAATAAGTAATATTTCTCATCTGTAACTTCTCTGGAACATTTGGTTTTGATCTGAAAAACTGTCTATTCCTCACTAGCCGGGAGCTCCTCCTTCCTGGACAAATGTGAGACTGGTTATAAGGAACCTGAACGTCTGCACACCAGCTGCACTAACACTGAAGGCCCTGAGGTGATTATTCACACATGCAGAAGGGCCTGCAAAAGAATGGGGTGCAAGTCAAGGAAAGTCTCCAGGGTCCTGACACAAAATAGGTCTCTTCCAAAGTTATATCAAGAGAAAAAGTGTTTTAAGAGAAACAATGAATCCAAAATATATTTATATCACCCCCTGGAAAAAATAAAATAAATAAAACAATGAAATACAGATGAACAAATTAAATCTCAAAGTTGGAAGATGCTTATTCAAACTATGTAGACTTAACATTGGTACTGAAAATTATTTGCTATGTTATATATCTATTATCTATATATATAGATAACAGATATATATAGATAATAGATATATAACATAGCAAATAATTCTTATATACATATAGAATATATATGTATATATTCTATATATCTATGTATCTATATCTATATATATTCTATATAATGTATATATAGATAACAGATATATATAGATAATAGATATGTAACAGCAAATAATTCTATATATACATATAGAATATATATGTATATATTCTATATATCTATATCTATCTATATATCTATATCTAATCTATTCTATATAATATATATGTAGATAACAGATATATATATATATATATGACCTACATACACATTATATAGAAGATACCATATAGTGGCCAAGGGTAATATAATGAGGTAAAAATTGAAATAATACTTTTCATTTTTTTCAAATCACTAAATTTCTAGATTTATAATGTTAAATGTCTGTATTGGTTACAAATTACCCCCAAAACTCAGGGCCTGAAATAAACATTATGATCTCACAGTTTCTGTGAGTCAGGCCATCTGGGAGGGGCTTAATGAGGTGAACTGGCTCAGGGCCTCTTGCCACATTGCAATCAGGGGTCAGCTAGGGATGCAGTCACATCACAAGGCCCAAATGGGGCCAAGACCCACTTTCAAGCACCCAAGAATGAGAGCATCCAAGACAGAAGCTCTGGCCTTTAATCTTGGAAGGGATATATAATCATTTCTGCCATGTTATACTTTTTGGTAGCAATTGACCAGGTTCAGCTGATACTCAAGGGGAGAGAAATGCACAGGGGTATGAATTCATGTGGTTGTGAATCAAATGGGAGCCATCTTAGAAGCTGCCTTGGGGCACCTGGATGGCTCGGTTGAGTCAGTTAAGCATCAGACCCTTGGTTTTGGCTCAGGTCATGATCTCGGGGTCCTGAGATTAAGCCCTGCACTGGGCTCTGTGCTCAGTGTGGAGTCTGTTTGAGGTTCTCTCTCTCCCACTCCCCCTGCTTCCTTTGCCCCTCCCCTGCTCTCTCTCAACTAAACAAATCTTAAAAAGAAAATAAAAAGCTGTCTCTACAATCTTTTCTGTTTTGATTTTAAATCCAAAGACAAGTGATTTATGATGAGACAGACATATTACAAAGGGAGGGGATATAGGGTGTGCTTATCTACCACTCATCTTTATTTTTTTTCCATTTCAAATGTTTAAGTGTCTCTTTACCCAAATGGGCATAGTGAACAGAACTTTGCCCCTTCCTTATAAATATTTTTATTCCTCTCGATTTGTTAGCTGCTCAGTCAGGTGCAGGGAACAATCTTCCAGAAGATAGGGTAGAATATGATTTTTAGTCTCTAAGTCTTATTTTCCATTGATCTCAGCACATATACATACTTTTGGTAATACATATATACATACACATACTGCTTGTGTTTTAGAACACAATCATAAATTGGAATATAAAATGTCAAGTTTGAATAGCAAGAAATTTTCAGAAATCTATTTAAGAGAAAAATTTTACTATTTTTATACTATTTATATATATATTTATGTTATATCCTTAATAAATACATTAAAAATAAAAAAAAGATTTATATAAACTTTATTCTATTACATAAATTTATTTGATGATAGAGTTAAGGAAAAAAAATTAGAGCACTTCTTTGTGATGTCAGAATGCAAATTACTTGATTCCAATTAGGCAGTAGTTATAGTCAGGAGTTCCTAACTGTACTGCTTACCTCTTCAAAGCCTAATGTAACCTTAGAGTATTACGAGGGAAAAAATAACTTAGAAAAATCTACACTTATTTTAGGTAAGCAAATGATTAAAAATGTATTGTGTGTTCAGTTTATACTAGTTCCTTATAAACATTTTTCAAACTGACTACTATCAAATTATTTTTATACTATTGCTTAAAAGAAGTTGCTTGAAATGTTCACTAATAGAATACCTCCTCGCAGACTCTATTCAAAGAAGGCATTATCCTCAATCTGTTACTTTGAGAAGGACAATCCAGGCTATAACAATGTCACAATAACAGGTTATGACTGCTACTGAAATGATTTCTTACTTAGGATCGGCTGAGCTCTGGCTCCATGGAAGGACACTGCAGTGGCATGTGCTTTTATACACAGCCCTCAAAACCTCCCAATTATTAGCTATAAAAGGGATTTTTAAAACCTGATTCCAAAAGGCATCTGTAGTAGCCCCTTAAAAGAATTTTTATAACAAGCAATCCTAATTTGGTCTTGTGTCACTACCTCAACAGCTGACACTAAAAAGTGTATCCCACACATGGCTGTATCTTCAGAGGCTCTTATTAATACTCTGTATATCCTAAAACTTGAGTGTTGCCATCATTTTTGCCAGGGCTAAGGGCTATAATATTATTTCTTTAGGAGTAACTTATTATAACAGATGAATGAGGGTGTGGGGAAGGTAACTATATACTTGTTTTACTTATTGCCCTTAACTGCTTATCTAATCAGAACACATACAGGAAGAGAGCAGAACAGGTGTGCTTTTGCAGAGCAGAGAATGAAGGGAAAGGCTTGAGGCTCTGGCTGAGCCATCGAGGAGGCTGCCCATGGGAACAAGAGGGTCCAAAGGAACCTGGAGAGTCAAGCCCAATGGAGAGAAGGCATAGAAAAGGAGAGGGGTAGGGAGGATAAAAAGCACAAAAAGACAGTCTTCTCATTTTCTACTTTAGCCCAGAATTGGCGTTCAGGGACATTTAGAAAAAAAAAAAAACAAAGTCCAATAGCACAGACAGGGGTCTTGGAAACTGCATGTTGTCACAAAATTCTTGATGATATATTCAGGTGCCTGTTAAAGGGTTTGAAGTTCTATGCAGAATTTTCTTCCTTCTAGGTTGAATTTCTTGATAGTGATCACGATTCATCTATTTATTGTCTATGTGCAAGCACCACCACACTTCGTGCTTTAAAATGTCCATTTCAATTATCCTTATACCCCTGAGAGATCAATAATTGTAACCCATTTTCTGATCAAGATCCCAAGGTTTAGAGTGTTAAATAACTTTGCCAAATTCACCCAGCTTGTAAGTGTCAGGGCAAAGAAATGAACCCAGGATTCTAAAGCTGATAACTGCTGCAATTCAGCTTCTCCAAACATTTACTTATTGATGTCAAAGTCTAGTTACCTAAACAAAACTGATCAGGGAACATTAACAGCATTAATAATTAACACTCATTAAGCACTTGCTAACTGTGCTGTTTACATGCATTGCTTTGTTTAATGACAAAATTACCCAATAAGGAAGTATTTTCCATGTTTTATAGATAAGCTCTCTGAGGCTAATAAAGCTAAGAAACTTGTCGAGATTTCTAGGGGTGTATCAAACCAGAATTCAAACCTCTGTCTGGAGCCATCAAAGTCTGTTCTGCAGCCTCTAAAGTCTCTAACTGTGCTCCACCAGAGTGGGCAACAGTGGACCACAGGATGATCCTATCCTCTGGGTTGACTTCATCTGGTCCATGAGAAAGTAGCAACAAATAACATCTCTATTGTTTTCACCTGTGACATCTTAAAAGCAATATGGATATTAAGCCATCAAAATCTGTCTTGCCTGACTTTACCTTTAATTTCTCCCAATTTCTCTTGGGTTAATTTTCTGTTCTGCTACCAATGGCACAGACTAACACATAGCAACATTTGAATATTTGTGAAACCTACTTTCAATTTGTTGCAGTAACAGAATTTGTAACTCCTCTTAGAAATCTTTGGCAACTTGCCATTCCCCAGAAAAATGAGCCCTACATTTATTTACATGGAGATCACATGACTTAGGTGGAGTGAATTTGAAGAGGTCTGAGTCTAAAAGCTAAAAGAAGAATGCCCAGAATGAGAAAAGGATCCTCTAAAAATCAAGAAAGGGATACTGCAAGGTTAATTTTCTTTTATAATTTTTCAAAAGAGCTTTTGAAATATCAGTAGTCTGGGATACTGTGTAGAATATCTTCTCAGAATAGACTCTGATACATGAGAGATCTTCAGGAAATTATAATTCAGCCCACAAAATTCAACAGTCCCACTTTGGCATGTGTGCTAGATTGAAGTAATGATCCCAATTCTTCATTGTTAGGTAGCGGTATTAAACATTCACACCCCTTATTATGCTTAGTGAAATAAGTCAATCAGAGAAAGACAATTATCATATGATCTCCCTGATATGAGGAAGTTGAGAGGCAACAAGGGGTTTGGGGGTAGGAAAAGAATAAATGAAACAAGATGGGATCGGGAGGGAGACAAACCATAAGAGACTCTTAATCTCACAAAACAAACTGAGGGTTGCCGGGGGGGGGGGGGGGGAGGGTAGAGAGAGGGTGGTGGGGTTATGGACATTGAGAAAGGTATGTGCTATGAAGTGTGTAAACCTGGCGATTCACAAACCTGTACCTCTGGGGCTAATAATACATTAAATGTTAATTTAAAAAATTATAAAAAAAAAATTCACACCCTTGCCATAGCCTCACAGTCACCAAAATGGACCTCTCCTCTCTTTGACTTGAGTTTGGATACATGGCTATTGGGGAATAGCAGAGGTTTAAAATGTGTTTCTACAGTTGGGCATGCCCTCTACCACTCCAGCCTTTACTTCGGGGATCCCATGACCTAAAGAGGATGAAAGATATATGGAGTCAAAGTGATCCCAACCGACAACCTGGAACCAAACCCAGCCTAAACAAATAAGACCCAAGTGTGAGATTTCCACCTCTACTTCAAGAGATGATACAGTGTAATAAATAAGAATCAGGGTTAGGATGGAGAAACAGATCTTTAACAGCAAGCTCAGTAACACTCTTCCACAATTTGAGCCTGTAACTGAGGAAAATCAGAAATTACTGCAGATCATCTACCTGGGCTTTATTTTAGAAGAGTCAAACTGAATATGTTAATGGGGTAAATAACAAAGGTTTACTGACTTTTCCCTTTTCACTGACTCTTCTCTTGGTTCATGCTATTCATTCTTCCTGCAGTGCCTTCTTTGCCTAATGAAACCCTCTTTACCCAGTAGGAGTTAGTTTGAATGTCGTTTCCTCCATAGAACACTCCCAAATCCATCCAAGTTAATTACTGCTGCTTTGGAGAATTCATAATAGTTGTCGGTATTCCTGTGATTGCAGTGCTACTCAAAAATGCGGCAGTCTCGGGGCGCCCGGGTGGCTCAGTGGGTTAAAGCCTCTGCCTTCGGCTCAGGTCATGATTCCAGGGTCCTGGGATCGAGCCCCACATCAGGCTCTCTGCACAGCAGGGAGCCTGCTTCCTCCTCTCTCTCTGCCTGCCTCTCTGCCTACTTGTGATCTCTGTCTGTCAAATAAATAAATAAATAAACCTTAAAAAATAAATAAAATAAATTTTAAAAAATGCGGCAGTCTGTGAACTACTGGTTATTAGTCTGTGATGAGACATATAAAGAAACTGAGAGTAAGCTATGAGGGATTATTAGCAATTTGACAGTAATTTTATGGCGATGCAGTTAATTTTTTAACTGGCCTCGTCTCTGTCTTTTTTTCTTTTAGCAATTCATTTTTATTGTTTTTTTTTTAAATACTGGCCAATGAAAGATTCAAAATTTAAAAAAAAAAATGGTTCCTCACCACAGCTATTTTGAGCAATCCTATGTTATAGCACTTACATCATTCTATCCAGCACTACAGTTAACTTACATATCTGCCCTACATATCTGTTCAGTTTGTCTGTCTGCCTTCTTTTACCGACCAAAGCTGACATCACAGCATTTTGGGGATACACACTCAACAAGTGGCATTGATAGAAATGGAGTTTTTGTAATCGTACATTTTAAACTGCCCTTTAATATTCTCTATGAAGAACAGAGGGTAACTTTGTTTTGTTTAACCCCCAATTACTTTTATTGTAGGCTTATACCTCATGAAGGAAGAAATATTCTTTACCATTACTTTGTGACTCACTCTATGAAGACTTTCAGAGGTTATACTCAAAGAAACAAAAATCCACCTGACTTATGCAAGATCGTTTTGCAATGAAACATGCTATTACTTTATCTTCAAACAAAGCAAGGGCAAGTTCACTGTGGCTGCAGACTTATTAAGGGACTCAGCACCAAAGCATTTGTGGGGGCTCTCAGCCTCTTTTTTGCTAGGCCTGCTCCTTAGGTAAGAAGCTATCCAACAGACCACCTGAAACCTCTTTTACAGTTTTGCACAGTGGTCAGAATGTCAAAATAATAAACACAGGCTGAATCATTTGTGATTTGAGAATGATCCAGCATTTCAGAGATTAAATATATTTGTTAGCAGCAGACTTGTTGTCATGTGGCAGGTGAGATGTCAGCAGTCCTCAGTGCCTGGCTTCTCAAATACAGCTTCCCTTCATGCCTTGCTCAAACCCAAGAAGCCCTGCATTCTTAGTAGACTACCCAAGGACCAGACAAACTGGGAATCTTAAACTATGCTCTTTTCCTTTTTAGAATATAACCAAAATAAAAGCAGCAATACCTGGAATGAACTGATTTTTATAGCTATTTACTTCTCAGTGTGGCAGAAACAAAGTACTTCCATAGCATGTTCTCAAAATATACCTCATGAATTTCTTCTGGTTCTTTTTTTTTATCACCTTCTGTTCTTTCCTAATATTTTTGTCATAGGCAATGGGTAGTGATTATAGTAGTTGATTGAGAAAGAAAGAAGAGAGAAGCAATTAAGAAGTCATTTTAGGGGCACAGCATGAATTTACATTCGAAAATTATAGTCATGCATACTCTTATCTCTCTAATTCCCTATTATTTATGTAGGGAGTTAAGTAAATTGGATACTTAGGGAAAAAAAAACAGGTGAAACAATTCTAAATATGACTGGAGCTCTTTTATAGGAAAGTCAAAGACTGGAGCTGGATAACAGAAAAGCATAACCTCTACATTTAATCCTCTAATAACAATGCTTAAGACAAATTTTAATACATGGTCATTTACCCAAAGAGCAGGTGTGAACTTACCAGTTACCAAGTTATTTTTCCTTAAAAATCCTGAAAATCTATGAAGTTTGATACCTGTTTTCAATTTGGATAGTCTGTTTCCCTCTCCTCGAAAAAGTTGATTTCATAATTCGTAATTTATATAATGTTCCCTGAATCTCACCACCTTGTAAATAGCAAAATAATTTCCTATAGGTACTATATATTAATGATCCAATGAGCAGATTTTAAAAAATCAGTTTCATGGCAGTAGTTACCAAACAAAGACTAGTAATGACTGTAAACAGAAAACGTAATCCAGAAATGCCTGGGTGGCTCAGTTGGTGAAGCAGTTGCCTTCAGTTTAGGTCATGATCCCAGAGTCCTGGGATGGAATTCCACATTAGGCTCCTTGCTCAGCTGGGAGCCTGCTTCTCCCTCTGCCTGCTGCTCCCCCTGCTTGTGCACTCTCTCTCTCTCTCTCTGACAAATAAATAAATAAATAAAATCTTTAAAAAAAAACCAAAAACCCACAATCCAGTAATGACTCTTGTAGGGCATTTCTAACTAGGAAGAAGACTTAGTTTGTGTAACTTTACAGGTGTAATGTAACTAATTATAGCCTTATCCATTTATGAGCTTTTTCACATTCTAATATGTAAATGCTGCTTTCTCATTCCTTTTACATTTGCCAATAAGATAAATAATAATTCCTAATTACAAAGTTTGCCAAACCAGGAACCAATACTATGAATTACTACTAAAAATGCCCCTTCTCTGTGTTAGAATTCTAGTGTATTGCTGACCAGTAAGTAGTATTTTATTATATTATATTCCATTATATTATATTATATTATATTATATTATATTATATTAATGGGTATAATCCCAGTTGTGCTTTTGATCATTTATTTTGATATTTACTTTTTTGCTCTATCATTCCTTTTAAGAGTGTAAATTCTATGACACAAGGTACCTTACCTTTTCTGCTCATACTACACTCACGAAGTCTAGAACAGTGCTTGGCACATGAAGTACTCATAATTTTTAAATAAATTATCTTAATTTGGGAAAGAACTTTTAAAGACAATAAAAACTCCATTATTTTTTCATTTTCTTGTAATTAAATACTAAGAAAAGTGATATATCACACCTAGGCTTATCTGACCTATGCTAATGGAGCAGTTTATTATGCATTTGAAACTTCATACTATACATTTAAAATAAAATAAACTTAATGTCTTCAAATACTTTACAAATCTTATAAAGGTGAATTAAGTAAAAACAAGTTGCAAAGAGTTAAAATTTATTAAAAATTATTTAATTTATAGGTTTCCTCATGAAATTCACAGAACTGCATAACATTATACACTATACTATTTTATTAAAATCACACATATTTCTATATTCTTGCCTTATGTGATTTCTAAGCACTGTGGAACATTATGACACTTGGTAATTTATCAAAGTCAAAAAGAGTCACAGGGTCTGAAGAAACCTTAGAAATCACTTGATTCCCCTATTGATTTTTATAGATATGGAAACTGAGAACTAAAGTGGCCAACATCACAGACACTAGAGTAGACGAGGATCCACTAACTCAGCTCAGAATGATGTCACTGACATCATACTGATAAATGGAAATGAGAAAGCTGATATACTACAGATCTCTCCATTCATGACAGGTCTTTACATATACTGGGTGCTTACTGACATTTTCTGGTTTTGGAGCACACTGTGATATGGTTTGTAAAAAAAAAAAAAACTTATATTCAAATTAGCGTGGGGCCAAACTGTTTTCCTACTTATAGTTCTCAGAACAAAGAACATCGGAAGTAGTTCTCTTGTCAATTTATCATTTTCTTCCTACTAAGTAGGCCTTTCAGAGTAACCCTTGTTGCTCTCTGATGGCCCTTGAGGTTAATTCCATGTTCACAATGCTGGTATAATCCCAGAGCTCAGGGAGAGCCTCGTGAAATAGTTGATCATTTTGGTGTTTGCCATTGCTTCTTAATAGATGTTCTTGTATCAAGAATGGGAAATTTAAAACAATAATGATGACAACAACAACAACAAAACAGTTCTCCTCCCAGCACTGATTAATTTTTTTTTTTTTTTTAACTCCTCTATTCTTTGCTATCTGGTCTGCTGGTCCAGTGGCACTCTGAGCACTTTGCTGCTGGGGGAAAGAAAGGTTTAGCCTATCAAGCGATGTATGGATAAAGCTTTCTATCAGCTCAGCTTCAGCAGGTAGATGGACTCTTCTACAGCCCAACCCATAAGTGCTTCGATACAGTTCCAGTTGTCACCGATACCCCCAAGCACAGAGCCAAATGCTGGGTCGCTATTGTTCAAGGACCATATTTAGTAGCCAGGAGGCAGCATTACCGTTGCTCCTAACAAAAGCTGGAATGTTGGAAGAATCCTAAAGGCTATGGTCCAGAATATTATTGGAGCTTATAAAATTTCTTTGCCTGTAAAAGTATCTGAGAAGGACTTTTTCACAATATGTTTATTTTATTTAGACTTTGTGACTGTTCAAAGAACGTCTATGGCAACTTACACTAAAGGGTAAATATACAACATTGACAAAACATAAATAAAATACAGAAAACCAGGGTGGTAATTTTATTGGAATAGAAACCACTTCTTCCAAATAATTCCTTAAAACAAAAAATCTGAAATGCTCTTTTGCTTATTTCTTTTTTTATATTAGGGTAATTTATTTAACATATATTTAGCAAACAAGGCAAAGATGTAAGAGGACTCAGGGGCTAGAAGATAGGATGGAGAAGAATGGTTCTGAAGACTATGGCTCAAGATCACAGTTAGGTTAGTCTGAAACTGCCTAAGCCTGCTTCTTTTGTCTTAAAATGAGGCTAAGGTCTACTTCATAGGATTGCTTTGGACAGCAAACAAAACTATGAAAGTATAAATAGGAAAGGAATTCACTGTTCAAGAAGCTTGAAATCTAGGTAAGAAGAAATCATAATCTAGAGGAAGAAAGGAATGAATGTCCGAAGAGTTACAGATTACACACTTTGCGAATTCAGAAGAAAGAGATACTGCTTCTAGCTAGGAACGAGAAGAAAGATTTTCTGGAGGACAGGGCATGGTGGGGAGGAGGGGAGTATCTTGAAGGATGAGTAATATTTAGTATTGTAGATGAGAAAGCGAAGTCAAGGAGTGAGGTGATGGTACGCGGTAATAGCCAGCAGAGAGATAAATCCCCAATTCTACTTCATAGGAGAGCATAAAGGAACAAAATCAATAGAAAACCTACTACAGTTCTATTCAAACCAATATTCAGGGCAAGTTAGAGAAAGTGACTTTTCATATCCAATTAATGTAATGAATCACCCCATGGGTTAGCAGAGATAAAAGCCCAGCTGAGGACCACTTCACTTTCTTCTGTACTTGTTCTGAGAGACAGAGTAACTGCCTCTAAGGCAGAACCCTGGCAGTACCTTGCCCTCCCATTACCCCCAGCTTTGCCAATGATTCTCGCAGCAAGAATGGCTTCAAGCCGAGAATCCAACTGTAGATTTGAACATCCAGGTCACCATTTACTTGCCTTTTCTGCTTCAATCAAGGGCCACCTAAGAGAAAAGTCTCGTTCTAATTCCTAATGGAAATAATCTTTGTGGTTCAGTACTCTTGCCAACTGCAGTCACGTGGTTTCACTATGTTTCTCTGGCTAATGACAGAAGCTTTTAAAACAAGTTTGGATGCTGAGAAAGGGGATTTTTTTGTGACCTGTAATTGTAAAAGTGCATCTCATCTTTTTAAAATAAAATTAAAGAAACAAGGAAGAGAGTCCTGGGAAAAATATGTAAGGCGTTAGGAAGGATCAAAAGACAAAGGTTAGAAAGGAGGCAAGAAATGAATAAGAAGTAAACTTAAAGGCTCTGCAGCAATTCCAGGCAGCCTAAGGGAAATTATGGGACTTCTCCTCCTCTCTGGTATGTTTTTAAAGGGAAAAAAGTGATTCTCATGGGAGAGTAACACAGAAAGGAAAGAGGAAAACAGCTGGCTGTGGGCCATGATTTACCATTCACCACAAAATGAGACTCTGTTTCTGCTTCTGAAAGGCCATTGTTTTTTCCAAGCAGACATGGCCTCTATTATACAAAGTCAATTATAATGAAGAGACATAAAACATAAGGAAGAGATCTAGACAAATAACTCAGAAGACAGGGCACAGACATAAAAGTCACATTCCACTCTAAAATATTAAAACAAAAACTCTGTATAACCAAACTAGCTTCACATCCTAGCAACAGCTCACTTGCTTCAAACAAAACAAAATATAGCAAAATTTAATTATAAAAATCCCTTGTTTTTATAATGGTGGGTTTTAACTCATAATTACTCCAAATCTGTGCAAATGATGTAGACACCCAAGTTCTCCTTTTATAAACCAAGAATCCTATAATAGTATCATCTGCCTAAGTTGTTATGGAATAAGAACAACCTTTAATTCTTTTTACACAAAATATTAATGGGAAAAAAAGGTAACATTTTTCATTTGCCTGGGGAAAATTCATCATGAAATCAAGAGTATAAGGGTTTTAGAAGGAAAAAAATGCCACATATCTTAAAACTGACGTCAAAACAGTTTTATTTAAATGGTTGTGTCTCTGTTCCAACTTCCATCCTGGCTTTTTTAAAGGTACATTCAAACTATTGCTTTACTTGTATACCCAAGCCAAAAAGAAGGGAGACTTGAAAATTAGCCTACCAAAATAAGGTGAGAAGGCTCTGCTAATAGATCAGAGATAAAAATCTTACAATGTTTCCTTCTTCCAATGTGTTAGAAAACATTTTCCAAAAGGAATGCAAGTTTCTTTTTCAGATCACGGCTAAAACTGTAAAATCTATTCCTGGAATCTCCAAACATTTTGTACAGGGAAACTTTTTGTCAAACCCATATAACATCAAGCCTGTCGAGGATGCTACAAAGGCACAGAAAGGATTATGGTTGGCAGTCAAATTGGACATTTTCTTGGGATCCTTTAGTAGTTTCCAAATTATTGGTTGAGGACTCTGCCCTGAGAATCAGTAATGATGACAAGGTAGTGAAACAAGCATTTGTTACTGTCATGGGATTGTAAGAGCTTTAAATTTATAGAATCCTATTTCTCTGGGGTAGAGGAAGGACAGAAGGAGGATTAAAGAAAAGGATAAGATTCTTGGATGAAAAGATAGCCTTTTAAACTAAAGGGGAGATGAAAGAGAAAAATTATACCATATATCAAGGGCATTTCAAAAATCATAATCCACATTTTAAAACTAAGGAAATCGTTTATAAATAATGTCTCAATTTTTCCCTTGTAAGGATATTAATTCTTAACTTTGGACTTTCTCCCTCAGAATTACCTTTTTTGTCTCAAATAATTTCAAATCACTTTTAGATGTTGACCCCTTCCCCTTAAGTGCATTTCCTTTTTCAGAGCAGTTTTATGTTCACAGCAAAATTAAGCACAAGGTATGGAGTTCCCATATAACTCCCTGCCCCCTATCTCCCACATATCCTCCCACAGTATCAACATCCCACACCAAAGTGGTACCTTTGTTACAACTGATGAGACCACACTGACACATCATTATCCCCCAAAGTCCAGAGTTTATTTTAGGGCTCATTCTTGGTATTGTCCATTCTATGCAATTGTACAAATATATACTGACATGTAGCTGCCATCGTAGGTAGCACACAGAATATTTTTACTGCCCTAAAAAATCGTCTGTGCTTCACCTATTCATCCTTTCCTCCCCCAAAGGGTGCTGACTCTTAAAAAGTAGTTTTTGCTTTA
Source organism: Martes martes (assembly GCF_963455335.1). Taxonomy (NCBI): domain Eukaryota; kingdom Metazoa; phylum Chordata; class Mammalia; order Carnivora; family Mustelidae; genus Martes; species Martes martes. The sequence continues at coordinate 74,971,210 of NC_137899.1, read as the reverse complement.
TAAGCACAGTCAAGACTTCCCAAATTTTAGACAGGTATTAAGTAGCTCTTACCCACTTGAAAAAATAAGCAGTTTTCAGCAACAGAAGGCTAACTAGGCAGCAAACAAAATGCTTTCCTAGTGGCAAGCAAGATTAACAAATGTTGTGTCATTTAAAAGGTCAAGAATAAGAAACCAAAAGGGAAGAGAATAGAATACAATAACATTACTCTTATAATTTACATTATGTTTTCCTGTCCTTAGATTCCCTTTTGAGTGCCAGTTCTACTCATATGTGATAAACTGCTTTTCTACTGCAAGTTTTTATATTTCAGCAGCTTCCTAACCTAATATTTTACATTCATCTACATTTTCAAAAATCCAATTCTGGGCATGAAACAGAATGTTTAAGTCAAGAACTCTGTCTTTAGCAGATCTTTAGCAGATGAAATAATAGCAACATTGGGAACCATAGTGGACAAAAGAAGAAAATTAGGTTCTATTTTTTCCTCCTTTTTCTCTCTCTAAAACTCCCTTCTCTATTTGATAAGGGACAGCTAGCTTAAATTTACCGCAAAGTAAACAGGAGCAATTCCCCGGAATGAGACCTTTCACAAAGAATGTTACACTGGAATGTGACATCAGCATTCCTTCTGAGTCACAGTCTGGTGCCCACCCCTTTCTCCCAAGAGACTTGAGGCTCCCATAATCAGGGAGCAGCTCAGGTAGGGCCGTGGGTCCTGAAGCCCCAAGGGGAGGCAGAGGGAGCACGGGGGCTGGGGGCACAGCCAGGCGGGAAACGTCCCTGGCGTTAAACCACTAGTGACTATTGCCCCTTTGGGGCTAGCTGCCGAAGAGGAAGAACGTTTTCTCTGAGAGATAAAGCACTAAGAGGGAGGCAGTGCGTGGAACGTCAATAATGACTGACAAAAAATTTAAAAAAAAAAAAAGTAAGAAAAGAAAAAAGAAAAAAATCATTTTCACGTTATCACCAGCCGCGAATGCGAAGGAAGTGCATTAAATCAGCGCTCACTTTGAGAGGCAGAGCAGCCAGGGTGGGAGGGGAGGTCTGAGCTGTCAAAGTCACATCACTGCTCCTAAACCACAAAGGCTTAATAAAGTTGAACTTCCTGAGACAGGAAGAAGAAGTGTCACGATCTCGCCCGAACTCGCCCTGCCCTCATCCTTTTCTTCTGGGGAGGCATAGGCGCCGCTGAAACATACTGAGGAAAGTTTCAAACACCTCCAACCGTTGGACGTGGTTAGACGGGGAGAAATGTCCCGCGCCCGTTCTCGCTCTCGCGCCCGCCTCTCCCCCGCACCCGGATTTCAGGAGTTAGGCGGGCTGCCAGGCATCTCGGCTACCGGCAGAGGCGGGTACCTGGCCCGGGGGTACCGGAGACCCGGGCCGGGCTCGCGCCGGCCGTCCCCGTGCGCCCCACCCGCCGCCCGCAGCCAGAGGGCGGTGTCCCGCGCAGGTGAGGCGGCTGCTGCCCGCCGCCCGCGCCCTCCTACCTTTTTCACTTTGGCCTCCAGGTCCATGTTTGTGTGTCAAAGGAGTTCCTCCTCCCGTCCAGGATCTCACGCCCAGGATCGCCTGGCCTCCGGCTTCGCTGCGGGTACTGGGGGAGGACCTGCGGGGACTCCAGCGCCGCTGCCGGAGCCACTAGCCGGCGCCGTCAAACTTCCGCCTCCCCGTCCGCCGCAGCCAGCCTGCTGGGGGGACCCGGGAACAAAGAGGCCCAGGCAGCCAATGGCAGCGGGGCAGCGCCGGCCAGCCGCCAATCACCGAGCGCCGCACGCACCTTCGCGGCCCGAGCTGGTCGCAGGCAAGGTGAGGGGCGGAGTCGCATTCCGGTAGCCCTGACCTGGTCTCTTTCGATGCACTGTGCGTCTGCAGATCCTCTCCAGAAGAAACTGAGGCCCACCCAGGCTCCAGCTGAAGATGAGGAAGACCCCTTTCCATTCTGGCAGCTCGTACCTGTGTTTGCCTGGGACCTTAGATATGTGTCCTGGGGAGTACTTATCTCACTGCTTAGCTTCTTGGTTTATTTTCAGAGCAAAGAGAAAGACTTGAGATTGTGGAGACTGTTTGGGATTTCTATGATGGTCATTGCACCCCAGTTTCACTACTGAGTTGTAGAGGTGGCCGTTTCCCAAATGCTTTTCTCCATAATCCCAAGCACTGGCGAAGAACCTCATTCACAGACTTAATGTCTATAAACAAGATTATACATATTTTCTGAGCATTCAGTTGTTCAAAAAGGGCGATGATGTGAATCACTTCAGACAGATTGTGTCATTCCTTTGGAAGTAGGGGCTTGTCCTTTGTCCCTTCTACATGAAATGGTGTGAGGCTCCTGCTCATGTTCTCTTGCCTTGATGAAATTTCATAGGCATAACAAGCAACACTAGTGCACCAGAGCTAGGATCCATTTATGGCCTCATTCATTACAGTCATTACAGCGAATACGATCAGATTGGTGGGTCTGGAAGGGATCCTAGGGATTACTGAGTCTAGCTTTCTCATATTTCTGGGAACTGAGAACCACAGAAGTGTAGGGATCTGTCCAGTTTCTTAGTTGGGGGCAGAGCTAAAGCTCATATGAGTCTAGGCAGTGCCTCCAGCATGTTTGGGAACATAGACACAGTGTATTGACTAAGAGAAGAGAGAGAAGAGCCCATTTCTTTTTCAGTTTGTGATAATGACAAATAATTACAATGCACAGACCAGGAGTGACCTAATCTGGCATCTATTTTTAAAAAGAAATCCCCCCACAAATGTAGATATCTGGGTACAGATGTCTCTTTCTTTACCTCTGAAAATTTAGTAACTGAAAGCAGCCAAAACTCATATTAGTCAACACTTTCAGCCTTTTGCTCACTTGGCTGTTTGCTAGCATCGTTCAACAGAGCATTGATTTATAATGTGCATGTTTTCCTCATCCTATTAATAAACTAAGAATGGAATGATCAAAATGGATTGTGAATTTTTCATTCTAACTCAGTTGAAGTAAAACTTTCCCTTCCCATTTTCCCGAACCATCTTGAAATATTTGGGCCCCTACAACGTTTACCGGGTATAAGCTCCCTGAATAGGAGGCTTAGCTATGACTAGGGAATTTGGTCTCTTTCAGGGAGCTTAAGAGATGGAAAATGTCCAATTAAATAGTCTATCTAAGGCATCAGAAAAATGTCATAACATAAATTTTGGGCTTATTTGGTGGGATTTCGGAGATGACACTAAGAAAAAGATTGGAGACTTTTTTTTTATTTAACCATGAAATTCAGCCTTCTCCCTCTCTTTCTTCCCAGCTCTCCCAGCCTCATTTTGTGTTTGTATCATTAGCAAGGATGGAAGTTGATTTCTATCTGGAATCTACTGTGCCAATATTATAGAAGATAAAATAAAGGTGGATAAACATTAAGTTAGGAGGATTAGATTGTGAGTCTTCATTTAGCAATTCAGGGATTAAGCTAAAGAGATATTAAAGAGTTAGAACTTGTACTCTTGACTAAACATAATTGACAAAAAAATAAATAGAAGACAGCACACATGTTTCTGGTTTGATCACCTATGTAGATGGTTCAGGAAAAGATAGAATATATGATGGACACAATTTTGTTTCATTGTGCTTTCTCTGGGGGATGGTGGAGAAAAGGTTCAGTTCTGAATATATTGGGTTTGAGGTTGGGATATGAGAAAAAGGATCTAAATACAAATCTTAGAGATGAGAGCTGGACTGAAATGGTGATTTAGGACTCAACAGCCTACGTAGTTAAATCGTTGAAAGTCATGGACAGAGTAAGATCAGCATGGGAGATGGCATTATAAGAGAGTATTACAATTGAGCAAAGCTGAACAAGAGAAGCACAGAAAGGACATGAGAGCCAATTAGAATATAAGAAAAAAAAATTCAAGTAGAGTTCCAGCAACCACGAGAGGAAATTCAAGAAGGAATTAGTCAACAAGGTCAATTGTAGAAGAGGGTTGAATCCCCATTGGATTTAAAAAAAAAAAAGAAAATCATTAGCAAACTTGGGAAATGTTAGCTATATCTCACTTGAAACAGGTTGAGGGCCAAAGTAAGGCAGTTGCAAATTTCTTTCTAGAGTTAGAAAGGGTAATCAATGTTATTAAGGAGGTGGAGAATATTGGAATTGATTGGTTTGAAAGGAGGGAAGATAAGGAGTCTAGAATGACTCTTAGGGATCTATTTTGGAGAATGATTTGGTAGATCTAACTCAATAAGGTAAGAAACAGAAGAGAAGGAATATTGAGAAAGATAATTGATATTTTGTGTATGGATTTTTTTTAGGGCAGTTGGATTGAGTCTGGTGATCCAAACAAAGATGTGGGTTAGAGATTCAGATGACTGATTATAAATACAAGGCATACACACATACGTATACACATATACAGATACACATATAAACAAGCACACATAGTAAACATACCATAATCACTAGGAAAAGGAAAGTTTTCTACATAAGTGAGGTAAAATTCAAGACAGAGATAATTATACCTCTCTCCTCAATTGTTAATGTGGTCCCAGAAGTCCTCTTTAGAAATGTTAATCATTTATTAACACATGTTAGAGGAACTCCTGTGCTACTGGTAGAGCTAATATTGCTCATTAGCAGCCTGTATAGGATTACACATTGTTCTGTAGAGATATACCAACATATCTCAGAGCAAACCATTACCTATAAAATTTTTTTTTAAGTTGACCAAACATTAGGCACTGGCTAAGTTAGTAATGGATGATTCATATGACAGATTTATTAGAGGTTCTAAATTATAGTAGCTTAAGAATTTTTGTAATAGTGAACAATTACGTTATGGGAACAAAATAAAATATAGAATTATATATAGATTATGCTCACAACTATGCAGAAATACCTTGCACAGAAAAGGAACATGAGGAAAATACACTAAAATATCAGTAGTGGTTTGTCTTTGATTGGTGGGTCCGTGGGGATTCCGTCCTTCCTTCCTTTAAAAAAATATTCCATGATGAGCATGACATATTTCTTAATAGAAAAACCTTTTTTAAAATGTTATTCAGAGCATTTTAGGAAGACGGGAGAGTGGCAGCGTAATTTTCAATCTCTCTGTAAACCCATATGAAAAAACAAATTAACTAGTTAGTAAAACCAAAAGCCCATGGGCTACCTTTGCAATGAAATTAGGTGATAAGGTATCTGCATAAACCCCAAAATTCAAGCAGTGAAGACAAACCAAAAAGAGCCTCAAGACATGTATGTATAAACAATTTTGTGGGGGGAGGGAGGGAAGGAATAGGGTTGTGTCTGATGGACAAAAGAACTCAAGATGTTCTCCACTTATTCATCTTATTTTTTCCAGTTCATTTTAAAATGTGGCAGGCATTTTATAGCAACAATTGACACAGTAAGAATGATTAAGGGGGTGAAGCAATCTCACCCTCATGATACTTCAAAACTGGCCCTCAAGGATTCCCTTGTAGAAGGACCCACAATAAGAAATTGCACTGAGGAAAATCAAAATTGAGTAAGATGGGGCAGAACAGATATTGAAAAGTGAAAGGCTACAGGAGCACTCTTTAACATGCTAACCAGGAACCACATGCAGTTATTTAATGTTAATTAATTTAATTAATTAAATTAACATAAATGAAAATTTAAAATTTAGCTTCTCAGTCACACTAGCCATATTTAAAGTGCTCAACAGCTAGAGAGGGGAACAGAATCAGGGAATCCCAAAGGCACTGCAGTATTTTTTAATATGTCATAAAAACAAGGAAAGATGGAGCTCTCTGAATGGGGGCACAGTTTTCTGATAACTGCCTGTTTATAAGAGTTTAGGAAAATTAATATCACATAAAAATGAGCAACAGTAAATTATCAAGCTCAAACTAAATACAAAGTTATCATAAGAAAACAAGAAAAAAGTCATAAAAAAAGAAAATAGAGCAGAATAACTTCCCTACAGATAATGAGAGAACATCAGAAAGATTTGTCCACAAAACAAAACAAAACAAAACTGTAAACAATTATTTCAAAACAAGCTAAAAGACATTAAAAAGTTAACACGTCAGGAAAAAAAACACACAAAGCAGAATTAGAAAAACTCAGGGGGCGCCTGGGTGGCTCAGTGGGTTAAAGCCTCTGCCTTCTGCTCAGGTCATGATTCCAGAGTCCTGGGATCAAGCCCCGCATTGGGCTCTCTGCTCAGCGGGGAGCCTGCTTCCTCCTCTCTCTCTGCCTGCCTCTCTGCCTACTTGTGATCTCTGTCTCTGTCAAATAAATAAATAAATAAAATCTTAAAAAAAAAAAAAAAGAAAAACTCAGAAGAGAGGTGATAGAATTCAGAAATGAAATTAGAAATAAAAAATGATATTACAAAAATGAAGGCTAAATGAAAAAGAATACAAGGGCAAAACTGATGATGCCTCCGAAAAATAGGTAAAAAGGAGGGTTTTTTTTTCTAAAAAATCAAAAGGAAATGAGGGGAAAAAGAGAAAATATTCTAGAAACAGTAACAAATATTGAAAATAGGATAAAATGATGGACATATGAAAGGGAGTATCCCTGATGAAGAAAATCAAATCAGAGGAACAAATACCAAAAACTGTAATTCAAGAAAACTTTCCTGAGTTCAAAAATATATATTTGGAACTAGATACTGAAAGATCATACTGGGTCCGTAAATTTACTCAAAATAACCAACACTGGGACATATTTTTATAAAATTACTGGACTTTGAGGAATAGGGATGGGGGAAAGTCCTTTGGATGCCTAGATTTAAAAAACAGATGACTTATAAGAAGAAAATTATATTATCAGAATTCTTCTACAGTAATCTAGATCAGAAGAAAGAGAAACATATTAAAGATATTCAAGAAAGATAGTGTGAGCCAAGTATTTTATATGAAGAAATTTTCAAGTTCAAAGGGCACAAACTTTTTATCAACATAGAACTCAGGAAATATAGTTCTCATGAGCCCTTCCTGAGGAATGTTCACATGGCTGTTTTCTGGTGTGTGTATCTATATCTCATTCTCCCTCTTCTTTCTTTTATGAAGAAACCAACCATTAAGGTTAGGGCCCACCCTAATCCAGTATGACTTCGTGTTAACTAATTGTAGCTGCAACAATCCCATTTCCAAATAAGGTCATATTCTGAGGTTTCAGGTGGATATGAACTTTGGAGGGATACTATTTGACCTAGGAAAGTGGGGAAACAAAAGCAAAATGGCCACAATAAATCTCCTATTTGGAAAACAAACAAGCAGAGGAAGCTATCTGTGGCCATTGTTCCACAGCAAACACATTTCTGCAGAATTGGGAATATAAAAATTAACCTTACCGGTAATGACTTTAACTTTATTTTCATTTTAGATACACTAGATTGTTACTTCAGGTAAGCTCTTCCTTATTCATTGTACCCTAAAGTGAAGTTCTAGAAATGTGTCTTGTTTGAGATATTCTTTCTGGAGAGCTGTCCTACCATAAGAGCACCTTTTGGAGTATTTGGGAACATGGGAAGGAGTGATAGGGCATTTTTGTCAGGCTTATTTCAGAGGAACTTTAGATCAGTATTTCTCAATTATGATACCAATGACATTTTGGCCCAGATAATTCTTTGTTGTAGGCGGTTGTCCTGTGCATTGTGGAGTGTTTAACATTATTCCTGGTCTTGACCTACTAGTTGCCAGTACCACTCTGCCCCAGTTGTGACAACTGAAAATGTCTCCAGACATTGCCAAATGTCTTCTGTGGAGCTAAATCATTCTCAGTCAAGAACCACTACTTTCAATGATTCCAGCAATATATTATCTACTCTTGTGTAACAAGTCATCCCAAACCTTGGTGGTTTCAGACAACAAAAAGACATTTATGTTGCTTATAAATCTACAGTTTGAACAGGAAAGGCAAGGATCCTTTGTCTCTGCTGCATAGAACTTCAGCAGAGATGGCTGGACAGGGCTACTGCAAGATGGCTTCATCACTGGCATGCTGATGCTGGCTGTCAGCTGGGACCCCAATAATATTTGTGGTTGAGAGTCTCCAGTTCCTCTCCAGCTAGGCCTCTCTTAGTCTTGAACTTCTTCATGATATGTTGGCTGGGTTTCAAAATGTTGTGTGTGGAATCTAAAAAACAAAAAAATGAATAAACCGGCAAAAAGGAGAATCAGACCTATAAATACAGAGAACAAACTGATGGCTGCTAGAGGGAAGGGGGAGGAAGGGTAGGCAAAATGGGTGAAGGGACTAGGAGGAGGTACAGGCTTCTAGTTATGGAGTGAATAAGTTATGAACATAAAAGGTACAAGAGAAGGAATATAGTCAGTGATACTGCAATAGTGTTGTATGGTGATAGATGGTATCTACACTCGTAGTGAGCCCAGCATAAGATATAAAGAAGCTGAATCATAAAATATAACATTTTATGTCAACTATACTCAAATTAAAAAATTAAAGATAAACAAACAACAACCGCAAAAACAAGTGTTCCAAGAAAGTGAGGTGGGATTTATGGCATTTTAGTGATTTGGCTTGAAAAGTCATATAGTGTCATTCCCATCATATTCTATTGTTTGAAATAGTCAGAAAGATTTACTTTAGTTTAAAGGCAGGAGACCTAGGGGCACCTGGGTGGCTCAGTGGGTTAAGCCTCTGCCTTCGGCTCAGGTCATGGTCTCAGAATCCTGGGATCGAGTCCCGCATCAGGCTTTCTGCTCAGTGGGGAGCCTGCTTCCCCCTCTCTCTGTCTGCCTCTCTGTCTTCTTGTGATCTCTCTCTCAAATAAATAAATAAAACCTAAAAAAATGTATTTAAAGGCAGGAGACCTAGACCACACTTTGATGAGAGGAGTATCAAAATCACAAAGTATGTGGGATGGGAGATATTGTTGCACTCTTTGGAAAATATAATCTTCTACAACCTCCCCTATTGTCACAAAAATTCACATCCCTTCCACATACCAAATATAGTTATTTCACCCTCTAAGATCTTCAAGTCTCCTCAAAGTCTAGTATCTGTCACCTAAATCAAGTCCAGGTGTGGATTATGCTCCTCAGGTATGGGTAAAGGGTTGCAGCTCTTTGAATACTATTCGTCTTGAGCTGAAAGATGCTGAACTAAAGAAACAAGTTATCTCTCTCTCACAGATAAGCAACATATAGTGGGACAGTCCTAGAATATCTGCTATAGACAATCCCTTTCAAAAATGAGTAAAACAGGAAGCACATATGCAGCCACTGTTTCATAGCAATTCTGAAATTCAGCTAGTTACATGTTCTTCCTTTCTTGGTTAAGACTCATTTCTATTCCTTGTTCATAGATCTTTGCTTCACCCTCTGGAATCTTGGTCCTGCTCTCTAAAACATTATTCCTTTCCCATCAAAACCACTTTATGTTTGCATCTGAGTCATTTTCTCAACCTGCTTCCTACATGCACAAAGTGGAAATCCAAAACCCTCTTCACATTTTGCACTATTTCTGTCCCTTTAAGTCCAAGCTTTTATAAGTACTTGTAAACCAGTTAGAATCATTCTTACATTTGGAATATGCCGGTCTTAAACAACCCAGGTCTGCTGGGTTATCCTTCTACTGAGCACAAGGTTAGTTCAGTAAGTTGTCATGCATTTCCACCTTGCTCTCTGCAATCTTGGAATTCAGCTACCATGCTGGTGGAAGTTCAAACTGGCCCATGCAGAAAAAAACACATGGAGAGGACATATGTAGATGTTCTTGCGGATAGTCCTGGTCAAAAACTATCACCAACCAGACATGGTGAAGCCACTGCCAGAGGATTGTCATCCCAAGCCACTTTGTAATCCCTGACCTTCAAGACTTCCAACTAAAGCCCCAGGTATCATGGAACAAGACTCCCCCACTATGATCTGTCCAAATTCCTGGTCCACACAATTTCTAATCCTACTAAAATGACTATTATATGCAACTAACTTCAGGGTGGTTTGTTATAAAACAATATACTACAACACCTTTTGAGCTTTGCCAAAACAAAAACAACAACAAAAATATAAAATGTGGCATTGGCTTTGGGCAGGAGTGAGAAGAAACTCAAAGGCACTTGAGGATGCTAGCTGAAAATCTAAAGGACTTTTAGGAGACCTCTGAAATTGAAAGACTTTGAGGAGGCCATCAACAAGGATTCAAAGAGAAATATACACATGTTACTAGAAGCGAGAGAAGAAGCAACTGCTAAGTAGTAGCAGATAGTTTGCCAAGACTATTGTCTAAAGTGAGGCAGAAATACTAAATCCCTAGAACTTGATGACTGCAGAATATAAAAATGCCACCTGGCTTCTTTTTACTGCTTATGATAAAATGTGAGGAGAGATGAACTGAAGAATTCTGGCACTGTTAGAAAGAACTGGTACTTTCTGGGCTGAAAAGTAAAACTGTTTCTTATACTCAGCATTTCCATAAAACAAATGACTTTTAAATTAACAATTAAGATGTGGTGTGTATATATATATATATATATGTATATATATATATATACACACACACACACACATACATACTATGCAGCCATCAAAAAATGAAATCTTGTCAACTGCAACAACGTGGATAGAACTAGAAGGTATTATGCTAAGCGAAATAAGTCAATCAGAGAAAGACAAATATCATATGATCTCACTGATATGAGGAATTTGAGAAATAAGACAGAGGATCATAGGAGAAGGGAGGGAAAAATGAAACAAGATGAAACCAGAGAGGGACACAAGCAATGAGAGACTCTTAATCTCAGGAAACAAACTGAGGGTTGCTGGAGAGGAAGTGGGGTGGGAGGGATGGGATGGCTGGGGGATGGACATTGGGTAGGGTATGTGCTATGGTGAGTGCTGTGAATTGTGTTAAAACTGATGAATCACAGACCTCTATCCCTGAAACAAATACTATAGTATGTTAATTAAAAAAAATTAAGAGTGGATTTCTAGAAAAAGATCAAATCTGGAGTGGTATATAGGAGCCTTTTTTAAGACTTCAGAAAGATCTAGAGGAGTGACTCATATATAACCTTTTACAGACATAAGGCCCCTAAATGTCTTAAGATTATGCTTCATAAATCTTCTACTCCATTATGTCTGGAGCTTTTGCTGGAAGACCAGAAACCTAGGGGTGGCTCAATGTTTGGGAGCTAAAATCATCTGAAGTTACCTTCATGTCTCGTTGGTGATGGCTGTTAACCAGGACTACCAGCAAGAACATCTACAAATGGTTTCTCCATGTGTTCTTTCAGCATGGGTTAGCTTGAACTGCTTCACATTCGGTAGCTGGGTTTCAAGAATAAGTATCCCAAGAAAGCAGGGTGAAGTGAAGGCATTTTCTGAACTAGCCTCCTAAGTCTTATGGCATCACTAAATTCTGTCAGTTAAGGTAGTCACAGAGGTCCAAGGGGACATAGACCTCACTATGCAATAGGAAAAACATCAATATCACATAGTAAGAATGTGGTATGGAAGATAATTTTGTGGTCATCTTTGGAAAATACAACCTACCATAGGCATAGATTTTTTCTTTTTTTGAAGATTTTATGTATTTATTTGACAGACAGAGATCACAAGTAGGCAGAGAGGCAGGCAGAGAGAAAGGAGGAAGCAGGCTCCCCACTGAGCAGAGAGCCGGATGTGGGGCTCGATCCCAGAACCCTGGGATCATGACCGGAGCCGAAGGCAGAGGCTTTAACCCACTGAGCCACCCAGGCACCCCCATAGACATAGATTTTAATCCATAGCAACCAGGTGAGTCTTTACCTCATCCATCTTCAATTTAATTGTCTGGTGTGGGCCACTGTCTTAAAATAGCCAGAGATGGTAAAATCTTCACCCTGCCATTGGGCTGATCCCAGGTTAGTGTATTTTGAAATGAGGGGTTGGAGATGCAGCCAGGCAGGGAGTACACAACAGATAATTTGGTGAATCACAGGAGATTATACCTTCCCCCTTTCTCTGACTCCTTCTGAAAGCACCACTCCAAGCCAATATACTACATTTAGTAAAAGACAAAGTGTTCAGTCATGGTAATCAGCAGACTTTCTACTTCTTTGTATTTCTGGCTACCAACGGAAAGGGCTTCTCTTAACAAAACTGTTGATTGATCCCTTTCCTCTCAGATAAGCCAGCTGGGATCCTAACTTGTTTCTGTCTTATAGTTTATTGGAGGCTGTAAGAAGTCATCAACACCTTCAATACCCTGACATTTGCTGTGGAATTTTCCTAAGTTACAATTTTGGTGTACATGGCCTGTGTCCTAACAGAAAACTGGAAAGAAATTTCACCACGTCTCCTGAGATCATTTTTAAAAGATTGTTATCTCCTCATAGCCTCCCTCATCGAACAGAATCACATTTTAAGGTGTTTCCTTTGCAATACATGTTTTAAGATAGTAACTTCCTAGTGTCTTGTCATTATCTAGTTGCGTATGACAGAAACACAGTCTGAACTAGTTCAAACCTGCTGGGTTTATTGATGCTATTAAAATTCTCTTTTCTCTTTCTCTTCCCCTCTTCTTTCCTCTCTCTCTCTCTCTCTCTCTCTCCTCTTTCTGGTAACTTCAGATTCATTCTCTCAGTTTCTCCATATCACGGAGGATGTGCCTACAGACAGTTCCAGGTCACATCTTTCATAACCAAATAAATGAAGGTTCTTCTTTTCAAGTTCAAATTTGAAAAAGCCTGGGAGTGATCTATGATCAATCTAATTTTCTCTTTTTACTAAAATGAGGCGATATAAGGTAGCCTTATTTATATCTGTCTCTTATAATCTTAAGGCAAATGCTGGCACAAAATACTCATCTTTATATTCTAGGAACAAAACTTTTTTTATTGTTATTTTGATTGAGAAAACTCCATAATATTGCACCAAAGTGTAGTTAGATTTATTTTTAACCTAAACCTAGAGTACTGAATAATCCCTTTTGAATTGCCAAATGAATTTGGAAATCATGTAAACAGTAGAAAGGAAAGATATCGTCTGTTTCCCACACAAGTCACTGTGAAATGTTAACAATAATGCTAAATATATGCTCACTACTTTCCTAGGCAAACAAGGAAAATGTGATGTAAAAGATAGGATTGTAATATAAAAGTATGAGATATTATAGCATTGCAGTTTATTGAGGTAATTGGCTAGGAATCCCTGTGTGTCTTGGAATGGAGAATTTCACATCATTTCTAAAACAAATATTTCCTTGTGGGCAAATGGAGGGAGTGCTGAATGATATTTCTGGAATTATTGTCTATGCAGCATGTTCCCTGGGTAGAACGATACCTTTTAGGAATAAGCAATTAGGGCTTTTTTGGTTTTGCTCAGTAATCAAGACAGCTGTGGAAACATTCTGTGGATAAAAAAACCATGGGCACTGTCATGGACTGAATGTTTGTGTCCCTCTAAAATTCTGATGTTGAAACCTAAACCTCAGTGTGATAGTATTGGGGGGTAGGGCCTTTAGGAGGTGAGGTCCTGAGGGCAGAGCCCTCATGAATGGGATTAGTGTCCTTACAAAAGAGATCTCAGAGAGTTCCCTTGGTGTGAGGAGGACACAGGAAAAAACTATCAACTATAAACATGAAAGCAGGTTCTCACCAGACACCTAATCTGCCAATACTTGGATCTTAGACTTCCCAGTATCCAGAACTGTGAGAAATAAATTAAGTCACCTAGTCTATGCTGTTTTTGTTATGGCAGCTAGAAAGGACCAAGATAAGCATCTTGCAAAATTTAAGCAAATAGCACAGTCTTATATTCTTTTAGCTATTGTAGCAATTTGTTTTCTAAACTATGTAATGGTTTTCCAGTAAACAGTCGGTACAGTGCTATAGTATAGAAAAAGAGAAGTTGACTTGTATGTGAGACAGTGTTATGTATAATTCCTACAAACTTAAAGCTCATAGATATATTAATTCCACATTAATTATAACAGAACACCTTGCTTTAATTATGACTTAATAGTGAAACTGTAATTTTACTTTATAGTAAAACATTCCTCTATCCATCATATTGTCATTTAATAAACTTTCTTACTTTAACAATTTAAACAAGACCTCATTTTTTTTAAAACTCCTTTTTCTTGGGTATACCATTTCCTGAGAGTCCAATATGTTACTGCTAAAGGAAATGTTGTACTTTTAAGATTGCCTCTTAACTGTAATATAAATATGAGTCTCTGGTAAGTCTCAGTGTGGTCAAAAGCTACTAATTTATTTTTCATAAGTTGAATCAGTCCTAAAAAGGGATGGCACCAGGCTTTTGGTGACTATTTTAGTGTCGTGCTTACTATAATAGCTGGATAAAGAGGAAAATCAATTATAGTTTTGAAAGAGATGTAGATTTTGTTCACTTAAATCTCGGGCTTTTAATCCGTGGATAAAGACCTAGCCTGGAATTCGTCTGAAAGACATTTGCTTCTACCATAAGAGGGTGTAGTAACTCTAGGCACCTATCATTTAAACAAATGGATTAGTCAGAATAATGATGTGAGAGATTCTCCAAATAAGGCCAACATGTTCTTTTGGATATGTGAAAAGTAAATTGTGCAATAAAATTTCCATCATATTTTATCTGTTTCTGCTAGGTCACAGAAGTTGGATCAGTATTCATATGCATATGCGAAATTCCAAGAATATCAAAGGTGAATGAATTAATTGACTTGTATACTTCTTAAGATGTAATTTCTGTGTAACCTTAAAAAGTAAAGACCCAAACATATCCAAAATATGTATACAGTTAATTTTATTTTATCCTGTTCCTTCTGCTTTGGTGAATTAACAGGAAATAAATTATGTATTTCATGTTACATTTCACTGCCCACAGCATACTACTAACTCCATTCAATTTAACTCAACTCAATTTAATTTATTTCATACTGAGAGCTCATGTCTGTCCTAGTCAATATTGTATATACCCCAAAGATGTAAAATTATTTTCTTTCTCTCAGGTCCTAGTGTGAAAAGAGTAAGTAGTAGGAAATAGTTAAATAACTATTTACTTATTCAATTAATGGGAGTTATAAATGATAGACAGTAAGTGCTATAGACTTTAAAAGCAAGATGTGTATAAACATGTTTATAATAGTTCTCTTCATAATCGCAAAAAACTAGAAATAACCAAAATGCTCATTTTCATTGAAGAAGATAAGTAAATTGTTTATATTCATACAATGGAATGCAATTTTTAAGAGGAATGGACTATAGCTAGATGCATCAACACTGATGGATCTTATATATAATGTTGGGTTGGAACAATTAAGTAACTGCATTTAAAAAAAGATATAGTTTGGTCTAGTCATACTATACACTTTTATAAACTCAAAGATTTAAGTGAAATCATTTGAGTACTGGAAGAAAACATAGAAGAATTTCTTTATAAAATTAGATTAGGAGGGGTGCCTGGGTGGCTCAGTGGATTGAGCCTCTGCCTTTGGCTTGGGTCATGGTCTCAGGGTCCTGGGATCAAGTCCCACATTGGGCTCTCTGCCCAGAGGGAGCCTGCTTCCCCCCCCTCTCTCTACCTGCCTCTCTGCCTATTTGTGATCTCTCTCTGTCAAATAAATAAACAAAATCTTTAAAAAATAGATTAAGTAAGTACTTTTATAGCTTTGATTAAAAATCTGGAGCTACTTTCAGAAAGACAAAACTAATTATATATTAAAAAACACACACACACACTTTGTGGCCAAACTACCATACTCAAAGCCAAAAAGATAAATGACAAATAAGACAGAAAAATTATTACTCATGTAATGATAAGTATTAATATGCTAGGAATTGATTTTTTAAAATGTCAATAATCTAAATGAAAAAATACGCTGTGGCATGAAAAACTAGGTGACAGAGAGCTTAAACATAAGAAAAACATACAACTTCACTCAGTGAGACAGTTTCAAATGAAACTACATGATGTACACTTTTCACCAATTAGATTAGCAAGAATCTAAGTTTAATGAGATGGGGAAACAGGAATTTATATGTCATTGGTATGAATATAAAATAGTGCATCCTTTCTGAAGGGCAATTTGGTAATGCCCATCAAAATTACAATCATATTTTCCCTTTAACCCAGAAGTGCCACTCACAGGAATTTATCCTGCAGGAATATGTGCACACAGAAAAATGGAGTCTTATTATCTGCATCATCATATTTGTAAAAGATAAGACAATAACCCATTGTCCATTAATTGAGTACTGGTTATAGAAACTATGGTAGATGCACACCATGGAATGTTATGCAGTTTTCAAAAACAATGAGAATGTGCTGTCTTGTACAGATCCGGGAAGATCTATTTGCGATATTAGGTATTTTTTTAAATGAAAAGGTGGGAAGGAAATAGTAAGAACACATAATACAGTTGTGTTTGCTTATATTGGAAAGATCCAAAAGAAAATAATGACTGATTACCCATGGGAAGAAGGTAGAGGGAGACATAGGATAGTTACAACAGGGGAAGAAGTAAGATTTTTCAGTATATTGTATTATACTGTTGTATTGTTTTGATTTTGGAACTTGTACATAATAGCTACTCAAATTAACTAACAAACGCATGAAAATAAGAAGGAACAAAGTACAAAAGAACAAATACAGTGTGATTGCTTTTATGTGAAGTTTAGAAAGAGACAAAATATATTAGTTTATTATTTTAGGTTAAATACATGGATGATAAATACTGTAAAACAAACCAGGAAATGATTAATACAAAATCCAGAATAGTTATTATCAGTATCGGGAGTGGGGAATGAAGGTATAGAGCAAGGTAGATGCAACTTTAGAAGGAAGGAAGGGAGGGTGGAAGGTTGGGAGGGGGAGAGGCAAGCAGGCAGAAATACAAAAAAGAAAAAAAAGAAATCAGTGAAAGCTAAAGGAATTCGGGAAGCCTTCCTGGAAGGAGGGAGACTTAAAAGGATTCTTGAGGGTGTGGATTCCAGTAAATGTAGTTCACACTGATGTATTGTTTTATAGCTTACAAAACGTTGTATATACATAATGTCATATTGAATCTGGATAGGCAGAGAGGGATGAGAGCAGGCATCCAAAATTAGGAAAATAGCATAGCCAAGGCAGAGTGGGCACATTTTGTGTTACAAAACCTTGAGCGATCCACGTAGTTGGGGAGTGGATTGGGCCTTAATGAGCAATAGATCAGCAGGTTCATGAAGTTTGATTATAATGGGATTGGGAGTTTATCTTAGAAGCCATCAAATGTGTGTTTGTTTGCAAAGACAGATCCAAGAAATAGTTGACAGTTGAACATAGTAGCAGTTTTAGGCCCTGCCAAACACTGGCTCTAGCCTTGAGACTCCTCGCTAACAATCATCTGCAGGACCAACACTGCTCATTCCAGCTGCCCAGGCAGGTATATTTTTGATTACTTAGGAGGGTGTTCTTTAATTTCTACATATTTATAAATTTCCCAACTTTCCTTCTGTTTTTGTTATTTTCTAACTACATTCCATCGAAGTTGTCTCTTTGACAACGTCTCTGTCATAGAGGAAAAAGGAAGCGGGAGTGGGAATTGCTTCAGGTTAAGGGAGGCATGACAACCAAAAACAGTGCATGGTCCTTGATTAGACTTTGGTTTGGAAGTGTAAAAACAGGGACGCCAGGGTGGCTCAGTCAGTTAAGCGTCTGCCTTCTGCTCAGATCGTGATCTTAGGGTCCTGGGATCAAGTCCTGTATTGGGCTCCTTGCTCTGTGGGGAACCTGCTTCTCTTCCTGCCGCTATTCCTGCTGGTGTTGCTCTCTCTCACAAATAAATAAATAAAGTCTTATATATATGTATATATATAAACAGCTATAAAGTATGTTTTGGAGACAAGTAACAATATTTAAACATAGATTGGGAAATAGAAAACATTAAGAAGTTTTCTAAAGTTGTTGGATGTGTTGATAGTACTGTCAACAGGTGGGAGATGTTCTTATTTTCTGAAAATGCGAGCTAAAGTAGCTGGGTTGAAGCAAATAATGTTTATTATTTATTTTACAATGGGTCAGGAAAAACATGTTGAGGAAACGAATATGGCAAATGTTAATTATGAAGGGTCTATGGGTGATATTGTGCTATCTCTACTTTTCTGTATTATGAACATTTTCATGGTAAAGTTTAAAAATCCAATATAAAATTATATATCCACATAACTTAATTGCAATAGAACCTGTTGGAGATAATGGAGTCATTACAGAAAGAAAATCTGCAGAAATAATTAGAAAAATGCAAAAGTTTAAGAAACAGACCTTTTTCCCCCAGCTTTATGTAGTTTTATCTTTTCTCATTCTAGGGAACAAGCTTATTTTCTCTCTCTCTCTCTCTCTCTTTTTTTTTTTGGAAGAAAGATAGTTTCTAGAGTCAGAACAACATGATGGAATTTTTAAAAAAGAATATTTAGTTCTTGGGGCACCTGGGGTGGCTCAGTCTGTTAAGCGTCTGCCTTTGACTTAGGTCATGATCCTGGGGTCCTGGGATCCAGCCCCGCATCCAGCTCCCTAATCAGTCGGGAGCCTGCTTCTCCTTCTCCTTGTGCTGCTCCCCTCTATTCGTTCTTTCTTTCTCCCTTTCTCACTCTTGCTCTGGCTCTTTCTCTCGAGTTAATAAATAAAATCTTCAAAAATGGAAAGAATATTCAGCTCTTTCCAGTCTGCCTGAGGGGCTTACTGAACTTTATACGATCTGTATATTGGGGTCTAGTGTGTCCTATGCAGATACCCCGTCCGAGTTCTTGAAATAGGGAGTATGCGTCATTCACGTATCTTCGGACAGTGTTGCCAACACAGGAGACTACACAGAGGTAAATAAGTCACAGACCAGGAATTGTTTGAAGGACCAGTCTTAACTTCAGCACAGTCAAGAGTGTCAGGCATCCAATAAACCACTGCTGTCAGAGCACCTGGTCTTCTTTCTCCTTGGATGTCTCTATCTGCTGGAAAAACTCTTAAAATGGCAGCTGCAAGATACTTGTTGAAGGCACTGCCTGACAGACGGTGCAGAAGATATTGGAGACCCCTGGTGGCAACATAAAGGAAAAACAGCTCATCACAAATTCCCAGTCTTCCTAGTACGTAAAACAGAGTAAATGGAAACAGCCATAAAAAAGAATGAAATCTTGCCATTTACAACAGCACAGATGGAGCTGAAGAGTATAATGCTAAACTAAATAAGTCAGAGAGAGACAGATACCATATGATTTTACTCATATGTGGAATTTAAGAAACGAAACTAAGGGAAAAAATGAGAGAGAGAGAGAGAGAGAGAGAGAGTGGCAGGGGAGAGAAAAATCAAGAAACAGACTCTTAATTATAGAGAACAAACTGATGGTTACCAGAGAGGAGGTGGTGGGGGGAATGGGGGGGTGAATTAAACAGGTGATAGGGATTAAGGAGGGCACTTGTGCTGAATCATGATGTCATACACCTGAAACTAATACAGCACTGTATGTAAACTAACTGGAATGATAACAACAACCAAAAAGAAACTAAAGCCATCCTCTCTGAGTCCCCTTTATTTCTCTGACCTTTCTACTTAATTTTTCTTTTTCTCGGTCTTTAAAAACATTGTCATTCCTTAAAGGAATTTCCATGCTATCTTTTCATTTACATTAAATGACCACATCCATTCATCAAATCACACATTTAACATGTTTTTTTCTATGGAGCCCATGCTCATATTTCTAACTCCCTGCTAGCCATTTCCATTGAGATTGCTCTTAAACTCAACATGTGGAAAGAATTATTTTCAAAATCTGTTAATCTGGTATTTTTCATCTTAGGAAGTGTTGTTACGATACAGCCAAGCCAAAGGACGTATACTTCAATAAAGTATAAAAGGTACAAAAAATCTTGCACACTTAGCATGTACCCGGAACAGGGCTAGTGCTGGCATAAGGAAAATAAAAACACATCTTCGAGTGGAGTGAGGAAATAGATCCTTTATTTTTTTTTTTAAAGATTTTATTTATTTATTTGAGAGAGAAAGAGCATGAGTTGGGGGAGGAGCAGAGGGAGAGGGAGAAGCAGACTCCCTGCAGAGCAGGGATCCCGACTGCTCTTCCCACGTGCAAGGCTCCGTCTGCCGGGTCTCCACATGGGACTCCTTCCCAGGTCCCTGAGCCTAAGGCAGACGCTTAACAGACCGAACCACCCAGGTGCCCCAAAATAGGCCCTTTAATGTGAGAGAAATGTATATTCTGTTTTGGGAGTTTTGAGAAGGAGATTTAACCCAGCCTGAGCGGGAAAGATTCAAGATGAAGGATTTATAGAAGAAATTCCTGTCAAGCTATGCATTATAAACACTAAGAATTTGTCTGTGTTACGAGCTGAACTGTGTCCCACCATCATGCATAAGTTGAAATCCAACTAGTACTTCAGAATGTGACTGTATTTGGAGATGGTCTTTAAAAACCTAATTAAGTTAAGATGCGGTCATTAGAGTCAGCCCTTATCCAATATGACTGGTGTCCTTGTAAGAAGAGGAAATTTGGACACAGATGGACACAGAGGGAAGATGTTGTGAAGACATGGGGAGAAGACAGCACTCCACAAGCCATCAACCCTGTCGGTACCTGGATCATGGATTTCCAGCCTCCAGAACTGTAAGGCCATAAATTGGTGTTGTCTAATCTACCCAATCTGTATTATGTTGTTACAGCAGCCCTAGCAAACATGTATTCTGATTTCTTTTTCAGGATAAAGCTTAGACCTTTCTAAGTAGGGGGAAGAAAATGTGCAGAACAACTAATAATGAAAGATCATAGCTTAGTTGGGAAACTGTAAGTAGTTCAGTAGGACCAGATTACTGGTCATGCTGTGGGGAAGAGACATGGGGAATTTTGAAGAGTAAGGTTAGAAAGACAGGAAGAGGCCAGTTTATGAAAAGAGCTTGTGTGCCAAATTAAATAGTGGACATTGGGATGAAGACATTATGGAATTAAGGGAAGTAGTATTAAAAGAGACCTCATATTGTAGTTACCTCCCCCAAATCAAAGTTAATCATTGGTGTACAACTCTTAGGGCTTTGTCTAATCCAGTTTTCCATGTTAATAACTATTATTTCATGAGGTCCACTGGATAGAGAAATATTTTTAAGAACTATATTGATCCTTTTCTCTCACAAGATTTTTATCCCCCCCCCTAAACAACCTAAATACTTCTTTACTGAATTTTATATCAATATTCTTCCCTCTACCCCTTCATGCCAAGATTCAATGATTTATTCTCTCCAGGGTTTATGTTTTAACAATATGTGGAATTTGGAATGCCTGGGTGGCTCAGTCTGTTAAAGTACTGATCTCAGGATCGTGAGAAGACATGGGTGGCAATTTATTTTTGTTGTTCTATCTGCAATCTCCCTATTACCTTTTAATTCTTTACTCTCCCATGGATAGAACGGAATTGTTCTGCTATTGTAAAATAAGGTATAAGCTCCATGAAGGCAGTGGCTGATAGAGTGCCTGATACATAATTGACAATAAATGTGTTTTGGGGGAAAAATACAATTTGCTCTTAGCCATCAATCATCAAATCTTCACGAGGCAGTTGTTCTTGAATTTGAGCAGTACCCCAGAATCCTCTGGGGAACTTTTCCAATATGTACATGTGCTAGTTCCTCTCAACACCAAGTTTGGATTTGGGAGAAGGGGGATGGAGCGATCTAGGCATGAGTTCAGTGAAAAACTTCCAATATTACTATGATATCCCCTGCTAACTGATGAGGGCAGAATTTGTGATTCCTTTCATCTCAGTTAAATCCCTCCCGCCTGAGTACAAGGATGAGGAAATATGTTAGGTAGTGGGGGAAATGTTTTGGAAAAGGGGATTTTGCCTAGAGCTTTTCAATACATTCTTTAGCTGCTTCTGTTCCTAAGGCTGGTCTCCACCGAGAGCAATGTGCTATGTAGTCTTATCTTAAAAATGGGGGTTTTGGAAAGATGGGAAACCACTAAACTTAGAATCAAATGCCCAGGGTTTTATTGTTAGCTTAGGGTTTTATTGGTAACTTACTGCACAGTCATTAGGTTTGAGGTCTCAAGCAAAATAGATAACTCTCTAAGCTTCAGTTTCCTCACCTGTAAAATAAGTATTCGAGGTCTGAACTGTTTTTGACTGACTGCTGTACTTGAAAAGTACCACTTACCATTCTGACCTTGAAGGCATGTGTTTTCCCTTAAAGGAAACTGCTATTTATGGGGGAAAGGAGTGTGAAGATCTTGGTAACAGACTTCTAGAGTTAGCTGTCTTCACAACTAGAATTGCTGCAATGTGATTTCTCTTCCTATAATGCAAACCAAGGGCAGATGCAGTGGCTTTGGGTAGTGGAAAACTGCCCCCTTTGTTACCTCTTTAGGACATGGCAAGTCTCTGCTATGTCTTTTAAAGCCTTCATGTTAGCAATTTGATGGTTTGTTACCACTAGGGATTTTTCTACATCTTTCTCAGGGACTTTTTTATTCCAAACAACTGAAACCTAGAAGGTAGTTTGCTCTGAACATGAGAAACTGATGAAGATTACAGGGGATATCATGGACCCCTCGGTAAAAAGGTGCTGTTGGACCTCATAAGATCCTGGATCAAGAGCTGGAAAGCCACAGGTGCTGAGGATGTCATAAAACATTAATATCCTACATGTTTGGGGTGCTTTGCAATGATAACTCCCATTTAAAATAGGGAATATGACACAGAAGATCAAAGAACTTGATCCTTTAAAAAATAAGGACATCCACAGTCTTGAATATTTGGCTGTCAAGCCATGAACATTAATATTCTTTAAAATTTTGTTTTAAAATTTACTTTGACTTTTTTATTTATTTTAAAATTGATGAATACATTACTTAAATACTGGAAAACAGGAAAAAGTAAACAAAATCTCTTATTTTTCTATTATCATAACACAGAACTGTCTGTTTTTTGGAGCATGTTTTCTGATGCATTTCCCCCCACTCCCAACAAATACCAACGGGAAAGCAGGTAACCTTGGTTAGGGGTTGGAGTTGGGGTACCCACAGGAGTGCCTTCCTTATATAGACCAATTTCTTTGAATTCCTTCCTTTGTGGCATTCAAGGGAAGCTGCATAATTTAAACCTAATTTGTTTGTGAGACTGCTCTGAGACAAAGAAAGACATTGATGTTTAGCTGGAGTGGTGTGAATTCTTCTGGAAGACAAAGGGAATGCTCTCCGAGGATCCAAGGTAGAAAGAGTGTTAGCCTACTGGGACAAAGACTTCAGGAACCCAGACGGCACTAATCCAAGAGTGTCCACGGCACTAATCCAAGAGTGTCCACGGGAGAGTGTCCATGGGACAGCTGGCAGTGAGACTTTCCAGGGCCTTAGAGAAGTGTGCAGGGGAAACAGTGCCACTAACTATTGAAGAGACATGGGTGAACTCTCTAGATAGACATTTATGTAAAAATCAGAGGAAAAAAAACCGAGATAGGAAGGGTAAATCCAGCAGGATAGAAGTCCTAAAATAGCCAAAAAATTATGTCAGGAAGAAAACTATCAGACGTAATAGAAGAAAACATCTCAAATTAGAAGAAGAGACACAAGATTTAAGATAGAAAGAATACATAGAGTTCAAAAGAGAATGTAAGACAAAATGACCCATACCTACACACATTCCAGGGGGTTCAGGTACTCCCAGAAGGAAAAAAAAAAAATCCCAATATCAATAGTTTTCCTAAAATATAGATCTGCAGTACTTGACAATTCGAGCCACCAAAAATAATTTATTTATTTATTTTTAAGAAAAGATTTTATTTATTTATTTGACAGAGAGAGATCACAAGTAGGCAGAGAGGCAGGCAGAGAGAGAGCAGGAAGCAGGCTCCCTGCCAAGCAGAGAGCCTGATGCGGGGCTCGATCCCAGGACTCTGGGATCATGACCTGAGCCGAAGGCAGGGGCTTAACCCACTGAGCCACCCAGGTGCCCCCCAAAATAATTTATTTATGCTCTAATAATAGATGGAAACAAAATTGAGGGATGTCTTATCTGGTCTTTGAATGTTTTATGTGGTAGAAATGATTCAAGCTTCTTCTCTGATATAATGGATGAACCTCTGTCACTCCACTGCCTCTCCTAAGGGGTGGTAGGGGAGTTGGGGTGCTTTTCACTTTTAATAACTGGAACAAAAAATCCTCACCATCAAAGTAGAAAATAAATGGGACTTTATTTTTAAAAATCCAAATTAATCCTTTTGACTAATATTTCTCTCTTAGAGTTGCAGATCTTTCTACACTCTCTTGCAAAAAAACCTGATTAATTAAGGGCCCAAGAAGAGGCCCTCAAAGCAGGAAATAGGTAGCCAAATAAACTCTTGCACAGTCATGTTCACAGCAGTATTATTCATAAGTAACCAAAAGGTGGGAACAGTACAAATGTCCATCATCAGCAGCTAAACGGATAAACAAATCTCTCTCTCTCTCTCTCTCTCTCTCTCACACACACACACACACACACACAGAGGAATGTTGTTCAACCATAAAAAGGAAGGAAATACTGGTACACGTTACAACCTCGATGAAACTTGATAACATTACACTAAGTGAAAGAAACTAGATACCAAAAGTCACATATTGTGTGATTCCATTTATATGAAAAATCCAGAATAGATTAATCTATAGAGACAGAATGCAGATTTCCAGAGGCTGGTAAGAGAGGGAGAAATTGCTTCATGGGTATGGGGTTTTATTTTGAAGTGATGGAAATGTTTGGAACTTGATGAAGTGGTGGTTGCCCAACAATACGAATGAACTAAATACCACCAAGTTGTCCTTTCAAACAGTTAATTTTATGTTATGTGAATTTCACTACAATAAATTACTAAGAAAACAAACAAATGAATCAAAGAAACACTTGAGACGGGCTTTAGGCAATTTCCTTCAAGCTCAGGAAGCTACATTTCATCAGACGATTCCATAGGAACATTTAATCCATTTTTGCCTGATATTTCATGTTAACAAAAGTTATTTTTCCAAGGACAAATGCATTACCTGTTCTGATCACTTTGCACTAAATGTGGTCTCTGTGGTGGTAGAATTCTTACCAGTGGTTGGCTGGGAGGTGGAAGTTTGATTGGATATAGCATGAGAAGACTTTTCAGGTGATAGAATATCATATCTTGAATAAGATAGTGGATACATGGATGTACACATTTGTCAAAAATTCATCAAGCTGTATACTTATAATTGGTCCACTTTATTAGATGAAAATTATAATTCGGTAACTTTGATAAAATAAAAAAGAAATAAAATAAGCACGCAATGCATTATTATGGTGACACTTACCAGGAAAAATAAAACCCAGAGATATTAAAACATGCTACCTCTGATGAGTGGGATTTGGGAAGCAGTGTTGGGTGGGAAACAATTGAATTTCACTTTATATACTAGTTATTCTATTTCTGTGTGCAAATATCAGAGTTTTTTTGTTTGTTTGTTTGTTTGTTTTGTTTTGTTTTGGTGTTTTAAAGCCAAGAGAGGGAATCAGGGTGGGAGTGGGGTGGTGAGGAGGAAGGGCTTGGATACAGAATTTAGATGCCTGAGCATCATCCAAGGCTCTTGCTATTGAACTGAAAGAGCTCTGGGGAAAGGACACCATTTAAGCAGCTAGGAACTGTCTTTGTTCATGACCCACCTCAGTCAGTGCAGAATGGGGCAGCCTCCTTCTCTGGTCAACAGTTCTTATCTGCTTTATACATTGAGTCCAGCCACTGTGGGAGGAAAACCATCACCCTGCCTGTGCTTGAGGAACTCTCCCACTGCATAGGCAACAATCATTCCATAGGTACTTTGAATCCTTGTACTTGGTATAATTATGCCCCAGTTTGGACCTTTATGCTGATACAGTCCAGGATATTGATGAGGGCAGGAGCAAGTTGAACTTTGGGGATAGGCGTGAGACCTCTAGGACAGCTGAATTTGGGGATTAAGGAAGTCAGTATTCTTGCTTTGTTTAGGAAATTTTAGACAACTAGGGTAATTTTGATGATGTGTGAATTTCTAATCAAGAAGTACCTTTTTTTTCTTTTTTCCTTGAGAGAGAGAGAGAATCTTAGGCAGGCTCTACGCCCAGCCGAGTATGGATCCCAAGGTGGGGCTCAGTCTCACCACCCTGAGATCATGACCTGAGCTAAAATCAAGAGTTGGATGCTTTGGGGCACCTAGGTGGCTCAGTCAGTTAAGTGGCTGCCTTTGGCTCAGGTCATGATCCCAGGGTCCTAGGATCAAGCCCTGCATTTGGGCTGTCCGTGCTCTGTGGGCAGTCTGCTTCTTTCTCTCCCACTCTCCCCTCCTTATGGTCTCTCTCTCTCTCTCTGTCAAATAAATAAGTAAAATATTAAAAAAAAAAAAAAGAGTTGGATACTGACTGAGCGACAGTCAGTTGCTCAAACGGGGGAGTTTTGCCCAGGTGCAGGAGACCAGTGAGGGAGGAGGTGAAGTTTACAACCTGATATTTTTGATGTTGCTGGTGTTTATTCCATGTTGAGCTCTATTCATTGGAGCCAACTTCATAGAAATTAAAAAAAACCAAAAACCAAAAACCCAACAACTCCTAGAGTATTATTGGTATATATATTTGACACTAATTCTTTGGATTGAAGTCTAAAATAAAATAATTATTTGCTTTTTTTTTAATTGAAAGATAATTTATTCTAACCAGTAAGGATTTAAATTTGATATACCATGTATCTTGATGTTTATGGAGCCCCTTTCTCTGAGAGGTAACAATTGAACAGTTTTATTTCTCTGTGTGTATTATAACCTGTCAAACCTGTCATGAAGGTACTAAAGACAGACTGTAACTTTCACAGTATGACAGGGTTTTGCTGCCACCTAATGGAAAAGTATCATATTTTTCATTATTCTGCAATAGACAGTTTTCTTTTTACCTTGAATATTTTTGAATATTACCTTTTATAGTATCTTGAATATTACCTTTTACCTTGAATATTCATATAAATCTGTATTCATTATTTTATTAAATATACTTCAGTTGGAAATGATTTTTTTTCTTTTCTTTTTTTTTTTTTTAAAGATTTTTGTATTTATTTGACACAGAGAGAGAGAGAGATCACAACTAGGGAGAGAGGCAGGCAGAGAGAAAGGGGGAAGCAGGATCCCTGCAGAGCAGAGAGCCTGATGCAGGGCTCAATCCCAGGATCCTGAGATCATGACCTGAGCCAAAGGCAGAGGCTTAACCCACTGAGCCACCCAGGTGCCCTGATTTTTTTTTTTCATTTCTATTAATTTTAATGTTAGTAAGGTTTGTGTGCTCTGTATGTGCGTTGTGGTGGTGGTAATGCAGGGGGTATAATAGAATGTAAAATTAGTTTGAGTAAGTTTTAATATAAGCATCATGATTTATTTTCTATAATTTTGTTTAAGTGAAATTTGCTAAAGGTTTAAGGATATAATAGATGGGTTGTGAAATTGAGCTTTTGTGCTCTATGAACTTAGGCAGTTTGGGTAATCCTGTGAATGAAAAGAATTTTTATTCATAGTATGAAAGGATGCTAGGGAAATAAACAGGGAAAACTTATATATGTTAGGAAAAACACATATATGTATAGTTAGATAGATAAATAGATTTACCCACTGAGCTAAAAATATTCAAAGTTGCTTTTTTCTTCTTATAATCTACTTTTACATTGTACTTATTTAAAATACACGCAGGAATTGCTTTTTGACTCTTTTGTTCACTGATGAATGCCTGGTGCATTCTAAGTGTTTATATTTGTTGGATGAATAGTATTTATGTGATTACATAAATTATAGAAAATAGAGGAAAGAAAAACAAATTACCGCAACCTTAATCTGTGAGGGTTGCAAAGTTTGGTTGCGAATATCTCATCTGCATATTCTGGAATATTCCCCAAATCCCAAGGATTTTCTCCCATTCCCAGTTTCCCTTTGGGCTCTATATACACTCTCTGGAATATAGTTGCCCAATATATCAACATCCTTTTCCCAGTGGACCCATAGAAACTCCTGGCCACCATATTCCTTTATCTTCCATAAAATCATCATACCCAGTTTTCAAAAAATACGTGACTTTGAAAAAATATCTTTCCTTCTCATTTTGAAGAGACAGATGCTGAGGTTGTATGATTCCTGAAAGACATTGATTAGGAAGGTTACCTTAGTTTTTAGTTTTCAGTCTGCCACCATTCCTGGAAATTCTTCACACTTTTTTTTTTTAAAAATGCATTCTTTATTTGTTTCTAATTAAACTAAAAGGAGGGAACATGGGGTATGTCTCAGGAGTTCTATTTTTATGTAAAAATACATTAGCTTTAGACATTGGCGAAAAACTAAGAACTTTGTAAATATGTGTGATCTTGACCTATTTTGAAAATTCTGATATCCATATAACAAGTAAGACCTTTCTTTTTTTACTGAGATGTAATTGACATATAACATTGTAATTAGTTTCAGGTATGTGACTTCTTTACTTTAGGTTGAGGGCAATTTTAAAAAGGAATTACAAGGTCAAAGGACCAAAGTTAAGTTTAAGTTAACTTGACATTTCTCTTGAATCCCACATGTTATGGAACCTAAATACTTAGGGCTTCCCTAGGATGGGCCTTTATGAATGCCCTCTGTTCCACCTTCTAAAGATACCTGGCTAGTCATGTCTCCTTTCTCACTCTGCACTCCCTTCCTCAACATTTTCCATTCGAAATTCTACTATATTCTCTTGGGGAAACTCTACCACTTTCCACAGGAAAGAGCTATCAGTGCCTGGATCCACATGAATCTGATACTTTGGGCCTTAGTCTAATGGACACTGACATTCATTACTGCTCAGTCTCATAAGGGACGATGAATACAGGTCCATCTATTAGAGTTTCTTTTTTAATGCCTTTACAGCAAGAACTGTAAGGTCTGCTGGCCTCTTTATTAGTGAGCTTATTATCTGACGTATCTTTTGCTAAAGCAAATGGTGAGGAGTGATTATGGGAGGTTGATATATAGGTTTTCCCATTCAGCTGTGCAAGAAAATTTTCTTTATTTTGATCATTTCTACATGCCTGCTATTTTTGTACTGGGAAATTTGAAGGATGGGCATAAACATCAATTATAAGTAACTCATACTTTCCGATTTTAAAATGGTTTCTTTGGGTTAAATTTAGCATCTCCTACATTAATCTCAGTCTTTCATATATTCTCTTCTTCCTGTTATAAAACTTATCTCAGGGTCAAGGAAGAACATCAGCTTTGCAATTTCCCTTTATCTGTGGTTTCCATGGACCTTGGGTTGGGTTTTTTAAACATCAAACCCCACTCTCATACTTTAACCATATTAGTCTTTTGATGACACAGAATTTACAGTTTACCAGGGTCTTCCTTGAGGACTCCATGTCCACCGCTGCCACTTCTAATGTGTCCTCGGGTGGCATAATTTGTGTTTTGTTCTGGAATTTACATGGTGTGGAGGTTGCTCCTCACGAACTTTGTCACCTCTTCCATCTGGCCAGGTCCTGTCTTGACTCTTTCTGGCTTTATGTTTCCCCTAAGGTCCAGCTATGACTCTAATTCAGTCTCGCAACATGGGACATCGACTTCAAATCTCTGTGCTGTAAGTTAATTTCCTACTCATCCAAACCCCTCCTGTAAGCTCACTTCATGTACTTTCTACCACACAAGGGAACTACTGGATTGCTTCTCTGTTAATCAG
This sequence comes from Martes martes, assembly GCF_963455335.1. Classification (NCBI taxonomy): domain Eukaryota; kingdom Metazoa; phylum Chordata; class Mammalia; order Carnivora; family Mustelidae; genus Martes; species Martes martes. The sequence continues at coordinate 74,941,556 of NC_137899.1, read as the reverse complement.
GAAACGGAGGATATGGAAACACCCTGCCCCATGTATGTAGGCGCCTTTCTTTGCCTTTGCTGCTTTACTGTTCTCCAAGGTGTGAGACAGAGTTCTAATTTAGTTGTTCTCAACTTATTTGGAGTTTCAGAATTTTTTTCAATCACTGAATTGAGGCCTTTTCAGGTACCTACACCTTTTCTTCTTCTTCTTTTTTTTTTTTTTTTGTCTTGTACCTGTTTTATCTAAATTTCTCTTCTTTTTCCCTCCACCTCCCATCTCACATCCCCACCCCTATACCCAACACTCTCCTTCCCAAACATCTATTCAAAACCAATGGGCCCATATGAGCTTCAGGATATTATGTGATACCTTCTCTGCCTGTATCTTATTGGAAAATTTTATATTCAGACCTCTGAGCTTGATATGCATAGGCAGACTTTAGATTTTGGAACATTCTTTATTCTTACAATAAAGTCTGACTTTTAAGAGTATTTTCTTGATGTGGACTCAAAAATTTAAACTTTGCATTTTATGAAGAAACAGTGACCTCTTTCCTCTTAACACTTTCTCTTTTTTTTAGGACACTGAACCTTATGCCTTAGCCTTAGTGGTGGAAAGAATGGTCTTTAAAGAAAGGAGAAAAATAGATTAATACAAGGGGAAAATATGATGTGAGGTATTTCAAAATGCTTTCATTTTCAAACTTTTATTTATGTATTTCTTAGGGCACAGAAGAAACCATATTGAGGAAAGATATGTTCTATTACCAAGGCTTTGGGGCACCCTTGGTATGATAGTTTCCTAGCTATATGCTGAACATGGGTAAAATCACAGAAGAAGATCTGTTTGCAGTGGTTGCCACTGCTGTTACATGGAGAATGGCAAGGCCTGGACTGTACCATTTTGCTTTTGAATCACATTCAGATAGAAGATATAGGAGTATGGATATATAGCTAATTCTGTGTGTATTATATCTGTATATCTTATATACAGGTTCTCTTATAATTATAAAATAAAATTTAAAAAATCATAAACACAAATTTGAATCAAAATATAAATAAAATTTAGTGATAATATATTAATAATAACAATTTTTCTTTGTATAGTAGTTGACAAAATATTTTTATTTCGTTATGTCATATAGAAGCTTCAGAATGATGTCCTATTTCACAGATGAGAAACAGAATCCAGGGAAGATTAAGTGCCTTTCTCACATGTGTTACTAATCAGTGTCAGCTCATGTATGGTGTTAATCCATATATGGTTGTTGTTATTATTGTTTAAATCATTCTATAATAATTCTAATAAATGATATAGTTAATAATCGTAATAATAGCTTTATCTCTTTTCTGCATGACAATCCTTTACCTATTTGAAGGTTCTTATTATGTGTCTCCATCTTCTCTGGTTGTCATATCTATCTTAGTTTTGAAGAGAAGTAAAGAAATCTAGTAGGGAGGGAATATTCAATATGGGTGAAAGAATCATCATCAAAAGAATAACAGGAGGGTGCAGAGCCAGGAAGCTGAGTCCAGAAAGTCTACTTTGAAGGCATTATAACTGCATTTAGAGTTATTTCTCTTGACTTTTCCTTCCATTAGAGCAAGTCAAATATGTGCCCTCCTTAAAGAAGGGCACTGGGTGTTATATGCAAACAATGAATCATGCAATACAACATCAAAAACTAATGATGTACTGTATGGTGACTAACACAACATAAAAAAAAAAAAAAGAACAAGTCAAATAGAATCTTAAAATTGGGAGTAAAATGGCAAAGGTAGAAATATTCAGTACTGGAATTCTATAGCACCCAGTGGTGTGATGGTAAATATTTAACCACCAGTTCTTAGTGGACAACAAAGGCCCTTGTTTTTAGTGTTTGCTGATTTTTGTGGTGTAAATACTCCCATGATGGCCAGTTTCAATGTACTAAAATGATGTCCACAAACATGGAGTTTGAAAGAGGTGCTAATTATTATGTCTTGTGAGATGGTACAAGCCAGTTTAACAAACCACTGGTAGGTTGATTGCAACCCTAAAATGCTACCTAGCCTTAGCTTTGAATATTTTTAGTGTCCCACATTACCATTCTACTATTTGACAGTTCTAGTTATTGTAATTCTTTTCCTGATCTTGCTTCTAAAATTACTTTTGCTCCACTTTATCTCATTGACCTAGTTCTCCTTGTTTACTGTCATCTTAAATCTTTTCTTCTTCAGGATATGTATTCTTAGCTCATTAAGTCTATATATATATATATATATATATATATATATACACATATATATATACACACACACACATATATATGACATTTTCCAGAGGTCAGATCACCCTGACAAACTGCTTTGACAATATTCTTCATTGTTACTCTTCCTTTATGAATTTAATATTTATAATTGACCACAAAACAGAGCTCAAAAGAACTCTTATTTCTCTCTAAATAGATGTTTCTAGTACAGACTAATTCTATGTTTTTTTTTCTTTCTCTTTAATTAATTCATTCATTTTTAGCAGTCACATGATATAACTTGGCTTTACTTTTGAACTTGTGATCAACTGTCAAAAATCCCCTTGGTCTTTTTCATGAGGATGGCTGTTTTTACATGTGTTCTCTGTCCTAATCAACTGAACTGTGGAAAGTTAGCCTTTAGATTAGCCCAAGCTTCTCATTCTAGAGATGAGGGATCTAGAAATCACAGAGATTAATTTATTTAAATAAGACTACATAGTTTTTTGGTAATAAAGTCAGGTCCAGACCCAGATCTTCTGGTTCCTAAATCTTTACTCATTTCCTTGTATTCTATTATTTCCTCTTACTCTTAGAATACTGTAAGGTTGGAAGAGCAAGATCTATTAATTCTACTTGACATATGATGAAACTTGGAGTCAGAAATACTAAGTCATTTGTCTAAGACACATGGGCAATAATGCCAACTGAATTTTTGAACCTAAGTGCAAAGCTGTTAAATACCATATTTTTCAAGTATGGCCCTTTACATTAGAATATTGGATAATTTTAATTTTGACTCTGTGATCCAGTTTTAACTATCCCTCCCATTTTCCTATCATTTAAAACAGTATAAAGCATAGGCCTCCGTCTGCCAGTGTCCTGGCAAAAAACAAGCCAACTCATGGTTCAAGAGACTTTAACAAAGGTATTGTATTGGTTTTCCAGGGCTGCTATAGCAAATTACCACAAACTCAGTGGCTTAAAACAAATTTATTCTTTCATAGTTAAGGATGCCAGAAATCTGAAATCAAATATTGGTTCCTTCCAGAGGCTCTGAAGGAAAAAAACTGTCCATATTTCTCTCCTAGCTTCTAGTGTTTTCCAGCAATTCTTGGCACTCACTGGTTTATAAAGGCATCGTCACATAATCTTTGTGTATCTTTCTGTGTCCTTTCCTCTCCTTATAAGGGCATTGGTAATTGGGCTCAAGGCTCACCCTAAAACCAGGATGATTTCATCTCTAGATCTTTAATTAATTACATCTGCAAAGATCCTATTTCCAAATAAGGTCACATTCTGAGGTGCTGGGTGAACAAGAATTTTTGGGCAACAGTATTTGACCCATTATTGGTACCACTTACAAAACTGTGGGTGGAATAAGGAAAGAAGCAAGAATGAGAAGCCCTCACCGGTCCTAGGCTTGAAGGGGCAAGAAGGTAAAATTGTGTCCCAGGACCTCAGTGATCAGGAGCAGTAAAGAAGGGAACCATTATGGAAATTCTAGCTGTAGAGGGATACAGCCCCCGTTAGGGCTCTAGGCTCAGAACAGGTAGAGAACAGTAAGGAAACATTCTACCACTTCTTTCAATCTCCAGTCTCCTTCCAATGATTCTCATTAACCACATCCAACCAGAAGCCAGATGTATTAGTTTCCTATTATTGCTGTAAAAGTGACACAAACTTGGGGGCTTAAAACAATTCAAACTTATCATCCTACAAACCTATCATTGTTCTATAGGTCAGAACTTCTACAGACAGCTCAATGGGTTAAAAATCAGGGTGTCAGCAAGGATTGTTTCTTTCTGGAGGCTCTAAGGGAGAATCTACTCCCTGGCCTTTTCCAGCTTCTAAATGCCATCATTTACATTTCTTTGCTCATAACTCCTTTACTCCATCTTCAAAGCCTGCAATGACAGACTGAGTAGTATCACATAGCATCACTCTTACCTCTTTTGCTACCTAAGGTAACGTATCTACTGGATGCAGGAGTTAGGATGTGGACATGATTGGGAGAAGCCATTCTTTTGTCTTTCATATCAGTGAACAGTCAGGAGGATTCAACCTCCCGTGTAGGGTTGGATCCAGGTTGGGGGGAGGGGGATAAAGCTTATACAGGTTGGAGACCATCTGTAGGAAACATAATTCAAAATTGACTTAGGTACAAGGCTTTACAGGGACAATAGCTGAGTGTCCCTGAAGCTGAAACTTCATTAGCTTCCAAGTAAATCAGCCTCTGCTCCTGGGCACAGAGAAGGGCAAAGCAGGACAGAGAATAATCTGGGGTAGGAGTGGGGCAAATGGGCAAGAATCAGAACAGCATGCCTTATAAGTTCCCCCAAAAGCTGGTTAAAAGTTGGACTTGTTTGGAATCTCCTGGCATTCCACCAGTGCTTGTACTTCAGAGTGATCTCATTGTTCTTTAGTCAGTCATGAATAGCTAATATTTGATCATTTTGTTTGGGAAGATAGCATGAGAGAGGGTCAAGAGCCCTGTGAAATGGACTTTTACCATGCCTTCATAGAGCTTGGGCTTCACCCATTTTTTCCTCTTCCTGCATTTAAGCAAATGTGTGGTAATCCTATTGGGCTTAGTGCATTCCCACTCAATATTATTCCTTCGCCTTTGAAGGCAGTGTAGATTTTACTGACTCCTTTCTCTCCAGTCTTCCCTTCAGATGACCTGTAGTAAGTTGTCCACTCAATAATCCAGAGAAGGTACCACTGAACCTTAGACTTCATAATCAGAAGTTCAGACTTACTGGGTTGCCAGTGGAAATCCCATCTAGCCACAGTCTATTCAATTCTAAATTTGCTTTTTTTTCCTTGTGACTATGTAGTGAATTTGATACAGAATTTTCCTTCTAGACCCCCTCAGTTCTAGGACTTTACAGTGTAGTCATATGACAGCATGTCAGCAGTTCAATTCCAATATCTGCCCCAACACCACCCAGGGACTTTCTAACAAGAACTAGGACTGTTATTACTTGTATTATTACCCAAGTAGAATAAAGAGGAACTACATGAATAAGAATAGAGAAGTGAAGAATACCAATTGCCCAAGTCTTGGTAGTTAAAAAAAAAAAAAAAAAAAAAAAAAAGGAGTAAACTCCACTGTAGAGTTTACTCTATGAAAATAGATCTTCTTTCTGAAGAAAGTTTTGTTTTCAGGGTATTTTCTTGCTGTGTTTGTTTTATTTCTATAAGTGATGAACTCCCTAATTGCCAGAATTGTACCAACCTTCCAATGGGAGTTGCATTGAAAACAGAAAAAGTAAGAGAATTAATCATACTGAGAGATTGAAGATGTTAGCATACACAATCTAATGATGGACATTCTGGCTAATGTTCTTTCTCAGTTTAGGTCCACTGCGCAAGTCACAAAAACCAATAATGAAGTTAGGTATGGGCCATTTCTAAATTCACAGTATGGGTTCTGCTTCTTATAATCTATCAACCAATACCTTCACTTGATATTAATATCTTAAAAAAGAGAAATTTATAATTTTGTATAGAAAATTTCTTAGACCTTTTGCTCTAGTTACCTAAACAAATATGAAAGGAAATGGTTAGCAGTGGAGTAAAAATCAAAGGAAACTCAGGGAAAGGGAACTTAAAATGAAAGTGAGGTTTATTTGAAGTGCTAGAACTTTCCAGAAGCTCATTGCTTGACTTAATCTAGTCCATGGAGCACAATTTAATCTTTGATTCAACAATGGCACCAACATAAAATGCTTCTTTAACATGTCCTATGCAAATCTTAAATACTGAGAGACCTGATTGGCCTCATGACTGTCACTTACTAGCTGTATGATTTTGGGTAAGATAAATTCTTTAAGCCTCTATTTTCTAAGATTTAAAAATGGGGATCATATTATCTTCCTTAAAGTGCTGTAAGAATTAGTGGTAATGTGTGTAAAATGCCTATTGCTACTGCAGGCAATTATGGTGCAGTATTAAAATATTGCATATTACATAGAAATTCATAATTATTTTCTATAACTCTTTTCTCACATATTTACTTTTAAGTAAGAATTAGGGGGATGCCTGGGTGGCTCAGTCAGTTAAGCGTCTGCCTCTGGCTCAGATCATGATCCCAAGGTCCTGGGATAGAGTCCTGCATCAGGCTCCTTGCTCAGTTGGGAACCAGCTTCTCCCTCTGCCTGCCATTCCCCCTTCTTGTGCTCTCTCTCTTTCTCTCTGACAAATAAATAAGTAAAATCTTAAAATATAATAATAATAAAATAAAATAAGTAAGAATTAGAATTTAAAACTAACCTCTGGCTGGGGAATTATATGCATTTGTTTGTTAATGGAGATGATCATTTGGGGTGAAATAGACAATATACATCTTTAATCTTTCTCTGTCAAAGGGGTTTTACTTTGAGGACATGGTCTGCAGCTATTTATTAAAATGTGTTTCTCGGAGTCCACAGTCTCTCCATGGTTCATCTCCTCTGACTTTCCCACTTTCATTTTCCCCTTCCTTCTCCTAATGTGCTCCATGTTATTCCTTATGTTCCACAAGTAAGTGATACCATATGATAATTGACTTCTTCTGCGTGACTTATTTCACTCAGCATAATATCCTCCAGTCCCATCCAAGTTGGGTAGTCATCCTTTCTGATGGCTGAGGGTTTTAGAGGAGTAGGGTGGGGATATGGGTTGGTCTGATAATGGGTATTAAGGAGGGAATGTATTGCATGGAGCACTGGGTGTTATATGAAACAATTGTTATATGAAACAATGAATCATGGAACACTCCATCAAGAACTAACAACGAACTGTATGATAACTAGCACAACATAATAAAAAATAATCAAAAATATGTTGAAGGAGAAGAAAAGGGCTCAATTATAGCTACATTTTACATGGCATGTTCTATAATTCTTAGTCTTCTAACTCTGGACCACTGATCATTTTTAAAGTACTATGTAGAAAAATAAAATGATTTCTGGCAATATTTGGTGTAAATACAAAGGGTATAAATACTTAAGAGAAACAAGTATATGAATATAGAATCATCATGGTGAATGATAGCAAGGAAAGTCACTCACTGATTTTCCAGATTTTTCTGAATAAGTTAGAAGATGTTATAAAGCTATATTTTAGTTTCTTCCTCTATAAAAGGGGGGGCATAAATCTCTTCCTCTCAGGTTCCACATTTGTAATCCTTTGTGAAATTCCTTGTGGCAGAGTCTCCTGGATGTCACAGAGATCAATTCTTTCGTCTTTTATTAAAAGGACTCCTGAGTTTCAGCAGGGTGCACGGTTGCCCAACTAGCCATTGTTTCCCAGGTTCCTCTCCCCTGCCCCAGTTCCTTATCAGACTTCATTTTGACCAAAAGAATGGAAAAGAAAGTGATATGTGCCACCAGAATCTGACTGAACTGGGACAAGGACAAGTACATTGGCCCAGAGACAGAAGCCCTTAAAGTAGCAGATAGCTCCCACCAGTTCTGAGACCTCTTCTCTGTTATGACTCTAGGAGCACAAGACAAACGCCCTCCTTTAAGCCACCATTATTTTAGGTCTCTGTTGCAGAAGCTTGGCCTGTGCCCTATTCATTCAACCCATCAGAGGAACACAGCAGCATCCCAGAGAAAATGTTGGCATTTTCTAGATAAACATTGTTGTGGGGTCTTTACCACTCTGACTGTACACTACTGACAGCCAATGACAGCAGTCATTGGCTGAGATCAGAGATCTCAGAAAGGTCAGAGATCTCTAAACATTCCAGAGATTTTTTATTGAGCAACCGTTTGTAGGTCTGAGCTGTGCCAACATTAACCATCTTAGGTCTTAGCGGCGAGTGGAGCAACTGCTGCCTCCCTTGCTGTGACTTTGTGATGTAGACTGCCAGCAGTATAATGTCTCTCTTCTTTGGCCCTGGACTTTGCCCTGTGGCTTCTTTGGTATGGGTCTCGTATCTCAGCCCTCTTACCTGGTCCATGACCCCCTCCAACTGACTTGAACTGCTGACTTTGTAATTGTCCTTGGGAACTGCCTGGGAGTGCGGGTCCTTGTTTGTTTTCTCTGGCATTAAATATTAGGCTCTATTTAAGGGGGTCACTTTATGATCAGCTCAAATTTCACTGAAATTTAGGGAAATGCCATCTGTAGAAAGTTTGAGATTTGTAAACTCAGACACTGGTAATAGTCCTGCTGATCACGTGCACCAAAGGGAAATTTCCTTGCAACAATAGAAACTGGCGACTACTGAGTATTTTGCAAAATGACATGTCACAGGAATCCCACCATGTTTTTCACCAGTTAGTTATAAGTCTTACCGAGGATTTCATTGATTTACAAGCTCATCTTACACCTCCAGGCTGATGTCCCTGTTGTACTTCAAATACCTGTATTGCTCTTCCTGGCTGTTCTTTCCAAATAGCTCTTCTGATGTCTCTGGAAATTGGTCTTCAGGGTTTTTTGTGTGTTTGTTTGTTTGTTTGTTTTTAGTCATACCCATTGCCCCCATGACCCATTGTTTTCTATCTAGATTGTCTTGATTCACAAACTTCCTCTTGAAGATAGGTTTTTGAAAATAATCAACCTGCAGCAAGTAAAATCTTTCTTCCTCCTTGACCTCCTTCTTTTTCTTCCTTTTCTACAGATGTTCTTGTGCATCTCTTAAGGCAAATTCCTCCTTTCTTCCCTCCACATATGGAAAGGCTTTGATCCTGTCATATATATTTATACCCCTACATATGCAACAAATTCCCTGTCTTCACTTGATGTGATGAGCACAGGGGGATGCATGGAATCGCTGAATCACTATATTGTACCTAAGCTAGTATAGTACTGTATGGTAACTATACTGGAATTAAGGAAAAAATTCCCTGGCTCTCCAGTTTGACTCTTGTCATGGCATCTCTGAGAATGGATATAGAAAGAACTGTTATCTATCTATCTATCTATCTGTCTAGATATCTATATCTATATATATCTGCAGGTATATGTGCAAATGAGATAAACATACATAATTATGTAAATATTAAAATAATATAGATATATATAACAAACTACTTGGAACTAATTGTCTCACCTGGACTATTTCAATAACCTTCCAATTTATCTTCCTGCATCCACAGTTGGCTCTCTTACAATCTATTCTCCACAAAGTAACCTGGATAATCCTTTGGAAATGTAAGTCACATCATGTTTCTCCTCTGCTCAAAACCATCTAATGCTCCCAGCCCAGAAGAGCAACGCATCAACCTAGAAGTGTAAGATGAGCTTATAAATCAATCAAATCCTCCATAAGACTTGTAACCAATAGATGGTAAACAAACTGAAATATTGTAGGATTACTGTAACATGGCATTTTGCAAAAATACTCAATATTGCCAGTTTCTACTGTTGCTTCTTATTTTTCAAACACACTAAGAACACTCCTGCTTGGGGACCCTTACTGCTGTGCTCACTGCCTGGAATGCTAGTCCTTCAATAATCTACATGGTTTATATTCCTTCACTGAATTCTCTGCTTAAATGTCTTTTTAAAAAAACTTCTCTTCTTTGAAGATTTTATTTAACTTTTTATTTGAAAGAGAGAGAGAGAGAGAAAGCACACATGTAAATGTATACATGCAGAGGAGAGGGGTGAGGGGAGGAGCTGAGGAGGGGTGAGAGGGAGAGAATCTCAAGCTGACTCCACACTGAGCATGGAGCCCAACATGGGGCTGGATCTCACAACTCTGAGATCATGAGCTGAGCTGAAACCAAGAAAGAGTTGGAGGCTTAAACTGCTGAGCCATCCAGGTGCCCCTCTGCTTAAATGTCTTAACAAGGAAGCCTATACAAGGAAGCCTTTCTTGACCACTTATTGAAGTCCCCCTTCTTTCCTTCTTCTCTCACACACAGCCTTTGCTTGTCACTGTCTGTTTCTGTCCATTACAACAGAGAATTTATCTAATTTGCTCATTTATCCACTCTTCTTGTGCCTTAAACAGTACCTGGCATGTGGTTAATGATTAATAGATATTTAACACATTAAAAAAAATTGAAGACTAACAATGTATTTCCTGAAAGACTTGTTCTTACTTGGTCTACAAACCAGAGTTAGACATCAACTAAAGGCTTACATAATTGTTGGAAAAGATTTTGCCTTCAGTTACGAAACATTTGTTTAGTACCCATTGTAACATAAGATACTTTACTAAGTGATTGGGGATTTAAAGTAGAATAGAACATATTTCTGTCCTCTAGGAAGGGCAACACATAAAACTTGTGTATTATTTTATTTGATACTGAACATTGTTACAGAGACAGATAAACTATTATTGTCCCTATTTGTAAAATGGGGACATAACTTAAATGTAACTTAAATGTAGAGTGCTTAAGTGACTTGCCTGAAGTAATACAAATTAGTGAGAGGTCCAAGCTTTGCTACTAACTAGTTTGCCTTACTTGGACAACTGTCCAGAGTTCAAGCCTTGTCTTCTTTCCACTCTACCACATTGCTCCTCAGCACATCCACTGTCTCTATAGTGCATTTATTTGCCACATTTTGCCAAGATGGCCCACAGGAATGAGGAGAGGTTTGTTCTTCTAGATATGGATAGTTAATAGTACAGTTTTGAAAATAGAACAACTATAATTTCATCCTCTGAGCCAGTAAACATTGGCTAGGTTAAACATATAACTTCCAGATCTAAGTAGTCACTAAAATTGTTTCTCATTTATGCTATCATCTCAACATAGGTTATAGGAGGGCTTTGTCCATTAAAGTTACTTGGGGTCCTGGGTTGATGGAAGCTGTTTGGAAACCTACTTCCATGATCACAAAGACAGATAGAAAAGAAGGCTGTAGTACTGGACACCAGCAAGTAGATGTTTCAAACCCTCCCATTTTGCTGCCTTGGTCTCATGGCCACTCCAAACTTCAGGTGAGCCAGAAGTGTAGGAGAATGGAATATGGGTGAAAATGGTGAACACTAGTAATGATTATCATACCCACCCACTGTCAAATACACACACAGACACAGACACACAGATGCTTTGTATGTTACTTTTTTATTTTTTTAATGGAAAGATGACTCTTTTGTCCTCCAAAATCCTTGTGGTGAGACTGTATTTCCTACTTGTGTTTAACTGCTGACTTCTCTGGAAAGGTCTCGTAAAATCCAGGGAAACAACCCAGACGATGATGACAGAGAAACCATTTATCTTCTCCCAGGAGCCTTCCCCCATCAGTAGCAATTTTGTCCCCTTGTTACACATTGAAATTTGTGCTTGCACCTCAGTTTTTTAACTGATCACTTTTAACTTTCATTTCTATACAGATAGTTATTGATAAAATAACAAAGTATTTTATAGAAGGGAAAAAAAAGAATTGGGCTTTTTTTTTTGTAATTGCAAATTGTTCAAATCGTGATCTGTTAAATATTACTCATTCTCTTTAACATTATAGTTAGAAATATGAGAAATGAATGTAATGCCAAAAAGAGGAACTAAATCATGGTTTATCTAGCTCAGTCTCACTTAGAAGGAGAACACATAGAGAAATCGGAGTACACAGAACCGTAATGCTTACAGTACATAAAAAGCAAATGGAGAGATTGACTCTTACAGATTATGCTCCCGAGCCATTACCAAAGGTAATTTTTTTCCTCTACGTTATTTAATTAGAACAATAAAATATAAAATTACTTATCTCCAGGGCTTGAAAGCACATAACTATAAATTTCAACTTAATTTTACGTGTTTAAATATTATAAACATTTAAACTTTAACTTACATTTTGTTCTATAAGTTAGAAATAGATAAAATTTTTAATGCTGTTTTTAAAATTATTGGGCACATTTTATTATAAGGTTTCATTCAGTATGAATTTGATAGAAGAAAAAGGAAATGGGGAATTGAAGAACTGATATGTGAGACTTCTAAACATTATTCTTTTTTGACTGTGCAGAAATGGTTTCAAATTTTGCTAAAATTCATAGAGAACTGGAATGAGTATGTTTTCTCATTTTATAAAATATATGTGTTACAAAGAATTCATTGAAGGCATGATTATTATATATATGATGTAAGAAATGTTTATATATCTATCATCTATCAATCATCTAATTTTTTTTAAAAAGCACAGATAAGGAAGTCATCTTATTGATATGTTTTTGATGCATTATAAATTTCAAATTTTGACAATTATATTTCCTTAAAATAAGGCATAGGTTTGAATTTTATAATTTAATTTGAGACACTTCTCATTATCCACTGCAGTAAATATACTTGCAATTTAGTGCTCATTTCATTTATCACATTGAATAGCATTCAGGAAGCCCTTGCATGGAGAAAAATGAGTTATTTAAAAGTGAAAATTGTTAAATAAATCACTTGAATTAGATATGAATGATATTAAATAGGGATTATTCAAATCATATTTGTAAGGTTGACTTTCTTTATTGTTAAAGCATGATAAATAATGGAACAAATAAATAAATTAGCACACTTTATAGTGTTTTGGGGCACAAATGAAAGAACATTTGATTATAACTTTTTGCTACTTCATATTTTTAACATGAGCAAATATCAAAAACAAAAGCAAGTACAATTAAGCAAAGACCTTCTTCAACTCACATCATATTAATAGGGATTTGTGAAACACTATAAAATAGAATTTATGTTGTTATAGTATGACATTAAAATTATATTTTTACAGGTATATGCTATCACAAAAGAAAGAAAAAATATAACTGCTTATCCATTATTGCCCATTTTAAACAAAGACTGCACAGAACTACACAAAATATTTTTATAGCTCAGAAGTCAAAAAATTTTCCCTTTGGATATCATTAAAATTTCCTTTAGCTACCTTTCACTTTTGGGGGGAATTGTGTCAGAATTTGAAAAAATAGAAAATAAATTGCTTAGAGAGCATTATTAGGATGTGAATTTGTTAAATTTAGCTAGAGATATATTTAGTTGCTTAAATTACATGAGACCAACAAGAAAAAGGAATATGTACTTCGGAGGTTTGCATAATTTTTCATACAACTAAATAATTTGATTTACTCACGTTAGCTATTTCTTTTCTTGTCCATAATGCTCATGTAAAGGTAGAGTTTTAGTTGCTATTTCTCGTTGAAAATACAGAACAAAGTAAAGAAATAATCATTAAAAAAATACTCGATAGGCTGTGAAATGGGTCAGAAGTATCTTTTTTTTTTTTCTTTTTAAAAATGTATTTATGTATGAGAGAGAGCATGCACAGGACTGGGGGGGATGGGCAGAGAGAGAGTGACAAGCAGACTCCCCACTGAGGACCCTAAGATCATGACCTGAGCCAATGTCAGATGCTTGACCTACTGAGCCACCCCAGTGTCCCCAGAAATATCTTTTCATAGTGTTTTACTGGAGAAGCTCAGGTGACAGATACAGGATTGAATTTTAGACATATTTTTCTGTTGATTTGCTTATGACCTTTACCCATTCGTAGACTTCGTAGAATTTCCTTTTTTGTATTTATAGTCAAACCCCAAAATTCCAATGGCACTATTGTTATTTCTTAGAAGAATGTTATAACACATACGGGGGGAAATGGTAATGAGTGTGAGCCACACTCATTACTAGAAAGATAAATATGAATGTGGAAAACGGAGAAGCATTTTAAATGTGTCTGGAATAACATAGGAAAAGGGAATCTACTGAAACCACTTAAGTGTCTGAATAATAAAGACTTTCTGAGATCTGCCATGGGTAGTTTAACACAGTGCTACTTCTAGAGAATACGTTTTAGAAAGCTTTGGAAATAATTTCCAAAATGTTAGCTGTTGACTAAAATCCTCCCCAGTCTTCTGGTGAGATTAGTGCATTCTTCCCCAGCTCAGAACAGAAACCACAGAGCTATTTTTCTAGTGAGAACAGGCTGCTCTTCTGAAAAAGCACCTCCTATGAGGCTCCCCCAGCCAGTCCCTGGCTCTCTGTATTGTAGTGCTCCCCGTCACACTGACCGGAAACCTCAGATTAGATTTTGTGAGTCCATAGGTACTGCTTGAAAATACAGGAAAGACAAGAGCTGCTGTATTACTCTGCAGGGGAAAATGAAACTAAATTTAGATCCCCATTCACCAAATCTAGCATCAGTTGTTTTGTGGCTCCTTCATAGTGCTTTGGGCTGCTTTCGGATTTGCACATTTCAGGAACAACATTGTGGAGACTTTGTTAGTCTGCAGTGGTCCATTGGAAGGAAGTTGCTCTCAGTGCTCAACTGTTTCCGGTCCCTGTGGGAGGCCTGCCACCTCTGAGTTTCAGTCTCTCACACTGTACAACTTGCTGCCCTCTTGTCTCACCAAACACCAAACCTCAAGAATCTAGCTGCCAGGTATCAGGCCATTTGCTGCTTCATCAGCCTGAAAGCTTTTCTCTCTTACAGAATCCACTTTAGTATCTTTCAAAACTTGAGCCTTTAAAACCAAAATTTTTGTTAACTTTCCAGTGCTTAAGGAAAGTTCAACCTTAGCTCTTTCATTTTAATCCTGAGGTAGTATTTTCCCAATTTTATAAATGAGGACATTGTGGCTCAGGAAAAAATTTTTAAAACTTGTGTGTGTTTATGTGAACAAATAGGAGACATAGAATTTAAAACTAGGTACCTGATATGTGCCAGACAAAGAATTCAGAGTTGGATAATATAGACATGTCCTCAAGGATACTTGTATGTAGTGGGAAGGGGGACAATAGATATACAAATGAATTAATGCCTTTCAGTGTGATAGAAGTTAGTGTGAAATTATATGAGAATCTAAGTGAGAAAACAGGATGGAATGAACAATTCAGTATGGGGTGCCCAGGTAAGGTTTCTTTTCTTTTCTTTTCTTTTTTTTTTTAAGATTTTACTTATTTCTTTGATAGAGATCACAAGTAGGCAGAGAGGCAGGCAGAGAGAGAGGAAGGGAAGCAGGCTCCCTGCTGAGCAGAGAGCCCTATGCAGGGCTCAATCCTAAGACCCTGGGATCATGACCTGAGCAGAGGCCTCAACCCACTGAGCCACCCAGGCACCCCTCAGGTGAGGCTTCTAAGAAGAAGGAACAGTCTTGACAGTTGGGAGGAACCAAACAATCAAAAAGAGGGGAGAGTCAGGGAGAGTTATTTTGAGTATTCTTGCATTTATCATTTCCTAGTCAGTCTCATCCCCACACTTACCGTCTTATTTCTTGTTTTCCCTCTGTATCTTGATTTCCTCCCCCCAACCAAAAGAAAAAAAATAAAAAATAAAAACCACTGGCCAATCCCTATTAAATTTAAATATCTTTTATCACCACATATTGTGTGTGGTCACTAACCCATTTGAGTTATGGAATATGTTTTCCTTACTGTGCTATTCCATATACACTGATTATAGTAAGTATATATGTATACTATTGAATAAAATTTGATATGTAATGTTACTTTAATTTCCTTGTTTGTTCTGAACATCTAGGATCTTCTTAACTGTTGTTAGGGAAACTAATGATAGAAAAAAAGATGAAAAAATGGGAAAAGTGAGCTAAGGAAGAAAAAAGAAGAAAATGGTGAGAAAGAAATAGAAAAAGGAATGTTTGTTAACAACTGTGGGCAGGGCACCGGGTGGCTCAGTTGGTTAAGCAACTGCCTTCAGCTCAGGTCGTGATCCTGGAGTCCTGGGATCGAGTCCCACATTGGGATCCCTGCTTGGCAGGGAGTTTGGTTCTTCCTCCAAACCTTCCCCTTCTCGTGCTCTCTCTCTCTCTCTCAAATAAATAAAGACTTACAAAATATATTAAAACAAACAAACAAACAACTGTGGGCAGCACGATGCTAGCTCTTTCCACCTGCTTGTAAGTTTTGTGCATGTGAAAGGAAAGCATTCAGAGACAGGAAATTTTAGGGATTATGATATGAAAATAGGACATGAAAAAGTATAGGAAAAATCATCAGAGACATGATGGAGGGCTAATATATGAAATCAAAACTCGTTCTTTGATTGAAATCCCCAAATTATTTTCTAAGTGAGCAATATTAGTTCAAGATACTTCAGAATAAAGTTTGGTGTTACACACAAATATGGAGATGAAAAGAGAAGGCCACTAAGGCCAACAGAAGCCAAGTCTTCCATATTGTCTAACATGTGAATATAGAGAATTACTTGATCATAGGATATGAAAATGGAAAATGTGTTAATAACCTTTTAGTCTCAAACCTTCATTTTGGAGATGAGGAAATGGAGACCTATATGCCTTTTCCAAGCACAAACAAGGAGCCCTTAGGAGACCTGACTAGATTTTACATCCTGGATTCTTTTCCTAGTAAACTGAAGCCTATTAACATGGACATGGAAGATGTCACAAGTGGGCTACACTTAGGAGACATAAAATTAAGTGTTTGAGAAGTCAAGCAGAAATTCTAGAGAATCACAATAAAGAGAGAGCTACAAAAACATGTTACGATTTCTATGTGGGCCAAACTATTTGAAGATTCAAGGCTGAGTGAGGGTGGGTGCAGTTGTGGGGAAGCAGATGTGAAATTAAATATTTCTCTGACTTGTAATATCTCATTTTCTATCTTTTAAATGTCTTGCTAATTGTGGGTTGATTATTATATTAGAATTGTAATCTTAGGACTGATAAAAAGTTGAAGTAATTTTTAAAACAGAGTCTTCCTTTTGAAATGTATCTCTCAGATTACCCATTTTTAAAAGAGATTTATTGCTTTATGTTAGAAAGAGTGGGAAAGAGACAAGGAATGGGCGAGGGCCAGAAGGAGAAGGGGAGAGAGATAGAGAGAGAGAAAGAGAGAATTTTAAGCAGACTCCACTCCCAGCATGGAGTCCAATGCAGAGCTCAATCTCATTACCCTGAGATCATGACCTAAGCCAAAATCAAGAGTTGAATGCTTAATTGACTGAGCCCCCTAGGTGCCCCAGTTCCTAGTTTTTATAAATAAATAATGAGTTTCAAAAATTATAATATCTAATATTCAAACTTGTTATTACAAATGTGGGCAATTGCCTGTCATTGTGCTGTAAGAAAATTTTCTCTCTCCTCTTGGTAGTTCTTGTCATCCCACTGAAGGGAAGCCTCTGGGGCCATATAGACAAGAGTTGTCCCACTCTGCCTCCAGCATTGACTGAAATTCCTTCAGGGAGCAACAAAAGCTATAGGGTCTGGATTAGGGTAGGAGAGACAGGTACTTGCCTCAGGTTCAAAATTTAAGGGAGCACCAACAAATTCAGAAATCAAGACAAATACTATTTTAATCCAATATATTTTTTTTAAATTGAAAGCTTTTAACACACACACACAAAAAACCTGCCTAATGAACAAAGTATGATAGAATCAGTAATAACATGGTTCCAGGCCATATGAGAGCCTGAGGCAAAAGAAAAAAACCCAATAATACTGATCTAAGAGTTGGGGAGAACAGGGAGTTTTATTTTATTGATAAGCTACATTTTAATTAGGCAGCCATGTCACAAGGAATGTTATAAAAAAGGTGGAAAGATAGAACCGTTTATTCAGTCAGCCAATCTAATCTTTTGACATGTTAGGATTTCCGATTAAATGTGTGCCTTGAGGGTGGCAAGGTGGGGAACATGCTTGGGAGATGCTGGGAACGGCAAATGAGGCATTTTTAAAAGCTGGACATTTCTCATCAGAAATGTTTTTCCAATCCTGTGAAGACATTAGTGTTGGTTAAAAGCAAAAATATTGCTGAGTTTAATAGAATCACAATAGAACAAAATAAAGCAAATCTTTGAATTAGTCCTTTGAGGTAGACCCTAGCAGGCTTGTTGCAGGTTCAGTGACACAGTAAGAAGTACAACATGGAAATATGTCAGCCATAGAGCAAGCGATTGCATTTTGTAGAATGTAGTCCTTCTTCGATACCTTAAATAATGTGATGTTTGACCACATGGCTACGGCTGCTTCCCTTCACTTGTTTAACTTCTATTCATACTCCAGTTCTTAATTTAAGTATTAATTCCTCCAGGAAACTGATTCACTATAGAGTAGATCCCCAATTATATATGTTCATTTGACCACATATTTAGCATTAATCAAAATGATAAGCATATCAGTCAAAGAAAAAGAAATCATACTAAGTCTTTCAAAAAGAGTGAATTTAATAGAAGGAATTAGTTATACAAATGGTGGAAAGGTTGATTTCACACCCTGGTGTCTTTTTCTGTTGAACAGGGACCTATTAACATTGATATTGGAGATGCTAGATTTGTGGGCTACCCTCTGGAAATGTAAAAGCAGGGTGAGGTAACCCAGACTGGGACTGTGAGACTCCCAGTCTCAGACTGGGACTCACAAACAGACTGTGTTTGTGAGTTGTCAGACTTCCTAGCAGGGCTCCACAACTGCCAAAGAGGATGATGTTGCAAGGGCTAGTATAACTGAAGTGGGGAAATCAGGGCCAAGGATGGGACCCCTAAAAAGTCGTAGCTACTTTGAAAGATACCATCACAAGGTAAAGAGAGAAGAACATTATCCAAGGAAGGGGAAGAGCCATGACTTCTCCTCTCCTACCGTCTTTCAATTGTGCATTAATGCCTCTCATTGGCCAAACCTAACTGAAGGTCAGTTGACAAGGGATTCTGGATAATACAGTTTATAGAGGTCCCTGGACCCCTATGAGACAGCACAGAATATGGAAGAAAGACATGGAGCTAAGGCACACAATGTTAGTATACTAAATAATTATATTAATTAATGCTGTTATCAGGGTAATGCTAATCTTTCTAGGCAGTGTAACTTCTGTGGGTCAGTGTTGTGGCTGCCTTATTAACTAATATATTTCCAGCACATTTCATAGTTTCTGGCCCACTGAAGATTTTGAATGAATGAAAAAAATGTATGAATCAATATTGTCATTTCCATTATACTTACAAGAGTCATGATTTTCACCAAAACTTAGTAATGTGCTCCTTCCAACAGCAATGTGAATAGGAACTCCATGATTTACCAAAAGAAATAAGCCCTCTATCTAAAAAAAGTGAAGGATAGAGATGAAAGAGAGGAAGGAAAGGAAGTGTGTTCATGATGGTTTCAGAGCTTAGAAAATTTTGTTCTGCCTAAGTCTTAACTGCTTTATCCATCTAGCCCTTATACCTCATAGGACACTCTACTATATATATTAACTAAGGAAGATATTTTTTTTCAGAAGTAGCAACACAGGCATTAAGTGAGAAGTGGCCACTATACCTCAATACTCATAACTAAGATTAAAAGACAGTCTTTCTAATGTCTGTTTCAAGGCAATGTTTAGTAGGCACTGTATTCTTTACCATTATGGTAGGGCAGGATCATTCTTCTCTCCTTATGGTTTCACCTAATTCTCTGTTTAAAGGGTGGGCCACCAACCCAAGATTTTAAAATGTAGGGACACTTCTTGTTTCCCCTCTCCTTCTTAGACTCCAATTACACGTATCTTAATTCACCTGAAGTTGTCTCATAGCTCATTTGTGTTCTCTTAATTTTTTCATACTTTTTCCATTAGTTTAATTTTGAATCTTTTCTATTGTTGTGTCTTTAAATTCACTAATCATTTCTTATGTAATATTGAATCTTCTGTTAGTCCTATCTAGTGCATTTCCCCCCCTTCATTATAAATTTTGTTTTGTTTGCTACAGCAATGAAGAAATAGGGGCTTTGGTTTTTTCTTTGCCCAATTACTAATCACTACTGGCAAAGCAAATGATCAGAGTAAGAATGCAAAACACAAAACGAGTAACAGCAACTGTGACATCAAAAGAAGAAAATAATGAGATCATCATCATTGTTTACCTGAATGATAAGGAATATCTGCGCTATTTATCCAGCTTATTGGTTTTTACTGGTTTGAAAGCTTCTGCAGTTCCCTGGCTAGGATTTATGTTATCCAATGAAATTTTCATTTTAGACATTATATTTTCCTTTTTTAGAATTTAGATTTAGGTCTTTTAAAATAATCATGTCCTTTTTTAATAGGTTTATGCTTTCCTCTACCTTCTTGAATATGAGGCGTATGGTTATAGCAGCTGTTTTTTGTTGTTGTTGTTTGTTTTCTTTTGTTTTGTTTTAGATTTTTAAATTTATTCACTTGAGAAAGAGAGAGAGAGAGCTCATGAATAGGTGGTAGGGGGAGAAGGAATGGGAGAAGTCAACTCCCTGCTGAGCAGGGAGCCAGATGGGGCTCCATCCCAGGATTCTGGGATCATGACCTGAGCAGAAGGCAGATGCTTAACCAACTGAGCTACCCAGGTACTCCATAGCAGCTATTTTAATTGCTTTTTCCTGTTGCTGTCATTTAAGGTGTTTGTTGGTCAGTTCTTACTGAATGATTTTTCCCCCATGTTATTGGTCATATTTTCCTACTTCTTTGTATGCCTGATGATTTTTGATTGGATACCAAGCATCATGAGTGGTGGCACTCTTAGTAATTTTAAAAACACTTTGAGCTTTGCTTAGTTGCTTGGAAACATTTTGATTCTTTCACAACTAGGTTTAATCTTTGCCAAATGGAATTAGAGTAGTCTTGAGTCTAAGGCTAATTTGTCCCTATAAGTCAGGGAATATTCTCTGAGTACACGCTTGACACATGCCTATGCGTTGTGATGTTTCTCATCTCTGGTTCTTGGAAATGTGAACCATTCCCAACTTTGTGTGATTGCTGGAAATTGTTCCTTCTACTCCCTTCCAGTAGTTCATTGCTCAGCCAAAAGGTAGTTTGCTTACCCACATGCTCTGATTAGCGTTAAGTTGAGGACTCTGGGAGAACCCTCTGCAGATTGCAGGAGCTCCCTCTCTTTGTAGCTCTCTTTGCTCTGATACTCTGTCTTGCAAATTCTAACTCTCATGACCTTCCCAGATCCTCATTTCTGTCTCCTCAATTCAGAGAAAATGCTGGGCTCTGTTTGGATTTCCTCTCCCTGTGACTGAAGTTTGAAAATTCTTCCCAGGTAATGAACCGAAACAATCATAGAATTTACCTAGTTTATTTCCATTCTCTCAGGGAGGCATTGCTCTCTGCTGCCTGTTGTTCAATGTTTGAAAATATTTTGTTTGACTTTTTTTAGTTGTTTAAGGTATGGGTGAAAATCTAGTTCTTGTTCCTCTATCTTGGCTGGCAGTGGAACTTCTTGATGTTTTTTGCCAAACTAAAGGTCCTGCTCACATTGTTCCTAAATACCTTTTTTTAAAAAGATGTATTTATTTATCTTAGAGAGCATGCACATAAGTGGCAGGGGGAGGGCAGAGGAAGAGGGAGAGGGAGAGAATCTCAAGCAGACTCCTCACAGAGCATGAACCCTGTTGTGGGGCTCTATCTCACGACACTGAGATCATGACCTGAGCCAAAACCAAGAGTTGGACGCTTAACTGACTGAGCCACCCAGATACCCCCAAATGTCATCTTTTAAATTTAAAATTTAATCTAGGTACACTTGGGATCTGAATGTTATTCTGCACCATCATTTGGAAAGGTTTTAATACACGTTTTAAGAAAATGACCATAAAGAGAGCTATATTTATGTTTGAATTATTCTACTTCCTACATTGGAAAAGAAGGAAAAAAATTTCAGGAATTTAATCTTTGTTGAAGTCCAAGGTGCTTACCAAATTAACATGAATGTCTCTGTGAACAAAAATTTTAAAATCCAGTGAAATACATCTGTTCAGATTTTGTAATTATCTTAGGAACTAATTAAATTGGCCATTTCATGTTATCTCAAACTAGAGGTATTCATTCACTATTTCATCCATTAAAAGGTAAATCTTCTCATTATGAAAAGTTATATAATTATATAAGAGATAAGTGTATTTGTCCTGCTGAATGAAAGAAAATTCCATTGTAACAACTTTTCATTCTCAGAGAGGAAAAAAAAAACACTATTAGGATAAGAAGAAAAATTTAACTGGAGAATAAAAATTTCAAAAGCTAGTATCAAAGGAGAATATTTTCTCTTCAGATTAATGTTAGAGAAATCTATTTTGAATTTAACTAAGATTGATCAAGCAAACTTCCAAAAGAAATTCAGACTTTCTCATATATTTATTCATTTTTATATGCTACTGATACAGTATTATGAAATGCTACCTGCAACTTGCTCAAATAATGCAGCCCACTGCATTATTTTCAAAGGAGATTAATGAAAATATTGCAGTTTGAATAAAATTATATTTAGAATTTATAATTTTAAAACCTCAAATGTTGATTTTATATGATTGATTATACTCATCTAAATGAGATGCATATCAAAATGAATGTTTAACAAATTAAGTTTTGAGTCAAAACAAAGCCATATATCACAAGGGCTTTATTTCTGTATGAACAAATATAATTTGAGTTTGAGTCACACTCACATGTCTTCCAATCACCCTTACTTTGCCTCTGAATGCTAATATAAGAACACAAAAATTCTTCTCATGAATTTTTAAATGTTAGTTTCACTTCCACTCAGCAAAGTATTAAAATAGTATTCCCCTAACTATACACTCTACAAGAAAACACTATTACAATAAAAATGCAAACATATTCTATAAACAAAAGATGCCAGAGTTGTTGTTGTTGTGGTTGTGGTGGTTTTACTTAATATCCCTAACCATGTCGTATATTACCATGTGATTGCGATGGTTTCATTGCTGAGCAAGAAAATAGGTTGTGGATTTTTTTTCTTTAAGGCCACTGAGTCTAGTTCTAGTGACTCCAAAGAAAGTTGAATGACAAGCAGGCCTGGAATCATTACATTACTTGTATTCGATATTATATTAGATGTCCCAGATGGCATAATACAATTTATTCCCTGACTTTTAATTTAAAACAGATTTAATTCTTTTTATTATAAAAATAATTCATGCATATTATTGGAAATCTTGAAAATGAGTGAAATTGAGAATGGCCAGTCATAGTTCCACTACCCCAGGAAGAGGAACTTTAACAGAAATAAGGTCTTTGGATTAACATTAAGCAATTTTAAGTAACAGAAGACCAGTAGTAAAACTATAAGAATAAGCAAAGTATAACAAAAAAGTTGTAGATTAAGCAAGAAAAATGTTTTGGTGTGTTGAACTGTGTAATAATTTAGACTTTTAAGAGCCAACAGAAACAAACTTGCACTTTTGAGAATTAATTTACCTAATGGAGAATCAAGATAGGGAGAAGGAAGCTTTTCTGTTTGGTCTGTATTCTGTACACATTGGCTGTCATAAAGGAGATTGTAGGGGTGCCTGGGTGGCTCAGTGGGTTAAAGCCTCTGCCTTTGGCTCAGGTTATGATACCAGGGTCCTGGGATCGAGCCTTGCATCGGGCTTTCTGCTCAGCAGGGAGCCTGCCTCCCTTCCTCTCTCTCTCTGCCTGCCTCTCTGCCTACTTGTGATTTCTGTCTGTCAAATAAGTAAACAAAATCTTTAAAAAAAAAAAAAAAGAGAGAGAGATTGTAGTATGGATGTCTATTACCTAGCGGCAAGGCAAAATGCTTGAGGAGGTCATGGTGAATTGCCAAGTTTGGTAATGTTTCTTGGAGTTCTCTACTGTCTACAAGCTGAAAAGTTGTCTGAATTTTTGTTTCGTTTAGTTGGGTGTTGAATGTGAGTATTAGGACCATTAGAGAAAAAAGTGAATTTCTTTTGTTGTTATTTGAAGGTATCACCAAATATTACATCAAATGAAATATTATTTAGAAGTAATTCTTTTTTTTTAAGATTTTATTTATTTATTTGACAGACAGAGATCACAAGTAGGCAGAGGCAGACAGAGAGAGAGGGGGAAGCAGGCTCCCTGCTGAGCAGAGAGCCCAATGTGGGGTTCGATCCCAAGACCCTGGGATCATGACCTGAGCCGAAGGTAGAGGCTTTAACCCACTGAGCCACCCAGGCGTCCCAGTATTATTTAGAAGTAATTCTTTTTTTTTTTTTTAAAGATTTTATTTATTTATTTGACAGAGAGAGAGATCACAAGTAAGCAGAGAGGCAGGCAGAGAGAGGGAGGAAGCAGGCTCCCCATGAGCAGAGAGCCTGATGCGGGGCTCGATCCCAGGACCCTGGGATCATGACCTGAGCTGAAGGCAGTGGCTTAACCCACTGAGCCATCCAGATGCCCCTAGAAGTAATTCTTAAAGTCTATGTTCACCACTGCAATTTGAGAAATGGTGCTTGAACTTACACACACACGCACACACACTAATCATACCCACTCCTCCCTTGTATGTTATTCTTACACAGTATAATTAAACATTGTTGTAATCCCCCAAATTAGAATTATTGTTTTTGATTTATTTAGATGCTTGTTTAGATTTAACTGCTTATTAACTACTTCTGTGCTCACCATTCATTTTTAGCCCTTCAGACCTTGCTTCTTGGATCATTTTCTTCCTAATCCCTTTAGTGAGGGTATGTTGATAGTAAACTATCAATTTTTATGTGTTTGTCTGCAAAATGAGTTTATTTCATCCTCATTTTGGAAAAATGCTTGAAACCATTTTTTTGGTCCTTCTCTTTTCCAATCTCCTACACTCTCTTTTCCAGTTTAACCCTCGGCTGATGATCTTGCTTTCTATTTCAGTGAAAAAATTGAAGTCGTTAGAAGAGAACATGCAGAGATACCCAGCACCACCCTACCTACCCAGCATCATCTGCATCTACACCCTGCTGCTCTGTCTGAAACTTGAGATGACTCACCATGTCCCACCTAAAATCAAGTTTTCCAGTGTGTGCTGGTCCCCATTCCTTTTATCATCTCCTCCAGCAATTCTTTCCTCTCTCTTCTGCACAATCACTGTTTCTTTTCTAGTGGACTGTCTCATCAGCATACAGCATCTTCTTATTTCTCCCATGTATTTCTGAAAAGTTTTTGTCCTTATTTGCATGGTCAGCTACCACAATATTTCTCTGCTTCCCTTTGCAGCAAACCTCCTTGAAATAATTATTATTTAAAGCCTGTTTCTACTTCTCTCAATTATTCTATTCAACTATCCAATAGGGTTCGCACACCACTAATTTCCCAAATCACTTTTTTAAAGGTTCAGTGACGAAATCCAATACTGAATTCTCAGTTTCCATCACAGTCCACTATCAGCAGCATTGGACACCATCATTCCTTTAATATATTTTCTTGACGTGGCCATACAATACCTCTTTTGGTTTTCCTTCTCACATGGATTGGATTACTCTCTTTCACTGAAATTTCCCTAGTCAACACTTGGTCCATTTCTCTTTTATATTCACACTCCATCTCTTGGTCATCTTGTCCAGTGTTTTGCCTTTAATTGCCATCCATATGCCAATGACTCTCAAGTTTATATCTCTAGTGAAGATCTTTCTCCTGAACTCTGGATGAAATTATCTAACCATAAGAGACTCTTAATCTCAGGAAACAAACAGGGTTGCTGAAATGGTGGGGGATAGGAGGGATGGGGTGGCTGGGTGATGGACATTGAGGAGGGTTTGTGCTATGGTGGGTGCTGTGAATTGTATAAGACTGATGAATCACAGACCTGTACCCCTGAAACAAATAATATATTATAGGTTAATTAAAAAAGAAATTATCTAACTTCCTATTCAACAGCTCCACATTGATATTAATAGATGTTTCAAAGTCAGCATGTCCAAACCTAATTTCCAATATCCTCCCTCTTTCTGTTAAGCTGTTTCAACCATAGCCACAAGGCAGATTAATGACCTCCCCCTTTTTTTAGTAGCTCAGATAGAATGTTTTAGTCATCTTGATTCCTCTTACCCAATCTAGCAGGAAATTCTATTGTCTATATCCACAATGAATCCAGAGTCTAGCCTTGTCTTACTACTCCCCTGCTCTCACTCTAGTCTGAAGCATCTTTATCTTGAGCCTGGATTACTTCAAAGTCTCGTAACTGATTTTCTTCTTTGTCACCACCTCCAGTCACATATTCTCACATAGTAGTCAGTAGTCAATGTGATCCTGTTAAAATATCAAGTGTGCCACTGCACACACTTCTTGCCCTCCGTTCCCTATTTCACTGAGTAAAAATCAAAGTTCTTTTTTTTAATTAACATACAATATATTATTTGTTTCAGGGGTATAGGCCTGTGATTCATCAGCCTTTTTTTTTTTTTAAAGATTTTATTTATTTATTTGAGAGAGATCACAAGTAGGCAGAGAGGCAGGCAGAGAGGCAGGCAGAGATAGGGGGGAAGCAGGCTCCCTGCTGAGCATACAGCCCAATGCTGGGCTCAATCCCAGGACCCTGAGATCATGACCTGAGTCAGAGGCAGAGGCTTAACCCACTGAGCCACCCAGGCACCCTTGAGTCATCAGTCTTATATAATACCCAGTGCTTACCACAACATATACCCTCCCTAATGTTCCATCACCCAGTTATCCCACCCCTCTACTGCCCTCCCCTCCTGCAAACCTCCGTTTGTTTCTTAAGATTAAGAGTCTCTTATGGTTTGTCTCCCTCTATGGTTTCATCTTGCTTCATTTTTTCCTCTCTTCCCCTATGATCCTCTGCTTTGTTTCTTAAATTCCACATATCAGTGAGATCATATGATAATTGTCTTTCTCTGTTTGACTTAATTCACTTAGCACAATACCCTGTAGTTCCATCCATGTTGTTGCAAATGGCAATATTTCATTTTTTGTAGCTGTGTAATATTCTGTGTGTGTGTGTGTGTGTGTGTGTGTGTGTGTATGTGTGTGTGTGTACACCACATCTTCTTTATCCATTCATCTGTGATGGACATGTGGGCTCTTTCCATAGTTTGGCTCTTGTGGACATTGTTGCTATGAACGTTGGGGTGCAGGTGCCCCTTCTGATCACTCCATTTGTTATCTTTAGGGTAAATATCTAATAGTGCAATTTCTAGGTCATAGTGTAGCTCTATTTTCACCTTTTGGAGGAACTTCCATACTGTTTTCCAGAGTAGCTGCACCAGCTTGCATTCCCAGAAAATCAAATCTCACCTTTTTAATGAATTCTATTCTGACAGCCCATTTAAGTTTATTAACCCCTGCCTTTTCAGTCCCCTGGTCCACTGTTTTCACAGCACACTTTCCTTATTTATTATGGTTATTATTTATTGATTGTTTCTCTCTGATGGAATATAGATTCCAGAAAAGTAGGAATTTTTGGTCAATTTTTGGTAGATTCTAATCACTATCTAACACAGTATATGAATGAATATATATATGATATATATATGATATATGAATGAATGTCTAACACAGTTGAATGAATAATTGAATGGGACATAACTTCATGGGGTGTAGGATGCTACATTGACAGATAGTTTTTCTCAGTACTTTGGAGTTACCATTTACCCGTCTCTTGGCTTCCATTATTGTCATTAAGAAATTAGCCACCAGTCAAATTTTTCCTTTTAGCAAATCTATCTTTTTCCTTGGGATATTTTAAGGACCTCTTTTTGTCTCCGATGTTTTGTAGCTTCATTACAATATGTCTGAGTATGGTGTTTTTCATTGATTCTGATTGAAACTTATTGAGGTTCCTCTGTGTCTCATCATATCAGGAAAGATCTCAACCACTGTCACATCAAATATTTCTTCTACATTCTTTCTCTCATTCATTTCTGAAACTCCAGTTAATAGACATGTTAGACTCTCTATTTTCATGTCTCTTAACTTTATTGATTTTCAGTCTTGGTTCTCTGAATTCTATTTTGAATAATTTATCCATATATGTCTCAGAATTCACAAATTTCTCTTCATTTTTGTATAATCTTTTGTTTAATCCAAACTTTGCATCCATAATTCTTGTTACTATGTTCCTTCATTTAAAAAATTTTAATTTTTTCCTTTTCAAATATCTCTGTCATTTTCCATGATCCCTTCTTCTGCCTCTGTACTTCATAATAGTATTTTCCAGTTATTTAAGTCTATCAAGTAAACTCATTTTGCATGCTTCTTATGATTATTAAAAGAGAAACCATCTGAAAATATTACTTGGCAGTTTCCCGATTTATATCTTGTTTCTCACCTCTAGTTATTTAACCCTTCCATGTTTGGTGATTTTTCACTGTGAGTCAGTTTTGAAGCATCAACTGATACTTTTTTAAGGAATATGTAAAGTGAATTTTTCTCACTTATGTTAGAAACTTATGTTTACTACCGACCTTGAATCACTTTAATCTACATTTTATATTTGTCAGCAACCTGAGAAATTTTGCCTGCTCTAGTATTACCTTGTTTTAGTAAGTTGTCCTGGGTCTTTCTGAGACAATGTGAATAAGGAATTCAGGTCTATTTGTATTTCTTTTCCTTATGTGCCTGTGGTTCTTGGTCATGCTGCTTTGAAGAATGAAGTGGTAGACCACATGAAGAGTGATGGGCAGCAAAGCAAAGTTTACTGAAGGATAGTTAAGTTTATTGAGCAGTAGTACAAAGCTTCAGAAGAGGGAGGGGACCAGTGTGGGTGGCTGCAGGGGTTTCAAAGTCTAACGGTTTTTATGAGACTGTTGATGGGCCATTTTAATCTAATTAACCCTCCAAGCACCTGTCACCCAATCAGGTTTTTGTTCATGCACTCATCTACCTATCAGGTAGTTGTTCAGATGGGAAAGGGTGGAGGGCTCCTTCTAGGATGGTGTAAAATTCCTTCAGGGATAGTTTCCTTTTAGAGTGGGGTGGAGAAGAGGGAGAAGGGAAGTGGGGCTTGTCCCTGACTGCCTTTTTTCCAACTATCCTTCATTATTTGCCTATGGATTCAACTTAACATCTGGATCTAAATTAATCCAAAGTAACTGTTTCCTGAGAGTGTTTCTGGACCTGAAACTACATGATACCTAATTAGAGCTCCTGGGTCCTTTAACAAATCAAAACTTTATTTTTGGCTTCTGAGTCTTGGTATCTCTGATTGGAAATATTTTGGTTTCTAAGAACTGCCTGTAATTGATTGAGCTCCGGGCATTTGCTGGATAGGAGTCTAGTAATTGTGATCCTCTACATGGGTGCACGAAAGGAAGTGGCCTCTGTGGTGTGATTTGATGGATGCTGCCAAGACCTTTTTGACCAAACGATTTCCTCCTCTCTTTAGCTGTGACTCAGAGATGACTGTTTTAGCCATTTCATAATCAGACAGCAAAAACAGGAGTCACAGTCTTCAGATAGCTCAGGGGAAGGGTAGTATTTATAGATATCAGCTTTCTCCTTAGTATGGATTTGATTATAAGATAAGGTGAATGTCATAGTGGGAGGTTAAGAGCCTATGGAGAAAAGATTTAGGACTGGTAAATTTCCAAGGAAAGAAGAAGAATCTGTCGGAAGTCATTTGGACAATTTACTGTTGTGAAAGGACAAGCATTAAAAATTTCCAAAGGTCAGGGGAAAATGTTGGGGTGATTATTATTGTTGCAAGATTATTTTCTCTGTCGGCGCCATGGTTCTTGGCCACACCCCTTTAAAGAACGTGGAGGTAGACCAGACAGAGTGGTGGGCCGCAAAGCAAGGTTTATTGAGTCATAGCAAAGCAAAGTGATTGCACAAAGCTCCCAAAGAGGGAGGGAACCCGGAGGGGTTGGCCACAGGAGTTTCTAAGTCTAGGGGTTTTTATGGACTTGTTATCTGACTCTTTTAATCTGATTAACCCTCTGTGCCTGTCATCCAATCAGGTTTTTGTCACCAATCTATCACTTGTGAAAGAGTGGAGGGCTCCTTCTAGGGCGGTATAAAATCCTTTTAAGGGTGGTTTCCTCTTGAGGGGGGATTTGTCCCTGCCTTCCTGCCTTCCAATTGTCCTTCATCATTATTATTATTTATAAGATTTATTTATTTGAGAGAGAGAGAGAGAAAGCGAGTACAAGTGGGGGAGGGGCAGAGGGAGAGGGAGAGAGAGAATCCCAAGGAGACTCCCTGCTGTGGGTGGTGTCTGATGTGGGGCTCCATCTCATGACCTTGAGATCATGACCTGAGCCGAATCCAAGAGTTGGTTGCTTAACTGACTAAGCCACCCAGGCTGCTGGGGTGATTATTTTTAGAATACAGTTTTATTTGTATTTATATTTACTTTTTTTGCAGCAGTTAGCCAGGATTGCATACAATCTGTATGTATTAGTCAGATTTCTCCAGAGAAGGAGAGAGGACACTGATTTTTAAACAATGGCTTACATGACTGTGGGGGCTGGCAAGTTTGAAATCAGTAGGGTATGCCGGCAGGCTGGGCATTTAAGTCAAGAGTCGATGTTGCAGTTCTGAGTCTGACTGAGTTCCGCAGAGTAGGCCAGCAGATGGGAAACTCAGGCAGGGTTCCTATGTTGTGATTTTAAGGCAGAACTGAATATTCTTTAGGGAAACCTATCTTTTCTCTTTAGGCCTTAGTAACTGATTAGATAAAGCCCACCTACATTATGGACAAAATTTGCTTTACTTAAGGTATACTAATTTAAATACTAATCACATCTAAAATATACCTTCATACCAACATCTAGACTGGTATTTGACCAAATGACTGAGCACCATGGCCTAACCAACTTGACACAAAAATTAATCATCACACAATCCTATAAAATTTTAGTGGACTGCCTGACAATTTCATTTAACATGATTACATTTGCTAATGCCTCATAACTTTTACATCATGCCTTTTGCATACCCAAATTTAGTAATCCAGATACCCACATGAGTGATAGTCATGGAGTTTTTGTGCTGAGGGGCTAACTTGATCAGTGAATCAGGACATGTTTGCAAAATACCACGCTAGGGAACAGTGTCTGAGAGTCCTTCATCTCCAGTTTTCTCTGGGTCTTTTCCTTCTCCATAATCCTGTGCTAAAGTTTATAGTTAAAGGCATTGTGTTATGTTTGTAGAAAAGGTAGAGACAGAGATAATATATTGGAAGAATGTGAAAGGTGGGTTTCCCCACTTCTCTGACGACTCCCAGATCTCATTTCAATGGTCAAGATTGCACAGTTCCCTAACAGAAGCATCAGTAACATATACAGCAAGGAGTCATGTACACAATTCAATCTGGTAAGACATCGATTCATTTCTTGATTTAGACTCAGCAATTTCAGTACATTAAACATGTTTTCTGTGTCTGCTTCCAGCTGGGAAACTCTAAACTGATGTTTTTCTCTTTCATGTTGTACTTCATTGATTATCATAAAGAGTAGCCTTCAGGTTTTGAAATTCTCACACTCAACAAAGAATTCTCCTAAAACATTGTCATCTTTGGTGGGAATGTCATTTGAATTCCAAGAGATTACAGGTAGGAATTTAACCAACTACTTCAGTATTGCATAACAGTCAGCTTTTCACTCTGAAATGAGAATTACTACCCCATATATCTTCTGTTCAGCTAGCTCCGCATTTTCTCTGAATGTCTGTTATGGTAACCTCTCTGTATTCATCTGGTCTTCTGTAGCAAAAAGAGCTCACAAGACAAAGATATAAATGAGATAAAAGTTTATTTCTCTGACATGTTGATAGGCTAAAGTTAGGCTGTAGTCTGAAAATAAGGGTAGAATGTTTTCTCCTAAAGGGTCAACGAGGTACATTGGTTGGTGGGTTGGTTTTGTCATCAGAAATTTATTTCTGTTTCTGGTCCAAGGCAGTTGTTCTAGTGGTCATTGCATTCCAACTAGTGAGAAAAGAAGCTGGTTCAGGACAGGATACTTATCTAAAAGAGGTAGCCATAAAAGTTACATGCATCACATTTACTCATCTCCTATTTGGCTGAACTCAGTCATATGGCTACAGCTCGCTGCAAAGGAAGTTGGGAAATTTAGTCTTTAGCTCAATAGCCATGTACCTAGCTAAAACCCAGAGGGTTTTATAAAAGAAAAAAAAGAGGAGAAGAATAAATACTGGGTGGCAGTCAGTGGTCTGTGCTATACTTACACTTGGCATTAAACTGTTTTTTTGTAAATATAAATAATAAATATGCTTGAGCTGACTTTAATGAAAATAAAAAATGTATTGTAAAGACACAAGGAACTTGAGTGTGGGAATGCAGCTGGACCTCAGGAAGAGACTAGAAACAGGAACTGAAAATTATGAGGTCCCTCCTGTTTGCATCTCTGCTTCTTTCTGCAGTTCTGATTCATTCTCTCTCCATTGCTTGGCTTTCTGCAATCCTAGGTCGCCTGAGAAAAACAGCATGTACAGAGATCCTGAGCTAATCTGAGACAATAAAAGTTGCATGCAGCTTTTGTTTGGCTTTTCTGAATCTCAGTTTGAAGTTTCAGGGTGGGGGCCTCTGATTGGTCCAGCTAGGATCAAGTGTCTACTTTTGTCTACTTCCTTGCGTCAAAGGGTCAGGTAGTGTAATTATAGCTGGTAGGGCCCAACAATGTGTGGGAGTACATTCAGAAAAATGAGGAGGGGTTGCCTAAAAGATGTCACTACCTCCAGCCTTATCAGTATTCTCAGAAATCCTCCACTTAGATATGATCCTGACCTTTTGTGTCCAGCTTTTCCGGTTTACGGCTAAGGCAAACATTCCTAGAGACCAACAGAATTCATAGCAGATTCTCATTTATTGAGTTGTAAAGAATTTCTTCTGAAGATTTCTTACAGTATGGACAATCTTCATCACAGAAGACTGTACTTGAGAAAGAGAAAGAGCAACTAGGAGAGCTGTCAGCTGGTAGCTGTCCTGACACCAACAGCTAAGGCATGGTGTTCTGCTTTTCCTAAATAGCACCAGGCACCTCTGATCACAATAGAAAGACAAGGGCAAAACCTTGCACAATGCAGACAAATGGCCGAGCCCCTTCCTCTCCTGTCTAAATGAGTGACTGCTGCCTGTTTACCAATTACAGCTTTAGACTCATTGTGTTTTTGCTGATGCTGAGAAAATTGACACCCAACTACTGAATTGCTTGTACTTTCTGATAACATCCAACCTAGTGCTGGGCTGATTCTTAGTACCCTCCCTAAAAAATCATCTAATAGAAGCCCAACTCTTATAACTAGCTCCCTGCTGCACCCTTGAACTGAGGTGCTCCGTAGCTCTTCATGGGATATGGTCTCCTTGGTTCTGGCAAGCAATCAATCCAACTTTGTTTGACTTCCATGGTATGTCTATAGTCCTTGGATGATGGTACTTCACTGAGGGATCTGAGTGAAAGAAAAACAAAGCAAAATCGATAAAACAAAACACTCTATACACATGTGCATACACACAGAGACTCTCTTTGTCTCTTGTATTTTTTGTCCAGTTTTGCTGAGCATATTTTTAGGCAAGTGAACTGGTTCATTTAGAAGATGATTAAAGTACTTGTTATAACTTGAGGAGCTCAATAGCTTGTTGCAAGGGGATATTACAGAAACTCATTTTTTTTTTAACTTAGCTCTTAAAACTTATTAAAATACGGAAAAATCACCATGAAAGTTTATTTATTATTCATTACATTAACATAAAGATGAAAATATAATAATTTGAACTGCTTCAGCTCCTTTTTACAGTTCCAGATATTTAAAACTACTCAAGTAATTTAAATTTGGAAATGGCAATTAGCTTTTTAATTTTTACTTTTTTTGGTCACATCCTGCCTGACATATTCTTCTGGTGAACTCCTGAACAATTTCTACAGCATTTCCTTATTTCGCATGTAATATAAGTGCTTCTCTTAAGGTATTTCTGTAATTTATTGATTATAAATTTCCAGAAGGTGTTGACCGTATAATAGAGGAGTTTGCTTGCTTGCTTGTTTTTTTCAAGTGTCCAACAGGACTTGGTACTTTATTCAGAGTAATCATTTTATAAATAAGTGGCTGATACCTGGGTGGTGGGAGAAATTTGGTGACAGCCCAGAAAGGACATTAGATTCAAGTACTTTGATGGCATAGATTGTGTCATATTCAACGTTATGTCTCTAGTGGATAGTAGCATGCTAACACATTATGGCTGCCCTATAAATATTTGTTGAGACGTGAAAAGACTGTAATGCTATAGCCTCGAGAGTGTGGAGAGTCTGGTGAAGGTCACAAATGGGAAGAGAGAAATTGAAGATGGTTTTCACCTGAAATATCATTTTGCCTCTAAGCCTGGGTCTGTGGACTACCATATTCCATTAGACAATACATTTAAAATAGTAATTGACTAAAATAAAATAGTAATTGATATTCATATGGTGTATGCTGCCATAGTATACTTCTAATATATCTATGCTTTCACTTATTTTTTTAATGATATAATACCTTGAAATTTTATAAAAGTTGTCTTCTAAAGAATATCAGGTTATTTGGGGGGAACTACTACTTATTCTAGCCTGTCTCAAAGATGCTGAGATACTGTTTGGGGATGTAAAATGTCTCCTTATGGGATGAAATTACTTTAAAAAAGGCACATGTATTGAAATGTGTTGTTCATTCTTTGCAATACTAAACAGAAGATACAGATTCAATTGGCTCAGCTCTTTGGTTAAGAATGTTAAATTGTAGGATTTAAACAAAGAGTAGGTTTTCTTCCTATCTATCATTTATCTCATTTTTCACCAACCTTTATTTCTCAGATTTGCCTTTTTTTTTCCCCCCTATATTCAACAACCCATCCCTTGGTCTTGGCCCTTATTACCAAAAGCCCAGATTGCTTTTTTTCCTTTTATTTCTTTTCAGTGTTCCAGAATTCATTTATGTACCACACCCAGTGCTCCATGCAATACATGCCCTCCATAATACCCACCACCAGGCTCACCCAACCTCCCACCCCTCTCCCCTCTAAAATCCTCAGTTTGTTTCTCAGAGCCCACGGTCTCTCATGGTTTGTCTCCCCCTCCAATTTCCCCCAGCTCACTTCTCCTTTCCATCTCCCGATGTCCTCCATGTTATTCCTTATGCTCCACAAGTAAGTGAAACCATATGATAATTGACTGTCTCTGTTTGCCTTATTTCACTCAACATAATCTCTTCCAGTCCCATCCATGTTGATACAAAAGTTGGGTATTCATCCTTTCTGATGGAGGCATAATACTCCATTGTATATATGGACCATATCTTCTTTATCCATTCGTCTGTTGAAGGGCATCTTGGTTCTTACCAGAGTTTGACGACTGTGGCCATTGCTGCTATGAACATTGGGGTACAGATGACCCTTCTTTTTACTACATCAGTATCTTGGGGGTAAATATCCAGTAGTGCAATTGCAGGGTCATAAGAAAGTTCTATTTTTAATTTCTGAAGGAATCTCTGCACTGTTTTCCAAAGTGGCTGCACCAACTTGCATTCCCACCAACAGTGTAAGAGGGTTCCCCTTTCTCCACATCCTCTCCAACGCATGTTGTTTACTGTCTTGTTAATTTTGGCCATTCTAACTGGTGTAAGGTGGTATCTTGATGTAGTTTTGATTTGAATCTCCCTGATGGCTAATGATGATGAACATTTTTTCATGTGTCTATTAGCCATTTGTATGTCTTCTTTGGAGAAGTGTCTGTTCATGTCTTCTGCCCATTTTTTGATGTGATTATCTGTTTTGAGTGTGTTGAGTTTGAGGAGTTCTTTATAGATCTTGGATATCAGCCCTTTGTCTGTAGTGTCATTCGCAAATATCTTCTCCCATTCCGTGGGTTGCCTCTTTGATTTGTTCACTGTTTCCTTTGCTGTGCAGAAACTTCTGATCTTGATGAAGTCCCAAAAGCTCATTTTCACTTTTGTTTCCTTTGCCTTGGGAGATCTATCTTGAAAGAAGTTGCTGTGGCCGATATCAAAGAGGTTGCTGCCTAGGTTCTTCTCTAGGATTTTGACAGATTCCTGCCTCACATTGGTCTTTTATCCATTTCGAGTTTATCTTTGTGTATGTTGTAAGAGAATGGTTGAGTTTCATTCTTCTATACATAGCTGTCTAATTTTCCCAGCACCATTTATTGAAGAGACTGTCTTTTTTCCACTGTATATTTTTTCCTGCTTTGGAGAGGATTATTTGGCCATAGAGTTTAGGGTCCATATGCGGGCTCTCTACTCTGTTCCACTGGTCTATGTGTCTGTTTTTGTGCTAGTACCATGCTGTCTTGGTGATCACATCTTTATAGTAAAGCTTGAAATTAGGCAACATGATGCCCCTCAGTTTTGTTTTGTTTTTTTTTTTTTCAACATTTCCTTAGCAATTCGGGGTCTCTTCTGGTTCCATACAAATTTTAGGATTTTTTATTCCAGCTCTTTGAAAAATGCCGGATTATTTTAATGTGTTTCCTGGCAGTCCTTCACCTCTCTTGGTAAACTTTTGCATTCTTGTCTTAACTATCTAATCTGCTGACTGTATTTCTAGAACATTGCTTCTGTTGCCTCATGTCCCAGCATAAGACAGTATAATGGCTCCCGTTTGCTTTTTAAACCTGTTGTCCGTCTCTCCTGAACCTCTACAATCCAGCCTACTGGAGGTTATGTCTATTTCTGTTCAAGCATCTCTAGGTGCCCAGGCTAGCTGGCTTCTCTGTTTTTTGCTTATGTGATGGCCTTTTTTATATCTGTGTTCTTTCACTTGGTGATTTTCCCCTGGTCTCTCCTTCTCCTCCCTTCTTTCTCCCAGTTCCTGAAATTCTTTAGATTTAGTTTAAGCTCCCACCCCTCTATAAACCTGTTTTTCCCAGACACAAATATAATCTTTCCTGAACTACCATAATAATTCTTCCCAGGATCCCATAGTTTATCATTAAGTTGTTTTCTAGTTGTTTCTTCTGATTTGGTTGACTTTCCTAACCTCGATCATAAACTAAATAAATTT
Source organism: Martes martes (assembly GCF_963455335.1). NCBI lineage: Eukaryota > Metazoa > Chordata > Mammalia > Carnivora > Mustelidae > Martes > Martes martes. The sequence goes on along the minus strand of NC_137899.1, from coordinate 74,904,745 downwards.
AAGGCTTGATGGTTTTAACTTTTTTTTGACATTACCTCCGCTCTTGGCACACTCCATAAATAATAACAAAAAAAAAATACTAAAGAGATGAAAGGTGAGCTTTAATCAAAGAAAGCACGATCAAGAAGTGGCTCTTGAATGGAGAAGGTTTGTTGAAAGGCTGGGGACGGGTTGGGAAGCGATGAGAATGGCCCATTGTTCCTACACGGTGCTGGATGGAGTGCTGGGCAGAGAATGGAGGCTGTCAACTCTGGTTATACTTGGCCATTGTTCCTGGGAAGCCCGTGTTAGCTCTGAGTAAGAGATAATTCATCAGAACGCTCTTGTACTTTTTTTCTCTCTTGCTCCGGGGCAGAAACTGCTCTACTTCACAGGCTGAACTTTTTACCTCTTGCCCTGCGAGGCAGAAACATGCTGCCTGAGTGCTTCCATTTTGAGACACCTTGTAGGAATCCTTATTGAATTGCTTTAGAAGAGTAGATTCTCAGCCCTCTAGTGCGGCAATCTGCCACAGCAACCACAGAGGGTGTTATATTTCTGTCAGAGGCAGAAGCCTCCTGTAACATGGGCTCACTGGGCTTTTGGGGGAAAAAAGAGCATTTTGCAAGCCTAGTTCTAATTGAACATCTCCACGTTGCAATTATTATTGTATTTCAGTCTTGTAGCCTTTGTTACAGAGGTTTTTGTGTGAGTTAGGAGGGGACGCTTTGGGTGACTATTCAGGCTTTTACTTTTTTTCTTTAATTTATTAAAGTTCAAATTAAACAAGGCTCCTGCTGTTACAAAGTTTTCTGAACTATTTTGTGTAAATGTTATTCACTCTTTGAAATCAATACAATTAAAAGTTGTGTTAAGAATCCTCCTTTTCAAGGCTGTGAACTTTTATTCTAAGGATTTTGAACTTGTTTCAGGTCTTTGATTTCTTAAACGCATTTCAGAAAGAAGATATACATGTTCTTTAATTGCTTCTTAAATTGGCAAAGTTATGTTCTGTTTCAGACAAAAAACTTTAAATGATTGCATTTCTCTGTAGATTAGTAGCTTGTTAATTTTGAGGATGAAATGAACGGAGGAATAAAAATCATTTGACAAGGTATCTCAGGAACTCACTTCAAAAAGAAACAGTAGATGCAGATTCTGTCTAACAAGGCCCCATCTGAGATCAGAGCTTCTCTATGACGTGCTGGAGACATCTAGTGGACAAAAGTCAGAATGGAACATAAAACTGCACCCAGGCGGGATCCTAACTTTGAGATAACATTATGCTTTAAAAAAATAGGAAGGTACTTCCTTCCTGCATGAAAACCAGTATACTTTCTCTGAAAATAAATTGTCCTGTGTGTTTTAAATCTGATTTTAACTTTGTTGTTTTGAACTCATTATGACTATAATGGCCTATCTTGCTTAACTTGGCACAGTTATCTGTGGCAGTGTCAGATTTTAATTTAATATATCCTATACGTAGAGGGAGATCTCTCACTACCAATCTCGGAGAGGTAGATTTACATGGAACAAAGGACTGTTGTATTTGGCTAGTTATGTAATTTTTTTTTTTTGTAAATATTTTATTTATTTATTTGGGAGAGAAAGGGAGAGTGAGCGAGCACGAGTGGGGTGAGGGGCAGAGGGAGAAGCAGGCTTTCTGCTGAACAGGGAGCCTGACCCGGGGCTTGATCTCAGGACCCTGGAATCATGACTTGAGCCGAAGGCAGATGCTCAACTAAGCCATGCAGGCCCCCCTAGCTATGTTATCTTGGGAAAACCTGTCTGAATCTCTTCTTTCACGTGTAAAATGTGTGGTTAAACAAATTTTTTTTTTTCTGGTTTGGAAATCTAAAAGCTTATTTGTATAGTATTATTTTTGTTTTCTATACTCCTTGGCACTTTTGAGAGGGTTTTCACAACTATTATCTAAACTGACTCTTAATAAGTGTCCTAGTTATTTACTGCAAAGTTTGTTCAGTGGTGCTCTGGAAGGTGAGGGGGCTTATGACCTGAAGAAAGAGACCAAGTTTCTTGACATTCATTCTGACACACACCTAGTAGATCCCACTGTTGATGCAGTTCGAGTAAATTTCTTAATGTCTGGGGGACTCAGCTCAACTTTCAACAGCTAGTAACTACCAGCTAACGTCTACAGTTACCATATCCTTTACATACATTATTTCTAATCATCTTAGTAACCATGCAGAAAAGGATTATTAAACCCAATATAAAGTTGAGAAAATTAAGACTCAGATAAGTGAAGACTCAAGCTCACCAAAGGGTCTGTGACAGGGCCTATGTGGACATTCAGGTCTCTGGCTTTATTACACAAAGCTGCAGAGCATCCCTTGACCAAACAAGGGAACCCCTGAAAGCTGATGCTGTGTGTGTGTTTTCCCCCTGAGGACTGAAAAGCCTGTGGTAGATGTTCCCAAAGTCTCAAACTGGACCTCTTAAACATAAAAACCTGGAAACATAAATACAACTACACAATGAATGTCTCAGAAGATCTCTTAAAAATTATTTTAAAAAACAAATTAAAACAACTTGGTGAGTCTTTTATCTTGGGGGAAGAAGATCATCAAGAAAACTTATGATAATTGCTGGTCACTGTGAGTTATATATTCATGAAAAAATGTTTAAGACACAGCAGGGACGTGATAAGACATGTAAGTTTTAAGATTAAATTAGCCAAAACAAAGATAGAATAATTTTAAACAGCAAAATTGATAAAATTTGGAAAAATAGTACACAGAATTAAAAAATTACATATTCTAGTTGGCCCCTGGTATGGATAATGCAATGAAAAATATTCATTAGGAAGCTTTTTGGAATAGAGAGAGGGATCAATTAATTAGATGTGGTGACTTAAATACTCATGATTTATTCTGACAACATTGATCTGATCACTTTTAATTAAAGTATTTTTAAAATGTCACTAAAATTAAATGCTAACAGTATCATTAGAAACAAACATTTATTTTCATAAACATGTTTAGTTTTATAAACAATTTGAAAAACTACTTAGATGAACTGCATAGTTATGTAAAACAGTACTCAGGAATAAATTGTTATATGAAAACTTGAAAGTCAATGAGTCAATATTTTAAATAACTTAATATTAATATTCAAATTTCTATTGAGTTTGGAAATATGCTCTGATTCATTAATGGTGAAACATTTACATTATTATCATTGCTATGTGTAAGAGAAACCCAGTGTGTTCAGTAATTACATTTTGAAAGAATAAATCTTTCATGACAAAAAAGGATCCATTTACTAGTACATAATTGTAGATTTTGCCTCAACTAGATCTGTAATCCTAGCAGCATGCCCTATTTACAACTAAACCACTGGCTTGATGAAGTCTGCTATAATTTATTCAGTTGTTAGCATTTATCCATATTTGAGTTTTATGTAACTCAAATTAGTATACTTTTTAAAACAATGCTTTGAATTACTAAGCTATTTGGGCTTGTTTTCATTAATAAAGCTCAAAATATTATTGCTTACAAATTTATATCCATGAATAATGTCATTTAATTTTGGTCCCCCTACCCCTGCTTTTTTTTTTTTTTCTGAGTAAATTAAATGCATAGCTTAAAACCAATTTCCTATACAATGCATGCAGTAATTGCAATATCTTATCGATACATGTAGAGGAACATATAAAAGACTGATGTAAGTGAACCAAAAAAAGTATATGAGTATGCAAAATAAACAAATAAATCACATACATACTAATAAGCCTTAAGTAAAGCCCTCTTTTATTTACTGTGAGGAACCGATCAGTCCTTGCAGAGAACCCTAAAAACTAATTTTCTAAAGCAATTTTTTTCATGTTAGTTTTAGTGATCGTGCACGTTGTAGAAAGGTAGTAACTAAATAAATATTATTTTAGTTTAATTGGATTAAAAATTAGAAATGCAAATTCTCCTTGTACTATATCTAGAAGCCCACATCTCTGTTTTTATGGTAATACCCTTTTCATGGTTTAAGCCTATGAAGAAAAAACACTGAAGATTTTTAACTAGCTGCTTTGCAGGGGGCAGAAAGGAGCAAAGAAGATTTAGTGGTGAAAAGAGCAAATAAATAGGTGCTCCAAGATTAAAAAGAGGGTAGAAGTGCATGCTGAGCTGTTGAAAGACCTCTCTGTGTTTAAAGAAAAATATTGTTTGGTGCTTTCACCAGTGCATGATCAAAATAAGAGGTACAAATTAGTTCATGGCTGCTGAAACTACAAAACATCATGCAGAGAGCTGTCTTTGGGAACGTTTTAATGAGGAGAAGAGGTCATCAGACTGTGACATTGCTTTTCAGAATTCTTCAAGAACAACACAGACTTCCTGTTCCAAATGTGGTAGAGAATAAAACAACCTTAGTAGTAATCGTACAACTTTTGAACCGTGCTCCTTGGAAATGCCGTACAGTGCTCATTTTGTAGCTTTAGTTAGCCATCTCAAAGGAAACGCTTCCATATTTTCCATGTGCCCTTATTTCAAAAGTACAGTGAAACGGTGGAGCTTTAACATGGATTATATTTATAAAATAAAGTTTTATTCAGGCTTCTAAAGAGATTTTAATGTTTTCATTGCTCCAGGTGAAATGGTACACGGTGGCTCTGTTCATTAACATTTAGCATCAGTGCAAAAAATCAAGGATTACCACATACAGCATAAAAGGAGGGATAGTATGACTTTGAAATTAAATTCACTACAATCTTAGTTTTGCCGCATTTCAAAACGTGATTTTAAAATGTATAAGTTGTTAATGACATTCTAGGTCAAATATTCATAGTCCAATATCAATCCTACAGAGACTGGCATTATTCAAATGTGTAACGTATTTGAACAGAAGCTGAGGAGGTTTTCCTGATGCTTAATAAATAAGACATTTATTTTGGTTTCAAAGACCAGTGTTATAATATTATTTAATACTTCAAGTATGGGTTGGTGCATTTTTGCCACTCCACCATGAAGCCACAACCTTCCTTTTGTAACACATGGACATGATACATTTGTAAGATGTGTATAGAGAAAGAAAATATTTACATCCATATGTTTAATGCAGTTATAAAAAATAAGAGACAAAAAAAGCTGACTAGTCTTTTATATGGTAATGCTCACAATCTTACTAATCTCCAAGTTTTCTTATAATATTTTTTTCTTCCAAAATAAGGGATTCACAAATAATCACATTTCCTCCTGATGTGTAAAATTAATTGTCAAATGCGTGAAAATAATGTCAGACCTACAGGGAACAGTTTGAACTTGAGTTGAGATGGAAGACAGGCCATTTCTGCACACAGCAATGTTTCTGATTAACTTGTGAGAGGTGATTCAATTTGTGTTCAATTAATTGATTTAGAGGTAGCATTTTTTCCTTCCCTCTTCCTTTTTTATCTTATTTTCTTTTTCATTTTCAGCATAGAACAGAAGTCAAGCGTAGACTCTCTGCTTTACATATGATAAAGAATAAAACTGTCATATTAGCTTTATAGCTTTTCAACTATTTCATTGAAAAGTTTCTTAACTTACATAGATCATTTACTGGACTCGATCTTTTGTATTAATTTTATTTCTTTTAATGTATGCAGCCTTTGTTCTGAAATGTTCTTATTCATAAACCAGACACATTTATGTTGACATCCTTAGCATGTAGAATTTTCTACAAAGAACTAGTATGGTAGTTATTTTTAGCCTAAGCTCTCAGTCTGGTTTGTCTGGCCTGCTCTCTTTTGCTTGCTTTGTAGGCTTTTCCTGTCAATGATTTACACATTAGGAGCTCATGTCAATCTATTTTTTTGGTTATTTTTTGCATTATTAGCTTTCTGGACCTATTCTACTTTATCTGTACTATGAGTTCAACAATATTCTACTTCATAAACATTGTTTTTAAATCTTAAAGATGTCTTAGGCATCTAGTAAGCTGCTATTCATGAGACTTTAGTTAGCACTTACTATGGTAGCTTAGGGGAAGCCCTAGAAAATAACACCAAAAAAATGAGAAATAGATAAAAATCTAAAATTTTCTCCCAATTATTTCAAAGTACAATTCTGTCAGGAAAGAAAAAGGTGAATTTTGAGGACATCAAAAAGAGTGGCATGAAAGTCTTTAAGTAATTAAAGTATGTTATCTTTCCCACAAAACATTTTTTAGCAAAGGAAATTTTCTGATAAAGGAAGGATTTTTTTTCTTGCTAAATAAGATAAGCTTACACTTTCTGTTAGCAGGAATCTAAACATAAGGCATTGTGATGTAAACAAAAATCAGTATTAATCACTATTGTATAATTTTTGAAAATCAACAAAAACTTTAAAAGACTATAAGTCCTTAAAAGTTTATGATAGCTATTATTGCATAAATTTATTTCTCTCTAAGGTACTGTATTAATGGATTTCTTTATCTCCTAATCTAGGAGAAAGCTATTATGAAGAAAAATTTAAGAAGTAACTGGACAAAGCTACAAAATTGACGTTGTTCTGGAAAAGGGATAAATAAGGAATGGGATAAAAGGCAAAAATAAAAGTGATTTAAAATTGGCACATATTACATTGGTTAAATTTTGATAAGAATATTCATCATATAAATAGTCTCAGTAAAATTTAGAGATATTTTGCCATTTTGAGAAAAGAATTCTCATCTTTTTTTTCAGCTACTACTCTTCTCTAGTTTGTTTAAATGTTGACTAAATGTTATAGTTCTCAGAAAGTATTCCACAATCCCCAGGGCATCTCCAAGACTCTTTCAGGAGACCTGTACTGTCAAAATTATTTTCAGATTAATTGTGAGATGTTGTTCGCCATTTTCACAGTTTTGATATTTGTACTGATGGTGCAAAAAACAATGGTGAGTTAAATTGCTGGTGCCTTTTCAGGCCTCAATGCCTCGGGGCAGTGGCACCAAATTGGTCATAATACTTACTGTGTTCTTCTCGACCATGTACCCACGGGTAGAGACAAAAGATACCAGTTTTACTTAAAAATACCCTTGATCAGGCAGGAAATATTAACTTATTAAATTTTGACCCTTAACACAGACCTGTACCCCTGGGGATAAAAATACATTATATGTTTATTAAATTAAAAAAATTTTTAAAAAAATTTTGACCCTTAAGCACATTCAGTTTTTCAAAAGCTGTACTTAATTGCTGATATTCTAAGCACCTCCTGAATATGGAGCTTTGACTTTTTTGTATTTGTATTTTTTTATTCAGTGTCTACCTAAACGGCCAAGTACTTACTCTGACACATGACCAAAGAGGCCGCAGTTTGTTCAAATCCTTAAGAAAACATCAAGAAATGGTATTTTTAAACAGTGTTGTGTGAACAACACTGAAGGATACAGCTTATGGCTGATTGAAGGGATTTCCATGAATAATTTTGATTTTGTACATTTTTGGGGACTCATAGGTCAACTGTAGGCACTAACTTTTCAAAACAATGCTGCCAGCTCCTTGGTACAGCTCAACACCTGGTATGTGTGTGGTGATGGAACATCATCCAGATTTAGAGGGAACAGCACTACTTTCTGATTAAAAAAAAAAAAAAAAGCATTCATTCCTATCTTTCCATCAAATAATCTCTACTTTGGAGCATAAACTGAATATAATAACCTAATATGATTATAGGCAACAATAACGAAGTACCTGGAATCTACCATTTATTGTTATGTAGAGAAAACTCTTCTGAAGCCACTTTCTATTCAATATGTGTTATCATCTCAGGGTACTAAATACTGTAAATCATCATTTGCTGTGAGTCCTTCTGGAGCAGAGGCTCCTCTTAATTTTACCATTGCTTAGCAAATTCTCTCTTTATGGGTGGTGGAAATGATATAAAAGATAGAGGAAACAAGATACTTAAGGAAACAATTTTTTTAAGTACTCTCATGTTCTCTAGAAAAATAAGCTTAAATATAAAAAAATAAGCATTGTTAATTAAAATCTTTCCTTCCCCCCCTTTTTATCTTAGAAGACTCTTTCCATGAGGCAATGTTTTATCTGCAATTAATAAAATGAATATAAAATAATATGATTATACTTGTTTTTACAATAAGTATAAAGTTACTAGACTGGTAAATGAGGAATCTATTCTAGGTATATATTTTCATGATATCTTTGTGATCACAGTAAAGATCTATTTTCTGAATGATAATATCATTAGTTAATTATAACTGATTAGCAGACCAGTCTTGATTAGTGGGTCCATATTACCCCAGAGGGAAGTCTATATTGGCTGATCTTTGTGCCTTGTTTTTGTTTTTATCCTGCCCAAGATATTTATTAATTATTTGCATGAGGATGCAGAAGTCTTATTGATAGCATATTGACCCAATTTCAAATGGTGTAAAAGCATGGTCATGTCTGTTTGCCATCGATATTGCATATTTAATAAATAAACCTACTTGTAAATAAATAAACTTATCTTTAAAATTTGCTGCACATAAACAACACCATAAATGAGATTGTGGCTCTCAATTTCCTAGATATAATTTTTTATTAATACAGATTAATATAAATTTTATTAATGTAAAAGGAAAATTCAACCATTTAATCATGTCATATAGTTAAATTAGTGTTTATACTATACTTTGAGTGATTTTAATTTAGGCAGAATCTTGGCAAAAGGAAAGAAGATGGAAGGATGTCTTCGAGAAATAATGAGAAACAGCAGGACTGGAGGTTAGCTCTCAATGAACAGTTTTACAAAGGTTAAACCTGATGTGTCTGTGATTCATAGGTGGAGCTGTCCATTAGTTGGCTGGAAATATGGCTTAATGGAGTCATAGTTATCACTGGTATGAAAATTATTAATTACATATATTACTTCATTTGACATTCACAACAAAGCTGTAACTCAGTTACCATTTTCATTTTATAGATATTCATTCACTCACTGATTTATGCAAATAATATTTATTAAGTGCTTACCTCTGCCAATAACTATTTCAAGTAGTAGGATGTAACAATTAACAAAACATGCAAAAATCCCTGTCTTCAAGAAACTTCCATGCCAGGATGAGGAGAAAAAAATAGAAATTTAAAGACAGATTAACTAATCTAAGCTAGTAAGTGTCTATACTTAAACCTGAGTTGCTATTAGTTTTAAATCTCAAGTCTTTGGTCTTTTCTTTTCTAAATAGAACTCGGTATTAATAAACCATGTCATGTCACAGAAGAGAGGGACACTAGTCATGCTTATATTAATAGATGTGATACATAGAATGAGGAGAGGTCCATTTCCACCACAATTAGATTGGTCATCTTATGTCTGGGGTATTATATTCTGTTTCTGGCGTGCTTGGATAATTCTTATGTAGTGGAATTTTTCAGAAGAGATGTTATCATAAGCTATGCTATATGGAGGAACTGAGTACACTTTGCATGAAGAAATGAAGACTTAGAGGAGACTTGGTAATTGTTTTATGATTATGAAGAACTGTGAAGTGATAGAGACTTGATTGGTCTGAGAACTGTGTGAGACTAGATAAGGTTGCTCAATGCTGACAGTTTTCAAGAGCTTTGGGTAGATTTTTTATCGTATGAAACAGGAGGTGGACAACAAAGGTCCTTTCTAACTTACAGAATATTGGATGGATAACATAAAAATTTATGATTCTATTCTGGGTTTCAAATGTCTTATTACTTCTGTATGGTTTTCCATTCCCTTCTTCTAAATTAGTTTTGCTGTGAATTAAAATATGGACTATTCACACTTTTCATAGCAAAGATTGTTATTATCTTTTTATTTGCTTCTATCTTGTACAATTTTGATAAAAGCTCTACCAACTGATGTTTCCTTCCTAGTCTCCTATATTTGGGTATTTATTGTTTCTTAATTTCTTTTTTATCATTTAGTATCTTAGATAGGAATTTCAATAATAATATGAGATAAATTTAGAACAGTTACCTGGAAGTTTACAGATCTTTTAAACTCAGTGTTCGGACAACATGTGCCTTGTCAGTCTCTTCACTGGACTTTCTCCAAGTCTTAAACATATAGTATTAGTTTTTCTCAAGGGTCACGATATTATCATTTTCATTCCCTTTTCTCTGCATTTGATAGAATTCCTTTCACTTACTTACATCTTTGTTATGCTGTCCTAGATTGGCAACAGTGAAAAAGACAGATTAGGTTTTAGCTTTCATGGACTTCCTAGTCTAGCTAGTGAATGGATAAGAAAACAAATTGTGAGCACTTTGTGGTAAGAGCAATGGTAACAAAACCATAGCAAACCAACAAAAGGAAACAATACTGCTAACCTGCACTTGTTTAGTTTGAAGAGATTTCTAGTGAATAGGGTTTCAGATCTGTAAGTGAACAGAAAGGAATTGCCAAGCAAATGTGTGTGTGTGTGTGTGTGTGTGTGTGTGTGTGTGTGTGTGTGTTCATGCTCATGTATATGTGTTCTTGCATTAATGGTGGCAGGAATATGGTAATACAGACAAAAATGCAGACAAAAATATTGAATCATTAACATTATAATGTGGGGGGAAGGAGATTCCTGGGTGTTGAAGGTAACAGGGAACCACCATCAAAGAGGAAGTACAACAAGGAAAGACATCTGGGAGCATCACAACAGCCTCTTTTTCTTCACAATTTGGCTAAGAACTAGCTTTAGAAATTATTAAAATGTAAGAATACCGGGAACCAGAAAGGTAACAAGAGAAAAACCATATAAAAAGGTTAATGTTCTAGATCTTGTTTTATTACCACTTTGTTGGTGAGGCTTAGAAATCAATTTTATTGCCTTTAATACACAAGTGATATTTAATGTTTTCCATATGCTTATTGAAATATGGTGTGCCAATATAAAGCAACATATGAAAAAGAAAATACAAATCTGTGTTTCCCTTTGTCTCTCAGTAACAATTCTTCCTCTACATGATACATCCTTATGTTGCAGCTTCTCTCTGTTGCCCTCTCTAGCCCAGTCACACTCAGACACTGCTGCTGTATTACTCTTCAGTTAATTGCCTTTAAATAAAACCTTGTTAAGTTACTTTGATTTTGTTTTGTTTTGTTTTGTTTTTTTACCATTCTGAATATTTGTATAGTTCTTTGGGTTTATAAGACTTTTCTAAATTTGAAACCCCCTCAAAAAACACTGATAGATGAACTAAACCAAGAAATAAGCCAAAGGATATATAGCTTCTCTAAAGCACAAACTAAACGTCTTCTGAAGTAAAATTCAAAACAGTCAATAGAACTGAAGCTGTGAGCATACTAGTTTGAAGTTGCACTCTCCATATCTAGAAAGATAAGTCACGTTATATCCATATCAAACAGAACATCAGATATGAAGCAGAAATATTTAAAGCTGAGTAGAGAGAAAAAAATGATTTTTTTAAAGATTTTATTTATTTATTTGACAGAGAGATAGAGAGCACAAGTAAGCAGAGTGGCAGGCAGAGGCAGAGAGAAGCAGACTCTCTGCTGAGCAGGAAGCCCCAGGCAGGGATCGATCCCAGCACCCTGGAATCATGACCTGAGCTGAAGGTAGCTGCTTAACCAACTGAGCCACCCAGGCACCCCAAGAATGATGATCTTAAAGGGGGTGAGAATTTGTTAATTGAAAATTTCTCATCAGCAACAACAGAGGCCAGAAGATAATGGAGTAGTGAAGGGAAATAATTATAATCTAAAATTTTATACCTAGCTAAACTATTACTCTAGGGTCAGGTCAAAATAAATCCATTTTTAGAAATATAACTAGTTTTAGAAAAGAATTATTCATCAAAATAAAACTGATGCCATTACAAGAAACAGTGATGAGCCAAGAAATGACAAAAAATGTCAACATATTTATTTAACTATTGACTGTATGAAACAATTAATTTTTATTTTTATTGTTATTTTTATTTATTTATTTTAGAGAGAGGGAGAGGGAACAAGTGAGTGGGAGAAGGGGCAAAAGGAGAGAGAGTCTCAAGCAGACTTTGTGCTAAGCATAGAGCCTCATGTGGGACTCCATCTCATGACCCTGAGATCATGACCTGAGCCAAAACCAAGGGTCCATTGCTCAACTGACTGTGTCACCCAGGCACCCACCTAATTTTTATTTTTATAAATCAAAGCTAAACTAAAACTATAGGCCAGTACTACTCAAAGTATGGTCATCAGCTCTGTGTTTGTGCATGAATTACTTGTTATTGATCTTCAGTAAGTACAAGAATTGAGAGTAATTGCTTGCAATTGTTTTAGACATTTGACTGTGCCTCATTATTGATTAGGGAGATTATTCTCACCTACTGAAAGCAGAGATTATTACATTGGATGAAAAAACCTAAGTCCAGACATGAATCATTTTTAAGAGCTCCATCTAAAACAAATGCCCTCAGAAAGGTTGATATTACAACAAAGAACAAGCCAGGAACCTAACATTAAAAAAAAAAAATCTGTAAAATATTTGAAACAGATAAAACTTTCCATCTGACCTGTTCCAAACTCCTAAAATTACAATTTCTCTACAGAGAAACACTCCCCCTTCCCCACTGTCTCAAGAGTTCTCCTTTCAGGAGTCCTCTGTTCTCTTGCTCCACTCTGGACTGGTTGCTGTGTTGACCCAGGACATAGTGATCCTTTAGGTGTCCTTTATCTTCTTTTCTTTGGAGTCCCAGTTTTTAATTTTTTGAATTCCACTCCTTTCCTTTTTTGTTTACTATCACAAATGACTAACATACCTTATCCAGTAGTAGATCAAATGAATATGCAGGGGAAATGAAATTTCAGAATTTCACAAGTTTGTGAGGTTTTTTTTTTCCCCACCCTCACACCTGCCTAATAATTAGGATGGTAAAGATTCTAGAACAAAACTCATTTTCCCTCAGATTTTGAATGCTTATCTCCGTTGTTTCCTAGCTTCCCCAGTTATTGATGTCAATTCCATCTCAAGTTCTGATCCTAGGTTTCTTTCTCACTAAAATTTCTTGGTAGTGTGATTTTTGTCATTCCTTAGGCTAGTTGCTTCATGGTCTTTTCAAACTGGAAATTAATGATCTAGTAAATTTTATTTATCAATTTATTAATTCTTTGATCATTTCATTCCCTCTTCTTTTTTATTTTCTTTATGGATCTCTCTCTTTTTTTTTTTTTAAGATTTTATTTATTTATTTGACAGACAGAGATCACAAGTAGGCAGACAGGCAGGCAGACAGAGAGAGGGGGAAGCAGGCTCCCTGCTGAGCAGAGAGCCCGATGCGGGACTCGATCCCAGGACCCTGAGATCATGACCTAAGCTGAAGGCAGAGGCTTAACCCACTGAACCACCCAGGCGCCCCCTTTATGGATCTCTTGACCCTTCATTTAATTACTTATTTCCTATTTTTATCCTATCTATTTCCATCACATTTTTGTTTATGCTTCTTTGGATAGTCTCTTATGTTTATTTAGTTAATCAAAATTGATTTTTGCTATTTTTAGTGCATCCTGATTTTTATTCCATAAGATACATTCTTTTATCATTCTGAGGCTATTAATTTTAGGCTCCGTTTTTTTCTCATTGTTTCTTTTTTTTTTTTTTTTTTAAGCCTTGTTTATTTATTTGAGAGAGAGAGTAGAACAAGAGAGAACATGAGCAGGGGTAAAGGACGGGGAGTGGGACAAGTAGACTCCCTGCTGAGCAGGGAGCCTGATCCCGGGATCCTGAGTTCATGACTTGAGCTGAAGGCAGATGCTTAACAGACTGAGCCACACAGACACTCCTCATTGTCTCATTTTCTTTAAGTTTCTTTTCTATAACGACCTTTTTGGGGAATCTTTTTCTACTGCTTGGTTTAATTTCTCTAATGTGTAAAACTCCCACCTTCTAACATATTGGTAGAGGACTAAATACAGTGTGAGGACATGGTGAGCTAACTGCTCCTAAATCATCAAACTGATTTCCCTTGCTGCTATCTGTACAAGCTCTGAAATTTCAGTTTGTTCAGTTCTTATACATTTATTCTAGATGGTTTCCAAATCTACAACTTTAGCTCTGATCTCAATTGTCCTATATTGTAATTCACAACCAGATATTTCCTTTTGAAAGGCACTTCAAGCGGGAAACTATGGCTTAATGAAGTAATCAACTCTCCAAAGATACCAGCCTTATTCCTCTTTTATCCTTAGTTTCTTTAAGTGGCATCATCTTTGAGTTCATTCTCTCAATTATCATTCATATTTAATCGATTCAACCAAATCTCAATTTTGTTTCTGTAGGATCTTTTGGAATTATCTTTTCCATTTTCTCCTGGTCACTACAATATATATCACCAGCTTTACTTTTTCCCTAAACTACTGTAATATAGCCTCTAAAGGGATCCCCCAAACTTCCACATTCAAGACCATTATATGCATCATCATCTGGTTAATTGCCCCCAAGCAATGCCCCGATCGTGTCATTCAGCTGCTCAAAATTTTAATGACTTCTTGTTTGCTAGAGTAAAGCCAAATTCTTCAGCCTAGAATTGAATGTCTTCCATATTCTAGTTCCAATCTAGCTTTCTGATTTTTTTTTTTTTTTAAATGTATTTATTTGTTAGAGAGCGAGTGAGCGAGCACAGGGAGACAGAGTGGTAGGCAGAGGCAGAGGGAGAAGCAGGCTCCCTGCCGAGCAAGGAGCCTGATGTGGGACTCGATCCCAGGACGCTGGGATCATGACCTGAGCCGAAGGCAGCCGCTTAACCAACTGAGCCACCCAGGCGCCCCTAGCTTTCTGATTTTATTTCTCATTGTTTCATGTCACATTTTCCATATATCCCAGTAAAAGAAATTAATGTTCTCTTACCCATCCTAGCTTTACCAGCTCTGTGCTTTTGCACATGATAAAACCTCTGCCTGGGATGCTTTCTTTAATATCTCTCAACCCTGTATATTTGAACTATGCATGTGCTTTAAGACAAATCACTGAGTCTACCTCTTCTATCAAGTAATCTCTTGTTCCTGTTTTGCTGTACCTGACATACATTTCTTAGTAGACATACTGCTCTCAAGGGTCAATTTAGTAGTTCCTTTACTTTTTACTCCCCAAATGCCTAGCATAATATCTTGCCAACTATGGACATTTAGTATCTGTTGAGGGATGAAAATATAGACTTTATGCATAATATGTGGTATACATACTTGAAAGCTACCATGAAATTATTTACTATCTATTGAATATATATTGGTCTTCTTATCCCAGAAACACTTGAGGACAGGGTCTGTGGCATTTTGTTCTTTGTTTCCCTCTACAGTGTCTTGCATCATGCCTTCATATGTATTCCTCTTTTGTGGTAAAATAGCAATATATACAGCATATAAGTAATTGTCCTTCTCTGATGCCTTTGAAATGTCAGCTTGAGGAATTGGGCGGGGGGATTTACATAGGAGAAGCATTTTTTTTTTTCTTTCCTCAAGATAGAATCAGCTGCTACCCCTTAAAATAGTCTAATTATTTTACTGGAGGCCTAGTTATAAAACTACTTGCAGTTGCACTAGAAATAGAATTCTGGTGTCACTTAATGAGATTTTTCAAGTTCACATTACTTATTCTGCAGACTTCTTCATTTGAGTAGATTGTTTAATATTTTATTTGTTTTATTATTCACATTTTGGGGGTAAAATATTTCCATTCACATTCGAAGTTGGTTGAATTGTCTGCCAGAGTTTGAGTGCAGAGAACTTTCTCTTCGTTCTGTTATTTCCAAGTGTGCCTCTGTCTCGTGTGTCTGTAATTCACATCCCTGGAGCAGGTTTGCTGCTGCTCTCCCGAGAAGCAAAACTTTGTCTTACCCGAGAATGCAAGTGAACATTTCCTTACCTGCTTCACAACAGCTTCCTTTTCCTCCTGTGTTTCCCTGCTTCTCATCTGTGAAGTGAGCTTCTCTATCTGCACCCAAACCAATTATCTTCTGCAGCAAACTTTCCTGATTAAGTTTTACCGTATATTTTGAAGTATATTTAAATGCATCCTCGTGTTTGGGGGTGTGGTACTTTTCTATCTAATTTGTCACTCCCATTTTACATGTTAATGGTGGATAGAATTTATTTTTTCCATTCATAGAATATGATTCCAGAAATCTTACCCCATTTTACACTCCCTCTTCTTCCCTTGTCCCCCACCACCAGACCACTGTCTCTTTCTAAGTCAGCCGTTTAATTTTTTGCACTCTCATGTTCTGTTTAACACCATACTGAGATTTGTGGAAAGTGTATTGAAGCCATGAAACTTCCTTTGCAGGATAATACGTGTAAAACAATTAAAATACTAAACTCCATGGTAATGACCACTAATGTCAGAAAGTAGAGAAAAAAGAAGTGAGCTTTGTGGAATTTGGATTGGCCCAGAGGACTTGGAGGTGGGTAAAAGGGTGGCTGTGTTTGAGATCTGGAAGTGGCGAAGTAACAGTGATGAAAGTAGCCTAATGCACAGGGAATATGTGTGCTGAGTGAAGTGTGGGGTTACACAAGGCTTGTAAAAGATCATGTCAGGGGCCTTAAGCATTCAAGCTTGTAATAGGGAAGTGGGATGACAAAAATTTTGTTTAAAGAGATTGACTTCAGTTAAGATGCTTAGGGGCTTATGGCATATAATAAAAAGAGAAGAGGAGCTCAAAATGTGACAAAGTAGACAGCTCATTGTAAAGATTAAAATAATGGTAACTGTAAATAAAATACTTTAAAAACAATTTGAATTATAAGCTAGGAGGAACAAGGCCAGAGTGAAGGGAATATGGGAGATTGAAATCCAAGGGATGAAAGAAGAAGCTTCAATGTTACCTTACGTTTTTATAACAAACCCCAGTATTTTTGGATTTCACTGTGCTTTTATTCAAGTGCAATTATCCTGCCGGGGCCACTAGGTGGTGATCTTTGTTAGTCGGTACGTGATTCTTTAGAGTTCAGCAGTTGCGAGAAAACCCATGTTTTTGTTTCATACAATTCCTCATATACAGCATTTTCACCTATGGTTATACATCCATAAATGTTTTTCCTCCTCCTTTATTCTTTTTAGCCTGTGCTTTCAGGTAAGATAAGGGAGATGGGAAGGAAGTAAATATGAGATCTCAGTCCTCACACCTGTTTGGTTTTAACACTCCTGGCATTTCCCAATTCTGGTCCCTGCCCTTTGGAACAGTGGAGAGGGAAAAGGCATCATTTATCTTGTTGGCCCCATCAGGATCCTCTGCCAGGGGTTCTCTAGGATAAAGCCAGTGTTGGCTATGGTGTGGTGAATGGGGAAAGGTGGCTAGGTGGCTTGCCTGACGTGTAATTTCCACGCCATTACTTTGTTTTACTGGTCCCCAACCCTCATTATGTTTACTATCCATAGAATCCCATCTTCTGCCCCTATAAAGACCCCACCATGATGGAGTTTATAAACTAAACCCCTAGGTCCTTATGCCAAGTTGCAAAGAGTCTACTACCCGGCAGGTGGAAAGGGACAGAACTTGTCCAGTGCCTGTTAAATGAGTGATCAAATGATGAAGGAATGAATGAGCATTGGTAATACCCTGGAGGGAGGGGGAGGTTCCAGAATGCCAAAATGAATGTTTCCACAGAAATCTTTTGACATATGTGTTGTGCTCTTTAGTACTCTCGGTGTGGATGTTGCGTGCTACCTGGCCCATCATACCCTGTTGACATAGAGTCCGACCACCACAGTAAACATTGTTCTGTGGGGAAATGCTTCCTGAGTTCCAAACATTTAACTTACTAATGAACTTTTGTTAACCTGTGACTTTATAAGAAGTTCTTATTAAATTAAATAATAGCACAGTTCATAAAAGTCACTTTTGAAGTTCTTAGTCACAGCAACATGTAATTAACTGTAAAGGCTTAAAGTGCAAACACTTTTTTAATGTTGAGTTTCCTGATGATCTTTAATAAACCCTTGCAAGTGTAACAACAATTACAACTTCAATGGCTTAGTAAGTCTGAAGGCTCTTCCTAAATTTATTTCCAACATCTCCATGTAGAGAAGAAATTCTGGGCACCTAGCTACAGCTGTACATCTGTTACCTGTTCTGAAAATTAGGTTGTCAATTTTATCTGTAGTAGAAGAAAGGAAGGTTATTTTCTTTCCTCCCAATAGCTAAATTTTAATGAATTTTTTATTTCACTGATTTAGTCTTGACTGCTTTTTCCTTTCCATTTGACCTTTTGGGCCAATCAGGCTTTTAGCCAAGAATCAAAGAAATTTGGGTCCTGATTTAGGCAAATCCCAGACTCATTTCTTATACCTTATTTCCCTGTCTTATCTCTGTCTGACAGAGATAATCACCACTTAATATTAATGATTTAGAACTCTGACCTAGAAATAGTAAGTCTGTAACATAAAATTTCTTGATAGCAAATCAATACATTTAAATGGTGCTACATTTTAAAATAGTCTTTTGCTTTTTATTTACTTTTTGAGGTGAAATTCACATCACATAAAATTCACCATTTTAACCATTATGAAGTATACAATTCAGTGACTTCCAGGACATTCACGGTAATGTGCAACCATTATCACTATCTGATTCTGAAACATTTCATAACCCGACCACCATTATTTGCTTTTTCTCTATATGGATTGGCCTGTTCTAGACATTTCACATAGAATTAATTAAGCAGTATGTGGCATTTTTGTATCTGGCTTTTAATTAACATATTGTTGAGGTTCATCCATGTCATAATATGCATCATGACTTCATTCCTTTTTTATAGCTGAATAATATTCCATTGTATGTATGCAACACATTTGTTTATCCATTTGGGCTGTTTCCACTTTATTTGCTGTAATGAACAATGCTGTCATTAATCATGTTTAGGTTTTTGTTTGAACACCTGTTTTTAATTCTTTAGAATATATACCTAGGGGTGGAATTACTGGATCATATGGTAATTATATGTTTAACTTTTTTAGGAACATAGTTTTTATTTTTATATATGATAATATTGATTATTCTTCAGAAGGTTATTGGATAGGATTTATTATTGCAAACACAGATATTATTTACATATGATGTCTTAGACTATAATATTAATCAGTTAATCTACTAATTCTTGTCTCCATATTCAATAATAAAACTTCAAAGACAGAGTAACTCTGACAGTTAAGGAAACATGAAATAGTATGCCTTCAATCAAAATTACTGAGGCATCTTTTCTGTCCCCATCCTGTGCTTTCCTTCAATAAACATTCACTGTGTTCCAACTGTGCATCAAGAATGATTTTAGGAACTTGGAATACAGACAAAATGACAAAAGGATTTTTACCCTCGTGGAACAGGGATGTAAGAATATAAGAAGGAGGAGAGAATTTCAGATATGGATAAGAACTATGAAGACAATTATGTAGGGAACTGGTATGAAGTTTCCATCCTAGACTATAAAATTGGTACTTCTCAAATTTTAAGGTGTTTGAGAACACCTTGGGATATTATTGAACTACAGATTTGAATTCAGTGAATCTTAGGCGAAGTGCCTTGGGCCAGGCAGAGAAGGCCTTACCGTTCAATGACTTTTCAGCAGGGGCATGAATATGGAGTATGCATCAAGAGCCAGCCTAGTCAAAAATATGAGAGAAAATTCCAGGGAAAGGAAACAGCTTTTGCAAAGGCTCCATGAAGGGAGTAGGCTTGGCATATCTGAGGGAAAGCGCTGTAGAGTAATAGTCCCTCCCTGACCCATACTTGGTTCGACAAACAGAACAAGCCAGAACTCTTTGATCTCTTACACCAGTTACAGCCTCTTCCCCAATAACCAATGAATGAATTCATTCTTAGGTTGAAGTGTACCTTTCAATCACCTTCCTTTATCTTGTCCAATCTGTGTTTGCAAAAATGTCTTCTCGCACACCACTTTCTGCAGCCCTAATTTCTTTCTAACCTTTGATTTCTTTTTTCTTTTTCTTTTTTGTTTTCTTACCCTTTCACTTAACATTGTGAACATGTCCAATGAACTAAACTATTCTGAAACTTGATTTTACATGGAGATAGCTAGGTATATTTAGGAGTTCCTGGAGTTTTGTAGCTTTTGTTGTTTTAATTCTTTTGGAGGGGACTATTATAAACAAGACTATGATAAATATAATTGTATATAAATCCAATGATGTATCTCCAATTAGTTTCTTAGAATAAATTTTTAAAAATGTAATAACTAGACTTTTGATAAACAAAGCTTAATTGCCCCCCAGAGAAAAGTTCTAATTTATATTCATACTGTCAGCAAATAGTCCTTATTTCACCTCCTTTTCCCCCAAATTAACTGACAGAATAATCATTTTTTGTTTACTTTTTATTGAGATACAATTTATATATCATAAAACTCATTCTCTTAAAGTACACAATTCAGTGGTTTTTTAAAAATGTATATTCATAAGTTTATGCATGTAATTTTATTTTTTTTAAAGATTTCTTTATTTGAGAGAGAGAGCATATGCATATGCAAGCAAGAGTGGGAGAGGCAAAGGGAGAGAGAATTTCAAGCTGACTCCCTGCTGAGCGTGGAACCCAACACAGGGCGTGATCTTGAGATCTTGAGTCATGACCTGAGCTAAAATCAAAAGTCAGATGCTTATCTGACTGAGCCATCTAGGCACCCCTTGTGCATAAAATTTTAAAAATTTTGTTAAATTTATGTGTTCAAAGTCTTGTTATTTACAATCACTTTTTGTTGTTTCTCTTAGTTTTATATATAGTTACTTGGATCATTATAAATAATAATCATGTATTATTTCTATTAGTTTTAACTCCTTTCTCTTTCCTGACCTATTTCATTGGCTGTTCCATACTTTTCTCAGTGACTGATAAGACTATTTTGCTCTGTAACATAGGAGTTTGGAAAGTTAAACTGATCTGGATTTAGTATTCTGCTTATTAAATACATAGTGTTGTGCAAATTATTTGTGATTATTGAGTTTCAAGTTCTCCATTTGATAACAATAAGGAGCATTCATAAATAGGCTTATTGAAAACATTGAAGTAGATAACTAATACAAAATACTTAACCAAGTGTTTCATATATGGTGATAATGATTCCTTTTTCATGAATTTCTAAAGATCAGTGCTGCCCAGGAAATAAAACCATGTGACAATAATACACAAAAGAAGACTAGTGCTACAACTAAATTATGTTCATATAAATAGTTATTACTGAACAATATCTTCTAGACACCCTTGAGCCAGACTATCTCTGCCTTTTCTACATAGAGTTATTTTATTTTATTATGCTGCCTACCTATATCCAGGATCCCATTTATGTCAGCTCAGAATTATAGCTGTTTGTATCATTAAAAATCTCCAGAGAATCTGCATTCTCCCTTGGATAACTCACAAAGGTGCCTCACAGCCCTTACAGCCATAAATTCTTAATCTCCAAATTAGATACTTCCTACTGTACTTTTGGACTTTTCTCTTTAGTATAGTAATCTTTCATAACATGCAGCTATTGAGTTTGTTTTTGTTAGAGAAAGACTGTTAGACTATACTAATCATATCTAAGTCCTTTTAATACACCTCATTTATTACATTCAAAAATAATGGCATAACCCTGAACAATTGTATATAGGTGCAGGACTTATCTTGGGGGAGAAGAGCCACCAGAATACCTGAAAGTTAATGTCCTTGTTATGGAAAGATTCCAGCAGGCAGTCAATTGATCAAAAGAAACTGTTTAAACTTGTAATGCAGACACAATCAGCTGGCTATTTTTAATATATAATTGAGCGCAAACATTTTAGTGAAGAGCTTAGTAATAACTCTGAATAATAATGCAGATTATTTTGGAACTTGCAAACATTTTCCAGTTGTGAATGTATTTGAAATGGAAGAGATAAATAATTGAATAGAAAGTTTTAGTGTTTTGTAAATGCTGAGAAACGTGTTTTCTTTGTTAGACTGACCATCAGCAGTGGTATGAAATGACGATTTAGAGACATGGTGAGTGAAATGTCTATTCTTGTCCCAAGTCAAGGCATTCACTGAAAAAATCGCTTCAGGCCATAACTTTGGCATGCCATGGGTTAAATAAAGGTCAACTCCAAGTGAAAAATAAGAATCAGTTGATCTTTTGGTGTTAAAGGGGCAAAATAGTTATCATTTTAGATGCTTTTAGTGCTCTTATAATTCAAGGATTTTGGATTTCTTTTTCCCTCAACTGAGAATTTTTAGGCCAGTGGTGTCCATAATGTATACGAGTGCCTGGGGCATTTTGAAGGGGAAGAGAAGAAAATTTACCATATTTTAAAAAATGTTCTCACCTATACAGGCTCTTGCATGATATTTAATAACTCAGTGATGTGGCTAGCCCTCAGGGGTTTGCAGTGCTTTTTATATTTAAATTAATCATAACCATTTGGAACACAGGTTATCTGGAATACTGTGTTCTAAGCCCATCTTTGGCTCACTGTTTACACCGATAAAAGATATCTAAATACAGACTTCTAATTACGTTCCAATATTTCTTCTAATTTATTTGTCTCTGTTAAGAAGGTTGTGGTGGCAACCTTTGTCAGTCAATAGGAGCTCAAGAGCTCTCCATGTCCCTTTGGTTTTTAATCTTGCGCCCCAACCCATTATTTAGAGAAACTAGGGGTGGTACTTGCCCAGCCGGGTGCTGAAAAGATTGCCCAGGACGGTTCATATGATGTAACCATCATATAGCAAGAGCTCGTTAAAGGTCATTTAGGGTTATTCTTATCCCTGCTCTGTACCTTCTGCAAAGAAAATATTGAAAACAGCAAAAAATAGAGGACTCTCCAGTTATCTGGTTAATTCTAACACATACTAACAACTGTGTAATCAGTGCATGATGATGTGTTGTGTGGGTGGTGTAGATACTGGACACATTCCTCCCAGGCGTTGGAGACTTTCTTGGATTTCCTGTGCAATTCTGATAATTCTCTAAAAACAATCTCCCACAGCCAGGGGGATTCTGTGAGAGGTAGCTAGATAGCATCTTAATAATACCTAGGACAAACCAGGCTCAATAGATTTCTACTACAACTAATTTGTTTGCGAGCTCAAAGGAAGGGGTGAAGTTTCTGAATACCTTTGCTAGAGACAATGGCAAAGCACAGACTCTGCCAAAAGTGGCACATGGTCCAGATTAAATGAGAAGTGTCCCATCTTTTCCCTTTCTCTTGGTTACAAGATGTTGGCCAAAAAGAAAAACACCTAAGCTTGTGAGGTAGAATTCGTCTCTCTTCTTTTAAGAAAACTCTTCCTCTTGGAATGTAAAACTGGTTGATTTTTTTTTCCTATTAAAAACTGATGCTTTCCTGTAGGAAAATTCTTCCTGTGACTGGTAAAAAATGATTATGAAAATAAAGGCTTATTGTAGATTACACTAGACCAGCCAGAGAGCCTTGGAGTTAAAGAATTAGTAGACCTTTCCAATGAGAATCAGCCTGAAATTATGTCTATTTATGCGACATGTGTTCTTATTTGCTCATTCATAGAATAGTAGATTCTATTATTTTTGGAGTTGTAAGGGGCCTTACAGGCGCTGCACACAGAAGGTGGTCAGTCAATATTTGCTGAATAAATGCATGAATGTATTTTAAAGTCCCTCTCATTGTTGAAACCTTTTCCATTTTTTATATACTACAAAGAGTCATTTAGCCTGTGCTTGCACATTCCAACGAACTAAAAGCTTACAAAATTCAGAGGCAGCCCTTTTCATTGGTAGATCACTCTAATTATTGGATCTTTTTCTTTCTTCCTTTCCTTTTTTTTTTTTTTTGAGCCAGATTTTATCACCGTGTAATTTCCACCCTTAGGTTTTAGTTTGGTTTTATGGGAGAACATTAAAATAAATCTACTTCCCCTTTCACATGAAAGTTCATCACATATTTCAAGACAGCTATCATGTCCCCATAATTCTTTTCTTCTCCAAACTAAACTACCATTTTTCAACTGATAGTGTTTCCAGTTCCCTAACCATCCTTATTCTTCTTTTCCCTGTTTTTTTGTCAATGTTTCTAATATATTTATTTATTTTATCATCTTCTGTATAATGAGTACTTATGAATCAACAACTGTGACAGCTATTTTATTTACATTATTTTATTTAACTCCCACACCAACCATATAAAGTCGGCTTTTCGCAGTGAAAACACCGTGTCAAGGCCATCCAGCTAAGAAACATGACTTGGATTCATACTGACTGTAGATAACCACCAAATCATGTGCAAGTATCTTAGCCTTTCTTTGCCTCTGTTTTCTCATCAGTGAAATGAGGATTATAATCATCCCTACATCCTAGAGCTATCATAAAGATTAAATGAGTTCGTATTTGTAAAGCACTTAAAAAAGCATCTGGCCAATAAAAAGCACTGTAAGTGTTTGTGAAACAAGCAAACCTAGTTTATGTTTCCACACCCTACCATACCCTATAATGTGTTGCTTTTTTTTTTTTTTTAAGTGGGTTTGGTATGTCTCATCAAGGTCCCCCAAGTATATCCCTGTGTTAATTCCCAGAACCTGTAGATATTACCTTATACAACAAAAGGGACCTTGCAGATGTGATTAAGGATCTTGAGATGGGTAGATTTTCCAGGTGGACCCAATGTAATCATAACAGTCCTTATAAAAGGGATGCAGACATTTGAGTCAGGGAGAAAACCATGTGACTGTGGAAGCAGAGATAAGAATGATGTACTCTGAAGATGGAAGAAAGAGCCACAAACTGAGAAATATAGACTATTTCTAGAATATGAAAAGTCAAGGAAATGGATTCTTCCCTATTGCCTCCAGAAAGAACCAGCCCTGACAACACCTTGACTGATTTCAGACCTCAGTCCTATAAGATAAAAAATTTGTGTTAAACCACCAAATTTTTGATATTTTCTTATAGCATCCACAGGAAACTCATACAGCGATTGTCCCTATTTGGTACCTTGCGTTAGAAAGATCTCAAGTATAAAGAACCCGAGTTATATCTGTGATGAGTATCATAGGCATTGTGTCCTAATCAACATCCAGGAAAATACATTTTACATCCAGAACATTCCTAGTTGCCTGTGATAGTCCCAAGAGCCTTGAGAAAGACGTCTAATTAGCAAAAGGCCACACTAGCAACATTAAGTCTGCCCTACCTTCCCCCTTTTCTTGGGTATCAGCCATGCTCGTGACAATCGGTATGGGGGAAATTTATCTCATTGGCGCTTTTGTTTTTATCCTCTGTCGAATGCCCTCCCTCCCCCTTTTGTTTAGGGCCTCCTCTGCGTCTTTGAGAGTGAGTTGCTCTTTCTAGGTGGTATCTTTTTTAGCCCCTCAAATGTCTGTGGTCATTCTTTACACTTCAGTCTTAACTGAGTGAGTCCGATATTCCTTACTGCTGGCCACAGTACATCTTGGATGCTGCTTTTGTAAACCTTCAGTTGTTTCTAAGAGGTAGAAGAAATGTCTTCCACTGAGATATACTTCCTGTGGCAGATTTGCATGTCATGGAATCCTACATCCTTTAATTTTCCTGAAGTTTGGATAAGAATATACAGAAATCCCTCATCTCCTCTAAAATTCTACCTCCTTCATTGCACCATGTTGACCATTGCTAAACTTAAAGAGGAGCATCACTGCTTTTAGAAAAACAGACCTCTTATCTTCCCTCTCCGTAAATTATCACAGGCTTGCATATACATATTAATTCATCCCAAGTCCTCACCTTTGTTGTTTCCTTTGTTTTGTTTTTGTTCCAAAGGCCACAAAAAATGCTGTTCACACACATTGAGTCTTTGGTCAACTGAAATCTCCAAATCTATCCCATATAAATTAATGGGGAACCTAGATATTTCCCAACTTGCATCTATTTAAATTTTGAACCCACTGAGATATTGCGTATTTTCCACCTAAGTGGGTTTGGCCCACTATCTTAGGCTATCACACTATTAATAATAATAGTAATGTACTGAGTATTATGTATCCAGTACTATTAGGAGTTTAAAGTATTAAATTGCTATTAATAATAATTATTACTAAATCATATTGTTATAATAATAATCAACATAATAATTTTATTTTTAAATGCTGATTTTGGCATTCAGTCAATGTTATTTCTCCCAAGTTAGTTTTCTTCACCCATATTTGAGCAGTATCCATACTACATATTTAGCTGAGTCCTGTTAAATATGTTAAACAGCAATGCAGAACTGAAAGGTTCTGTGTGGGGGTGCTTGGATGGCTCAGTTGGTTAAGCATCTCCCTTCAGCTCAGGTGTGATCCTGGAGTCCCAGAGACTGAACCCCCACCCCCACCCCAAGTTGGGCTCCCTGCTCAGCAGGAAGTCTGCTGCTCCCGTCTGTCTGCCCCTACCCACCCCCCCCATGCACACTCTCTCTCTCTTACTCTCTCTCAAATAAATAAATAAATAATCTTAATTTAAAGAAAAGAAAAGAAAGGTTCTGTGTCCACCATTACAGATGTTACTCAAGGTCAGTCTCCCAAACTTCTTTGCATTTGTCTTCAAAGAGCCCTAAAATATAGATATCCAAGGACTGAGAACTATTTTTAATACATCAGTGAAATTTTTGGGAAAAATTAGGCTCATGTTGAAATATTAATCAGCTCTCTTTGGGATTGATAGTTTTAACAACTTTGCCTCACTAATAACTGAGCTCGCGTGATTTATTTTATCAGTGAACACATTATAAAAGACTTTGTAAGATGCTTTGCTGAAATTAAGAACTGATATTATATTATAATCCTCCTGACAATCATCTTAGGAAGATGTATCACTAATTTTATTTTATAGAACACTGTATTAGTTTCCTAGGGCTTTCATAACAAATTTAAGCCACAAACCGGGTGACTTAAAAAACAGAAATGTATTCTTTCACAGTTTCGAAGGCCAGAAGTCCAAAATCGAGGTATCAACAGGAGTGGTCTCTTCTGGGGGACTCAGAGGGAGATTTCCGTGCTTCCTCTCTCCTGGCACAACTTCTGTCTCTGCCTCTGTCATCACATGGACTTCTTCCCTCTGTGTCTGTCTTGTTGGTGTCTCTTTCCCTCCCACAAAAACTCCAGAGGTACTAGTCAAGGCCTCACCCTATTCCAAAATGACCTCATCTTAATGAGCAATTTAATTACCTCTGCAAAGACCCCATTTCCAAATCAGGTCATATTTACAGATACCAGAGGTTAGGACTTCAACATTTTGGGGGGGTAGGGAGTGGGGAAGGACACAGTTCAACTCACAACAAAGAGGGAAAAGGTGAAATCACTAAAGTGACCAGGGAATGCATATGGAATGTGAAGCCAATACTTTTGTCATCATACAATACTCTCTTGTTTCCAGTTCCCTGTCTCCTAGCGAATTCTACTTTATTTTCCATGTCTTCATAGGCTAGCTGCTTAATAATTTGCTGTAGAATTTCATGGGTACCAAAAATATATCTCACTAATTCTTGGCATCCAAATCTATTATTTCCCATCTTTATTAAGTTGTTCTTACCATTAACTCAGGTTTCTCAAGTACTTTTCTTGTTTCCAAACTCGCATAATTGCTCTTGACAATTTATTTAGATTGGTTTCCTGATTCCTTATCACCCATACTCCTATACTGGGCTTCAATTTCATTTTAATGATTATTCTATATATTCTAGTTTAATGCATAATGAGTTCTTCTTTTCCATGTGCATATTCATTTTTCCTGCTCTGTGATTTGTCATGGAAATCACCGGTCTTTTCCTGCATCCACCTTCCCTTTATAGTTCTGGTACCTTCCCCTAAGGATTGGCAGTTCAATGTAGGGCTCAGCCAAATTCAGTCAGTTAACCAACCAATTGATAATTATTGGATTCCTATTATGGGCAAGGGCTGTTTAAGATGGGGGGTAGGTTCTAACAATGTAAGAAGCAATGTAAGAAACCTTACCCTTAGAGGAGCTTGTATTCTAGTATGGGGAACACATCAGAGTAAGCAGGTAATTTTAATAGTATATGGTAACTGCTCTGAAAATTACTGAGCAAAGATGCCCATGTGCAAGAGGAATACCTTACCCATCTTTAAAATAATTGCTAGTACCACATTTTTGTAATTAGTTGTGTTTTTTCATATATTGTTCCCTTATTATTCTATCATAATATCTACTTTTTTTTAAAGATTTTATTTATTTATTTGACAGACAGAGATCACAGGTAGGCAGAGAGGCAGACAGAGAGAGGAGGAAGCAGGCCCCCCACTGAGCAGAGAGCCAGATGCGGGGCTCGATCCCAGGACCCTGGGATCATGACCTGAGCTGAAGGCAGAGGCTTTAACCCACTGAGCCACCCAGGTGCCCCACACAATATCTACTTTTTGAAGAAACATGTTCCTTTTATAGATCCGGTGGTGCCTAAGACCAGAGCTCCCACATTCTGTAGCCACTGTATTTTTTGCCTTATAATAACGTGCAACATATTAATCAAATAAGAACAGTATTATTAGAGTTAATAATATTAACCTCCTCTTTTTTTTTTTTTTGCAGATTCGTATCAATGATATTGTTCTTTAGAAAAAAATCAGAAAAACAAAGGTTGGTATGATATCTTACAAACGCTTAAACCAGAGTTTATCTAAGAGAGGTTATTTAAAGATATGTTAGAGCATTAATTCTAAATTCCCTGGGGTGCATTTGTTTAATCCAGACACTTCACATTATTACAAAGTCTTATGCGGTGGGAGATTTTATAGAGACTAGAAAGAAAAAGATATTTTTCCAGATACATTGAACAGTAATATGGATGGCCATTAGCTACACATTCAGTTCCTCTAGCAGCTTCCTCGTTTTACTTTCATGGCTTTTTAAGAGGTTACTTCTAGGACAGCACTGCTCTTCAGTCTGCAATAGCTCAAGTCAGAAACTGAGTGGGGGAAATGCAGTATCCATTGTGGTCTGTTTTTCTCTGTGACAGTTGTTCCTATTTTGTGTTTATTTCTCTTTTAATGAGGATACAACTTTCATCTAGGGAGATGTATGGATCACTTGCTAGTGCACTTAAATGCACTAAGGCACTCCATCAGCTGGAAATTGTGACTTGTAGCTGAATTATTTTTGCACAGCGAATGGTTTTCCTTTTGACATATTTTAATATACTTGCACACTGAGAGCAAGAGTGGGTGAACAGAAAACAGACTGTTTTATTAACCCAGCAGTCACCTTTGAGGTTTGTACATGTCCACTTTTTTTCTTGCCTTTGTACATAATCCCAAGAGGCTGGTACCTGGCTTTGCTCAGAATAACAAAGTCAGGCACAAATCTCCAAACACAATTGTTAGCTGAATGCCAACTGTTTCTTCTCATCTTTTTTTTTTTTTTTTAAACTTGAGCATTAAGAATTGTATCTTTATGGGTGAACCATAACCATTAAAGAATGAGTTTGTTTTTCTATTTTAGATGCTTCCCCTATCATTTACTAGATTTATTTCACAATATATAATCTTAGACAATAAAAGAGAATAATTTTTTGCATGTTTTTTGCAGGGCTCCTTTTTTTCAAATCCATTATTAGTGAGAAGAAAAGAAGACAAATATGTTACAAGCTCTAACCGGACTCCAGTTTCAAAAGAAAGAACAATTAGGAGAAAAGGAGAGGAGACTTCATCTAAGCCAGGATGCCAGGGCCCAGCATACACAGTTCCACATGCAATTTTCATACAAACCAATGTTTCAGAGACTTTTCCCAGTAAGACCAGAAATTTCTTCAAGTCAATTACCATCCTTTTCTAAGGTATATATCTGTACATATACATATATATGTATATATATACACACGCATACATATATAGAGAGCCATAATTTCTAAGTAGATACAGTAGGTAATCACCTCTGAAATCCATACATTTTAATTTTACTCAAAAGTTGAAGAGCAAGTAATAAAAATCCAGAGCCTTCTCCCAGCTCCCAGTAAGTAGCTCATTTAAAAGAATCTAAGTATCAGAGTGACAAAACACCCAAAGTAATTTTCTCTTCCATATCATCGTTATCAACATCAGCATCATGATAATAACACCAGTTGATATTTGGGAGGCTTTTATACTTTACAAGGAAGTTTCATATCATCTCATTTGACTATCCAAACCAGTGAGGTGCGCCTTATGAACAGAAACATTATTAAGAGTGAAAAGCCTTTTAAAAGCATTCCAAGACTTCTAAAACACAAGTAAGTGGTGTGGTATATAGAAAGCATGACATCTTTGAGTTAGAATTCTGAGTCTACTTTGCTGATTCTATGATATTGGGCCTTTTAAAACATCGCCTAGTTGAATTGTTCTATTTGAGAGATAATAATTATTCCAAGATTGGTTATGGAGTTTGGTTGAAGATCACCTTTT
Source organism: Martes martes (assembly GCF_963455335.1). Taxonomy (NCBI): domain Eukaryota; kingdom Metazoa; phylum Chordata; class Mammalia; order Carnivora; family Mustelidae; genus Martes; species Martes martes. The sequence goes on along the minus strand of NC_137899.1, from coordinate 74,874,498 downwards.
GTAGAGGGTCCGTTTTATTGTGTAAAGGTAGCAAATGTATTTTAGATGCGATTTTTGCAGGGGAATGGATTAGAGAACATAACTTTGAAGACAGACGCAATGAGTATATGATCCTAAAGCTAGCGACCTATTCATGGGAACACACCTAGTAGATAGCAGATGCAAGATTAGAATCCATTTTTTTTCTCCTCCTAGTGTGCATCTAGAATTCAGTTTCATTTAAACACTCTATTTTGAGCCTTTGACCAATTTCTTGATCTATAATGATAAGATACAAATATGAAAAAGAGAGACCTTACTATGAAGATTTTGTAATGTAGAAGGGTAAGTAAATGAATACATTAAAAGAAAGACTGTACCGTATGTGTGGTACATTGTAATTGTACATGGGTTCGGTGATGCTATGGGAGGCTTTATTATTGTGAGGCATTCGAATTGGACCTAAAAGTATTGCTAATTCCATTTTCAGGGAATAGCTATATCAATCGTATTTTCTTTAGTTTTCCTATAAAGACTATTCTTAAAAGTAAGACTATTCCATTAACCTCTTATAGACTTTCAACCGCAAATGCTTATTTATTGTAAATTAAGCTCTCAAAAATCATTGCTCCTTAAGGTCATGGATATCTTTTGTTTATACTTATTTCTGACTTTATTACATTTTTTAAAGTCTTTCTAACTTGTATTTACTAAAATCTGTTCAGGTAGGAATGCTTTTCTTAAAATTTTTTTAATCTTTAATTTTTTTAGTTGAAATATAGTTGCCACACAGTGTTACATTAGTTTACAGCATAGTGATTCACCATGTCTGGATGTTACTCTGTGCTCCCCACAAGTGTAGATGCTGCCTGTCCCCATGCAAAGCCATTAGAATACCACTAATTATATTCCCTCTGCTGTACCTTTTATTCCTGTGACTTATTCATTCCATAACTGGAAGCCTATATTTTCTACTTATCTTTACTCATTTTGCCCAACCCCTGTCCCTCCCCTCTGTCTTCCTAAGTAGGCTTGCTTTTCATGGAAAAATCACCTAAGATTGAGTGCTATAATTTTTGTCTTCTTAGGGTTCTCCTCCCGCCCCCTCTCAAAACCTCACTATCAAAACGATAAAATTTTAGCACTTTTTAAGCAAGTGCTATGGGAGAGCCATCATGTTAAGTACTTCATGTACATTATTCCTAATTTCTTAGTAATTCAGTAGAATAGTTGTAAGCCCCATTTTGCAGATGTTGAGCTAAGGCTCGGAGATTTTAAGAAATTAGTTCAAAATTACACAATTAGCAAAATGGCAATATTGACATTTATTATTTTTCTACCTAGTTGGAGTATATCACTTTCTTACTAGGTTTATTAGTGAGAACTCAGATGGTTTCCAGTAAGAATACCCATGTGGAAGCAGATTGAGCCACCAAGAGAATTGGTTGGTTTTTATTCCTAGGAAGGATAGCTGATACCAGGGCTGACTGTACCAGGACTTCAAATATGTTAAGAATGTGTTTGTCTCTCATCTGTGCTTTTCTCTGCATACTGTGTTTCTCAGACCAACTCCTCCTAGCAGCAAACCATGTAGGCTTCATTCCCTCCAGACTTACATTCTCACAATTTGCAACTTAGGAAAATGGGGGCTTATGTTACCTAGCTCCAGTGTGAAAAATTTCAGATTAAGACTTGCCCCGGATCACAGTTCCATCCCTTGGTCTGGTCATTAAGGTGATGGTGAGTGCTATGCTCGTTTTTTATTGGTCAGGCGTTCACTTCTGCGACTGTAGGGACAGATGGAAGGGATAGTGTGTTATTTGAATTAGGTGGGGGATACTCTATAGACATCCCTTCCAGGAAACAATTAGGCAGGAGTCCCAATTTGTGGCTCTTTACACAGGCCATTATGGTACCTGTTCTCATTGAGTTTCTTAATTTTCTACCAGTAACACCCCTAACTGATTAGATCTATTAAATTATGTCTGCAGGATGGAAAATTTCTCTCTGATTTTACCCACTAAGCTAAAGTATGTCAAGTTTGTTACAAACATTTTTTTATGGGGAGGAAGGATAGAGGGAGAGGAAGTCTTAAGTAGACTCCACACTTAGAGCAGAGCCCCACTTCTGGCTCGATTTCATAACCACGAGATCATGACCAGAGCTGAAACCAAGTCAGAAGCTTAACTGATTGTGTCACCCAGGTGCCCCAATATATTATGAGATTTCTTAACACATTTTAATATAAGTTTCAATAAATATTTTTTATTTTGAAGTATGAAATGTGGCTGTTTTAGAGTTTGTAAAATAGGCATCTTCTTTAAAATGGAACATTTCTTTCTGAGCATAGTCATAGTCATGTGCCATCCCTGTGTAGAATGTTAATGGACAGACTCTATGTGGGAAGCTCTAGCCTCTGGAAGTATCTAATTTCATTTTGTTGATAACATGTAGAGGAGATAAAAATTATGAGAAGAATGTAGTCCCTTTCTTTTCTATAATAATTTCAAACTTTTCTTAAATTTCCCACTGTCCTTCCAATACTCATGTCTTACTGGGGGATGGGGAGGGCCTAAGAGATTGGGAAGAGGAGGTGGCTAATTGGGGAGAAGATAATGGGATAAAAAATTAACTTTCTAGTTAAATGTATTTCAGTCTTTCAGTTTAAAGTGTTTGCTTTCAGGTTAAATCTGTCTCTTTTTGGCAAATGTTGTCTTTCATGGGTATAAGGTAAAGCTTATGTGTCTATGTGTCCTCTGACCAGACTTCTTGTTGGCTTTCCCTGCTAGGTCTATGGCTAATGGGATTCATGGCCTCTCCTCTTGGCTGAGGCAGCATCAGTGGTCAATGCTGGTAGACCCCGAACCTCAATCATAGAGCTCAGGCTGGACTTCCTTATGCTACCCCTTAACCACTGGGGGCCTGAAGGAATACTTGTCAGATCACCATTTCTGATATGCCAAGGTCACTCAACACTATCAGAGTTCTAAACGGAACACAGACCTAAGGCTCCTCTTGTTCATGTTTCTTCTCCCCATTGGGGTTTCTGTCCTTTTCCAAACTCTCTAGTGCATACACACTAGTGACTTTGCTCCAGAACGGGGAATTCGAACCCTCATGTCTGTCTTCTTGTTTCTCTTTGTCTTCTTTATACAATTATTTTTCACCCCTGGGGGAAACATATTAATTCTTCTTGGGCTATTAAAAACCCCCTATATTTCCTTTTTCTAGTGTTGACATCCACCTTTTTCTCTGGGGCCATAAGCAAAAGAGTAGGGAGTTGGAATACGGAAAGGAAAATATATAAGAGGTGTATGTCAAGGATATTAATCCTAATTTTGGGGTAAAACTTACAGAACAAGAGAGGCAATAAAAAAAATACCCAATCACAGAATCAATTGCTAAACATTCCATGCTTCCAGTTTTCTAGTTGTACATTGGTTGTTCTAAATTTGTCAAATGACCTGTAGAATTTGGTTATCTCCTCCAGATAAATCTCATTTCCATTTATGTTGAAAAACCTTTTGAAGTTATCTATTTCAAAGACCTCTTAATAACCCTTGATTAAAAAAAAATTAAACTCAGACTTAAAAAGTAGATTATGTCAAGTGTCCTGTGTATTACCACTTACATACTTTAAAAGTCCCTCTGCCTCTAGTGTTGATAAAGGGAAATTACAGAGACTATAGAGCTAAAAAACATTAAGTGACAGCTGCGTGTTATCTATAAAAGTTTTTTAAAATCGGAATAAAGATTTTTTCTCCTCCAAATTCCATTTGTTCTAAATATGAGGAATGCATGTTCAGACCTGAGCAAATGTAGCTGCTACTATCTGATACCAAGTGATGGGTGAACTGAAATGCTAGCAGCAGCTTAAGCTAAGTTCATCCAAGTTATGATCATCTTCATAATCAAGAAGCCTAAAGAACTCACCTAATCCCCATTGTGTTTTCTGAATAATACATTATTCATTATTATACATCTGAGACCTGTAGTATCTAATACCCTGTGAAATAGCTTTATAGCCCAAGAGTTTACTAATGGAGGAAAATGGCTCACTGAAGCCAAGGGGTACAAGAGTGGGAGTCATCTGTTTCCTACAGTCTTCAAGTATAAGGCAGTCTGGCACTGTGATTCATATTAATCAATACCTGCTTTTCAGGAACTGTCTTGATTTTAGGTAATGAAGCAGAGAGAATTATACAACCTTTTGGGTAATATTTTGTGGCATCCAAAGATGTTATAATATTAATGTTCTTCTTCACCATGATTGGCCTATAATTTTAGCATAATTTCCTTTTACTTACCTTGAAACATAGAAAATTAGTCACCTTTAACTTTATAATCGTCCACCATAAATGTGAAGACCGTTGTCCATTTTCATTTCTTCCTTTTATGTCTCTTTTTTTGAGGCTTTTAATAAATTATTTTGGCTAACAGTCACCTCTTCAAATTTCTCATGGTTACTTTGAAACTGCATCATAGGGATTGACCCCCAAAAAACTCATTAAAGTTTAAAATAACAGGTACTCAACATACAACTTTGTTTTATGAATTTTTAATAACAATGCTCCTTTCTTCATTTTCAATTACTTGTTAAATATGAAGTCCAGTTATATACAGGCTAATTATTTCTATTAGCTTCCAGTAGATGAATAATGATATTTATATGTGTTATCTGACCCTGTGGATAAAATCTCAAACACAAAAAGCTGAGAAAAGCAGAAATGGTATATATGTTAACTCCAAATTACATTTTTAATATTAATCTAAACTATATAAACAAAGAAATTCAGTTCAAGATTTAAGGTGGTATCTGGATGTTTTGTGAATTGTTTTACCTCCCTAGATTCAACAGTTCCCAGTCTCTCTGGCCTTCCTTTCAACTTTCTCCTGTTTAGGTCCAAGGGATTGCTTGTCTAAACTTTTCTGAGACCTCTCCAGTCTGATTACACACTGTGTGAGCAGCAGTTTTGGCAGATCCTCTTTTCACTTGCTAGCAGAGTGAGAAAACTAGCTTTCCATTTTCTTATTCTTGTTTGGTTCCTAGTTACAACACTTTCCCTTTGTCCATCAGAGACCATCTACCCTTGGGGCTCCAGACGTTCCCTCCTGCTTTCCTCCTGCACCTGCTCTTAAAGGTTCTACCACATTCTACCACATTCTCCCACATTCCAGGCTCTTGTTCTCACCATATGCTGTTTTATTTTCTACACGGCTTTTCACAGTTTCTGAAAATAACTAATCTTATCACGTTGGGGGCTTTTGGTATTGTTTATTTGTTTACTGGTTGTTTGGCTCAACCATTGAAAATGTAAGCTGCATGGGAGAATGGGTCTTGTCTATCTTGTAGATGCAGTTCTGGGGACTAGAACAGAGTCAGTGCTTACGAAGTATTTGTTTAATAAAGGATTCTCCTTAAAACTGTGCTTTGGGAATACATTTTTTTTTTTTTTGAGGGGGGGATGACTTCTCACACTATCCACAGGCAAATTAATACATTATCATGTTTTCAATAAATGTAAATGCTCTAACCTACAAAGATTAGCGCTGATGTCCTCTGAGCTGACATCCAAATATCCAGCTGCTTCTTCCTAGAGGCTTTTTCAAATTCGATATATCCCATGCTAGATTAGTAATCTAGTGTCACCCAGTGCCTTCTCAAATAAAACAAAACAAAGACCCTGTTCATCATTCAGTGTTTTGTACTTCATAACTGGAATATTTATCATGCATTTGCTCGAGTCTTAAAACTAGGCTCATCCTTTCATCCTCTCTCTGTTATTGTAAATTCTTTTTGAGTATCTTTCATACTGTTGAATCTGCCTCATAAATAGTTCTCAAATCTACCCACTTTCTTCTACTGTTGCTAGTCAAGGTTATTATCATTTCTCATGTATTTAACTACAGTACTCCCTATTGATGTCCTTGCTTTCTGTCTGGTTCCCATCCAAACTTTTGCACCGTGTATCCCCAAAGAGCTTTCACCAAGGAAATATGACTGTAGTACCCTTTTCCCAAACAAGCAAACTCACCAACAAAAGCTCTTTAGTGGCTTTCCCTTCTCTTTCAGATAAAGTTCAACCTCCTTAAGTTGCTTCGAGGGGAGATCTATCCTTGTATCCTTACTCCTCTTACCTTTCTTGGCATACTCATAAGAGTGAATGATTGAGCTTTAGGCAATTTCCCCTACATTATACTTTTCTCAAATGGACTATAGCTAGAAGCAAATTTGAGATTATATTATCCAATAAGTACCTTATATCCTGTTTTTCCATATTAACACTTGAGAATGGAATATTAAAATTTGAAAACAGAGGGATGTGGTAGGATGAACATTTTATGATAAAAAATACATTCCTTAAGATTAAAATACACAAAAAGGTTTACTAGCAACAAAGCTTGGAATTTTCCTTAAGAATCATCTTTGGACCTACTCCAACACATCAACAAATGTTCTGTTCAGTCACCATTTTCAGACATAGCTAAATGGCCAAATTATTTTGGTCTAGAAAATTTTCAAAATACTTATTAGTTGTGTCCAATTATAGCCATAGAAATGTATCAATAACATACTCAAATATTTTCTAATTCTGGGGTATCATCTAATGCTTTTTAATAATTTGCAGTATATTCATTATTGTCCCCCATGCCCACCCCCAAGCTTTTTTCTGCAATCAGTGTTATTTTAAAAGCAAAAATTCCTTTGCTGGTTCTTGTGAACAAAAACATTCCTCCTCTTTCTTCAGCCAGTTATTTATGTAGTCAATCAGGTCTGCCATTAGGGCAAATAGTTTCAATATTTTAAAGACTTTAATCCTTGAATTGTGTTAAGTGTGAAAGGTACATATATGTTAAACTTATTTAAAATGGTTACTTCCTAATTCTACCTTCATCTTCTTTTCTTCCATTACAGTTGGAGCAGATTGCAATTGCTTCCTTTCACTGTTATTAACTTTTCCCCTTTCATCAGAAAAAAGATCTTACTTTCTTTGATTCTCTTACTGATATTTTAAAAGAACTTTTTTCCCTCTCTTGCTGTCTCTCAGGCAAGTCCCGACTCAATAGGACTTTGTCATTCACTGTCAGTCTTTGTGTCCATCCTCTTATCCCAGCCTAGTTTTCTTCTTTTTTCTTTTTCTTTTTTTTGGGGGGGAGGGAGGGAAGAGGTGGAAGTAGGGAGCATTGGTGTTGAGAGTCTCACATCCATTTCAGGCCTTAAGCAAAATGAATTAATTTCAAATGGAAGTTGCGGTTTACATCAAAAAAGTTAATTTTTTTAAAGGAATTAGAGCCTTGTGTAACACATACTCATCTAAAGAAATTTTAGAATAGGACCTCCAAATAACTAATAACTGGAAAATTCTGATCTTGGGCTGTAGTCACTGAAGATAAGGAAAGACATCTGCTTCAGTACCCCATCTGGCTTTTACACAGGCATTTCAGACTCAGTATGCTCTTGCTCTTTCTTTTATCTATGCCCATCTGCTTGTATGGTGTGTTCCCACCCTAACATATTTTCAGACCCTTGCCATAGGGCAGAAGTGCCAAGCAATTATTTGTTGAGATAGATAGCCCACATAATACTGTAAGTGACATCTGTTCTGTAGGAAATCCCTCCCTTGTGGCAGCAGTGTCATATTGGCAGCTCATAGGAATATCAAAATTGACATACAGGAACAATTGAATGTTTCATCTTTTCCTGAATTCTCACTCAGAGAGCATCCAATACCAGATGCTTTAGAGGGCCCTGTAACCCCCTGACTCTCTCTCTTGTTCTCGCTACACCTATGGTAATTGGCAATACTACACTATGGGGAAAATTTCTTCCTGACCCCAGCTGGTAACCAAATTATGCCCTAAAGCATGAAGATTGGCACATTTTAAGTTTATTGTAGCTAAGATGGTGAAAAAAGGGATGTTTTTCATATTAATGTGCTTACCAGATTGTTAGACCTAAATAAATAACTTGAATAGTAAATCCTACAAATTATTCTTAATAACTCATTATTTGGCAAAATTACAATGACAGATGAGCATTTTAATCTTTTAAGAGTGCTGATCCCCATGTTTGCCAATTATTTCCTTCTTCTTTAAACTATTTCAAACAGATGATAAGAAAAATGGTTCACAGTCCATAATGGTTCAAGATTTGAATCTTTGAATAAAAGTGTATTTGGTAAGACATATTAATTCATTCTCAGTAAACTCTGAATTTCTTGATTTTTAACCATTTCATATTAAAAAGACAAGCAGAATTTAGAGGCAAAATCATTATAGGCAAATTAAAAATGCAATATGCAAGGTAGGTTCTGAATAAATTCAAACCTAACTCAGTTCCCCCAAAACATCTACATTGGTGGTGTTACCCTCTTTAGTGATCCTCAAAACACCACAAACAACCTCAGACTGAAAAAAGTTAGAATGGTATAATTGTGAAAGGTTTTTAACATTAGAATTAAAATTAAATTACTTAATTACATAATTGAATCAACCCATTTACTTAAGTATATGTTTGAGTAAGATTTAAACATTTGGTATGAGTTGTATTTTATAATACCTACTAACATGAGAATTAGTGACTTAAAACAACTTTACCTTTACCTCTTAATAATTCTGTATGCTAGCAATATGGGCTGGGTTCATTTTAGTGATTCTCTCTCTCTCTCTCTCTTTTTTTTTTTTTTTGCTGTCCCATTGGCATACTGTCTGCGGATTGATGGTCTAAGACAGCCTCACTCAGAGGTCTGGTTTTGGTGTTGGTGGTCTCCTGGACCATTTTCTCTAGTAGGATAAGTTGCCTTCTTCCTATGTTGCAGAGTTCTAAAAGCAAGAAGAAAGGGACCAGACTTAATGTGAAAGTTATTTCATACTTCTGTTTGCTTACTGTCCCACTGGGCCAGACTCATGCTAAGCCTAGAGTCAATGTGGAAGAAGACTATAAAATAGAGCAGATACAGAAAGGTTTGATTTTTGTGGGTGGTTTAACTGTAATAATCTACCACATCTTGTTACTATATTGCTGGCAGGAACTTACGGTACCACCATTACTGGAATATTGTGCTAAATTCTGTAAATCTATAAGAGAATTGTGTAAATAATATAAAGATTGGTAAAACTAATTCTTCTTTCTATATATTTTAGATACAAGTTCTTTGTCAAATATGTAGTTTGCAAATATTTTCTCCCAGCCTATAGTTTATCTTTTTATCTTTTTAATAAGATCTTTCAGTTTCATAAGAGCAAACCTGTTTAATTTGGATAACATCCAATTCATTAGTTATTTCTTTTATGGGTTGTGTTTTTGCTGTCATGTTTTAAGAACTCCATTTATACATTGCTGTATATAATCTGTTTATTCAATTTGCTAATGTGTTGTTGAGGATTTTTACATTTAATCCCATGAAGGATATTGGCCTGCAGTTTTCTTTTTTTCCTTTTTCTGTATTGTTTTTGTGTGATTGTGATATTAGGATAACACTGACCTCATACAATGAGTTGGAAAATGTTAGTTCCTCTCCTATTTTCTAGAAAAGATTATGTAGGGTTGGTATCAGTTCTTACTTAATGTTTGGCAGATTCCACCACTGAAGCCATCTCGGTCTGAAGATTTCTTTTTTGTAAATTTTAAGTTACAAATGTAATGTAATGGTTATAGAGTGTTGAAATCCCCAGTCAAAACTGTGGGTTTATCTATTTTTCTTTCAGTTCTATCAGTTCTTGTTTCATGTATTTTGATGTTCTGTTGCTTGGTGTATACCTATGTAGGATCACTCTGTCTTCTTGGTAGACTGACCCTTTTATTATTATGTAATATTCTTTGTTGCTGGTAAGTTTCTTCTCAGAAGTTTATTTTACATAATACTGAAAGAGTTTACTCTTTTTTTTTAAGGTTTGCATGGTATATCTTTTATAATCCTTTCAAACTATTTATGTCATTTTTTGGAAACAAGTTTCTTATATAATTTGATCTTTTTTTTTTTAAAGATTTTATTTATTTGACAGAGATCCTAAGTAGGCAGAGAGGCAGGCAGAGAGAGAGGAGGAAGCAGGCTCTGTGCTGAGCAGAGAGCCCGATGCGGGGCTCAATCCCAGAACCCTGGGATCATGACCTGAGCTGAAGGCAGAGGCTTTAACCCACTGAGCCACCCAGGCGCCCCTTGATCATGTTCTTTATCCATCCTTTTTTTTTTTTTTTTTAAAGACTTTACTTCTTTATTTGACAGACAGAAATCACAAGTAGGCAGAGAGGCAGATGGGGGGAGGGAGGGGGAAGCAAGCTCCCTGCTGAGCAGAAAGCCCAACTCAGGGCTCGATCCCAGAACCCTGGGATCATGACCTGAGCTGAAGGCAGAGGCTTTAACCCACTGAGCCACCCAGGCCCTCCCATCCTGTTTTTCTTTTCTTTTCTTTTTTATTTATTTATTTATTTTATTTTATTTTATTTTAATAAACATATAATGTATTTTTATCCCTAGGGGTACAGGTCTGTGAATCGCCAGGTTTACACATTTCACAGCACTCATCATAGCACATACCCTCCCCAATGTCCATTTCCCCACCATCCTCTCCCATCCCCCCTCCCCCCAGCAACCCTCAGTCTGTTTCTTGAGATTGAGTCTTTGATGGTTTGTCTCCCTCCCAATCCCATCTTTTCATTTTTTCTTTTCCTACCTCCCCCCAACCCCCCCAAGCCTTGCATCTCCACTTCCTCATATCAAAGAGATCATATGATAGTTGTCTTTCTCCGATTGACTTATTTCGCTAAGCATGATACCCTCCAGTTCCATCCACGTCGTCGCAAATGGCAAAATTTCATGTCTTTTGATGGCTGCATAGTATTCCATTGTGTATATATACTACATCTTCTTTATCCATTCATCTGTTGATGGACATCTAGGCTCTTTCCACAGTTTGGCTGTTGTGGACATTGCTGCTATAAACATTCGGGTGCACGTGCCCCTTCGGAGCACCACGTTTGTATCTTTAGGATATATACCCAGTAGTGCAATTGCTGGGTCGTAGGGTAGCTCTATTTTCAGTTTTTTGAGGAACCTCCACACTGTTTTCCAGAGTGGTTGCACCAGCTTGCATTCCCACCAGCAGTGTAGGAGGGTTCCCCTCTCTCCGCATCCTCGCCAGCATCTGTCATTTCTTGACTTGTTAATTTTAGCCATTCTGACTGGTGTGAGGTGGTATCTCATTGTGGTTTTGATTTGTATTTCCCTGATGCCGAGTGATGTGGAGCATTTTTTCATGTGTCTGTTGGCCATCTGGATGTCTTCTTTGCAGAAATGTCTATTCATGTCCTCTGCCCATTTCTTGACTGGATTATTTGTTCTTTGGGTATTGAGTTTGATAAGCTCTTTATAGATTTTGGATACTAGCCCTTTATCTGATATGTCGTTTGCAAATATCTTCTCCCATTCTGTCAGTTGTCTTTTGGTTTTGTTCACTGTTTCCTTTGCTGTGCAAAAGCTTTTGATCTTGATGAAATCCCAATAGTTCATTTTTGCCCTTGCTTCTGTTGCCTTTGGCGATGTTCCTAGGAAGAAGTTGCTGCGGTTGAGGTCAAAGAGGTTGCTGCCTGCGTTCTCTTCAAGGATTTTAATAGATTCCTTTCTCACATTGAGGTCCTTCATCCATTTTGAGTCTATTTTCGTGTGTGGTGTAAGGAAATAGTCCAATTTCATTTTTCTGCATGTGGCTGTCCAATTTTCCCAGCACCATTTGTTGAAGAGGCTGTCTTTTTTCCGTTGGATATTCTTTCCTGCTTTGTCGAAGATTAGTTGACCATAGAGTTGAGGGTCTATTTCTGGGCTCTCTATTCTGTTCCATTGGTCTATATGTCTGTTTTGGTGCCAGTACCATACTGTCTTGATGATGACAGCTTTGTAATAGAGCTTGAAGTCTGGAATTGTGATGCCACCGACTTTGGCTTTCCTTTTCAATATTCCTTTGGCTATTCGAGGTCTTTTCTGGTTCCGTATAAATTTTAGGATTATTTGTTCTATTTCTTTAAAAAAAATGGATGGGATTTTGATAGGGATTGCATTAAATGTGTAGATTGCTTTAGGTAGAATAGACATTTTCACAATATTTGCTCTTCCAATCCATGAGCATGGAATATTTTTCCATTTCTTTGTGTCTTCCTCAATTTCTTTCATGAGGACTTTATAGTTTTCTGAGTATAGATTCTTTGCCTCTTTGGTTAGATTTATTCCTAGGTATCTTATGGTTTTGGGTGAGATTGTAAATGGGACTGACTCCTCAAGTTCTCTTTCTTCTGTCTTGTTGTTCGTGTAAAGAAATGCGACTGATTTCTGTGCATTGACTTTATATCCTGACACTTTACTGAATTCCTGTATAAGTTCTAGCAGTTTTGGAGTGGAGCCTTTTGGGTTTTCCGCATATAGTATCATATCACCTGCAAAGAGTGATAGTTTGACTTCTTCTTTGCCAATTTGGATGCCTTTAATTTCTTTTTGTTGTCTGATTGCTGAGGCTAGGACTTCTAGTACTATGTTGAATAGCAGTGGTGATAACGGACATCCCTGCCGTGTTCCTGACCTTAGCAGAAAAGCTTTCAGTTTTTCTCCATTGAGAATGATATTTGCGGTGGGTTTTTCATAGATGGCTTTGATAATATTGAGGTATGTGCCTTCTATCCCTACACTTTGAAGAGTTTTAATCAGGAAGGGATGCTGCACTTTGTCAAATGCTTTTTCAGCATCTATTGAGAGTATCATATGGTTCTTACTCTTTCTTTTATTAATGTATTGTATCACATTGATGGATTTGCGGATGTTGAACCAACCTTGCAGCCCTGGAATAAATCCCACTTGGTCGTGGTGAATAATCCTTTTAATGTACTGTTGGATCCTATTGGCCAGTATTTTGGTGAGAATTTTCGCATCTGTGTTCATCAAAGATATTGGTCTGTAATTCTCTTTTTTGGTGGGATCCTTGTCTGGTTTTGGGATCAAGGTGATGCTGGCCTCATAGAATGAGTTTGGAAGTTTTCCTTCCATTTCTATTTTTTGGAACAGTTTCAGGAGAATAGGAATTAATTCTTCTTTAAATGTTTGGTAGAATTCCCCTGGGAAGCCGTCTGGTCCTGGACTTTTGTTTGTTTGGAGATTTTTGATGACTGTTTCAATCTCCTTACTGGTTATGGGTCTGTTCAGTTTATCTATTTCTTCCTGGTTCAGTTGTGGTAGTTTATACGTCTCTAGAAATGTATCCATTTCTTCCAGATTGTCGAATTTGTTGGCGTAGAGTTGCTCGTAGTATGTTCTTATAATTGTTTGTATTTCTTTGGTGTTGTTTGTGATCTCTCCTCTTTCATTCATGATTTTATTTATTTGCGTCCTTTCTCTTTTCTTTTTGATAAGTCTGGCCAGGGGCTTATCAATCTTATTAATTCTTTCAAAGAACCAGCTCCTAGTTTTGTTGATTTGTTCTATTGTTTTTTTAGTTTCTATCTCATTGATTTCTGCTCTGATCTTTATGATTTCTCTTCTCCTGCTGGGTTTAGGTTTTCTTTGTTGTTCTCTCTCCAGCTCCTTTAGGTGTAGGGCTAGGTTGTGTATTTGAGACCTTTCTTGTTTCTTGAGAAAGGCTTGCACCGCTATATATTTTCCTCTCAGGACTGCCTTTGTTGTGTCCCACAAATTTTGAACTGTTGTGTTTTCATTATCATTTGTTTCCATGAATTTTTTCAATTCTTCTTTAATTTCCTGGTTGACCCATTCATTTTTTAGAAGGATGCTGTTTAGTCTCCATGTATTTGCGTTCTTTCCAAATTTCCTCTTGTGATTGAGTTCTAGCTTCGGAGCACTGTGGTCTGAAAATATGCAGGGAATGATCTCAATCTTTTGGTACCGATTGAGACCTGATTTATGACCCAGGATGTGGTCTATTCTGGAGAATGTTCCATGTGCACTAGAGAAGAATGTATATTCAGTTGCTTTGGGATGGAATGTTCTGAATATATCTGTGATGTCCATCTGGTCCAGTGTGTGATTTAAGGCCTTTATTTCCTTGTTGATCTTTTGCTTAGACGATCTGTCCATTTCAGTGAGGGGAGTGTTAAAGTCCCCTGCTATTATTGTATTACTGTCGATGTATTTCTTTGATGTTGTTATTAATTGGTTTATATAGTTGGCTGCTCCCATGTTAGGGGCATAGATATTTAAGATTGTTAGGTCTTCTTGTTGGACAGACCCTTTGAGTATGATACAGTGTCCTTCCTCATCTCTTATTATAGTCTTTGGCTTAAAATCTAATTGATCTGATATAAGGATTGCCACCCCAGCTTTCTTCTGATGTCTATTAGCATGGTACATTGTTTTCCACCCCCTCACTTTAAATCTGGAGGTGTCTTCGGGTCTAAAATGAGTTTCTTGTAGGCAGCATATTGATGGGTTTTCTTTTTTTATCCATTCTGATACCCTATGTCTTTTGATTGGGGCATTGAGCCCATTAACATTCAGGGTAACTATTGAGAGATATGAATTTAGTGCCATTGTATTGCCTGTAAGGTGACTGTTACTGTATATTGTCTCTGTTTCTTTCTGATCTACTCCTTTTAGGGTCTCTCTTTGCTTAGAGGACCCCTTTCAATATTTCCTGTAGAGCTGGTTTGGTGTTTGCAAATTCTTTCAGCTTTTGTTTGTCCTGGAAGCTCTTTATCTGTCCTTCTATTTTCAATGATAGCCTAGCCGGATATAGTATTCTTGGCTGCATGTTTTTCTCGTTTAGTGCTCTGAATATATCATGCCAGTTCTTTCTGGCCTGCCAGGTCTCTGTGGATAGGTCCGCTGCCAATCTAATGTTTTTACCCTTGTATGTTACAGACTTCTTTTCCCGGGCTGCTTTCAGGATTTTCTCTTTGTCGCTAAGACTTGTAAATTTTACTATCAGGTGATGAAGTGTGGACCTATTTTTATTGATTTTGAGGGGCATTCTTAGCATCTCCTGGATTTTGATGTTTGTTCCCTTTGCCATATTAGGGAAATTCTCTCCAATAATTGTCTCCAATATACCTTCTGCTCCCCTCTCTCTTTCTTCTTCTTCTGGAATCCCAATTATTCTAATGTTGTGTCATCTTATGGTGTCGCTTATCTCTCGAATTCTCTCCTCGTGGTCCAGTATTTGTTTGTCTCTCTTTTGCTCAGCTTCTTTATTCTCTGTCATTTGATCTTCTATGTCACTAATTCTTTCTTCTGCCTCATTTATCCTAGCAGTGAGAGCTTCCATTTTTTATTGCACCTCATTAATAGCTTTTTTGATTTCAACTTGGTTAGATTTTAGTTCTTTTATTTCTCCAGAAAGGGCTTTTATCTCTCTGGAGAGGGTTTCTCTAATATCTTCTATGCCTTTTTCGAGCCCGGCTAGAACCTGAGAATTGTCATTCTGAACTCTAGATCTGTCATGTTACCAATGTCCGTATTGATTAGGTCTCCAGCCTTCGGTACGGCCTCTTGTTCTTTTTTTTGAGGTGAGTTTTTCTGCCTTGTCATTTTGTCCAGGTAGGATTTGCTTTCTCCTGCTGTGGAATTCCGCTGTTCTTGGTGGCTGAAGTTGGTTTTGGATGGGTTTCTTGTTGATCTTCTGGGGGAGGGGCCTGTTGTAGTGATTCTCAAGTGTCTTTGCCGCAGGCGGAATTGCACCGCCCTTCCCAGGGGCCGGGCTAAGTAATCTGCTCGGGTTTGCTTTCGGGAGCTTTTGTTCCCTGAGCGCTTTCCGTAGAGTTCCGGAGGACGGGAATGAAGATGGCGGCCTCCCAATCTCTCGGCCCGGAGGAGCCGAGAGCTTGGGGTTCCGCTCCTCAGTGCACTCTCAGAGCAAAGCGCCCAACCGCCCCGCCTCCCTGGCCTGCGGTCGCGCCTGGAGGAAAGCAGTCAATTGCTGGAGCTGGAGAAAAGCGCTGGGTCGCTTCCCTCTCCGCAGCCTCCAGCCGCGCTCCGAGCCCACCCAGCCTGCGACCGGCTCAAGGTAACCCCGGGCTTAGAGCTCGCTCCTCGGCTTTATCGCTGTAGCCAGCTTCCCCGCTCTAATACCTGCGAGCTCTGCGGCACTCAGACACCCCCAGTCCTTCTGTGACCCCACGGGACCTGGGGTTATGCTGACCCCGCCTGGGTTTCTCCCCGGTTTAGCCTCTGGAGCGATGTCTCCCAGTGGAGCCGACTTTTAAAAGTCCCGATTTTGTGCTCCGTCGCTCCGCCGCTTCCCGGGAGCCGGCCCCTCCCCCCCGGGGTCTATCTTCCCGTCGCTTTGGATTCACTTCTCCGCAGGTCCTACCTTTCAGAAAGTGATCGATTTTCTGTTTCTAGAATCGTTGCTCTTCTTCTCTTCGATTTCCCGTTGGATTTGTAGGTGTTCACAATGGTTAGATAAGCTGTCTAGCTGATCTCCTGCTACCCGATGTCATCTCAGCCTGCTACCTCTCCGCCATCTTGACTCCTCCCTTCCTGTTTTTCTTTTAATTGATATAGCTGAAACAGTTAAAATTAATGCAACTATTGATATGTTAATGGGTAAGTCTTGTATTTTGTTTACTATTTGTTCTCTCTGTTTCTCATTCACCTGTTTTCCTTTCCTTCCTTTGGGTTACTGAAAGTTTTTTTTTTTTTAGAGTTTCATTTGACTTGTTTACAGTGTTTTTGAGTATACATCAATATATCATTTTTAGCGATGACTCTAGGTATTACTGTATACATATATTTATTATCACAATCTACATATGTCACTCTACTAGAATTGACATTTTACTGCTTTGAGTGTACTTTACTCAAAGCAGGAACTTTACAAATGTAAAGTAGAATTCCATTTTGGTACTTTTACCCTGCCAACTTTTAAAATATAATTTTCTTTATTTTATTTTCTATATACTTTTAGCTCATATGAAATGGTATTATAATTTTTGCTTCTACTAACAAACACAATTTTAAAAATTCAAAACTCATAAAACAATTTAAAAATGACTCAATTCAAAGTTGGGCAAAAGATCTGAGCAGATACCTCACTAAAGAAGATATACATATGTCAATTAAGTGTCTGGAAAGATGTTCAGTTTCATATATCAATATGGAATTTCAAATTAAAACCAAAATGAAATACTACTACACACCTATCATAATGGCCAAAATCTAAAGTGCTAATAAAATACCAAATGCCGGCAAGGACGTGAAGAAACTCTTAATTACTGCTGGTGGCAGTGCAAAATGGCACAGCTTCTAGGGGAGAGAGTTTGGTATGTTTTTTGTTGTTGTTGTTGTTTTTTTTTTTTCTTACAAAACTAAACATGCTCTTTCTTTCAGATTTTCTACATAGAGGACATGCTATTTATGAATAAAGTTTTATTTCTTTCCAATATATATATATATTTATTACCTTTTTTTGTTGTTCATTTTATTGCATTAGCTAGAACTTCCAGGAAGAACCTGGAAAGCATTGGTGAGAGTCAGTATATTTGCTTTGTTCTTGATCTTAGTGAGAAAGCTTCATTTCTCACAATTAAGTATAACGTTAGTTAGATGTTGGATTTTTGTAGATGTTCTTTTTATTTTATTTTATTTTATTTTTAAGTGTTCCAAGTGTTCCCACTGTACAGTGTTCCAAGATTCATTGTTTATGTACCATACACAGTGCTCCATGCAATACATACCCTCCTTAATACCCACCACCAGGTTCACCCATCCCCCCAACCCCCTCCCCTCTAAAACCTTCAGTTTGTTTCTCAGTGTCCACAGTCTCTCTTGGTTCCTCTGAGGAACTTCCCCTCTATTTCTAGTTTGCTGAGAGTTTTTATTATAAAGGTATATTGGATTTTGTTAAATGCCTTTTTATATCTATTGATATGATTATTTTTTTCCTCTTCAGCTTGTTGAGGTAATGGATTACATTAATTGATTTTTAAATGTTGAATCATTCTTGCATACCTGAGTTAAATCCTAGTTGGTCATGGTGTATAATTGTTTTTATAGATTATTGGAGTCAGTTTGCTAGTACATCAATTTGTTGAGGATTTTTGCATCTATGTTCATGAGAAATATTGGTATGTGGTTTTCTGTCCTTGTAATGTCTTTGTTTGGGTAATGCTGGCCTCATAGTTAGGAAATATTCCCTCTGCTTCTGTCTTCTGGAAGACATTATAGAGAATTGGTATCATTTGGTAGAATTCACCAGTGAGTCCATCTGGTCCTAGTGCTTTCTGTTTTGGAAATCTATTAATTATTGATTCAATTACTTTAATAGATGTAAGTCTCTTTGGATTGTCTACTTTTTGTATGAGTTTTAGCAAATTGTGCCTTTCAAGAAATTGGTCTACTTAATCTAGGTATAAAGGGCATAGAGCTGTTCATAATATGTTTTATTATCTTTTTAATGTCTGTGGTATCTGTTGTAATGTCCCTCTTTCATTTCTGATATTGATAATTTGTTTCTTCTTTCTTTTTTTCTTAGTTTCACTAGAGGCTTATTGATTTTATTGATATTTTCAAAGAACTAGCTTTTGGCTTTGTTAATTTTCTATTAATTTCTTTTTTCAATTTCATTGATTTCTGCTCTAATTTTTATTTTTTGTCTTCTTTTGCTTAATTTGGATTTAATTTGTTTTTCTTTTTCTAACTTTCTAATGTGGAACCTTAGAATATTGTTTTAGATCCTTTTTCTTTTCTAATATATGCATTCAGTGCTACAAATATCCTTCTAAGCACTGCTTTCACTGCATCTCACCAATTTTAATAAGTTGTATGCTCGTTTTTATTAGATCAAAATATTTTTCTTGAATTTTCTTCTTTCACCCATGTGTTATCTGATCCATGTATGTTGTTGAATCTCCAAATATTTTTAGATTTCATGCTATCTTTCTATTATTGATTTATAGCTTAAATTCGTGGTTTGAGAGCATTCAGTGTATGATTTCTATTCTTTTAAATTTATTAAGATGTGTTTTATGGCCCAGAATGTGATCTATCTTGGTGAACGTTCCATAAGAGCTTGAGAAAAATATGCATTTGGCTGTTGGATGAAGCAGCCTGTAGATGTCAGTTGAATAATTGCATTGAATTTAAGTGTGTTCTTAGTGATTTTCTGCTTGCTGGATCTGTTCGTTTTTGATATATGGGTGTTGAAGCCTCCAACTGTAATAGTGGATTCATCTGTTTCTCCTTGAAATTGTATCACTTTTTACTTCATATATTCTATGGTTAGATGCATATATATTAAGGATTATTATGTCTTCTTGGGGAATTGACCTCTTTATCATTATGTAATGCCTTTCTTTATCCCTGATAACTTTCTTTTTTCATGAGTCCACTATGTCTGAAGTTAATGTAGCTATTCCCACTTTCAATTGATTAGTGTTAGTATGGTATATCTTATATTTTTCACCATTTATTTTTAATCCATATATTATATAATATATAAATATTTGTGTATTATTATAACATTTATATTTAAAGTGAGTTTCTTGTAAACAACATGTAGTTGGGTCTTGTTTTTTGATCCACTCTGACAATCTCTGTCTTTTAATTGGTGCATATAGACTATTGATGTTCAAAATGATATGGTTGGATTAATATCTACCATATTTGTAACTGTTTTCTCTTTGTTGTCCTTGTTCTTTGTTTCTATCTTTGTCTTCCACTCTTTCTGTCTTTTCTGGTTTTCACTGAACACCTTGTATGACTCCATTTTTTCTTCTTAGCATATCCATTATACTTAAAAAAAACTTTTTAGTATTTTCCCTAGAGTTTACAATATACATTTACCACAAATCCAAGACCACTTTCAAATAATACTATATCACTTCATGGTAGGGCTAGTACCTTATAATAACAAAATAATCCCAATTTTCTCCTTTATGTTCTTTGTATCATTGCTATCAACTATTTCACTTATACATAAGCATGCACACACACACAAACAAGCATGCATAATCAAGTACATTGTTGCCATTATTATTTTGGATAGACTGTCGTCTGTTAGATCAATTAAGAATAAGAAAACTAAAAGCTTTTATTTTTACCATCACTTATATTTTCGTTTCTTTTTTTTTTTTTTTAATTTTGTTTATTGTTTATTATTGAGAGAGATCACAAGTAGGCAGAGAGGCAGGCAGAGAGGAGGAAGCAGACTCCCTGCTGAGCAGAGAGCCCGATGTGGGGCTCGATCCCAGGACCCTGAGATCATGACCTGAGCTGAAGGCAGAGGCTTAATCCACTGAGCCACCCAGGCGCCCCTATTTTCGTTTCTTTATGTAGATCCAAGTTTCACCTATTTCATTTTCATTCTTGCTGAAGAGCTTTTTTTTTTTTTTTTTTTTTTAAGGTTTATTTATTTGAGAGAGAGAGAGAGAAAGAGCACATGCAGAGGGGGAGGCAGAGGGAAAGCAAGTAGCAGACTCCCTGCTGAGCAGGAAGCCCAAGGAGCTTGATTCCAGGATGCTGGGATCATGACCTGAAACAAAGGTAGATGCTTAAATTACTGAGCCACCCAGTCACCCCAAGAACTTGTTTTAACAATCCTTTCAAGATGGGTCTACTGGCAACAAATTCCCTTAATTTTTGCTTGTCCGAGAAAGTATTTCTCCTCACTTTTCCAGGGTAATTTTGCAGGGTTCTAGGTTGATATTTGTTCATTTGTTTGCTTTCCTCTCAACACTTTAAATATGTAATTCCATTCTCTTTTTGCTTGCATGTTTGCTTTTGCCCCTAGATAAATAAGGTGTTTTTCTTTCTTTCTCTCGCTCTCTTTTTTTTTTCTCCCTCTGGCTTCTTTCAACATTCTTTATCTTGGGTTTTTTTAAAGTGTGAATATAATATACCTCAGTGCAATCCTTTAAGCATTTTTTTCCTGCTTGGTGTTCTCTAAGCTTCCTGGATCCATGATTTGATGTCTGACATTAATTTGGGGAAATTCTCAGTTATTATTGCTTCAAATAATTTTTTGCTCCTCTTCCTTCTGTTATTCCCATTATATGTATGTTATACTTCATGTGGCTGTTCCACAGTTCTTGAATATTCTGTTCTGCTTTCTTCAGTCTTTTTTCTCTTTCCTTTTCAGCTTTGGAAGTTTCTATTGTCATATCATTAAACTTAGAGTTTCTTTCCTCAGTCACATCCAGTCTACCAATGAGCCTATCAAAAACATTCTTCACTATTATTATAGTGGTTTTGGTCTCTAGCATTTCTTTTTAATTTCATTTTAGGGTTTCTGTCTCTCTGCTTATATTAGCCATCTGTTCTTGCATGTTGTATACTTTTTCTAATAAAGCCCTTAACATGTTGATCATAGGTTACATATTTTTAAAATTCTTGATTTATAGTTCCAACATCCCTGCCGTATCTGACTCTGGTCTTATGCTTCAATCTCCTCAAACTATGCTTTATTGCCTTTTGGCACACCTTGTAATCTTTTTGTTGAGAAGTGGACATGATGTATTAGATGAAAGAATCTGCTATAAATAGGCCTTTAGTAATATAGTGGTAAGTTGTACAGGGAAGGGAAACATTCTATAATCCTGTGATTAGGTCCCAGTCTTTTGGTGAGCCCATGCTTCTGGACTTCACACCTTCACAGTTCCCACTTCCACATACCTTAGGTGAGACAAAATGTCTAGATGGGGCTGACATTGTGTATTTCCTTCTCCCAGGTAGGTTAGGATCTGGTAAAATAGTTTCTCCTGAAGGAAGGTCTTGTTAAGAAAAACAGTGCTCTAATGTATTTCAAAATCATTATTTTCTCCTACTATCTCCTACTATCTCCTACTATCTCCTATTTTCTCTTTTGTCAGAAATAGAGGGGAATTTTTCTCTGATTATTCATTGTGAGAACATGGTAGAGCTCCTTGAGATAAAACTGATAAAAGTGGGAGGCCTCATATATCTAGGTTTCTTAACTTTTAGTCTTATCCTCATTGGGCCTCCAGCAATTTGTCATTATAGTTTAGATTTTCCTACCATGCTGCTGGTTCCCAAGAAGTTTTCTGCTTCTGGATTTCTGCTTGGGTAAGTTGTGATTCTCTATACCTGCTTGTCTGTCTCTCCAGTTTGGGAGGGGACAATGATTTGCCCTGTGACCTCACTATTCTGACAGATCTAAGAAGAGTTGTTGATTTTTCAGTTTGTTGTTTTTAATTTGCGAGTAGGATGGGGTGGCTACTTTTAAGCTCCTTACATTTTGGACCAGAAACCAAAAGTAACAGACTTCCTTTTGCTTTATTTTTGTAGTTGGTATAGTAGCATGAGTGAAATGTTTTCCATCTCCAATAAAACAGCAACACTTCGCAGAGAAAATAGGCTTTAAGGTGAGCTAAGGCAACAAAGTTTAGAAAATTCAGTGGTTTTATGGCCAAATATTAGACTGCATTTTGAAAAGGTCAAACTCTAAAAGGAATATTAAGTAACCAACTCTGTATTATAAATTCTATAAATCTTGGATACCGTTTTAATGATATCTTTGCAAGTGGGTATTACACCTGTTAATTAAAGTTGAAAAAATAACCAACATCCTCATTATTAGTATCTGTAAGTAGCAATTCATCTGCTGGGTATCTGAGGCATATATATTTAAAGCACAATGTGCTACATAAAATCAGTGATAGTCAGTTTAATTAGCATCTGATGGGAGTTAGCAATTTAACTTCAATTTACAGCATAAAGGTTAGGTGTGGTGAGCTCATTCTATAATCCTGATGCTATTATAATAATGAATAGTAAATTGACCACAGAATATAAAAATAAGAGTAGAGGAAAACCATCCATGAGTTTGGTAATCTGTAAAGGTACTAAATCCCAATAAAAATGTACTCTAATTTTTAATTTTTTTTTAAGATTTTATTTATTTATTTGACAGACAGAGATCACAAGTAGGCAGAGAGGTAGGCAGAGAGAGAGGAGAAAGCAGGCTCTCCACAGAGCAGAGAGCCTGATGTGGGGCTCGATCCCAGGACCCTGGGATCATGACCTGAGCCGAAGGCAGAGGCTTTAACCCACTGAGCCACCCAGGCGCCCCTAATTTTTAATTTTTAATACATTTGTCATTACATGGTAGTGCTTATGGGAAGCTAAAACCTGAACTCTAGTCTAGACCTAGACATAATGAGAAAAAGTAATCACATGAACAGCAGTTGGTCTTGCATCTGACTTCAAACCAGTTCTGATTTTTATAAAACTTTTCAGGTTACCAGATGCTAGGGGCAAATTCTTTGTAGTGTTTATGATTTCACACTTAGGAATCAAGATTATTTATGTCCTTTTCTACCTTCTTAATGTATTTAAAATGACCTCATATATTATTTTGTTAGTTTTTAACCATCTCAGTGGTTTCTATATTTGTCCCTAATGCTTTTAAATTATTCTTGTGGTATTTGTCTTTATAAATTCATCTGACTTTTATAATAAAGTCTATCAATTTGTACAGTTTGGGGGAAAATGGAAAAATGAAACAAAACAACAGCAAAACCCTGTGTATAAAAGTTTTACAAACTGCCTTTGGAAAGTTGGTATTTGAGGAATATAAGAAAAGTGAACAAAACCAAATTTCTGATATTGATTTTTTCTGGGCAGGGTTATATCTGTACAAACTTTTAAAGCTTACATTTCCTCTAAGTAAATCACCAATGAATAAATTTTCCTAACAAACCACTTAGATCTTTTTTTACTATCAGGGCATCAGAAATCAATGAACTCATATAGTTGGGAAAGAAGCAGGGATATTTCTATAAAAAGCAAGAGATTATTTTAGCCATAAACAGATGTGACAAAAAGACTATGGGACATGAAGTTACAAAGAGAATATGTGTTTGCTAAGAGCACAGTGAATGACAGAGCAATAAAATTAAGCAAAAAATAAATAAATAAAATAAGAAGCAAAACAAAAGCTAATCCACTCTAAACCATTTAACAGGGTAAGTCATTTGTTATACTGTAAATTAGGTAAATTTAATCTTCAGAATTGAAAACCTCAAATTCTGCATTTTTTATTTTTCTTCCTAAAACACTTTCTGCCTCTCTTGTTGCCTTGTGCCTTTATAATCTCTCTTCCCCACATGTATGTCCCTGAGAAATTTTCTTTTGCTTTAAAACACAAAAATGATGGCCTTTTCTATGAACTGTACCTGTAGATTTTTTTTTTTTACACTTTCCACTTTTCAAGCATAAAATTCTATAGACAACACTGCAGAATTCTTGTGTCTTACCATGGTTTCATGGATGTCACGTCTTGCCTCTTACTAGGAAACTTCCCCTTGAGGACAAGGCCCAAGACTACTGCTTTCTTTGAAACTTCAAAGTATTCAGTCTGCTGATGTGTTAACTCAATAGGTACTCAGTAAATGTTAATTGGTTGAATATAGGAGTCAATGAAAGAAATGCAAATTCTTTGTTAAGACATGGTTAATCTATTCTTTTTTGGAACTGGTTCAAATTGCTGTAAGGACATTCCTTGGAGCTGTTTATTAATTTAACTTGTTGTTGTTGTTGTTGTAGAGCTTAAAGACATTGCCTAGTTTTCTGGTAATCGTCATATTCACTTCTGTAGTATACTTTTAAGACACAGAATTAGAGATCTGATCTGGCAATTACTCACTGACTCCCAATGTGACCTACATTTTCTACATTAAAAAAAAAAAAGTTAAGGGAGCAGTAGTGACAGTCTTATTTATTCGGTGGAGATTGCCTAATTTAAAAAAATTCATTAAATCATTAAATTTGCTAATGTGATCTTTAGCCATGGCCCTGATTTTAAATCAGTTCAACAAATATTACCAAGGAAGAATGTATATTGAGTAAAACTTTAATTTATACACACACTTATCAATCTTTCTTTTTAAACTTTGGGTTTTAAAACTTCACCATAATGGGAAAAAATCTTTAGTTGAAAAATAAAATGCTAAAATATCTGATTATGCTTATTTTGCCTCAGGTAACATATTTATTTTAGAATTGATGGAATACATGAAAGATATATTTGCCAAGATTTTTGGCTATTTAAACCTGCAGTTCCAAGGCACAGTTTTAATCCTATTAAAGCTAATTGAATGGAGTCTGCAGGCTTTGTCAGTTAGGTGAAGTTCAACTTGTAACTACTATTAAGGAAAGAAAAATACAAGAACCAAACAGTAACGTCTAACTTCTGCCATTTATTCTTTCCACTTGAACCTTAGGGCAATGTGAAAGAATGCTTTCGGAGTTCATAGGGCAATTCATTGAAGACATTGGGATGAGATCTGATCTCTTAAAAGGACAATTAGTAGAGTAAAAAAAAAAAAAAAAAAAAAAAAAATATATATATATATATATATATATATATACTGAGAGAGAGAGAGTGAGAGCGCCCCTGTGTTTGGAAGTTTAAATTATGTCTTTATGGGGGATCCAGTAGCTCTACTGGAGATAAAGGTCTGACAGTGTTTCTGTTAAAACACCATTTTCCAGAGCAAACACTGTCAATGTAAAAATTTGCTCCAGGCTAAAGTTGGCATCAAGATTCTAGCCTAGAAGCGATTTTGTTTTAGAAATTCATTTGGGCCAGTTTAGCTTTTGGTTAAGGGGATGAATATATGCTTCCAGTTGTCCAATTGCTTATTTTTTAATGTCGTTATGAAATTTTTTCAATCGGATTTGCAACAGGATAGTTTTTTCTTCATGCAACTAAAACAGGCATATGTTTATAAAAAGAGCAGTTTGGAACTTGGCACATTTTCAATTTTGGATGATTTTGTAAATTAGGTTAAGTGATTATAGTTCTTGTTCATTATTATTTCAAAATTTCATGTTGAAAATGTTTCTCCATTTAGAGTGCAACTTAATTTTGATATCCATTGAAAGCCAAATATCTTTGTTTATGTAGGGTCTTGAGTCTATGCTCTTATTCTCCCATAGAAAGATTTTATAAGTAAAGAATGATGATTTTGTAATGGTAGTGACATTATAAATGTCTATGAATTACTTATATTAAAAACCTCCTATTTGTGATGGCCTGAGGGAAAAACAAATGGGGGAAAATATAATCTTAAATTTTTTTGAGCACCTGCAAATTATGTATGTCTATTATTTTTTGATATTTATACTCATGATATTACTTATACATTTTCTAGATAAAAAAATAGTTTCATCTTTGAGAAAAAAAAATAAACAAGTTTAAAAGTCTAGTATTTCCTACTTCCACTCCAGTGGAGAGACCTCACTTTGAAGCAGCATCCTGGATATCAGCTGTCAGTCTGTGCGATGGTTTGACACATGTGGGAGGAGTCATGCTGGACTTCTGTGGTTAGGGACCTCTTCCCAATCTCTGACATCCTAGGCCTCTGGACAGAAGAGGAATTCTAGGGATAATGG
Source organism: Martes martes (assembly GCF_963455335.1). Taxonomy (NCBI): domain Eukaryota; kingdom Metazoa; phylum Chordata; class Mammalia; order Carnivora; family Mustelidae; genus Martes; species Martes martes. The sequence goes on along the minus strand of NC_137899.1, from coordinate 74,848,171 downwards.
CTAGGACAGAGCTTACGCTCTTTGTTTTAAAATCAGCTTCTTCATATTATCCTATTTGTGTGCATTTTCCTCTCATAGCTAATGGTTGACATCTACCTGTTCTTGAGGCCCAACTTCAATGATTCCTCTTCAGAGATACTTCCCTTAGTCTCTTCCACCTCAGTGGGAATTAGTATCTCTTCTTCTAAATCATTATTCAAATTTAATTTTAAGAGTAGCCATAGCTGCCTTTGTCAGTTTAAAAATATATATTTATATTTTTTAATTCACTTATTTATGTTTTTCAGCCTATAATGCTAATAATGTATTTCTATCATTGTATCCTCATCAATGTCAGTCGCTATGATTTGTGCATGATGGTCATTCAGTAAACGATTTTGGCTAACCTCTTGTTCAGGCCACTATAAAACCTTTTAAATGATCTCCTTGCTGAAGAGTCATCCCCTCCCCATCATTTTGCATATTCCAACACATTACATGCCTGAAGTAGAGCTCCACTTGAGTCATTCTTTCACTAAAAAGCTCTCATTGGCTACTTTTCCAATTAAATGTAGACTCTTCATCCTTATATTCAAGGCCTTAAATAATCTGGCTCATTTCCACTTTTTCACTGGTAGTTCTTTATTACTTTTTGTGTACCATGTTTTCAGGTCCAGGCATTATGCTTACAATTCATCAAATACACTCCATGTTTCTTGTGATAAATACTATGGAGTAATTATACATCACAGGGTAGATAGTTTCCATTTACTACAGATTTAAGCAAATACATGGCAAAGTCATAATGAAATATCGATTTAGTGATCATGTACTGTGCTGAATTTATAGTTGGCTGAATATTTATACATGAAGAAATTTTTTAAAAATATACAATATTATATTACTTTCATGTGTATGATATATTGATTCAACAATTCTATACATTACTCATTGCTTACCATGTTAAGTGTAGTCATCATATGTGGTTATTATATTATTGACTGTATTTCCTATGCTGTACTTTTCATCTCTGTGATGTATTTGTTTTATAACTGGAAGTTTGAACCTTTTAATTCCCTTTATCTATTTCACACATCCTCTTATTCATCTCCTCACTGGCAACCACCAGTTTTCTGTATCTAAGAGTCTGTTTGTTTGTTTTGTTTTTTAGATTCCACATATAAGTATACATAAAGAGATTAATAATAGAAGAGAGTAAACAACTTTTTCAAATTTGTACAATCATCAGGTACAAGAACTGAGGCTTGGACCCAAGATTATGTCCAAAGCCCTTGTATTTAGTTAATAAATTTCCCTCTATATATATACCATTTTGTCCCTCTTTTCCCACCCCCATCTCTGTATCTCTGTCTCTTTTTCTGTGTATGTATGTGTATTATATTTATATAAGTATATATTCCATATATATACATTATATATACATATATATGTGTGTCTATTTTTAATATCTTCAGTGATGACGTTAAATATATTTGTACTTCAGTTATCTGGAACAATGGCTAAGATGAAAAGTAACAAATATAAATGTTAAGCTCTTCATTTATATTTGAAAAATCAACACTGCAAGTACAAAGTTGTCTAGACATAGTTTTAGCATTAGGTTATGTGAAAAAGGAAGGGTTTTAGTTGACCACAAAAAATAATGACCAAGATTTATTGAGACTTTCCTACATACTAAGGACTTTTCTTAGATTTTCATATATATTGACTTGTTATTTACAGTAACCACAAGAGGTGGATACTGTTCTCATTTCCATTTTATATATGAAGAAACTGAGGAACACAGATGTTTATCATCCTGCCACATTCTTTGGTTTTCCAGTTATTTCACAAATATTTAGTGGATATCTACCATGTGCTCAGTTTTGGAGATGAGTAAAGCAGTTCCTGCTGAAAGAGAGCTGGCAGTCTAACTGGAAACATGAAAAGAAAAAAAAAGTTACAGTGAACTATGAAAAGTTCCATAATGGGTCAGCACACATTTCTATAGCAACACTAAGGTTGGAGGTGGGGGTGGTTAAGCCAATCTTTGGGAGCTTTAGAGAAAATTCCCCAAAGAAAGTTATTCCTAGGTTAAGATCTGATGAATGAGAAACAGACAGCCTAGATTGTAAGGGACCAGGAATTAGTGGTCCAAGCACAAAGAACAGCAGGTGCAAGAACTCTGAAATGTGAGAGATGGTGAAGAACTTGACAACAAAGTTATACAAAGAAGGATAAAGAAATATGTTACATATTTATCTTAGAAATTGGACTGAAGGCAGTTGTGATAGCAAGTGTTTTCTGAAAGATTGTTCTATGGAGAAAATAATCTTAGTGCACATTATTCCAGAAGGAAGAGTGACCTACAGGAATTAACATGTAGGAGTTAGAATGTGGTGATTTACAGTTGGGTAAGATAAAAAATAAACACTTAATGTACTAGATTGATCTAACAGCAGAATGGGTTTGAAATTCCTATTACTGGAGGCATTTAATTACAGGTTGAAAGATTTTTTTTTTTCATGAATACTGAACGACTTTTTTTTTCTTTCTTTGGGAAGGAAGTTAAATTGTTCTCAGAGATACTTTCTACCCTACCCCTGAAATCATAACTAGATTGTAAAGGATGATGTTAAGAAAAGATGAACAATGGAATGTAGCATTCCAATTTGCGAGTAAAGAATTTGTAGAAAAGGAGATATATTTGCTAATATTTAAAGTTCAATTTGTGAGTCAACACCCTAGGTACTTTGGAGAAATAGTAAAGGAATATAAAATGTTGGTCTTTTATTATATATATTATTATATACATTTTCAATTTATATGTGGAAAGTAGGATAGATCTATCCCTGTCAATATTTCTTAGTAACCTATACATTCTATTTTGGTAGGTTACATATTTTAGAGGGCCCAAATATTAAATACAGCATTTTTTATTTTTTAATTTTCACTTGAAACCCTTTCTTAAAAGATAAATAATTTTGTTGAATCTATGAATTGGTGTAGTAAAATATTTAACACCATTTTAAATGTCATTTATCCCAAATAAATGTATTTTAAGCAGAGTTTTTTTGGAATAAAATTCTGGGCCCAAGTTTGTGAATTGGTGGCATCTAGGCTTAGTTGGAAGTTTTTAACATTGGCTGAAATATCTTTTCTTCCTTGACCTCTAATTAATTGTGGGTCATGTACCAAAGAATTTTGTCATAAAATTTCCAGTAATGATCCAAATAGTGGCAGATTAAGCCAGAGAGTTAACAAATTTACCAAAGGAAAATAGCTCTCTTATTGCTGTTGCTGCTCTACTCTAAAGATGTCACTTCACTACTCTTGGCAGATTAATTTGGCATTTGGCAGATTCAGAACTATCTCACCTATAGATCCAGAAGAGAATATGTATTGGAAGAATAATCTCGTGAGACATAAGGAAACAACTGTGAAGCAGAAATTATATAATTTTATAATTTCCATTCTGTTTTAGTGTAAGCAGTTTGCTATTAGTACAAATAGGGGAGGGAAGTTTAAAATAATGACTTCGCAGAACATTCTACTTTCTCTCTTCTCAGTTAAATACCAAGTAGCCATTCTTCTAGGACCTCATTCCTAAAAGTAAGATCCAACTTTCTCCAAGTATGGATATTGTCACTTTGCATTTGGTGCAAACAAACAATTCATTGGGAGAAATGCAGTGTCTTATAGCATTGCCATTTGGGAAACAGTGGGTAAGGTAATGGTAAAGAAATATTCAAGATTCTAAAAAATGATACAAGAACAATTGAATGGTAATTTGGAGTTGGCTCTTTCTAAATCCCTGGTCCTTAATATGGTGTCATTATTTTAGGAAAGTGTCCATTAACCGATAGCCAGAAATAGAGACAGATAAATATTTAGTTTGAAAAAACTGGGCTGGGGGAATGAAGGGGATTATAGTAAAGCAAATAAGTCCTTTGACTTCTGGGGCAGGGGTTAACATCAATTCAGAGCACCCCTCTTTAAGTATGGAACTTTGAGTTAAGAGAGTAAAGTCATTAGAATCAAACTACTTTTTAAAACTATCATTTACCTTTAATTTTTATTAAGGAAAATAGCTTAATATCTTAATAAATCATGTGTGAAAGAAGTTAAATTTAAAAGAGAATAATTGGCATTCTAAAAATGAGGAATAGGCAAGCTACAATCTCTGAAAGATGTATTTTTGCAGATGTTATGTAAGAGTCCATTAATTCATGGGACTATTTTTGCCTTCCGAATGTTAATGTTAGAGCATCTTATGAAAGAGAGGTTAAAAGGATACATTTAATAACTTTGGAATCATGGTTGGTTATTTTTGTGTTAGCTTTATCAAAAGGTCAATCTGGAAAGTTCTGTCATCGGTAACACTGTGAATAAACTAACCAAATACATTTAATACATAGCTCCAGCTAAAGGTGATATCTATGTAACTTTGAATGAATGATTGGCCTAACCTCACTGGAGCTAATAATTTCATTTTAACTCCATCTTGGGCTTATTTTATTCTTGTGACATTTAATGAAATCTATAAACAAACTTTTAAAAAATCTTATTCAACAATTACATACTTTGGGCTTTTGAACATATTTTTATTTAAACCAAGAAGTTATTGGCCTGTTCTTTTGACATAATTAGTTTGTGGAGCATAGCATTCTATCACCTGCTTAATGGAGATTAATAAATGCAATCCATGTGGTTAAACTAGTTCTATAAATTGGACTTTTAAGTAAAGTTTTATCAGTTCACGCAAAAAAACCTCTCTCTACCACAGAAGTAATTAGAAGATTTATGAAATTTCTACTTAGAAACAGGTCCCATGTTTTACTTCTCTCTTAATTTATTTAGTATTTATTTATTATTTTTTTATTTTTTTATTGTGTTATGTTACCATACAGTACATCATTAGTTTTCGATGTAGTGTTGCATGATTCATTGTTTGCGTATAACATCCAGTGCTCCATGCAATCCATGCCCTCCTTAATACCCATCATCAGGCTTACCTATCCCCCACCCCCTCCCTTCTAAAACTTTCAATTTGTTTCCCAGATTCCATAGTCTTTCATGGTTTGTCTCCCACTTCGATTTCTCCCCCTTCATTTTCCCCTTCTCCTAATGCCCTCTCTCTTAGTTTAAAAAGTCTTTGTGTATTCTTCTCAGCAGTACAAAAGTCAACCACATTATATGCATTGTTCTTTAAATAAAATATAACTTCTTGTCACAACCTAAAACACCCTGTGTGATCTGACTGTTACCTATCTTCCTAATCTAGTTCTAAGCCATTCTTTTTTTCTCTCCTTACACTGCAAAGTGGCCTTAAGTTAGTTCCTCAAATTCTACAAGTTTACTTCTAATGAGGAACTTCTGCATATGCTATTCCTTCTGCCCTATTCTTTGTATGGTTTCCTTAAGTTAATGGCCCTGTTTGTTAATGAGTCTCCTCCTTCTTCTAGTTAGCCTCTGTTAATTAGTACTCACAGTAATGTTTATCTGTTGATCTTTTGACACCATTAGACTAAAATTCTGTGAGGCAGAGACCCTGTATGATTAATTCACTCTTTATCCACAGCAGCCAGAAAATTCTTGTTATTTAGTAGCTGCTCAATAATTACTAATCAATGAAAACACAACTGCAATAATTGAAAAGAAATCAAGTACTTAATGATTGCAAAGCTCTGATATAGGTGCTTTCAATTGTCAAATACTTATGAAAACTGAAATATATTGGAAGCCATGGATTCTTGAGGATTTTGAAAAATATAAAGAAGTATGAGGCATGATATGCTTTATATATCCCAGGAAGCACTGTAAGGCATGATTATTTTCTTGAAATTGTATTTCAGGATTATTACAATAGTCAAATATGGAAAATTTCCATAAGCTCCGTAGACTCACCAGTTGATTCCATTAAATATCCTGATATTTTTGAAGTAGTACTTAGGCCATATATTATGGAAACCTCACCAACATGCCACAATATAAACTGAGTCTTTTCATTTCAGATCTTGGCTGACAAATGGGCAAAAAAATCATTTTTATTAAAATGAGTTGTGACTCAGAAGGGAAGAAGAACAATTTAATATTATAAAATGTTTAGCAATTAGTTAAAATAATTTTGTTATAAATAATATTGTGTTTCTGGCATAATTGGTACAAAAGAAAATTTAACTGCTATACCATCATTAGAAGCTTAGGAAAGATTATATTATGAAGTAAAGTTTTAATCACATCTTAAAGTTGTCTTGGTTTCTTTTGTAGGCAACCCAGTGAAAATATTTTAGGCAAAACTTGAAAAGATGCTGGAAGGACAAGCAAAAATGCCAAGAATTGGGTTAATTGGCATAATACAAGGTGGCTGGGCACAGTTGGGGAAAGTGTCAGAGTAGGGAGAATCCCTACCAAGAAAGACGGTTTGTGCAATTAGCTCTCTGAACTTTAACCCTTCGAGAATAATTAATGAGTAACAGAGGGGATCAAGACAAAGACACAAAGTGATATGGTGGGTGCTAGCAAGTAATACATCAAAGAATGCTCGTAATTGGCCCTGTGGCTTTCATTCTTTGCCCTATTTCTTTCAATTCATTGACTCAAAATAATGGGTTCAGGTTCATTATCAACAGGTTTTTAGCTGTAAGACTACAACATTACAACAAAGCTTGGATTGTGGCAGTGTTGATGGCCACGTTAAGAAGTTGTAGTTGGTAACCACTCCTGGCAGAGGGAAAATAGCAGATTCTTTCTGAATGGATCAACAACATTTACACACATATTCAGAATCTTGAAAGCCTTATATTTTTCAACACTACAATGCTGGAATATGGTTGGTGTGGGCAGGTATGTATATTTCCATTTGAATGATGTATGAAGCTGTGGTGAAAGGGTTATATTCCTTGTATTATTTGAAATAAAACTAAATTATTGGCATATGACACATAAAGACACTAAGGATTTTGTCTCTCCAAACACGTAACTGTAGATTCTTTCTTATATTTTTGAATTATATAGTTGGCAGAAATTTTGATTCCTTTTATTTACTTTAGATCATAATGAGAGAAAAACTGGAAAGTTTCCCAAGAAATTCCTAAGACAAGTGTTCTGAATTCTTTTAATTTAGTAATCCAAGCTGATTTAATATTTGGATATGTTTTAATAACAACTTGTATTTTTGTGCACAAGATATGCAAATATTTTTGAGATTTATCCTTTGTTATTTAATTTTGTGTGTTCATTGTGTAAGGCAAGGTAAATTTTATTTTGTTGCACTTGGATACTTGAAAAATATCTTTCTTTGCTAATCACTCTTAAGTTTCTAGAGGAAGTCAGCACCGTAGTTATTAATTTACCTTATCATGTTAGTACAACTAATTTCAATTTTAGAAATTACGTGTCATGATATAATTGAAATATTATAATTGCTAATATCTATCAGCCTAAAACTAATTAATGCACATGATTATTTAAAATGTCATATTTTCATAGTGCTTAATATTATCATTTTTCTAAAAACATTTTAAACTTGAATTTTATTAAAAGCTTCTATATTTTTAGCTATTTATTATATTATAAAAAAGCATCCTGTATATTGGCAAATACACCATATATTTGTTGATAATATTTCAATCAAATTTATCTCAAACTTTAGAGACTAATGGAATTAAAATGCCAATAGATATTTAGTTTTGTGATTTCTCTTAATTTAACATCTATTAAAATGTATTGGAAATGATTGATGGATATGAGGCTGACTAGAAACATAATTTCATTATCTCACAAAAATGAAATCTGTACTAATTACCTAAGATGTGTCTGCCAACAGAAAAATTTTTGACATCATCACTAATTAATTAGAACATATTGTTGGAAAATTATTGTGATTTTAATCCATGAATCTACAAATTTAGCTTTTACATTTCTTGGTGGACAGTTTTTAACTCAGCATATTTTCTTCTGTTTTAGATCATATGATATATTAGATTTTATATGAAGAAGATACTCATTTTTTTCCTCAGCAGTAACTGAAAGCACCTTTTTATTTTGGTTAATAAATGATTTGTTAATACACAACATTAGTCAAGTATTTTCTCTAGTTAGTTAAAATTTTTCTGGATTTATAATTTTAGAGATTTAAGAGTACCTAGAGAATATCTTTTGACTTTAGTTTACCAGGTTAAACTAGCAGAAGGTCCTCCCAGCTCTAATATCCTATGCCAAAGTCTGGGTGAAGTACAAAATTTAAGAATGGGGCTTTGGGAGGATTTGCCTCTCAGTGTTAATGTCTCCACTTACCCTGAAGCAAATGGGTATGTGCACATATTTATTATTTCTGTATGCATTCCATGAATTAATAGGTATTAATGAAGGATTTCCTGTATAACAAACATTGCAAAAGAAACATTGGAATATCAAGGATGAATAAAATCATCATCACTAATCTCACAGTCTCTTGGAAGAGAGAGATGTATAAACAGATAATAACAACATAGTAATGTTCAATACCATAATGAGTATATGAATGCAATTCTTTCCAAGGAAGAAAGGAGTCATTAAAGACGCCTGAAGGTCTTCTAATGGACTTCATAGAAAAGGTAGCATTTAAACTTAGGCTTTAATTGATAAACATTAATAAGTCAGGAAAGGTGAAAGGTGGAGGGGATGTATTATATGAAGGTACTGAGGCTTAAAGAGCGTATCTGTTGAAAAAGCAGAAAGTAAGTTGCTTGGAAGATTATCTTGAGTTTTGAGTACTTACTGGAAAGTTGCAGAGTATTTGGTTAATTTTGCGTGTGTGGGGGCGGTTAGGCTGGAAAGTATTTTGTATCTGTGCTAAAGGTTTTGGACTTAACTTTGGGAGTTATAGGGGAACTTGGAATATCTATAAGAACATGTACTTTAGGAAGACAAATGTATAGTCAATGAGTAGCTGATCTGGAGAGAGTAGAGATTGGTGGCCTGCAGCAAGAACTTTTTGGCAAGATGCTATGATTATTTAGATTATAAGTGGTGACATACTCAACTGAGGCAGGGGCAATTGAGCATGGAAGAAAATAGAACTGATTCAAAGATTGCTGAGATAGAATCCACAGGATTTGATACCGCCAAGTAAAGAAGTTGATACAGTTGAAGGAAATTACCCAAATTCTATTTTTTTGGTGTTTGGGACAATATAATGTATTATTTCTTTATAAGAAGATAATGAGATTAACATTAAAAAATAGTGTCATTGATACATAATTTATATATCATTTAGTTCACTCACTTAAAAATGTAGAATTCAATGGTTCTGAGCATATTCACAGAGTTATGCAAACAACACCACAATCTAATTTTAGAATGTTTTCATCATTCCCCTGAAAAAAAAAATCACAACTATTAGCTGTCACTCCCTCTTATTCACATTTTCTCAACTCTGAGCTACCACTACTATGCTTTCTATTTTTGCCTATTCTGACCATTTAATATAAATGGAATACACAATTTTTTGTGACTGGCTTCTTTTGTTCAGTGTAATGTTTTCAAGATCCATATTATTGCATGTATAAAAACATCATTCTTCATTTTTATTGGTAAATAATATTTCATTGTATGGGTATATTACATTTTATTCATCCATTAATTAATTGGACATTTGAGTTGCTTTTACTTTTTGGCTATTGTTAAGTAATGCTGCTATAATATATATGTATAAGGTTTTGTATAGATGTAAGGTTTCACTTCACTTGGGTGTATACACCTAGTTGTGGAATTACTGGGTCATACAGTAATTCTATGTTTAACATTTTAAGGAACTGCCAAATTACTTTCCAAAGTAACTGCACAATTTTACATTCCCATCAGAAATATGTGAAGTTTCCAATTTCTTCATATTCTTTCCAACACTTGTCATGATTTTGTTATGGTCATCCAAGTGTGGCTGAATTCATTGTGGTTTTGATTTATATTTCCCTAATAAATAATGATGCTTAGCCTCTTTTTATGTGTTAATTGGCTATTTTCATATCTTTTTTAGAGAAATATCTATTCATATCCTTGCCTATTTTTAAATGGAATTCTTTATATTTTTATTTTTGAGTTATAAGAATTCCTTATATATTTTAGATAAAAATTCTTTGCCAAGTATATGGTTTGCAAGTATTTTCTCCCATTATGTGGGTTATCTTTTCACACTCTTGATGGTATCCTCTGAAGGACAAACATTTTTAATTTTGAGTCTAGTTTATATATATTTTTCTTTCATCCCTTGAGCTTTCACTGTCATTTCCAAGAAACCATTGCGTAACCCAAAGGCACAAATATTTCCTCTTATGTTTTCTTCTGGGAATTTTATACTTTTAACTCTTATGTTTAGGTCTATGGTCCGTTTTAGGCCAACTTTTTGTTTGGTGTGAGGAAGGGGTTCAATTTCATTCTTCTGTGTGTGGATATCTGGTTGTCTCAGCACCGTTGTTGAAAAGATTTCTTTCCTGTTTTATTTTCTGAACACCCTTGTTGAAAATCAATTGACCATAAGGTAAGGGTTTATTTTTGGACTTTTAATTCTATTCCATTAATCTATGTCTATCCTTGGCCAGTGCCACCTGTATTGATTATTGCATTTTTAAAATAAGTTTTGAAATTGATAATTATAAGTCTTCCAACTTAGCTTTTGTTTTTTAAGACTTGTTTTGGTTTTTATGGATCTATTGAATTTCCATATGAATTTAAGGATCTACTTCTCAATTAAAGCTGCTGGAATTTTGATAGGGATTTCATTGAATTTGTAGATGTTATCTGCAAATCAATTCAATTTTATTGAATCTTTATTGCAGATTCAATAGATTCGATTTAACAGAATTGAATATTCCTATCCATAACCATGGCACAACTCATCAAATATGTAGATCATTATTTTCTTTCAGTGATATTTTGTCGGTTAAGATAAATATCTTGCATTTTATTACATTTATTCCTAGAATTTTCTTCTTTTTGATGCAATTGTAAATAGGGTTGTTTTCTTAATTTCATTTTTCAGATTGCTTATTTTAGTTTATAGACATACAAAATTTTATCGATCTTATATTCTGCAACCTTGCTGAAATCATTCATTCACTTTAATAGTTTTTCAGTGGATTTCTTAGAATGTTCTATGTACAAGATTGTATCATTTGCAAATAGAGATAGTTTTTCTTTCCAATTTGAATGCCTTTTATTTATTTTTCTTGCCTAATTGCCTTGACTGGGCTCTCTGGGACAATGCTGAATAGAGGTGGTAAGACTAGACACCCTTGTCTTGTTCCTAATCTTAAGGGGAAAGTATTCAGCTGTTCTTCATTCAGTATCAACTTTTGGTATCTGTTTGTTTTTTTTTTTTTTTTTTCAAAGATATCCTCTATCAAGTTGAGGAAATGCTCTTCTATTCTTAGTTTGTTGATGGTTTTTTATCATGAAAATGTGTTGAATTTTGTGATTCTTTCTCTACATTTATTGAGATGATCATGTGGTTTAATGAAATGGAATTTTAAATTTTAAATTTAACAGTCCATGGATATATACCAGTACACTTATAAGTCTGCTGAAACATTTTTGTAACAAATCTTATTTTTAGAAAAAAATTTTTTAAGAAAAAACTTTAGGTCCAACTACAAAAGCATGATCTGTATATCCTATACTTCAGTATCCTACACTGAATATATTTTTTTTTTGTGTAAGATTTTAAAGCAGTTATCTTTTTTTAAAGATTTATTTATTTATTTACCTGACAGAGAAAGCAAGAGAGCACAAGCAGGCAGAATAGCATGTAGAGGGAGAGGGAGAAGCAGTCTCCACACTGAGCAGGGAACCCAATGTGGGGTTCGATCCCAGCTCTGGGATAATGACCTGAGCCGAAGACAGATGCCTAATGACTGAGTCACCCAGGCATCCCATGTGTAAGATTTTAAGTGTATTCTGTCTATAAAATAAAAATAACTGAAATTATTTCTTAAACACACACAACTATGCAGCCATAGCTATATTTTTATGCATTTTCAACAAAGACAAGAATAGGGACTAATCTTTGAGAAAGAAAGAAACAATGAATAAATTCACTTCTTAGAATCTTGTATATATTTCTATTATGAAAAATACACATTTCCTAACTTAAGTAATACTATATATTTTACTCAAAACTGTGACATACAGAACTAAAAATGGATTTCTCATTCGATATGTGGTATTAAAACTTGAGAAAATTCAAGCACATTATCATAGACAGTGAGGAATCATAAGCAGATGTTTAGATCAGAATAAGAAGTTATTAGCATTCATAAGAGAATTATTTAAAATAAGATTTGTGTATTATGTGGCAACTGCAGAATTTCTCTCACTGTATCCTTTACATAAATATAGCAATCAATATAAAGAGATTAAAGAAATCTTTCTATATCTAGTTAAGTAGAATTTTTAGGAAAAGAAAGGAGAGCTATTTTTCAAATTTAGCAATTATTCTTAAAGTAATGTCATTTCTTAAAAATATCTTTGATTATATAGTATATTAAAATCTCAGCTCAAGATAAATATTTCTGTATTGCTGCATACCTGAGTTGCCCTTTAAGTACCTAATAACTTGATTCATATTCAGTTTTTTTTAAACTTTAGTCTGCCTGCTGTGATGAAAGAGCCATCTCATCTTGTATTAATTTCATTTGATATATAGAATATCATTATATCACAGCTGTTGGGAAGCTTAAATTTCTGAAACTCTCTAAACTCTAAAAGTAATATTTTAAACTTTTTGTGTTGGGAGTGTTTCTCTTTTCATTAAGTTGACTGTTTTAGCATCACCTAAATATAGTAAAAAATGGTACCTTGTTGATCAGAAAAAAATATTTTATTTATAAAAATCCCTTTCTTGTATAATAACCATATAAAATGGCTTAAAATGTGTGTGAATATATTTTGTCATTTGAATCCTCGCCTTTTTTTTTTTTTAACATTCTGCATAGAGAATTGAGATCATTCTCAGTCTCAGCTGAGAGGAAATTTTAAGTCAATTTCCTTGTGCATTCATTACCTGAGTATGTGTGTGTCTATGTGTTATTTTGAGGTTTGTGCCCTTACGTTTTTGTTCTGTCTTGCTCTTCTCTGGGGACTATTTCTTCAAATACATTTCTGGAAAAAATTTTTTTCATATTTCTATGATAAAAGTAATATTGGCAGTTACATTATTAAACTTGACTTTAACTATGTGATAAAGATATCTAAGACTGTTCCATAATTTGGTCATAGAGGAACCTTACTACTTTAAAACTAAATTTTTTCACTGAAACTTCAATTTAGATCTAATAGACCCTGGTATTTATTGTGATATGTATTAAGAGATGACATTCTAATCAACTGCCAAAAAGAATGTGTACATTGAATGTGCTTTTTTCCCACTTCCAATGTGTTTATATTTATATTTTCTTCAGATTTATCATATAATTCAATAATACTCCTTTCTAAGGATGTAACAGTATATTCTTAAGTACCAAAATACTAAAATACCTAACACCATAGTTTTGGATTAGGTGATCTGAGAGAATTTATTAGTTCAATATTTGTTCATAAATATTAGGTTTATAAATAATCTTTTTTTTTTCAGATAAAGACATGGTAGGTACTTTTGTATAAATAAACACAAATGATCCATTTGTTTGCATTAAGGATTAATGTGATCTCTTGATTTGTCTGGTGACAGAGAAATAATAAATGAATATACTTGATATTTTAATATAAGAAACCATATTGAATTTTATAGGTTTTGCTAAGAATTAACAAGTTTGAATTTCTTTGGGGATTTTGAAAACAGCTGTATACTCACACATATATTTATATTGCTTTATATATGCATATTTTATGTATATACAAAATAAATATGTATACTTATATTGTTTTAATATTATTATATATATGTTTATATACATGTTTATATTATTTTAAAAGAAGCAGATCTGAGAGAATCAGACTATATATCATCACTGGAGGCTAAAAATGGTCAAATGTCTTGATTAAAATTACTTGATTTTGAATTTGAGGTAAATTTCTAAATATATACATATATATTTATTTAAGGATTTGTTTATTTATTTTAGAAAGAGAGAGAATGAATGGGAAGGGGGCAGAGGGAGAGGGAAGGAGAGAGAGAGAGAGAACCCCAAGCAGACCTTCCACTAAGGATAGAGCCAGATGCAGGGCTTGATCCATGACTCTGAGCCAAAATCAAGAGTCAGATGCTCAACCAACTGAGCCACCGGGGCACCCCATCTAAAAATATTTTAAAGTTGATTAGTAGAAAGATTAATTAATTTTGGTTGGCGAAAAAAATTTTTTTGGAAGCTTTTATAATTTTTGGTACAAGAAATCATGAACCTATCAACTAATGCAGGGGCAGTGAGGAGAAAGGTGGGGATTAACTGATTAACACATTAGTGGTATAAGATTAATTATTAATTATGACCTCTTTGGAAAAGGAGGCAGTGCTCACTAAAAACCTACATGAACAAATAATATCAATCTAAAACTATAGCTCAGAATCATGACAGACATCTATTACATTCTTGATTAATAATGGGCTCTTTACCTGAAGGTAAGGTTCTAGCAGCATAAATTCAGAGAATATTTTATTTCAACTTTTCCTCTTCAACATTTTTATCATTAACATAAAGAGGGAGTATGTGTCAAATGTGTTTTTAGGATTACTCAAGATCTTTGTTTCTTACTGAGTCAATTCTGATAGAATTGTATACTATCTGATAGATAGTATTTTTTTGGCAATTGTAAATTTTGCTTTCAAAATCATTGCCATATAACTATTGGCTATATTCTCTTGTAATTTTAGTCTCTTCTTTATCTCCTTTATTATATTGTTTATGTCTTCTCTATTTTTTGATCAATTTTTCTAGAGATTTATCTGTTTTGTTAGTTTTTTTTATCTCAAAGAACCAACTACTGCTTTGTTGATCTTCTCTAGAATACTGTGGTTTCTATTCCATTGAACTTGAAGAATAATTACTCTTTCTATGTATGTGAGCTCAGCATGTTAGCGAAGAATCAAGTGTGGAGAAATGTAATGTTAACAAACCCCAAATTTAATACATCTTAGCAAATAATAGTTATCTATTTTTCCTATTTCCAGAAGTTGTGTTCTTATTTTTGTGTTCGGCATTTGCATTATTTTTATTATTTCAGTGTTTAAGTTCAGTATATTCTATTCTTGGACCTATTCTTAGAAAATACAAAGTTACAGTAAAAATGAGAGTGTGGATCTTTGTAAAATAGCCTGCACATACACTGAAGAACTAGGTAGATCTAAGAGATTTTCTGCAGTTGCTTTATGACTTCGGGATATATTTTTTGTCTCTTACTTTTAGATTATTTATTACTAAGACTTGTGAAGGCAGAGCATTCTTTTGTGATAGTGTTAAAAATTATTAAAATTTTGTTTCATAGATAAACTGTTTATACACAAGACAACATTTCTCCCACTTCGTTAATTATTTCAAAAATCAGTCAAATTATTCAAAGAATTATAACTAAAATGTTTTGTACATGTTGTTTAGACTATTAGAACTTTTTAATGTCAGGAACTCAATTTAATTATTTTTCAGACATAGATATATATTTTTCAGCTTTTTGCTTTCCTATTTGCTTACCTCCCACAAATCTAATTCTGTCCACCCACAATTTACTCTCCTTTCCTTTTAGGTTTTTAAAGTCAGATTCTCTGAATGTTTGTTTTCAAGTCGTACTTAATGTAATACTTATACTATTTCTAGGCTTAGCAAAGTTGAAGTAGTTTTTTGCCCAGATTCAGGGAGATCAGGGTCAGGCTTATAGAAAAGTAATCATCCTGCCATACAATGCAAGGGAAGCAGAGGCCTCCAGATCTCTTCAACCTCCTCAAAAATATAAAAAAGAAATTGCTTCATTTTCCTTGAAATCCTCATTTTATTTTGCAACACTCCCTGAAATTCTACCTATTAAACATTCATTCAAACATCCATGAATAATAAGTCTTCCCTAAGCATCTGAAATAAGTAAACCAAAGTTTGTGGAAAATTGGGGAATCCTTAGTATAAGCCATGAAAAATAAAGAGTTTTTCCTAGTTCCTGCCTCATGTTTTATGGCCTTTTCCTTCTGGGCTAGCGGGGCTGTTCTAATTCTCCCCTTTATAAAATTCCATATGCAGTAATTCAAATCTAAGAAATTTTAGTAGAAAAATCAGAATTTAAGTATTAATTTAAAATGTGCTTTACAATTTACACAAACTGATCTCAAAGATTGTGATTTTTTTTTTAAATTTCATTGTATTTTTTAAAACACAAGTAGTTATTAAGTGAGAGAATGATTGAATTCCCAATATTTAACTTGAAATCACCTCTTGGGTAAGATGTATTATAGTTTTTACATAAATTGTACTGTGACTTTAATAGATCATACACTCCTACTGAGTAATCTGTCTATGGAATAATTTAGTAAGTTGCAAATTGCATTATTTTCTCAAGACTAATAGGGTACCCTTGAGCTACTGAAGATGCAATTTATACAGTAGAAATAACCTATGATATATATATATTCAGCTCCAGAGATTTTTTTTTAATTTGTAAGTGAATTTTTTTTTAAACGTCACAGAAAACAATTACAATTTGGTTAAACTGCTTTATCTGAACTAGTTTAACATTTCACCAGTTAAGTTCAAAAGCTCTCAAGCTTTTTAAATGTTTCCCAGGATCATTACAATTCAGAGAAAGAAAATTTTTAATCCCAAATGTAAGTCAATATTTTAAAATTAGAATATATGTTGCTCTTCAGCTTTATCTCAGACACATATTCCCCAACAGTTTTAAAAACATTATCCTCTTATTTCATCACCACTAACTCAGAATTACCAACTAAAAAAAAACATTTTCCAGCATATTAAATGTTGACTAATATCTTAGGGAGGAACCCACTTTAGCCTAGATGAAAATAAACGTATATTATAAAAATGTCCAATGAGAAATGCCACTACCTCAGTTGCTACATATTTGTGTCCTCTGATGACTATATCTGATCTTTATAGCTTTGTGATGGGCCTGGAGTCAGAATAAAGAACTGGTTAAGGGACTCAAACATTTAATGGCAGCAGGTAATGAAAGATGAGTGAATTTATTTCTTCATTAGGAACAGAAAAGCCACCGGGGCCATCAGGCTGTGTTAGGTAAACAGAGCACCTTCTTCCCTGGGTGGGCCTTGAATGAACATTGCCAGCATTTACCAGGAAGATTCTAATTTTACTTTATTTACTTTGCTGACCAAGGCTCCTTCTGTTTGCTATATTCTTTCTTGAGGTAAGATAATAACCTCAATCAAGTTGTATTCATTTTTTTTTTTTTAACTGACTGGGAAGCCCTTTTCTCACTTTAGGATGATGCTGTGTAACTTTAATGTGATGTTATGTCTCAACTGTGCTGCAGAGGACCTGCTGAAATTACTAGGGGAACATCAGCCGCATCAAATCCATACATAAATGTGCACATACATTTAGACACCTATATTTAGCCACCACCATACAATGGGTGATGAAGACTGTTGCAAGTTCAAATGATGAAATATTCTTTGTTTTAAGAATCAATTTATAATCAATTTAAAATTCATGCCATAGTTGGTAAATGTGCTATAATCTGTACTGAATATAAATCCCTCTGTTGATGTGCACTTTTATCAGTGTTATACGTAGTCAAAGAGTTCAGCATGGCTCTTAAAAAAAATCAGTATTCTACCCCCTCACCCTGCCCCTCCATTTTCTCTGTCCCAGAAGCATCTCCATTCATGACTTTAGCTCTTGTGTTTGGTACTAGTCAAGTCTCTAAGTAATGTATTTGTAGGATGAATTCCAGTAAGTCATGTTATTTTTTCCATGTGATATACTGCTGGATTCAATTTGCAAATTTTCTTTAATATTCTTTCATTTATGTTCATAAAAATATAGATATGTAGTTTTCTTGTTTTGTAAAATCTGGTTTTGGTGCAGGGTAATACTAACTTTCTAGAATGAATAGGAAAAGATTCCCTCCTTTTCAATTTTCTGGAAGAGTTTGTATAGAACTTATTTTATCCTTATCAATGAAGCCATCTGACCTTGGAATTTCCTTTATAGGAAAATTTTTTATTTCTTTTTCCTTAATAGATATAGGCTATTCAGTTTACCTGTTTCTTCTTAAATCTTGTTTCTGTCTTTTAAATATTTTGTCCATTTTATTTTTTAAAGTTTTAATTTTTTTGGCAAAAAGATGTTTGTAATATGCACTGATCATCATTTTACTACTTTTAGTATATTTAGTGATGCCACCTCTTTCATTTCTTATTGGGTGGTTTGTATTTTCTTTCTCTATTTTCTCTTCTGCCTAGCTAGAATTTTGTCAGTTTTATTTATTTTCTCAATAACCAGTTTTTGTTTCATTAATTTATTTCTATTTCATTAATTTTCATTCTGATCTTTAATATTTCCTATCTTTTACTTTGGGTTTAATCTGTCCTCTTTTTCTAGTTTCTAAAAGTGGAATCTGAGGCCTTTGATATGAAGCATTTCTCCTTTTTAATATAGAAATGTGCTATGAAAAATTCCTCCCTAAGCACTGCTTTACCAGCATCTCATAAATTCAGCTGTTTTATTTTTATTTTCATTCAGTTCAAAATACCCAGTTTCTCTTTTGATTTCTTTTTTGACTCTGTGTTATTTAGAAGTATGTTATTTTGTTCCAAATGTTTGATTTTCCAGAGATCTTTCTGTTTTGATTCTGCTTTGATTACAGAGAACATACTTGGTATGACACGATTTTTTAAAAACGTTTCAGTATTTGTTTTCTTGCCAATACCATGTTCTATCTTGGTAAATTTTTTCATCTACACATGAAAACAATGTGAATTTGTTGTGGTTGGGTGGAATCCCTAAGATTTCAGGGGTGCTTGGGTGACTCAGCTGGTTGGGAATCTAACTCCTGATTTTGGCTCAGGTCATATCAGGGTCCTGGGATTGAGCCCTGCATCTGGCTTGTGCTCAACGTGGAGTCTGCTAGAGATTCTCTCTCTCCCTCTTCCTGTGCTCTCACCACCCCACCCCAGCTCCAGCTCACACACGCACGCATGCGCTGGTGCTCTCCAAATAAATAAATAATTTTTTTTAAATCCTAAGATTTCAAGATTTTCTATTTCTTATTGGAGTTCTATCAGTTTTTGCTTCATATATTTTGAATTTCTGTCATTAGTTGCATGACTGTTTAAAATCATTATGTCCTCAACACTTTCATTATTATGAAATGGACTTCTTTATCCTTGCTGATATTCTTTGCTCAGAAACCAACTTTAGTTGATTGTTTTGACTAGTGTTAGTATAATATAGTTTTTTCCATTCTTTCACTTTTAAAGTACTTATTACTTTATATTTAAAGTGTATTTCTTGTAGGGAGTATACGGTTGGGTCTTACTTTTTTAAACAATGCAGTTTTTCAATCTTTGCCTTTGAATCAGGTAATAAGACCATTTACATTTAATGTAGATTATTAATTATTAGTTTGGGTCATTTAAACCTATCATCTTAATATTTGTGTTTTTTTCATCCATTTTTTGTTCTCTCTTTCTGCTGCTACTTAGACTAGTCAAATTAAACAAATATAGTTTTATGTACTTTGATGGCTTATTCATTATAATTCTGTTTAATTATTTAAGTTGTTACTTTAGGGTTTATAGTTTATATCTTTGATTTAACACAGGTTACCCTTAGTTGATACTATACCTCAATGTGTGCTATTAGAACGTCACAACTGTAGACTTCCATTTCTCCTCTCCCCTCTCTTGTGGTATTTTTCATTAATTTTGCTTTTATAGATATTATAAACCTCACATTGCCATTGTTATAATTTTTGTTTAAAGAGTCAATTATCTTTCAGAGAACTTTAAATAGAAAAAATTCTTGTATATTTGCCCATAAATTACTATTTATAGTCCCTTTCTTCCTTTGACACTTATAGTATGGATTTTCTGGTGATGAATCTTTCAGATTTTGTATGTCTGGAAAAGTATTTCACCTTCATTTTCAAAAGATATTTTTGTTGAGTTTAGAAATCTAGGCTTATCATTTTTATCTTTTAGTATCTTAGTGATGTTCTTTCACTGACTTCAGTGACAGAAACTTACTGTCATCTTTACCTTTGTTCCTCTGTACATAACATGTTTTTCCCCCACCTCTGGCTGCTTTTAAGATTTTGTCTTTATCACTGGCTTTGAACAATTTAGTATATATGCTATGATGTTTAGGGCTTGGGGTTAATTGAGCTTCTTGGATGTATGGGTTTATAGTTTTTATCATACTTGAAAAGTTTTTAGCCATTATTTCTCCCAATATTTTTTTCTGTTCTCTCTCCTCTTCCTAACTCTGGGGATTACAGTTTCACTTATTTTAGGTTACTTGAAGTTGTCCCACAGCTAACTGACACTGTGTTCATTTTAATTGTTGTTATTCTTATTTACTCTGTGTTTCTTTTTGAATTGTTTATTTTGTTATGACTTTGAGTTTCCTAAACTTTTTTTCTCAGCAGTATCTAATCTGTTGTTATTCTAATCTAGCATACTTTGCATCTCACAGATTGTTGTTTTCATCTCTGGAAGTTTATTTTGAGTTTTTTATATAGCTTATGTAACTCTCCAAATTTTCTCAAATACACAGCACAGTTATCATAGTGTTTTAATGGCACTTTCTGCTTATTTTTAAAGATTGATTTTTCTTTTTTTCTTTTTTTTAAGGATTTTATTTATTTGACAGAGAGAGAGCAGGAGAACACAGGCACAGAGAAAGGCAGAAGGAGAGGTAGAAGCAGACTCCTCACTAAGCAGGGAACCCAATGTGGGGCTAGATCCCAGATGACCTGAGTTTAAGACAGATGCTTAACCAACTGAGCCACCAAGGCACCCCAAGAGCAATATTTCTTGATTGATTTTTCTCCTCACTTTGGGTTGTGTTTTCTATTTCTTTGCATCTTCGATGATTTTTTTTTTTTTTTTTACAGATCCCAGACATTGTAAATTTTACCTTATTGGATGCTGAATATTTTTGTATTCTTAATGTTTTTGAGCTTTGTTCTAGGACACAATTTAGTGACTTGGAAAGAATTTGAAAATTTTGTGTCATGTTTTTAAGGGGTGTTGTTGTTGTTGCTGTTGATGTTGATGTTGTTGTTTAGATAGGAGTAGAGCAGCGCTAGATCTAATCTAGGGTTAAGTATCCTGATAACTGAGACAAGATCCTTATGAGTTCTCTACCCAATACCTTTGAATCATGCTTTTCAGAATGTCTGCTGCTCTAATCATTTCAGGTGGTCTTTTTTTTTTGGTTTGGATTATTTTTCTCACATAAATGTGCAGTTTAGTATGTAGATGAGTACTTTGAGAGGGATACCTGCAGATATCGGAGTTCTTTCTCTGTGGAGCTCTTTTCTTCCCAATATACTGCCTTGAGAACTCTAGGCACCTTAGTCTCTCTATATTCTCATTTCTGCTTTCCCCACTCATAGAATCTGCCAGCTTCTGCTTGGGTTGACTTTCTCTGTAGCAGGGGTTGGAAACTCTCATGGCAGTAAACTAGGGAAATCATTGAGCTTACTTTTTTCTTGAATGTCTCCTGTCTCTCAGGGATCATTCTCTTGTTGACTTATGTCCAGTTTCTTGAAAGTTGTTTTTTCAAGGTTTTTTTTGTCATTTTTTAGTTGTTTCAATTAGGAGGGTAAGTCCAGTCTCTGTTAGTCTTTGTCAGCTGTAGTAACATTCAGTTTGTGCTTTCTTAACAATATTTTACTACTGTTTTAATGAGGTTTAACAATATGTAGCAATAGTTATGAAAAAGATAATAGTTATCTTTAATAACTGCTAATTATAATATCAATGAAAACAGAAAGAATATGGTACAGTATGTACCAAATAGAAGCACCTAGAAATGTAGGTTATCATAGTGAAAAGATCATAGAAACATAATAGGAATATCTGGTCCTTGAATGAAACCTGCAACTGATTAGTTTGTCAGTCATATTTTAAGCTTTTGTTTATTCTTGATTTTCTTATTTGCAAAACAGATATTACTATATTACTACAGCCATAATATATTCATCACAGAATTGTGAAATCATTGGGATGATGTATATATATTACTTCGAAAAATCGACATTTTATGTATAAGATCTCTTTAAAAGGTTTACATTGTAATTTTATAAAATATTTATTATAAATCTTTTTGCAGTATATAATCCACGTATATTTCTTATGTTGCTTATATAATTTGTAAGGAAAGCTCATAACATGAAAACAGTACAAAGTCCAAATAGACTATAAAATCACTATGAAACAAATATTATAAAACATTTGTATGTTTAATTCTTTTGGAATTATTTAGCTTTCTATTCTTTCTTATACACATATATTTCTATCTTTTTTTATTTTGCCTACATAATTCAAAAAGGACTTAAATTAAAGATGAAATAGGATGAAATAGCATTGGAAAAAAAAGCCATATTTAAATGACAGACATTACTATAGCATTGATTCCAAACTATGGGGCCTATTGCTTTTAAAAGCACAACTTCAAACACAATGCTAAATTTGTTTTAAATATAACTATGGAATTACTGAGAGGGATCTTTTCCCATTTATGTCAGAGATGAAAGATGATTTGTGATAATGCATAGCTATTTTCCTGTCATCATAATTGGACTTATTCGCTAAACTGAATTAACAACATAGATGATCAGGGAGTCTGCCCATTGATATCTAATTACACATATAACTAGTGATAAAAATTTTAGATTGCAGTTTGTGCTTTTAAAATACTTTTGCTTTTATAAAATGCCATATACCTTTATATAGTCATATGAATATAATATAAAATCATAGAATGAAATTTATTCTAATTTAGCAGACTAGGAGTGTAATTCTGACTTGGTAAAACTTGTTTATTAGTTTCCTTAAATTGATACTGATGATAAAGATATATCAAGTTTAGGAACTTAATCTGTGAGTAGGACAAATATGAATTCAGATGCTGACTCCTTTAGTAGGCTTGCCAGAGAAAACAGATGATGCCCAGCTCTCTCTGAGTGTCAGAAGAACAATACTTTTTTTTTTTTTTTTTGGTATCTGTATGACTCACACAATAGTTGGGATATACTTTCACTAAAAAAAAAGAAAAAAAATCATTTTTATCTGAAATTTAAATGTATCTGGGTATCCTGTATTTTTATTTGCTAAATCGGGTGGCCCCATCCATCTATCATCATTTCAGTATTGTTCCTCTTCATTCATTCTCTGATCTGGATCTGTCTCATTCTCTGGATCTGGGTCATACTCTCTAAAACTGGTTTTGTCTCAGTCATTTCAATACCTCTTAGATAATATCTTTAATACTTTGGTCTTTTAATCCCTTGATCTTTTTTCTTCCTAGGGATCTTAGACTCTATTATGTTAACTATCATTTAACATGATTATATTCTAGACCCCATCATTCCAGATATAGGCACATCTTTCATGATTTTTAATTCTGTGAATTTCATCACTAACTAACACATCTTATTTTTTATTTCATATCATTGAAGAACCAAAACTGCAGCATTAATTCTTTTTTACTCCACTGGGACCTGCAACTCATTGATCTTTCCACCATTTCATTACCTTTATCTTTCATGATCGTAAGTAATTCTCTCCTTATTCAATAGCTTCCACAGTTCTTCATGGCAGTATAGAATTACTGTTATATGCAGCCAGACTGCCTGGAATAAAAGGCTTAAACCCTGCCTTTACCATTTACTAGCTATAACCTTCAATAATTCACTAAATCTTTCTGCTTCAGTTTGCTAACCTATAAAATGGAAATGATAACAGTTATACATGCCACATAAGATTATTGTGAAGAAAAAATAATTTGTATAATGTGCTTAGAAAAGTTCCTTTTTGGCACATAGCGTACACTATCAGGTTAGCTTTTTTTATTATTGTCCTCAGTACTAGCATTATTTTTTTTTTAAGATTTTATTTATTTGACAGACAAGGAGCACAAGTAGGCAGAGAGAGAGAGAGGAGGAAACAGGCTCCCTGCTGAGCAGAGAGCCCGATGCGGGGCTAGATCCCAGGACCCTGAGATCATGACCTGAGCCGAAGGCAGAGACTTTAACCCACTGAGCCACCCAGGTGCCCAGTACTAACATTATTGCCACTGGAAATGTCAAAATGCCTTTGTTCACACTTAAATTTTTTGTCCATCTCTTTCTTCACCTTTCTTGTCTACCAAAATCTCAATGCTATTTAAATCCAACTATACTCTGGACATGCCCACACAAAGTATGGGGGAGAAAACCCAAAACAAACTGGCTATTTGGTTTCACATTAATAACTATGAATTTCAAATTGGTTTTTACTATTGCCCAGAAGTTCGATTACATGCCCAAATGCATTCTGTCTTTGAAATCTCTCCTTTCTCACCAACCTTAAATACCTCTCCCTGCTCTTACATTCTTCACCTAGGAAATGGGAGCTATCAGAAGAAAACTTCCAAAAACTCTCAACTCCACAGTTCCCATTTCCCACTTTCTCAGTCTGTCCACACTCCCTGGCTTCCTTTCTTTCACTCAGAATGGACTCTTGACCACCACCTTGACCAATTCCCCTACCTTGAGCACCACCCATCTTGATCAATCTCCCTATTTGTGCTCTCCTGTATGTTTGCATTTTGCTATCTAACAGGCATATCAAAGTTAACATGCTGCAAACCGCCCTGCTAATTTCTCCTAGCAACCCCATCCTCAGGACAGTCCCTCAGGACATAGCCTTTTGCTCCTCTCTTCTCACAGCACAAATCTTTTGCATGAGGTTCCGAAGAACACCTGACATGCCACAAAGTTAATTTAAATAGTCCTTAGTTTGACAATATGGATTAAGTAGATGATAAATAGTAGTGCCTATCAAAAATTTTTGGAAGAGTTAAACCAATAATACATGAAAAATGCTGACCCCAGTGTGTAGTAAACATTCAATAAATGTTTGCAGCTATTTTGAGTATTATTAATGCCGTTCCTTTTTCTGTTCCTCTCCCTCCTCCTCCTGAGTGTCCTAATGTGGATAAATATACATACACATGCATCTGAATATAAGATATCACGAGCATAACTGTTATGAGATGTGTATTCACACACAATAATACTATTTGCTTGGGTTCTGTAGAAGAGCAATTCCTTTTGGACTATTCTGTGAGTTTAACTTGAGAATCTCATCCCTAGAAATCATGCTTTATGGCATTAAGAATTCAACTTGAGGGGTACCTGGCTGGCGCAGTTGGAGGAACACATAACTCTTGACTTGGGGGTCATTGGGTTTAGAGATTACGAAAATATATAAATAAACTTAAAAAAATTTCAACTGGAGCCAGACTTCCTGAGCTTGAATTTTACCTCCAATATGACTTTGTGTCTTACTTGAACTCTACACCTCAATTTTCTCATCTATAATATGGGAATTATTAGTACCTCCTTATAGGATTATTTAATTTTTCCATATTTGTAGAGTTTTCAGTATAATTACTGAGGTATTAATAACACTTTGTAAGTGTTCACTCTTGTTTTTATTGTAATGAAGTGGTCTTCTCCGTAAGAAGGTTTCAAGGCATAAATTCAAAAGATTGCATAAAAGCTCATCTCCCTTGCAGTTGTTATGGTCTATACATATGGGAATAGTTTTTTACAACTTCAAAAATGTAAATCATTGTGAGGTTTTTTTTTTTTTTTTTTTTTTTGCCCCAGATCCTTTGCCTTTTCTTTCTTTCTTTCTTTCTTTTTTTTTTTTTTTTGTACTTACATCTTTCTGGAATGAGACAGGATGATTTTAGTCGCACTTAACGTGCAGGGAATATTACCCATATGTTTTTCAATTTCATTTATTCATTAGAGAGCTATTAAGCACTAATTATATGTTGGGCACTAAGTTTTGTGGTGGGGTTCAGTGGTGATTAAGCTGAAAAAAATTTCTGTTCTCTTTGAGCTCATAAAATAAGGAAGAGATATTTTTCACATAAATTACTAGAAGCCCAACTTTTCCTTTCCTTTGGATACCTGTGTTAAATTAAGGATCCAGCTGACTTTACAGCATTGTACAGCGCCAATTTTTAGGCAGCACAACAACACTGGGATACATGGGCTATAGGGTGCTAATTTGTTCAGGTTTCCTCCATGCAATTCCTTGCATAATTGGTAAAATCAAATTTGGCTTCCTTTCCACTGAAGTAGACACTGCTGCTCAGTGGAAAATAATTTGAAAAGGAGAAACCCTTTACGGATGCTGGCTTGTCCCAGTTGGGTATTTTGCACCTTACATAGGCAGGTTCCGAGCGGAACTACAGATTATGCCTCCAAGCCTGAGACCAGTCAGCTGTCAGATGCCTGAAGCCAGCAGGTATATGCACTCAAAATGCTGTAGGAGAGAATGATACTCAGCATCTGGCTGTTTACCAGGAACCAGTGATTCCTTTTATTATCTAACCTTAAATATGCTTCCCAAATGGTTGTTGCTCAAAAACTGAGGAAAACACCAGAACTAAATAAATTGAAGAACATTTTGTTGATATGGTAGCCCAAAGAAAATAAACTTACCATTCTGATAAGATTTTGTAACTAAACAAGTATAGGTTAGTTACATCTATTCTCAGTGACCCATGAAAGGAAAGAATATTCCAAACAATTTAATTCCAAACAATTTAATTTGATATTCAGAACATGTAATGAATCTCTTATTTTGAATATAAAGAAGCATAATATTAGTACTAATTAAGAACAAATGCTTATTCTCATTAAATAGATTTTGTACAAATACCTTAAAATATCAGGTAAGAAGGGGTAACACATTATTGGCCTGTGGGGTAGCCCCTAAGACTTGCTGTAGCCATGATAGAGAATATGCATAAAAAATTTTAGACTGTTAAATAAATCACACTCTTGTCTTCTTTAGGTCAACTCACTACTAACTATGTTTAATATTCAGAGGGTCAATTTCTCAACTTCTGAGAAAAACTTTACATTTTTCCTATTGGAAGACTTAGGTGCTAATTCTGCCAGAAATTTAAATGATCGAATTTTAGAGATTGTAGATTACCTTTTTATTGTTGAGCAAATAATTATGCATTATGTAGCAACTGAGAGTCCCAGAAATTGGATAGTAGTGGCTTTGTAGTTCACGTTCATGGGAAGACCCTATATAGCAGGCAGAAGAGTTCCTTAATAGCATTAGCAATCCTACCTATACATTCTCCTTCAGTAATCAAAGAGCTCAGTAGTGTTTGGTTTATTTTTCATGACCCCCAAGTAGACCAAATATGCATGAGAAGTTGACCTTGATTTGAAAGTGTATCAGTAAACCCACTTGTGACCACCCATGACTTTTCTCTGTAGCAGCATCTCAAATGCTCACAGTCTCAAATACTTAGATGTGCATTTTTGTATGGGTTTCCTTTCCTTTTTCTACTTAACTATTACTTGCAGGTAAAACTATGTTGTTTTTAATACCTTTTCTTTGAAAATAAGGAATGTTTTATTCTTAACACATTTTTATAAATGTAAATAGATATCTCAAATTTGATCATAGCTTGTTTGGCCAGATTTGCTAGATGAGAACTGCCTATTTTTACTTAAATCCTCCTGTACTGTGACTCAGTTTTAACAATTCATGTTTTAGCCTACCATTTTCTCCTCAGGTTTTGATGAGGGATTTTTTTAATGACTATTCCATTCACAAGCTTATTCCCCTTTGTATAACCTTCACTAACAGTGCATATAGTTTTTCAAAAACTTTGGTCCTCTGTTTGTAGAGTGTGAGGCATCTATTATTAATAAACTATTGGTAGATTTTTTTTTTCCTGAATTGTCTGGAGAGAATAATGTTCTATTACTCAGGAAAAAAGTCTTTCAGAATGGGGTATTCTTACAGAAAAATCTTTATATACACATATGTTCATAAGATACACTATTAAATTTAGTAGTCCCATCACATGTAAGCTTCAGATATTGTTGCTTTAATGCATTCCCTCACTACTTTGATAAAAGCCTTAAGATGTTGCCACTAGTTCTTTGATGATTTCCTCTGATGTTACAGTACCTTTCTTTTTTTCTCCAAAAAAATCTGTTTTGCATAAACATGAGAAGTCAAGGCAGTTTGAGTTAACAAGTAAAGAGATTCAAGTTTTAGCAACAAATGTACATATATTTGTGATGAGTTCTCCCACACATTATGGCCCTCTCTTTCAACGTAAGGGAAGTTTATTTTAGATTTCTGGGAAATATAACCATTATCTTTAAAAGGAGCCCAAATAAGTTATTCAAGTTTATAGTTTTGAAGTTTATTCAGCCTTTTCTTCATTGAATTAATGAGAGTTATTAACAAAATTTAGAGGGAAAAGAGTCATACTGACCTAGATATTGACTTACTCTTAACTCTTTTCTCCCATCATCCCTGCCTGACTTCTGAATGTGTCCTGAATTCTGCTGGATTCAGGAATGGATGGATTTTTTTTTTTTTTTAATGTTTAGTTCTAGCTTCCAAATCAGTCTATGCTAATTACCTTTAATAAAAAGCCATTATATCCCTAGTTAGGTTTTATACTCCTATAGAGATGAACTTTTAGCAAATTAATAATGAACTTAGCATTGTCCGTTTAATTATGAAGTCCTGCTTTAATAATACAGTATTGTATACCTGAAATTTGCTCAGAGTATGTCTTAAGTGTTTTCACTATTAAAAAAAAAATTGACTATGTGAGTTGATGGGTGTGTTAACTATCTTGATCATGGTAATTATTTCGCTATGTAAGTATATCAAATCATTACGTTGTACATTTTAAACACATATAATTATATTATTTCTTTTTTTTAAGATTATTTATTTTTTTATTTGACAGAGAGAGAAATCACAAGTAGGCAGAGAGGCAGGCAGATAGAAAGGGAGAAGCAGGCCCCCCGCTGAGCAGAGAGCCCGATGTGGGGCTCGATCCCAGGACCCTGGGATCATGACCTGAGCCGAAGGCAGAGGCTTAACCCACTGAGCCACCCAGGTGCCCCTATAATTATATTATTTCATCATTCTTCAATAAAGCGGGAAAAATTTTTAAAAACTCCTAATATTCAGAATTAAATAATATTAGTTAAAGAACTCCAAATTTACTTTTGAAATCAGGTGGTATCCATCTCATAGCACTTCTTTTTATCAGGTCGTCTACATTGTGAATGTTTCCCTGAGCCCATGTAACCCGTTTAGTTGTTCCTTCTTCATATGCAGTGCCATACTTCTAGTGCTTAGGCTGTATTATGTATATTTTTTTGTAACCAAGCATGTTCATCTGTGGTTCTATTCTAGAAAAGAATGCTGTTCTACCAACTGTCAGTGGTACCTGTAGGATCGCATTTATCTCATTGTGCTAAAATGTCATTTTCGCTTTGCTACCTATACTCTGTGAATTGATAATATAGACATCTAAAACCTAACTATTGTGCCTGATACTTTTACCTGTTTTTTTTCTTTAAAATTAAGGTTACTAGGCACCACTTTCACTATTGTTCCTTCTAGTCACCCTATTGTGTGTCTCTAATACCTGGTTTATAGCTTCCTATCAGATTGCCAGCTGAAGATGAATAGTTGTAGGTCTGCATATTGTGCGACAGATATATCTCTTGCCTCTTGTTTTGTGAAATGTCTGATCATGAATCTCTATCTTGTAGGAGTGAGAGTCACCAACAGCCATTTTACTTGTGTGTGTGTGTGTGTTCTCTTTGTTTCAGAGCTGTTATCCAAAACAGGGGAGCATGACAGAGAACACAAAACCTGTGAAATCCCTGTGTTTTTAGAAGCACAGCTTTTCCTGCTTTGAACTGAAACCAGACAATGAAGTACAGTTTTCTACATGATTAGCAAGATCTACACACAGGAGAAAAGAATTACTTCTGAGCACACCATTACTTGTCACATATTTCAGATATACCAGCATGGTTACTGACACTTTCCAGCTCTCTTTTTCTCTTACTTAACATAGGAACTTCTCAAAGCTTTGAATTTTACAGTCTCCTAACTTTTTAATTTCTGAAGTGTGTTACCTTTAGGAAAAAAAAAAATCACCGTATTCTACAATACACACAAACACCACCACCTAGCGCAAGTCCCAACACTTGGTCCATATGCCCAAATTACTTGAATGTAGAACTGGTTTTTGAAAAGTATTTGGCTTGTATTTTATGATAGTCAACCACTTTCACTAGCATTTTAAAAGTTGGTTATATTTTCTTTTTTTCTTTTTATATTCTCCTCCTTTTTCCTCATTAGATTATCAAAAAACAAAAGGAAACATCATATGGGGAATGTAACCCATAGAAATGTTCTATGGAAAGATAAGGCAATTCAGAGCTCACACCCAGTGCAACTGATGTGTTTCTAGGATAGTCTAGACACACCCGGTAATTTGCAGTTTGAGAAATATTTCAGTTACCAGATTTAACAGGTCCTTCTTGTTGAAATTTCACAACAAGAGAGATACTCAAGCTATACGAACTAAGTATCTTGGGAAATTAAGTATTAAACTTCCCTTGGGGGAAGCCTCTACATAGTAACATATTCGATTCTAAATTTCCTAAACCATAGCAGTATATCTAATCTCTCTCTCTGTCAAAATAAAAATGAATGATCCAAAGTTAATTTTTTAACCATTTGGCATAATATTCTCACAAACATGGGGTATTGCAAATCTGGGTTAAATCATATTGCATGGGTTCCAAATGGCAAGGGTGCAGTTGGGAAGGTGGTTTGGAATGTGTAGGATGGTTTTCATTGATCATCATATTAGTGGCTAGATGTTGTGGATGTGTGATTCCATGTTTGTACTTGCTGGGTTCAGTGTCCTTGATCCAGGCATTCAAAGCTGACCACCACAACACTGTGCAATTTCAGATTTATATTATAATCAATTTTTAATCCGGGGTGAGAAAATAAATAAAAATGAAATGCTTGTTGGGACGCCTGGGTGGCTCAGTTGGTTAAGCGGCTGCCTTCGGCTCAGGTCATGATCCCAGTGTCCTGGGATCGAGTCCCACATCGGGCTCCTTGCTCCACAGGGAGCCTGCTTCTCCCTCTGCCACTCTGTCTGCCTGTGCTCACTCTCTCTCTGACAAATAAATAAATAAAATCTTTAAAAAAATAAAAAATAAAAAATAAAAAAATGAAATGCTTGAAATGCAATTGTAAAATAAAACCAATATTAAAATAGCAGTCTTTCCATTTATAATTTCTGATTTATATGTCCTTGTAGAAATTTAAGGGAAAAGTTATTTTAAATGCTGTTTTGAATATTTATTTTGGCATCTCTCTTCTGAACCCATATGAACAAATATACAGGTAATTATATTTTATTTTTTAAATCAGGAAATAAGAATAAATCATGCTGGCTACTTCCTAAGATACCAAGATTCCATTAAAAACAACAACACTATTCCTGCCAATGTAATCATTTTCCTTGGGATTTGTTGACATCCTTATTAAAATCCTACAAACCTCATTTTTCTTTGTTTTATTCCCATACCATGAAGCACCTACTGACCAAAGTGAATTTAGATGCCATTGACATTTGTGGTCACCAAGAGTAGGAGTTCTCTCTAACAGATCATTTATACCTTACTTTATTCTACTCTTTTGTTCCGTTCACATCTAGACCTCTCCCTTCTTCCATTTCTTCTTATTTTACTTTGTCAGAATATAGTTTTATAATAGATAATATCAATGAAAAATTATAAATTAAAACAAGGGATGTGCATTGATGATTCTTTAGTATGCATGGGCGTTTTTTAAACCTCTAAAGGAATGAAAAAAAAAAAAACCTCAAAATGGAAAAACGGAAAAATATTTCTACATTTTCTTCTTCCAAATCTCTGCTCTTATTACCCTTTCCAGATTTTCTTCCTTTAAACATAAGTGTATTGTTGCAACAATTATAGTTTCTTCAGGAAAACTTTATGTTTGCTTGTAACAAAATATATATTTGTGAAATGTCTCTGAAAGATGACAGTTTCCCCCATGTAGATAGATCCTGGAAGGTGTTTTGGGCATAGAGAACATCATAATACTGACAAACACACATATGCTTATACACAGAGTTTGTTTTTATTTTAGTTCTTACCTCTCCAAATCATGATGATCAAAATTATCATCTTCATCCAGCTGTCTGTTTCTCCTCCTCTTCTGTACTGAGTCTCTCCTCTTATTGTATTTATAGTGAAATGGCTCAGAATAAAGCTCACAGTTTCTTACTGGGTGGACTGAAATTCTTAGGAGACATTAAGGAAAAACACACCTTCACTGAGGAGTAATTCCCTGGGAAAAGTTGATATGTTAAAGGCTATTAGGAGAATGTTATAGTCACTGGCCCTAATAACAAATATCCCTGTTCTCTCTCATCAACACATAGGAGGATTGCAGGTTAATTTCCTTTGAACTAGGCATGGCCCTTGATAGCTTCAGCCAATGAATGATAAACAGAAATGAGTCACTTCCTACAGAAACTTAAAAAATGTGTATATATGGTTCTCCACATCTTGTTTCCCTGCCTCGGTGGTATTGAAAGCATATATGGACTTGGGGTTTCCATAATGCTGGGTCCTTTAGTTAAACTGTGGCATAGAGCTCTCCCCTATTCCACACTGGACATGTAGAGTATGAAAGAGCATTTTGTTTTTAACACTCTGGGTTTTTTGGAGTTGTTTGTTTCAACAACATATCCTGTCCTTCCCTGTCTGATAGAGAGCAACTGTGTGATTTTGGCAGACTGTAGAGAACTTGTCATTTTTCCAATCTCTAGTGAGCTGCAATGTCAATCATAGGGCATGGTGTCTTACTTGAAACATCCTAACATTATAAAGGAAGAAGCTTTATGCTTTTATTTATTTTATGGATAATACATTGTCTAGTCTGAGCATAACAGTGCTCAAATTAGAAGGCAGCCTCCATGGAATATTTTTGATTTCTGGAATTTTATATATAATAATTCCTTCACAAATTTAAATATATTTTTCCTCTTTACCTTAAAGATTCATTACCTTCCAAATGCAAATGCTTTGGGGAGGGAGAATATTTTAAGTCTTATCAGTCATTTATACCTTAGTGAATAAAGTGGATAATGAATTAGAGAGTCTTCTAAAAAATAGTTTTAGATAGCAGAAAAATTGGCAGATGATAAGGAATTGTGGTACCTATCTGGCAAAAGGGAAAAGGACGTAGAGATTTCATGTTAAAGACAAATGTTGCCTACTACATAATTTTCAGAAGGGCTGGTTCTTGTTTAATACCCTAGTGTATGCCAAGATCAAGATCAAATATCAACTCTAGGGAAATCATAAAGCCTTTGGCATCATAGAAGAATTAAATTATATTACTGCCTTAAAGGTTTCCAGAGACTTCTTGTTCTTCAAAACTGAGTTGTTGGGGACAGAGAAACTTGGAAATGTCATTTGATTCTCTTGTTAGAATTTACCCATTTATCATGGAACAATGATTAAGTCCGTGCACTTCTGCTAATACAGGTGGATTGATGTGTTGATATTTCTGAAGTTCACTGAGGTAGATGGAAAGTATTTTATAAAAGTAAAAAATAACTACTGCTGCAATTGTATAATGATATGCATATTTTATTGCTGTTCCACAGCCCTTGTAACTGGTTCCTTCTGGTTAAGGACATAATAACTCTGATAGGATAAAACTTAAGTGCAATTTTATGTTTTGAAAGTTTACAAATATTATACTTGCTTGTATGCTAATAAAATAGTAGAAATCTAGATAAGTTTCAATGTTAATATTTTAGTGGGATTAACTCTTATCTGTTAAATGGTCTGTAGTTCTTAAGTATCAGAATTCTAGATCATTTGGTGTTTGTTAAAGCACTATTCAGGTGAAACTTGGAGTTATGACATAAAGACATGGGATACTAACTTTCTAACTTACATTTTCCCAAACTGATAATGAAATCAGAATTTTAAATAATCAATGCTAATTATTTGCCAAGTGACTGAATTATATTATTAATCTCTCCAAAAGCATGATTCCTATTTATGGGTGACATAAATTTCAGTTCTGCCTACTCACAACTGATTTTGTTTTTTTGCTTTCTATAGTAATATTGATCTTGGACTTTCTTTCCAAACTTCTTAGGAGAGATATATCATTTCCTTTGATTTATTTGATTTCTTTTTAAGAGAGAAACTAGGTTTCTTCAGTGTTTATCAAATTGGAAGTCTTCTGTGAAGTAGTGATTGTTTTTAACTAAGCTACTTGTTGGTAAGAAAAGAGTTATATTTATGAGCATAAATATCCTCAATATTGCAGGTGTATAGTTATAAAATCAATTTCCATTAAAAAGCTTTTTACCTTTTATCTTCAAGACTTCTATAAAAGCAATCTGAATTAACAACAGATGTGTTGTTTTTCCTTTTTGAAAGGCTAATATGCTCCCTTCTCTTCTGCTTTTTACCGATCTGTAGAGCTACTCTCTGAGTCCCTTTCCAAAAGTGTTAACTGCCATTTGGCAAGCAGTAATTTTTTCCCATATGATCTGTTAATATTTTTATTGCTAACATTATTTAACTTAGACATTATATATTATTGATTACCTTAATACCCCCAAGTATGTTTGACTTCAGAAACCCACCATCCTCCACTTTTCATCACATTTCTTATTTCAATATCTTATTTCCTACAAAAATCAGACAAAAGAAAACAATCTTTTCATTCCTTATATTATTTTTGTTTTGTTATTTTAAATCTTACCCCATTAAATTACTGTTTTTCTGTCTTTTAACTATTTTTAACCATGGGTGATTTATCTTTCAAATTCTATGAGATTTTAATCTCCTTGAGGGTGAGAACCATGTTTCTCTTCGTATCCTAGTGCCTGATAAATGGTAAGCATCCAATAGAAACTTATTAACAAATGAATAAATGAGCAAATGTGGTTTTAGTTTTGATGGGAAGGTTAATGTAAAGAACATGAAAGCTTAGTATTTAATACAGACTATCTACTGTGTGACAGCACTAGCTTTAAATACTTGGAGCAGAGACTACTGGTGTTCTATCTATACTTCCTAATACCCCTTACTGTTTCAGTGAATGACAGCTTGTCTCCCACCAGCCTGCAATGGCAGTTTTGTCAGAGGGCTGCCCTCATTGTGACAGAATCCACTTTGCTTGCATGTAAGTTGGGCAGGATGTGTCTAGGAACTGATTTTCCTGGGAGGCAGCCTGAAAACAGTGATTGATAGATTTTGGGGGCTTAACTATCCTATATTCTTTACTCCCTGCCTAGGTTAAGTCAGAGATATGTAGTTTACATAATTTTCAGTGTCATAAAACTAAGTTAGAATCACTACTAATAAAAGAAGAAAAAGTTATAATCCGATCCAGCAATAAACACATTTTCAGGTAAGAAAACAAAAAAGAAAATAATTAAACATTTATAATGTAGTGGTGACAATTAACTACTTAGTATATGTTTTCTAGCTACAGACAAAAAAAAAAACAAAACCATTTTCCCAGTTTTTGCTTGGTCAAATTATAGAAGAATGCTTCTTTTCTTAGAGAGATTTTAATATTTATGTAATCAAACATGTCGGAGATTCCTTTGTTGATATACTACTCTGTGAGTTATAAAATAATCACTCATTTTTCTAAGTGATGTTTTGAAATTTTTGTGTTTAAATATTTAAGATTTTAAAATTAGATTTTTGGTGGAATAGAGGTATAGTTCTCTCTTTTTCTATTTCTCTTTCCTTTTTTTCTCAACAAATTGTCACTTATCCTTAGAGTATTTGTTGAGGAATGTATCAATTTCCTACTAATGTAACATACAACCTTCAATATATACTAAATTTCTAAAAATGCAGAAGATTTGAGTTTTCTATTATATACTAGCAGTAAACTGTTTTAGTTAGTGTAGTTTTATAATGTGTTCAGTATCTTGTTTTTCAAGTACTTTCTCCCTATTTTTTATTTTAAAAATATTTTGCCTGTTTTTCATTTATTATCCTTAGTAAATAATAAAAATACCCATAGAAAGCAACTAGAATTTTGATGGATATTATATTGAATTTATAAATATATTTGGTATTAAAATATATTGACATAACACCATAGAAAAATGTGTAAAGTTCCATCTGTTCACACATACACACAAGTACACTTTCTTTCTTTCTTTCGCCATCTTTCAAGAGAATACTATAAACAGAGGTCAGATATGATCTATACTTTGAAAAAAGGAGATCTTGCAGCAAGACATTCTAAGCAGAAGGAAAGGTGGATGTTTCTAATAAAGCTTGAAGTCCAGACTCGGACTGGGTTGTGAAGACTTTTGTAAGCTATTTTAGAGAATTTAGATTCCAAGTTCAGGCAATAGGAAGTTTCTGAGGGTTGTAAGTAAGGAAAATCAAATGATGGAATCTGTGACTTAGAAAGATAACCCTTTAATCACATGGTTGGTTCCTGTGGCAACCAGCCCCCACCCTGAAGCTATTTAGGGACCCACCAAGTTACCTCATTAACATAAAGCCCCGCGGAAGGGACTTATTATGAATTTGAAAAGATGGTCCGCTCACTGTTATGAGTAACCAGG
Source organism: Martes martes (assembly GCF_963455335.1). NCBI lineage: Eukaryota > Metazoa > Chordata > Mammalia > Carnivora > Mustelidae > Martes > Martes martes. Next base: position 74,811,497 of record NC_137899.1, on the reverse strand, counting down.
GGTGGACACCAAACATGGATTTTTTTTTAAGGATTTTATTTATTCATTTAGTCAGTTAGTTAGTTAGAGAGAATGAGAGCTGGGGGCGGGGGAAGCAAGAGGGAAAGGGACCGGCAGGCTCTGCGCTGAGCACAGCTGTGGAGCTCTAGGAGGGGCTCGGTACTTGATTGCTCCACCCTGAGATCATGATCTGAGCCGAAATCAAGAGTTGGAAGCTTAACCACTGAGCTACCCAGGCGCCCCATGTGTTCTTCATAATACAATATCACACAAATAGTATACTATCCCTAAATGTTTTGAGGTATAACCTAATTTTTTACATTAACATTATATTTTAATCCAAAAACGTACATGTTTATTACATAAAGTATAGAAATTATAGGTAAAAAATATTTTTTAATGTAACTCTTCTGTTGGACCTCTTAAAGAGATAAACAGTTTCTTCAGGCGTATATAGCCATGTGTGCATTTACAACTTTTCAAAACCAAAATGTATGCCCATATAGTAATACAGCTTCAAACCTTACCTTCTGAATCACAAAAATGTATATTAAACTGTAATTCATTCTAAACTAGTTTCTCATATGAATTAAAGCCCCAAGTGTTTCTCTTTCTTAACAATGTCTCTTATCCATCTTATTTTTTTATTTATAATATTAATCTAAGTGAGTTTTATTCTAAATTAAATACTTACTCCTTCCTATCATCTCAGAGATTTAAATGTATGATAACATCATTGGAAAGCGTAAGATGACTCCAAACTTTGGTACTGACAACGAGACAACTTTTTCCTAATAATTTTATGGTTCTTCAAGCAAGATATAAAGTGCAGAGATATTTTCACATAACTTCCACGCCTTGAAAAACTGTCAATTTAATTGCATGAATTTTCAAAGCAGAAAGACAAGAGAAATCTGAATGTAACCTTTGCATTAAACTTCAGTAATTAGTGGGAATGCTTTACTTCATATATTATTTTAAAATATAGATTTAGATAAAGTAAGCAAATGGTATAAGTGTTATAGAATAAGTGTAGATTTTCTCAGTACAAATTATAGTGTGGGAACGAAGTTTCATCTTTAGATTTTTAAGTTTGTGCAGATAACTAATACATAAAATGAAACCTTTTAAAAATTTCATTGGTAAAGGCAGTAAGTAAGTAACCAGTGCTCATCTTCCTTAAAAATACAGATCACACTGGAATATGAAAAAAAAATTACTAGAAATCTTATAAGCTGGATTATATATCTTCCACCAACATAGGAAAATAAAATATTCTTGGACAAGATGAAAATTAACCTGGAGTCACTTTGTGTGCAAATCATATTTAAGGTAAATGTGATTATATGAAATATGGGAAATTTGATGGCCCTAAGCAAAAACTCAAAATCTATTAGCGCTGTAAACAAAACTGCAATTCTTAAAACCTGAAAATTAGGACAGGGCAATTTGTTGAAGAACTGTTAAATGTGAAACTTAACATGTTGCAATAGATGTGGGATCTTAGTCCATTTTGATAACAGCCATGTGCTACTTGTGTATATGCTAGGAAGAAATGTTAATTACAGGGCAATAATGGGCTCAAGGAAAGCTTTTACTGTGGCCACACTACTGTAGAGTAGTTTTGTTGGAGTGCTGTTTCTCAAATTGGTAGCATATTTCAGATAAAGAAAGGAAGTCCCCCCTACTTGAAACTGCTGTGTCATTTCTTCTTCCTTAACTGAAATTCCAACCAAGTTTCAGGAAATGCTCTAATGAGCCACTTCTCTTTTCTCTTTCCTCAACTAAGTGGATTCCAACCAGCCCTAACTGTTCATTATTCATGATCAGATCATTTACTCTGGTTGTCTCTTTTGGCATGGTGCTTATGTTATGGGAAGAGGGATGATAATTTGGTGCTGTTTGTAGAGGTGATAACACTGATAGAATCCAATCACTGCTGGTAGGTAACTAAACTGGCAGGTTAATTTTCTGTACTTTAAACAAACTGTGAAGACAAGTCTAATCAATACTTATTTTACTTTGATATGTGTGCCTTTCTTATACTTATGGTTTCATCTTGTGTGATTATTAGGTATCATGAGCTGTGATTTGCTATAATCTAGGTAAAATATATCTGAAACTTTATTAATGTCTTATTTTTAATCAAGATGTAGAAATCACTGTTTTAGTTCATGATAACCAAAGCAATTTCTTCTTCCAGTTTAATATTCTTAGATATTTACTAAATTGTACTGATTTAACATTTTATTGCATCTTATATGTTATTTTATGAGTAAATGTTAATTTCTGTTTACATTTTAGCAATATATATTTTATTGGCTTTTGACAGTAAGAAAATATGAGTTCTGTTCATAGCTGAATTAACACCACATAGTACTTTAGTGTATGTTATTTTTCCAGGGTTAAAAGTTATTCTGGTTTTTTAAATGAAGTTTTGGATCTGAAAAGTTTGTGTAGGAGATGTCAAATATCTCAAAGCAACAACTTTTTGTAGTAATAGTTTTCAATTGTTATAATTAGTAGAGTTGTGATAGGGACCTGAAGATTATGTATCTGTATACACACATATGTACACATCTATTTCTTACATATTTGTTCCTGTGAATTATAATCCCATATTTTCAATTTTGCCTTAAATGTTTCATTGGAAATAGACATTTTGAGAAAAAAAATAAACCTGAAGTAATCTTTAATTCATCCCAAGTAGCTTAATTAGTAACTTATTTACAGGAAACTTCATTTAACATTGACACTAAAATAACCTCTTCCCTATTCAGAGACTGTGTCAACAAAGCAAAGTGAAACAATGGGAATTTCTTATCAAAATTATTCAGACCATTCTGCTTTACTTCTCTTTTAGATGAATCTAAGTGTAGCTTTATATTTTCAAATCATTTTTGAATGAATACTAAATCTTTCACTTTTTTGGTGGAAACTACCTTGAAGAGGCCAAATTTGTGATCTCCATTTTGAGAATACAAGGTCTTTTTTCGCTATTAAAACAAATGGAATATATGTAATTTCCATGTTGTCTATTTTTATGGTTTTGATTATTAATATTATTTTTTAAATTTTCAGCTTCATTACAAAGCAGTAGAACAGTTAAATGCATGAGTATATTTTGTTGAACTGAAACTTGGAGCTCATGTCAAAAATGAAACGAGCTGAAAAACGTTTCTTAAGCGTCAGCTGAATTTTAGTGAATATGGCACAGGGTTTGTAATAAGTTCTAAATAACCAAAATAATTATAAGACATTAAAACATGATGTAAATATCTAGCATAAGTGAAATTTTCACAAACTGTAGTAATTAACACAGTGGAAGTAGAAAACAATTTTGAGAACAGTGGTTTGAATAGTCAAAAAGGAGAAATAGGAAAGGAAAATCTGAAAGAAATGTAATATTCTTACACAATCGTTTCAAATAAACTAATGAAATACGATTCAAAGGGGATAATGATAGATATTGGTATAATAATAATCATAATTATACAATGCAATCATTCAACTCTTTGGAAATCAATGTACAAATCAAATCGTCTGAAGTCAGTTAGACATGCCAGATTCTTACAGAGATAAATTTAACTCTTTTAGTAAGAAATACTGGGTTAATCACCAGTGATACCAGATCTAAAGAGGTGAAGTTTACTAATAGCAGACTGCAATTTTTATGCTATTTGGTAAATGAAACAAATGTAAAATGTAGCATATAGTTTCTGCTCAGGTTTTACTGATTGTGTTTACTAAGATCAGTAGGAAGAGTCTGTGAAGCAAAGAGCTGAGGATGTATGAGGAAAGCGGGAAGAACCACAAGTGTCTTCAAAAACATAAGCTATGAGGGGAGAGCTTAACAACGATCTTATAGAAAAAATGAGTAGCAAGAAACTACTGTATAAATATTCCTTATTTTATAGAGGTGTGAATTACCAGCCCATTAAGGAGTCTGTGGGTTGGGGTGCAGGTGTTTGGAGACATATCAAAGATTTGGCAGACATCACTTTGCCGTGAGAGCTTAGTGGATACATAATTATGTGATTCTATTAAAGTGTATTCATTGAAGCATAGGAAGTCTGGCACTTACTCATCAGCAAAAAAAAAAAAAAAGAAGAAGAAGAGGAAGAAGAAGAAGAATGGTATGAAAATGTATTACAGGTAGTTTAAGTTAAATGTCAGAAAAATTGGGGAAATCTGTATTATTGAAAAGTGAAATAGTAAGGTAGGTTGTACAATTTCTTCAGGTAACCAGTTTAAAGAACAGATTGGTCAAGGAGAGAAAACCCTTGTTACTGATGTTGTAATTGCTCTCAAGACACAATGGAAGGTTGGACCTAATGATCTTAAAGATGCATTAGGTTGCTGTTTTTCTTTTTTTCTCTTCAGGTTTGAAGACTAAGTGAGATTTCAAAAATAGAACTAAAAAAAAAAAAGCAAGATGGAAATAAATCTAGGAAGTAGAGATTGAGTTTTAATAAGGATTCTTATGTTCCCTGATGTTCATTCCTAGGAGTTACCATGGAAGAGTATCTACAAATAATTTCTTTCCTTTTCTGAAAGACTCCTCCTTCAACTACATATTAGCACACAATGTGATTCATTTTCTGGGTTTTTCTACTGGGCCAGAAAATCCTTCTATCCCTCCCTTTTGTTCCTTTCTTTATTTCTTATTTTATGAACATGTTTTCCAATACAGAAGTTCATTGCACATGAACAAATTAAGTTCTGAAAGATATTCAGCTTGCTGAGATGTATTTCCATCCAAATAAGAATTTGAGCCAGGACTCTCTGTCTCTTCAATCAAATATTTCGCTGTGTCCTTTTAATTTCCCTTCGCCAAAAACTCATTCTATCCACCATCTTTCCCCACTCCTCCCAAAATCTAGACCAGTACCTACTATTTTGAAAATCTGTCTATAGACAGATTGATGATCTCAGCTGGTGTCTGCAAGGAGTATCTCAGCAGCTAAGATGTTTATAATCTCTGCTCCCTTTGATCTCGTACAGACTCAAAGGATCTGAACCTATTGAACAACCCAAGGTCTGCAATAGAAATTTTGTCAGCAGCATTTTTTACCATCAGACCTTAAGTTCTGGTAAACTTTTAGGCTTCCTCTTAATTACTCTTGGGCCAAAAGGGCATTCATCCTTTGGTCATACTTGCAAATGTTTCTCTCCATTTAGACAATTTGCTTTCTCACTTCATAGCTTATGTTTATCCTTTACATATGCAAGGCTCTTTTCACATGATGGATGATTTGCTCTTTCCATGAGAATTAGATCTACAATTCAAGACTTTTCCCCATAAGTATATTCAACCTTCTTTACTTTCTCTCTGCTCTCAAATTATAAAACATCTATTGTTGTTTTTATTGCAAACAACCATTTTTTTTCCTTATTAGACTTTTGACATGTTGTGGTCTTGTAGGGTTATAGTGTTTGGAAAACTCTGAGAATATCCACTCTTAGAGTGGATCCACTCTTAGAGTAGGAAGAAACCAGTGGGTGAGCCTGCCCAGTGAGATGACTGATGACCCTGTCTTCTGGAGAAGGTAGAAAATGTATAATTTTGTCTTGAGTGATAACTTAGTTAATATCTATGGTTAAGTTGAAGGTATATAAGTAGAGGATTGTACCAGGTGCAACACTCATTTTTAAGGATGCTACGATGCCTAAGATAGGGTACCTACCAATGAGTATTTGAGGCATTTCAACAATTAATCGCACTGACAAGTTTTAAAAGTATATATCAATTCCCTATGAGTCTGGGGGTTTGGGAAGGGTTCAAAGAACCCTTGAAAAATAATTAGCTATTCTTTAGGCAGGCAAAGGATAGGAGAAAGGCATCAGACAAAAAGACTAGCATGTGCAGAGTTGTGAAAAGCATGGCACATCCAGGGGTCTTTGATTAGAGCTTGCGATCATTGTGGGGAATAACATAAAGTAGGGCTGGAGAGTTAAGATGGGGGCAGACCATAACTATGCTTTTAAGGGTTTTAGGATTTAACAAGAGGAGTAGCTTGATCTGATTGTGTTTTAGCTGGATATCTCTGGCCATTTGGAACACAGTTTGGGGGGATGAAAGACTAGAGCCATTAGTTTTAGATTTTGTTTATATAGTGCCCCTGTATCTGCTTTAAGAGAAAAAGGACAAGTATGTGCCTCTGCATAATACTTTGCAAAGTGGTTGCACCTCTGGCAAGAACAGAAGGCAAGTGCTTTGCTGAAAATATGATAGAACCTACTTCATAAGAAAATCAAAGGTGGTTGACTGTCATTTTCCGCTATAGAAATAACCACTGAAATTGAACATGGATTAGCTCCCAAACCAGTGGGCCAGGCAAATATTTGCAAGTGACTCAGTGATTTCTTTGTGGTTGCTTGGTTTAATGTTGGTAGAACACACTGAAATGGGAAGTTAGAGTTCAGCATTTGCTTCTAACTTGCCATGTGACTTTGAATAAGTGTGTGTGTGGGGGGGCGGGTTTGCTGAATATTCTAAGTTGAATTAATATCTGATGTGGAGAGGGAAGGGCTAGGGCTGGGACTGAATGTGAAGGACAAGGGGTCTGGTGGTGGTAAAGTTTAGGTCTCCTGTGCCTAAAGAGTAGCTCTGGATTCACTCCTGGGATTTCAAACTTAGATTGGATATGGGAACTCTAAGATTGGAAATCTAGGTCGGAGCCAAAGGGAGGACCTCTCTCCTCCTCCCTATGGGATCTTTGATCTCACATTTCTGACAGATATTAAGAGCATAAAACATAACCATGGGCTACTATCTTGTATTTCTGGCCCTTTTTTTTTTCTTCCCCTCAATATCCTTTCTTAAATACAGGCTCAGAGGGCTCAAACTTAGGCCAGAACTCTCAGAGCAAAATGAACTAGGGAATGAAGCAACTCTGGATAATTTGGGAGGTAACTTTTAATTTGCCTTTCTTCATAGATCATCTCTGTTTTTCCATATTTTCTGGGGATGTAGTGCCAATTCACTCACATTTGTGTTTGTTTCAACATGAAATACTGGTTGTACTAAGTAGTATCTAAATTCATTTATATTCAGCCTTACTGAGGACACCCAGTGAAATGTATGACAAAACTTTTGACCATTTGCTTATGATGTATTTGTTTCAAGACAAAAATAAACAACAACAACAAAATAGCAAGCAAAGATATTCCAGAATATGCTAGAAGGAAAGAATTTATAAAATAAATGCATAAGCTAAAATAGTAAGTTCTCTACTTCAGGATAAAAAGGAAACAGTGACTGTTAACTACTCCTACTTGAGTAGCAGTCATCTTAGAAGAGTTTTCATGAATATCAAAAGCAGCTATAAACCTGAAGTCTTCTCTTCTCCAGTTGATAAAAGTTAACACTGATCGGGCTCTCATCCAGTGCAAAAGGCTTTGCACGTATCACCTCATTTGAACCTGAAAATACCCTTGAGGCAAATGCTCTTATCTCCATTGTTCAGAAGCAAAAAAATGAGATTTTTTAGAAGATAGGTAACTTTGCCAAGGTAATCAATAAGTAAGTGATGGGGCAGCAACTTGGTTCTAGATCTACAAGGTGCTTAGACCCAAGTAAATTATATAATCTTTTTTTTTGTCACTTTTAGATTTAAACTTTCTTTGTTGTTCTATTTCATTCATTTTGAACAAAATCCCACCTTTATTGCAGAGAAGGGGAAACAGTTCAAGGGAGAAAGGTTGGGGGAAATCAGAAACCATGCTATGCTAAAAATGGTTTCCAGGCTTACACATGGATAACGAGGTCTTTGACCGTATTAGATTTGCAAAAATAGCAGTTGCAGAGGTAACAAGGGACCAGAATAGATGGCTCTATTTCATAAAAGAAAGGGGCAAAGTGAAAAGACTCATTAATGTTGAAGCAGTAGATGGATAACCAGTGACAAATATCAAGTAGATTTCCTTCAGTTTGGTCAGAGAAAGGTCATTGATTATTTTTGGTTAAACTGGTTCACAGAGGCCAGGTCTCCACTAAAAAAGGGAATTAATTGCTTCCATTTCCCACTAATTGCCTCAACATTTCCCTTTGCTTTGTCATTGGAGATTTGGTCAGAGAGGCAAAAAGTCAAAAGTCAGAGTGTGATGGAATCTACATAAAAAGGGAATCTGAGGAGACCAAATTATGGCATTTGGTGTAATAATTATAATGATATTTAGCATTTTTCCCTGGGAGTGCTGTGGATTTTTAGAGACCTTTTCAATCTTTAATCAGACCGTAGGGCACATTTAAGAGAGTTCACTGTTTTTATTTCCATCTAGAGGATAAGGCATCACAGAGAGATGAACTGACCTCGGTCAAGTCTCCTGAGATATTAATCCTGTATGTTGGATTGCACCCTCCTATGTTGAGTTTTAGCTAGAAGCCTGTTCCTGGGCTCTTCCCAGAAGTATCATTCATTCATGCTCCTTCAGAGTCTAAAGACTTTTGTGCACATTATCATCTGAGATTACTCCTTCTATCAATGACAGAAAAATCACCCAAGAAAACAGCATGAAATGGTCTTGATGTCACAACTTTTACTTAGTTTTCAGCTTATTAATTGACATTCCAGCCATTTTCAATTAATAAGACATTCTATTTTGTGTTTGATGACTCAACCAGTCTTTGAAATGCTGCCCAGCTCTCAGTTCTCTGGAATATATGAATTTTGTATTCCAGACATTTTGTTTTATTGTTCTGAAACCCAAAGCGGCAATATAGAAAGGGGAAAGAACATGAGCTCTGGGTAAGTCAGTGTTTACTTGTACTACCTTCAGAGGCCCAATAGACAAATGTTTCTCTTTAGGAAGTCCCAAATCTTCAGTATCAATTACTTTTCTTTGCTGGAAGAACCAGAAATATGTTGTTCTTAATTAGATAGTTGTTACACTATAGGTCACTTATGACGTATTTGAATGAGTGTAGGTTTTAAAGATGGTTAGGTTTCAAAACCAGCTCTGTTGTAACCAGTTGTTTGATCCCAGACAGGTCATGTAGTTTGATTGAGACTCAGTTTCTTATGTGGAAACCTGATATACCTCATTAGGTTTCAAGGTTATAAATGAGAAAGTGGTGGTGAAGCACCTTGCTTAATGCCAGCATAGAATGAGGACCTAGAGACCTTAGCCATACGGTTATTAGTGTTGTTGCTAGAAATTTTAAAGATGTTAAATAATATAACTATTAATTGAAGGCTTAAAAAGCTTAGGATGCTGGTATAAAAGAAGTCCAGTATTCTATAGAAATAACTTATTTGAATAAGATGCTCTCACAGTTTTGGTGAACTTGAGCTGGACCTTGTTCCTCTGGTCGGATGCCTCTCCATGGCAAGTCTTCCTTACTCTATCCTATTGAAAGTGCTTTCTTCCCATTGCCATTTGGTAATCAGAACTATTCTGGGAATTGAGTGATATTATTGTGCTCATTTTAAGATAAGGATATTTACTTACTGGGAAGAAACTGAGTGGCCCAAAGGCACATAGCTTGTCAGTGAGGAGTCCAGGTTTGAAACCAGGTAGGCTGATTCCAAAACCTGTAATTCCAACTGCTTCTCTAACAGTGCTTTTGAAACATCAGACTGCAATTTTAAGTTGTCATTCTCTGCAAGCTGAGAAATTAAATTGCCTTCACCTCCACTTTTAAATTAATTAAGGGGATTCTTAAAGCTTATCCTTCTTCTGACAAGAATGGCTAGCCACACTAAAATGGAAAACCAGTCAACAGTGACATCTATGTGACTAACCCCACATTGGTTTCTTTGTAAGTGTTTTAATTTATTTAGTCTCCAAAAGTAAAACTAGCCCAGTCTTTGTCAGGACACAGGTCTCAGTCCTCTAACCAAAAAATATTAGGAGCTGGGCATATGGGTCCTTCCTGCTTCCATGGTGCTTTTCTCTTGGCTGACTTTCCCCTGTCTCCTTCTGTAGCTCTCTGGCAGGCCCAATGAGCCTTTTCTCCCCAGCGCTGAAGCTGAGGACCAACTCTGAAGAGAACCCTAAATGTCAAACTAGTTGCTCACGACATTTTTGTCTTGTTTCTCTTAAACAGTGTAACCTAATAAAATTCCTTGAAAATATATAAACAAGGCCTACCTACTACTAACACGGGAAGGGCTAAGACTATGTATACATGGGAAACCTGGTTTGACTGTTTTGATTACTTGACTGCTCAAGTCAGTCAAAAAGTAATCACCAGTGAAGCAAACCATTCTGACAGATTTTTGGCCCACTGTGACTGCTTATTTGACTGGCTTGCCTGTCAGGTTGAAGTGGTCAGATTGACTGGAGACAGTCTAACTGAGAAATTTAACTCTGGAGGACGTGGGTGTCCGTATACCAGAATCACTTTAAATAACTTTATTTGAAATCTGTACCTATTTTCCTGGACCAGCGGGAGAAATTTGAAAGTGACACATTGCAGCATTTGACTTTCTGGAGTGAGATGTCTTGTCACTTGCTAAAGCTAGCAATATATTTATAGGCTACAAAACAATCACATTTTTCCCTATGCGCATATAGAGTTCAATAGGATTGAAACTCTACCCTAACTTGGCCAAGTCTTAATAAGGCATCATACTCTGTAACTCTTCTGAAGGGTTGATGATAGATATGTGACAGCAAATGACTTCTCAGATATCAGGATACCAATTCAGTCATTAGTGACTTGTGGTAAGGACCAAGTTGACCTTGCCACTAATAGTAGTTCTTCTAAGAAGAAGAATGTATAAGAGCAAGAAAAAAAATCAAAATAAAATACCAAACAAAACCCTTGGTCAGATGCAAGAGAATCTGGTTGACATTATTACTTGAGCTGCTTTCTGAAAGCAAGCCCCTTTATGTATCTATGCTTGTGTTACTTTTGGAAATTTACTTTGAAATGAGCTCCCAGGTTTGGACAAGACAACACCATAAGGATGGGAAGAATAATTTATTCTCACATGACAATATTGGATTTTTAGGGGAAGAACACATCGAGGTTGTTATCTGCTGTAAGCACATTTTCATATGGTCTGGTTTATGTTGGTTGAATATCCTAATATGTTTACATTGAGAATTTGAAATATCCTGTTCTTGTTTGAAAGACTTATTCATGTGCTGCTCTTTAACCTTCCTAAAATTCTAGCTTTACTCACGGACATGGAAATGTTTAGTAAATGTCCGGAACTTTGATGCTAACTCATGTACTTCTATTAAATGTATTTAATAATAAGATTAGGTAGAAGTTAGAGCTATAGTGTTAGTAAAGACTTTAAAGTTATGACACTTTTCCTAAAGTAGCTTGCTTACTTGTCATATTTTCCCTTGCATTAGAGTTACTTGATGTATCATTCTGGTTTTGTTTTTTTTTTTAATTTTGTGATTAATTGAGGGAAAGGAAGCTTACTTTAGTTTTATTTTCAAAGTTTATACTTTTTAGTCATTTTATGATTAAATGTTTTTAGCAATAACGCCCTTTGATCTGAGTAAAAGAGAGAACAAAATCAAATCTCACAGTTTAAAGAATGCTATAGAGAGGCCATTGAGATATATATTTAAATTTTACATGTCCTCTATATTATAGAATCATTATTAATTATGTTTCAATGATCATCTTGATGCTTCAGGGTTTTTACACATTTAGGATTATTTCCTTAGGCTATGCAAATGTTTGTACAAATTTACTTCCTTGGTGGTAAGTGACCTGAGTACTTGTTGCATTGTTCCCTCCTCAGCACTAGGTATTAAGAATTAGGATATAGGGGTGTCTGGGTGGCTCAGTGGGTTAAGCCTCTGCCTTCAGCTTGGGTGATGATCCCAGGGTCTTGGGATCGAGCCCCACATCGGGCTCTCTGCTCGGCAGAAGGCCTGCTTTCCCCTCTCTCTCTCTCTGCCTGCCTCTCTGCCTACTTGTGAGCTCTGTCTGTCAAATAAATAAATAAAATCTAAAAAAAAGAAATTAAAAAAAAGAATTAGGATATATTTTGTTAAGTTTAAAGGCAAAAAGCTTTGTTTTAATAATTACGTCTGATGAGGAACAGAGACTCATTAGTGAGACCAGTGCGGATTTGAACTTTCGCTTTGCTTCAAAGTTCCTTAACGTAGCCTCTATCTTCACTTTCTCCTCTGGAGAGAATTAGGCTGCTCACCTCAGTGGCTTGCTATGAGGATTGCCTGACACAAGGTAATCCAAGCTCTGTGCCTGACACAAAGCAACACTTACTTACTCACTATGCTTATTACTAATTTATGCCATTATTGTCATTATGATTATTAGTGTAATTTTTAACTTTGAAGAGAGTACAGTGTGAGCATATGTGGATTAATTTTTTAACTGTGTCACTTCTATAACTTGGCTAACCTCTCTGGGCCTTAGTTCATCAATAATATGCATAAAATAAGGGATTAGAATCATAAGGGGCCAAATATGAGATCATAAGAGGGATCAGTGGATAAAAAAGTGCTCTGTTAATAGTAAAATACTGTATAAAATACAGTATACTGTGTCCTATTCATTCTGTTTATTATTGTCTTTGGATTCCATGGCAGTTGTCTGCTTATCCTATAATCTTATAGCTGAATACTTAAAAATTCAGTTTCAGTGACAGAGAAGACTCACATAAACTGTGACAATGATGGTATTATTAAATGGTGGAAAGAGAAACCAAATTATCTATGCAATATATCACTTTTTTATTTAGTCTCATGGAAATACCATATTCAAAGTTAACAAATGTCCACCATTTTGTCATCATAAGATATTCTACAAGCAGTAAATGAGAAAATTAAGACCATGTTTGATGCTGTAATTTTTGGAGATAATTTCCCATTGGGAAGAGGAAGCATGGTTGATAGTACACTTCACCAATAAATCTTTTTTTTTTTTCACCAATAAATCTTTTATGGTAGAATTTTTGCCACCACCAAGCAAGTGATCCATGTTAAGAATCTGGGACATTTATGGGGATGTCGGCTGGTTTCCTTAAACAGAGAGGTAGTGAGCAACTGATAGGCAAAATGAAAATGTAAAAGTTGACAGGGGCAGATTCTGTGGAGGACCTTCTTCAGGGGATTTCAGAGGATGATCCAATGCCCTAAACTGGGGCCTCAGCCTTCCAGCTTTCTTGCTCTCTTACTCTTCATACTTTATCTTTGGTCTGATTGAGTCTTAATATACAACTATCCCCTCTTCTCACCTTTGGGCCTTTGTTTTCTCCCTGTCCAGTCTTTACTTACTTCCGTCAGTTCTCACTGGTAGAGGCGCTTTTTGCCCCATTGTCCTGTTACAACTGACCATCCTCCACCAGCACAGCCCCTCAGCTGCACCTTAATCCTTAATTTGATCACACCTTCAAAATCCCTTTGTAATGTAAGGTTACATATCCACAGGTTCTGGTGAACAGAACATGGACTCCTTTGGTGAGGGAAGCATTGTTTTATTTACCACAGAATAATTGAAAATAATTGGTAAAAGCTTAAAAGACTAAAACAGTATATTTACTAATTATATATATTTTTTCTTTTTAAATTTCAATGAAAAGGTTTTATTTTAATGCTTTGTCTGCTCAAATTAGAATGGAAATACAATTCTGGATCTACATCTCTGAAGTTACAGTAAATATTTTCCACATATTTCAAAGCTACAATATTAACTAGCATTTTGAGTTTTTTGTTATTTCTCAAAAGCAATTGACATGCACAAAAAAGATCTTACAAAGAAGTTTTCTGTTTTTTCACCTCTTGCCAACTTTTTATATGTATTTGTTTATATCTTAAATTTATTCCTCAGAGCAAGAAGTTTAAAGAGATCAAATAGAATAGTCATGATATTTATTTAGAACAAGCCAAGCTGAAAATAGTATTTTCTGCCCTCCTCACCGCTTCCTTCCCCATCTACCTGTTCTCTATCAATAAAGGGCGTTAGATGTTTTTAGGAAAGAAACATTTATGTAACAGTAAAGATAATATAAGGAAACTTCCTAGGGAAGAAGGCTAGGACTCTTCAGAACAGTGTACATTAAATACACAGATCTAAAGACAAAAGTGGAACAAAACATCTTTAAAAAAAAAAAAGAAAAGGAAATACTCATCTAAAGTTAATATTTCCTGATGGTAGATTTCAACTATAGCATTGTCCCATACTGTGTAGAGAAGCCAGATACTTACATCATGTGAGAGTTACAAGACAAAGTGAAACACAAAAACAAAATCATGAGTGAACCAAATCAAACTTAACTAATCATGGGGAAGCAACTTCAAATGTTTTTCCACCAGAGTAAAGTCAGCTGGTGGATACTTGTCTATGGCTATAGGACATATCTTTTTCTAATAATGGAGGCTGGAATTAATTTTTATTATCCTCACGGGCTGGTAATAAATACCTTGTAGTTGAAAGAATACCCTACTTGCAATCAAAAGACGTAAAGTGGAGTTCACTTTTTTGTCTGAGTGATTGTGCACAAGTCCGATAACCCATCTGAGCTTCCATTTCTTCATCAATGGAGTGAAGACAAAAGTTCTTTCTCAAACCATTGGAACGTTGGATTCCACGTGTGACGGTGGCTACTCTTATACGGTATTCTTGAACTTTCATTTAGTCCATGAGGTCCTATGATCAGTCTTCTTGATAAGTTAGTGTTTCATGGCCAGGTACGTTCTGTAACTATAAAACATTTGTGACGGAAGTATGTTTCTTTGATTCAAAAGGAACATTGTTCTTCAGTGACAGGGGGAAGGTGAAACTGTGTGCAACAATCTGTAACTGAAAGCCTTTCCTACATGAAGGCATGATGACTGGAGGAATTTGATTAATGTAGATAAAGTAATAACAGACGCATCTGAAACACAGAGAGCCAGACATCATCCTATTTACTAGTTAAGTAAAACAAAGACAATAGAGATTTTGCTCTTTTTTTCCTCGAAATACTAGTAATAACTATAAAAACTGAGTGATAGAAATGTACTTATGAAACAAAGCCATTTTCTTCAGTTTGTCAATCAAAATGAATAATTTCAAAGTCTCATTTTCAATTAGATTATTTTAATATTTAACTACCTAAAATGCCCCGATCGTATTCTTTAGAAAATGGTTAGACTAGAATACCACAGTTCTAATGATGACATTTTATTATCATAAAAATGACTTCATTAATTGATGATCATATATCAACTCATAAAGTAGATAAAGGACATAAAAAGTTTTCAAGCCTGAGATAGTATAAAACCATTTAAATTGTTTAGAATATTTTTTAGGAATAAACCTCTGTGATCTTTTTATTCTCACAAAAAAAATGTATGAATTTGTTATAAATTCAACTACCTTAAGAGACCTGTGAGTTTGTTTTACAACAAGGTCTGTATAAATTGACAATGTATGGATATTATCCCAAATCTAACCATTGAGATATATTAAAAATATAAAAATATAATGCATTTGTAACAGAATGATGCAAATGATGCAAGTATTATAGGGAGGTTTGGATTTTGTCCTAGGTGTTCCTATTGATGGTTTTGAATCTATTTTAGAACATGTAAAATTAAAAATAAATTCACTCATGACTTTCCAAGATATTTGAAACAAGACCTCTTAAAGAAGTCAGTCTTGTTTCTCCTTTATTCTCTGAATCCTTGAAAGAACATTTACGACTTCATAATGAAAATGATTTAAGGTCACTATACTGAGGATGAAAAAAAGTATGTTTAACCACTACATGAGAGCTTTGTTTTAAGTTGAAAGTAACTGTGAAGTATAAAGTATCATCTAAACACAACTGTTGGTTTCTGAAGCAAAGAGGACTTATAAAAGTTCTCTTAATAAATATTAATGTTTAAGCTTTAATGCAGTCAGTTAAACTTTTAAAAAAATTTAAGACATTTTACTGAATCTAGCTTAAGCAACTAACTTGTATATTTCTACATTTACAGAAGACAATTTAATTATATGAGAAACTTCTGAAAGCTTTGGGGAAGAGTATTAACTCATTTAAAAACAGCTAAAAGCACTACATATGAATATGTCTAATATCAAAATATAATCTTACACCTGAACCATTCCTTCTTTTTTTTTTTTTAAAGATTTTATTTATTTATTTGACAGACATAGATCACAAGTAGGCAGAGAGGCAGGCAGAGAGAGAGGGGGGAAGCAGGCTCCCTGCTGATCAGAGAGCCTGATGCAGGGCTCAATCCCAGGACCCTGGGATCATGACCTGAGCCCAAGGCAGAGGTTTTAACCCACTGAGCCACCCAGGCACTTCCCCCCATTCCTTCTTTTTAAAGGCAAAACACATCTTTTATTCATTCAGTTGGTCTGTTGAATCAAAAAGGACATTTCCTCATGTCATTAGTTTCCCAAGAGATAACGTATTGTTCAATATGAATTTTGATTTTTGACACATTGTCATTTCTGAAAATAAAATGAAGTTAAATATTGTGCTGAAGTTTTAAAAAATAACTGTGGAGGCCCATTCAAGTTTTTTATTTATGATATTGTATGATTAAATAATATTATCTATTTAAAACCTATAGCATAGTCCCTTCTGCAGGCTGTTTACTCAATAAACAAAAAGAGTACAAAATCTATTATCCAAAAAATTAGGTCTAGATGTGTATTTCAGATATAGTACATATAGAGAGGCCTAAAACAGCATGCCATACTCAAACACATTAATGTATCTGCAGCAATGCCGACGAATATCTATTATAAGTGAGACAAAGAAAGGTTTTAAATAGCCTTACTTTATTTCAGACCTGATTTTGCCACAAAATGGGTTTACACCAGACTTAAATCAAAAACAAAAATGAGCTTCTGATTTTCAGAGATTTTTGGATTCTGGAATTACAGTTAAAAGATTGAGGACTGATAAGGAGAGTTGTAATGCACTTGGATTAGGAAAATAAGTCTATATATCAAAGGGTTGAATGTATCACTTTGGAAATAGGAAAAACAAATAATGATTTTATTAAGGAGGATTTACTCCACTGTGTAACACATACAAATTTCAAATTAACTCTCCACAAAATGTGTAAAAAAAAAAATAGAATCTGGGAAAAAACTAAGAGTTTAGAATCAGAATTGATTACCTAGTGTGTAATTAGAGCTTGGGAGTCCACCATGTTCAGTTCTAGGCCCTCTCATCTTCTAATTCTGTACATCTCCCCTCAAATCATCTCATTAATTACCACCTAAGTATAAATGTCAAACTGGCTTTATCCACAGTGCATACTTCTGAGTTCCAGACCCATGTATCTGGCTGCCTACTTCACACCTTCAAAACACCGCAAACTCAATGTGTTCAAAATCAAAATTATGATTCTCTGTCCCTCCCAAAATCCCAGTCTTCTCTGTGAAGAGCATCACTATCCATTCTCTCACTTAAGCCAGAAACTCAGGTGATTTCTTAATCCATTTCTAAGCATCTCTGAAATCCAGCTACTTATTTCCATGTGATACCTCACCCTTATCACATGACCCTAGCTCAAGCAACCCACTTTTCTTTCCTGGACTCTCCTTTTACCCTGCTGGAACTCATTTAACTGAACTACTAGTGCCCCCTTCCCTGTGATAAAGAAAATAAGACACATTTGTACACCTAAAAGCATTGCAAGGACTGGCCCGACTGGCCTCCTCAGTGTCATACCACACCATAATCTCTCTGCTCCCTCACGCTTCACTCCTCTCAAGCATTTTTCTCATCTTCCCTCCTCCCATCAAGGTCTTTGCACATGGTGTTCCATCTTCCTGGAATACATTCTCTATACTCTTGCTCTAATTACTTCTTTTTCATCTTCCAGATCCAGCTCTACCATCCCTTCCTTAGGTAAACCATCCCTAACTTTTGTCTGGATAATTTCTGTCCACAGGCTCTTAGTCTTGTGTATCTCTCCTTCCTATTTTAACAGCACTTGAGAATTTATAGTCATTCATGTGATCGTTTGACCAAAATCAGTCTCTTCTGCCTGTCCATAAGCTGCATAAGGAGAGGGACTATGTTTCACCTTCCTCGCCACTGTTACCCACATAAATGGCTACTGGATAGAGGCACACATATTCATTTGAATGACTTCCTTCTCTTTTATGTCTGTCTGCTTGCTTTTGAGATAACTTTTACTTTAAAAAAATTTATCACATTGTGTTACAATTATATGTTTAGTTATATGTATCTCTCAATACACTGTGAACCTTTGAAGACTGGGCTGTGTCTGTTTTGTTCAGAATTATATCCCCAGAACTTATCATAGTAGCATAAAATCTGATGTGCAGTAGGCACTCAAAAAAATATTTGTAGAATCAATGAATGCTCAACCTGTGAGTACAGGGTCAAATGTATTTTAAAGTATTATGGCTCAAGTTATCTCCATGTTTCATATTAACTTATTTTGGTCGTTGATGATACTGCCAGTTGACTTTAGTGTGCGCATGGCCTGTTGTGTTCTTTTAAAGTCAAGATGAGGGGGTCAGTCTCTGATGTCATTCGTAATTGACGTTTACAGCTCAAAAATTCCAAATACACAGGCCCTTAAGAAACAGAGCAGAATAAATAAACTACAATTATTGCTTATATTTGTTCTAATTCTCTTAAAGGTATAATATGGTGATTTTTCTGAGGTCCTAACATAAACAAAACAAATCAGCACAAGCATAGATAGAACTAGACTGAGTTGTAAGGGAAGCTTAGACTTTGAAGTGTAAATATGAGTGCTTATGGAGTGCAACCATTTTTACTGCTAGAACACTACTGAATTACAAAGAAAAAAAAAACTCTGCTTAATAATATTCATGCCTCTTTAAAGTCTCATAAGTGTGGGTCTCTCCTCAAAGACATACATTGGAATTACCCAAATTCAAATGATTGGGACTGACGGGATATGTTACAATCATATTTTACATTATTATCCATTAAATAGCCTTGGATTATATAACACTCATCTGAAATATGCTGACAGTTATTCAGAAATCTAACTAAAACTTTTGATGAACCAGGCCCTACTTTGTTCAGTAGTTATATCTCAATCAGACAAGCTCGACTGTATAATTTTAGGTTTAGTCAAGATGAGATTTATGGGTATATCATATCCAAAGACTGCTGCAAAGAAAGTAAGATTTGAAGAAATGAGTTATTAATCTTTACTATATAACATTAACAAATGCCGTGTGGCTTTTATAAGTAGCTACCTAGAGGTAGTAGATTCATGAGGCCCCCAAAATAGATTTCTTCTTATATACCTCTGATGCTAGGAACATAATGAATAGTCACCTATTATTCACTTGTGAAATCCAAGCTTTTACTTCATTTATTAAATTCAAGTTTAGTACAAAATTAACAAAATTAAATAAGGACTGTCATGTCGTAGCGAATGGGATTTTCTGTCTTGCTTTTCAATAGGGATCTGTGAGTATATACATACATGTAAATGTGTGTGTGTGTGTGTGTGTGTGGTGACAGTGCACATGTTTTTCTTTACTATCATGAGGTACCATATTTACTATAAATCTATTTCTTGCTGAATATATTTCTGTTTCTCCTCTTGCAAATAGACTAAACATGCTTATTAGGTAGTGTCCACGTTTGCTTGATTGATTAGCTTGGTTAGTCAAATTAATGGTGATAAAAAGTCTTGTTATTGAGATAATTGCTTGTGTGATGTTTGCCATCACTTTTTAGTTTTGAGTTTCAAAAGGCCGGTACCCAGAAGGTGTTTTATCTCCTCCCAGGTCCTGTGCCCTCAGTTTAGATAAGTGGTCTCCAGGTGGATAGTGACATGTGGGTCATAGACCTGCTTTCTAGAGAGGAATGACTTTCCCTTGGGACTAGCTTTAACAAAGAGCAAACTCTCATTAAATGTTAAACTCTCAGTAAATGTTGAAAGAATTAGCTGAGGGCTTTTATCATCATCTTATGGTTTCTCTATAAAAAGATAACATTTTAAAAGAAGCTTATATATATATGTGGGAATCATGTTTATAAGTTTTTATATGATGTACAGCAGTATTAAGGAGATATGATACAAGCAGACAATCTTACAGATACAGAATCACAGGGTTTGTTGGAGTCCTTCAAAGATTTTTTTGGTGCAACTACCTACTTGCTTCTAAAATTTCTTTGTACATTATACTCTCTCTGTTGTTATCCAGTGGATGGGATATGAAACCCATACAAGAACTAGGTCAAAAGACTACAGTATAGAACACTGAAAAGTAAATTGGAGGAATGAACTCATGTATCTAGGAGCATAATTTGAAAACCACTCTGTGAAAATAAGAATGACTCCACGTGGGGGCATAGAGAGTCCTTCTAGCCAGCACTGCATGGCTAGCCCACATTACTCCACAGTCTTCTACCTACCAGGAGGTCTTATACCCAAATGCAAATAGGGTCACTTAATAACATTTTGTTAATCCTAATTAATTCCCAACAAAATCTTCGCTGATGTGTAAAGTTGAACCCTCCCAAGCCTCATCTAAATTCTACAACTTCAAAAAATTTTATCAGACATCAGTTACCCTAAATCGTCTCCTCTTGTTTCACCTGCTATTGTCAAGAGAATATAGCTGACTTTTTTCTATGACATTTGGCTGCTTTCTCCTGGACCTCCCATCAATTCTCTTAGTAGTCAGGATTCCTGCATCTGTTCTAGCCCAAGAACAAATAGAAAAAAGATGCGCGCGTGCACGCGCGCGCACACACACACACACACACACACACACACATACACTTTGCATTTGTAATGTGATTCCCCAATCATCATGTTTCCTGCAATCAGGAGAATGCATTTTTTCTGCTTCCTGACCAGATTCTTCCCTTTAGATTATTGCATTTGCAGGAATTTGTGTGATTCTAATTTTTTTAAAAATAGTTTACCCATTAAGCGCATTGTCCTAGTTCTCTTATTAGTGGATCTAAACATTTTTTATAGCTCACTAATACACTATATCTAATTTCTTAAAAGACCCCATCCCTTTATTAGAACATGAAAATCTAAACTACATTTAAAACCTTAAAAATGGACTTTTTAAGCTAATTTTTTCATTTTCTTAACTCCAAGTACTGGAACTTTTTTTAACACCTTAATTTCTATCTAAAGGTTAGTTTGAGACCATTGTGTTGGGGTGATGAACTTACCAGGTGAGCCTCTGGATTAGTCTATCTGAAGATGGAGTCTGCTGTGTAAATTGCTTAGGAGGCTGTGAGTGCTATCTCAGGGTCCAGTCAGATTTGTACAAGGTTATATATTTGGGCTTTTCACTGGAGCTGATTCATATTATGCCTTTGATCAGAAATAAAAATAGTCTGTGTTATGGTACATTGCCTAGATGATCCCCTTCACAAGTGAGCCACTCTTCCCTCCACCTGATGCTGTTCTCCTCACCCTACTGTGGCTGAGGTTCTGAAATCAACCCCCAACAAATCTCCTGCAGGCATGTCTAGAGTATATTTCCTGGGTAACCCAACTTAAGGTGATTTTTTTAAAAATATAGGCATATGAAGAATTTCTTTGCCTATTTTACAAAAACTGCTATTGGGATTTTGTTCAATATTTTGTTCAAGTCCTCCATGAAAAAATGCAGTTTATAAATTCTCAGATATCATTTGTAAAAATATTTGTCTTTCCTCAGAACTGGTATGATCTAATTACTTAATAAGAAAAATATATTAGGTTGACCCATATAGATAAAAAATATATATATATTTAATTCTCCTTTTTCCTTGGCTGCCAGGATGTTCATGGGTAAGTTTTTATACTTAATTGAAATTTAATCTTCAGCCTACATTTCCTGGTGTAAATATCTCTTACCACATTCACGCTTCATATTTATTTATAATGTCTTGGAAAATAAGGGGACTATAAATATATTCTTTTAAGTGAAATAAAACAGATTTCTGCATGTAGGCATTAGAATCAACATGACCATGTCTATGTTTAGTTTCCAATGGCAGTATATCCTAGTGATAATGCTCAAGAATAGTACTAAGTTCTGGGGATATGATTTACTTATTTGTTTTCATAAGCAAAATTCCTTTACATTTGGATGGTCTCAATCTCTTTGACAGTCCAGTGAACCAAATCACAGTCTACAGCTGCTCCGGCTTTCTATGTGAAGACTTTGACATTCTGGTTATGGTTTACCAGCTCTTCTAGTAGATTCCCGAAGCTCTCTGTGGTCATCATAGTTATTCAAACACTGAACTTCAATGACTCATTCATTCATTCACTGAACACATGTAGACGCATTTTTAATCACCTGCTGGGTGCCATTCTCTGGGTTATGTACAGGATGTATGGCAGGAAAACTGTCAGCAAGAAAAACACAGTCCTTGCCCTTAGAGATCTTGCATTTTTCTTCCCTGTCCAAACTCTGCTTAGACCGTAGTTCTATGAAGGCAGGCACTGTGCTGATTTCCCTTCTGCCTTCGATGTACCTCTCAGCACATAGACACTTGGCACTCAAAAAATATTTCTTGAATAAGTGGATAAATGAACAAGGGCAACCTATCATTTCATCTTCATCTCACAAAATACTGGGATCTTCAGTAAGAGAAAGCCAGTAGTTTTATGGCTTTGTCTTCAGATGCCAGGTAATTTAAAAGTATTTTAAAATAGGCTTCACAAGGGGCACCTGGGTGGGTTAGTCAGTTAAGCATCTGCTTTCGGCTCAGGTCATGATCCCAGAGTACTGGGATCCAGCCTCACCGGCTCCCTGCTTTGCGGGGAGTCTGCTTCTCCCTCTGTCACTCCTCCTGCTTGTGCACTGGTGTGCTCTCTCTCGCTCTCTCTCTGTCAAATAAATAAATAAAATCGTTTAAAAAATAGGCTGCACATGGTTTAGCTGCTGCTTTACACTTAGTTGTCTCATTGTTCTGATAATCAGTTCATGATAAGAGATGGTGGAGATTTTCTGGGGAGTACTTTTTTCACATTCCATTGTATCTTTCCTGCTCCACGAAGCTTTTAGTCCCTTATGCTCGCTCTACAGATGTTCTGTAGATGGGGTCCCAGACGGTGCTCACTTTTGCCCTCTAACCCATTGTAATTCTCTGTAAACAAACAAACAAAAAACCCAAAAGACAAAACCACAAAAACTCAATAATTTCGGCAGAATTAGAGTTAATCCCATTTTATGTTTTGCTCCAACTCTATAGAATGGTCTGCAGAGGATATGGTGGTCTTGTTTGGAGAAAGGAAACTCTATTCATGTGAGTTCTTTTTCAGAACTAACATATGTGAATGCTTCCCAACCTTTTGTTGTTGTTGTTAAACAAATATCTCTTTATTTGGCTGCAGATACGGAAGTTTTGTTTTTGTTTTTGTTTTTGTTTTTTTTAATCTATTTATTTGACAGAGAGCGGGAGAGAGAGTGAGAAAGAGTACAAGCGGGGAGAGCTAGTGCAGGGAGAGGGAGAAGCTGACTCCCCACAGAGCAGGGAACCTGATGCAGGGCTTGATCCCAAGACCCTGGGATCAGGACCCGAGACAAAGGCGGAAGCTTAATCGACTGAGGCACCCAGGTGCTCCTGTCTCCCAAATTCTTGTCTTCTTTTTTGTTTTCTTTGATCTTTTGCTCTTGAGATTTCCTTCCTTTTGCCCTTGTGCAGGGCCATTTCCTTTCAACACTGATTTAAAACCACTTCCTCTTATAATTCATTTTAAAAATCCACTGCTGGGGCACCTGGGTGGCTCAGTGGGTTAAAGCCTCTGCCTTTGGCTGAGGTCATGATCCCAGAGTCCTGGGATCGAGCCCCGCATCGGGCTCTCTGCTCAGCGGGGAGCCTGCTTCCCCCCCTCTCTCTCTCTGCCTGCCTCTCTGCCTACTTGTGATCTCCGTCTGTGAAATTAATTAAATAAATAAATAAATAAAAATAAAATAAAAAATAAAAATCCACTGCTTTTTGTGACATTTTTAATTCATTGTATACATCACTGAGCTTTTCCTTTGCACTCCAGTCATTTCAATTATTTACTCAAGAGCCAATAGTGCACAGTGTTTAGGCAGGCTCTGTATTCCAGCTCTGTCCCTTACTAGCAGAGTAATGAGAGGCGTGTTATTAAATCTCTCTGCCTCTGCGGCTTTATCTACACAAGGCAGTGGGGATACTAATGATACTTCCCTCCTAAAGTTGTAACAAAGATTAAAGGAAATAATGAATGTAAATATCCTGGTACCTGTTGCGTGTTATTATTATCATTATTGTTTTTACTGTAGTTGGTATTAATACTGCCTAACTAGATCATAGGCCTGTAGAGCCCTGAGATCACATTTACAACTTCTCTTGATGTAACACCAAATGCAATAAGTACCCTAATGAAAGCTCTTAGAGTCAATGGATGAAAAGTAAAAAATGAATTAGTTAATGAATGTTGTAAATTCTGATTCAACACACTTTTCTTAGAACAGGAGGCATTTTCCTTTCGTGGGGATACAATGCTCTTTAGTCTTCAATTACATCGTATGATTTGTAAATCTGGAGATGCTATTTATAATGTACATTTTGTAAATGTACACAGATTAAGAAGGATTAACTAAAACTGTAAGATAATCTAAATAGCTACCCTAGAAAAATTATCACTGGCATTTTAATGAAATGTTATTTTACAACTTTAAAGCTCATAGCAATATAATTAGTAATATGTGTAATCTTTATTACCAATCTTAATCTTTTTTATATGACTGAAAAATTATTTTATGGTACTACAATTAAAATAATGCTAAAAATGTCAGCATAACAGAATTAGACTAAAGTAACTACTACAATATTGTACCCCAAACCAGCTAATTTAAATGCAAAATACTTTGTAAAGGCTATTTATCTGGGCTAATGCATGTTAAGGGATTTAAGGAGTAGTTTGTGTAGCTGAAATAAAAGGAAAAATAAGCACTGTACAGCAATCTTTACTATTGTTTAACATGAGGGAAATATTAAATAGGTTTATATATAGGCCACTTGAGGAAAATGTATTAGAAGCCACATCACAGCATAGTAAATATAAAGAGGACTGGCAGGCAATACTACTTTCAAAGTCTTTTAAAGGAAAAGCTTGACATGGTTAAAATTATACTTCTGTACTCCACGTTATATTGTTAACTGTGATAACTAGCCAGAATTTTAAGGCTATGTTTTGAAAAGGGACTTCAAAATACGGGACAGTTGTTTAGTTGGCACATGACACTGGTTAGATTTTTCTCTGAATGCTTCCTACAATTCATAATCATCTACACAATTATTACTAAGTGAGAATATGGAAAAGCTTAAAAGTAAGATTATGTATGTATGTATATACCCATGTAATCTCTACACCCAAAGTGGGGCTCAAACTCACAACCCTGAGATCAAGATCAAGCCAGGTGTCCCTAAAAATAAGATTTTTTAAAATTAAAAATAGGGTGTGCCTGGGTAGCTCAGTCGGTTAAGCATCTGATTCTTGATTTTGGCTCAGGTCATGATCTCATGTTTGTGGAATGAAGCCCAGAGAGAGCTCCGTGCTCTGCAGGGAGTCTGCTTGAGATTCTCTCCCTGTTCCTCTCTGTCTGTTCCTCCCCCCAACTGGTGCTCTCTCTTTCTCTCTCTCTCTTTTTCTTTTTCTAATAAATAAATAAATAAATAAATATTTTTTAAAAACAAAAATAAGTCTAGCATGGAAATTTTTTTTAAATATGGAAAAAATTACTTTGATTACTTAGGTTTCACCACCCGTATCATACTTAATACTTTTTATATATATTTATAGTTTCTGTTCATCATGAGCAATTTTTAAAAATATTTGATAAAAATGGTTGTGATTATGTCCCATGGAATATTTATATGTAATACTAAAAAATCCAAGAAATACATATTATATGAAGATTACTCTATTTTTTTCCTTCTATTATTTTAGGCTTCCTTTTCTAGAACCTCAAAACGTATTGCTACTTATATATTTATTCCCAATTTTGGTTCAGTTACCTGTTATTTTGAGAGCTGTTCTTAAAAACTTGGTTAGCATTGAAAATGTTTTAGTAAGTTTAACTACTTCTTAAAAACTGTCATCCATTAATAGGGTACGTAAATTATGACAGAAGCATAAACTGTAAATTTGAGAGAAGTAGATGTTGTAATGTGTCTATTAACATAATTCAGTTGTTGAAAGTAGAACTCTGATTTACCAGGTGATACTACACATTGTATTTGTTTGATTTTTATTCTGTAGGTCTCAGCACATCTGGAAAATCCTGCAAAATCCCAGCTACAGAAAGTCCAGAGACAACAAGTAAAACCCTTCATGACCCTTGACTACCAGCTTGTCAACCAGACTCCTAAACGGTCACACCCTCCAACGCCTAGCAGTGCATTTCTGGTGCAGCAAGGACACCTGTCTCCCGAGAGTGACGCTGGCTTTACTGGAAATCCACTCACCAAGTTACTAACTCTTGGGAAAGAAGATGACAATGTGGAATGGCATGTATGTCTAGTAGCTACTTATGAAAATATATAATCAGCTTTTGAAAAAAACTGTAGAGAGATTAAACTCTACATTTTTATAGTAAACATTCCAAATGCAAACGTATTTAGCAAAAGGGATGTCTTAAGGTATTCATTTATAATAGTTAGTTATGCACATATTGATTCCTCTGCATAATAAAATATAACAGTTCATTTCTCAATACCTCATTTCAGTTATGTATCAGTGTGAGTCAAAATGGGCTCTAACAGTCATTTATGTTAGGAAGATTTAGCTTTGTAAGGATTGTCTGGTATATTTAGTTAAAATATTTATCAATAGTTATATTATCTTAAATACCCATTAAAATAAAACAGGAAGAAGTTGTTTAAATAGCAGTCAACATGTACTCTAAAATAAGACTAAAAATGTTATTGCACTTAATGTTTTATGGAATTACATTTGGATTTCTTACTATTAATTATTTATTCATTCATTTCTATTTTCAACAAATACTGTCTACCATTTACTAAATAACAGGAACTTAGAGGTGCCAGGGATACAAAATGAATAAGAATGTGTACCGTCATGGAATTTATATTTATCGTGACCTGCTTATGAATGAACCTTGGAAAAGTACTGAAGAATGAATTGAACTGGCAAACCACCAGAACTGGGAAAAAGACTTCTTTTAATATCTTAGTGTAGAAAAACAGCATTTATAGCTGAGCTTTCTATTCGTTTCCTTTTCTTTCTTTCTTTTTTGTTTTTTTTTTTTCATTTGATTTGTTAGATGGAGCCATGGTCCTGTGATCTCCCGCATTTAATCTTCCAATCTACATTCCTGATGATTATTACTGATTTCAGGTCGCTGCTTTTTGCTATGAAGTCTGTAGCCTCCAGTCACCAAAGAGTAATGCTCAGTGTCCCATTATGTGAATTCCAAAGTGGTAGAGGAAGATTTCATTTTTTTAGAAATTTTACATTCATTGGGGAAAGGGAAAATAATAAGTATCTGGTAGACTGCTTAATAAAATAGGAAACAACCACAAAACAGGACTCATTGAAATCCAAAACTGAGCATAAAGCTCTACATGGATATTTACTGATACTTCTCAATAGTGACTATATAAAGAATTGTTTAAAAAAAGAATGTAAGGTTAGCTCTCTATTCACTCTATGAAGAGCATAAAAATATATGTAGGATGAAAATCATCTGTATAGTAAATATTAGAACTCAACCAATACAATTTTTCTTACTACCACCTTCTTCTAAAGTTCATTTCATTGTGTGGAAGATTGATTTCTAAGGGAAAAAACAAATCCCTAAGGATTTGCATATGCCAGTCAGTTCCAGGCAAAACCCAGAATATGATATTATGTATCTTATGAAATATGTTTTCTAAAAAATAGGAAAGGATAAGTAACATATATCAGTGTTCTCAGTTTTTCTTAGTAAATGTTTTTATTCCCTAGGCACACAACTTCCAATTTCTTTTATAAGAATTTTTTACATTATAAAAGAAATCTATGTGATTCTAGTAGTCTTTTAGGTGGTGCCCGTCAAAGGAAGCTGCTAAGAAAGGCCGAATGCCCCAAAGGTGCAGAGCTCTAGGGGCAATGTGCACATTAGCCATGGATTTTTTTTTTTTTTTTTGCTATTTTTTAAACCATTGTACCTTTGACTATGTATGTAAAGTTTCTTCTATCGTTAATTCTACTTAATCATAATTTTATTCAGTATGTTGTAGTTTTTATCAGTGTGTGTTCTCTTGAAGTCCACTTCTTATGTGCACATTTTCACATTCTGCCACCATTCACAGTCTTGTTATCTTTCACAGCTAAGATGTATCCTATGTTGTTGCAGTTTCCTAAGATTTTTTGATTCATGGGGTTAGAACCACCACTTACTAGCTGTGTGGTCTCAGTCCTTAACCTCTCTTCCCAGCATTCCTACAACTGAAAGAGCTGCTTGCATTTTTTAAAGGTCCTAACACAAAGGCAGAATGGGGGCTCAGGAGATGGTGGCCATTGCTATTCTTTGGCGTTTCTTTTTCTTGAGCTTGTCTTGCTGGGACATCAGAGAACATTTCATTAATTCAAAGAAGAAGTCAGATATCATGGCTACTACAGAGTAAGTCTGTAAGAACATCCTTAGTTTCAGGATTTGGGGGTTGGTATTAGGAGTAACTTGGTGATTAATGGTCTCTGCGACAGTGAAATACAAAATCAAAAGAAGCGTTTTATAGCCTGGGCCTTTCCAGAGGAAAAAATTTGTACTCCTGGCACAGAGGACCCTTCCATACTTAACCCTTGCCTCCTGACCCAGACTTATGGTTCAGCTGGCCCATGGCACTCTGTGCTTCAGCCATATGGGTTCACTAATGGTTCTCACAGTGGCCGGATTCTCCATTCTTACGTCCTTTCTTTACCATCTACTCATTCAGTCTTCACCATTTGTTGAGATAATTCTAAGTCTCTCTCCAAAATTCGTCTCAGGTTTCTTCTCTAAGGTGCTTTTGCTGGTAGTTCCCTGTGTAGATGAGCACTTATTCTCTGAATTTTCATAGTAACACCCATATCATGTGGATAAAAATTGCATTTATCATAGCATTTTCATAGCACATGCTATGTTTTAATTATTCATTGTCTTGTTTTCCTACCAACTGTAACTTCCAGGAGCTATAAGTTGAATGGAAGAGGAAAAAAGTTAGCAAATAATTATAATATTATGTAGCAAGGACAATGGTACAGATAGGAGCATGAAAGTGCTGTTCTTATTCAGAAATATCAATAGTAAAACTTGGAGAAAGTGGCTAGTAGAACATTTACACAGATGAGGTAGGATGAGTGGAAAATAAAGATGGGGAAGAGCAGAAAATGCAGTGAGCAGAAAAAGGAAACAGGTGGTAGCAAAAGTTGACACCAGAGATGTAGACAAATCACAGGAAGGCTGGCAATCCATGCAAAGAAATTTCAAATCCTGGAAAGGTTTACATGTGGGGGCTGGAGTGACATAATCAGATTTGACTGTAATATCATTCTGTCTGCTATGGAGGAGAGGAATCCTGGAGAGAGAGGGCCAATTGGGAGGTTACTTCTATAATGCAGTGAAAGATGATGAGACCCTCTATCAGAACATGCTAGAGTTGCGGTATCTGGGAGATCACCATGTAGAGACTCCAGTGACAGCTAGAGATCCAAGTTCGCCTCAAGGAGAGTAATCTAGACTGGAAGAAGAGATTGAGAGTTGTCAGCATGGGACAGGGGAGCGGGGGACAGGGGGATTCTTAAAAGTTCACGTGAGAAAGAGAGCTCCTAGAGATCATGAAGAGAGTAAGAAGAGCAATGAACCAAAAATGGGATTGAGCCATTAGCAATATTTAGGGGGTTGTCAGAGAGGAGGGACTATGAAAGTAAAATAAATACATAGCCAGTGTGCTGTCATCGAAACCAAAGAGTTAGCTTAAAGAAGTTAGTTTAAACGAACTATACACTCAAGTGTAGTAGCCAAGTCTAGCAAAATAAGGGTTGATAAATATCTTGACTTTGGCTGATAAGCAGTCAAGAAAAAAAAAAAAAGGAAATTTCAGTAGGATGGTTGGCAGAAACCATTTTTCCACCTTGAATTCAGAGTTGAAAGAAGGTGGAGAGGTTGAAACCTGGGATGTTTGGGATCACTGGGCCAAAAGCTAATAAGGCAAAGACAGAGAGAGAGTCATAAACTGAAAATTGTTTAGTTGACTTGCAACAGGCTCTAGGTTGAATCTAAAAGGAAGATTGTGTTTTGGTCAGTGAGATCATAGAATTTAAGATTTTAGAAATGTAGTGGTTTAGAGGATTACAAGACTCAAGGGCTGTGCTAAAGAATAGGTGAAAGGAAGGTTAAAGTCAGATTTATGATTTTGAGAGAGGTGAGTTAAAATATTCAACTGCGGGACACCTGGGTGGCTCAGTTGGTTAAGCCGCTGCCTTCGGCTCAGGTAATGATCCCAGTGTCCTGGGATCGAGTCCCGCATCGGGTTCCTTGCTCGGCAGGGAGCCTGCTTCTCTCGCTGCCTCTGCCTGCCTCTCTGCCCGCGTGTGTGTACTCTCTCTCTCTCTCTCTGGCAAATAAATAGAATCTTAAAAAAAAAAAAAAAAAAGATATTCAGCTGCAATTGTTGATTTACTTTTCTGTAGAATTCTGACAGGTTGTTGCCGTAGATATTTCTAAGTGGATATCAATTTATGATCATTTGGCATTATTTTTCCTTTAAATTTTATCTTCATTTTTATATGGCCCATTTTTATTTATAAACACATTGCTACTGTGTTTTCCTTTTGGTCATATTTGTGGTACAATTTTCACTTTATTTTCAATTTTCTCTTATTTTATTTTAATTAACTATTATAATACTTTTTTAAAAATCCAATTTGAGAGAGAGTTTCTCAAGCAGTGTGTTAGCTCATTTATATTCCTTTTATTACTTCTAGAGTTTATTACTTTTTTAATGTTTTAAAATTACTATACTTTGTTTCATTATTTGTTATTTTTTTTCCTATCCTCCATTGAACAGGTCTTTTTTCTCTCTTTTCTTTTTTTGTTACTCTAATTTTTAAGATGCAATAGTTATATCTTTTTCTATATCTATATCATTGTTCAGCAAGATCTATGTCATATCCGTAAGTAAAAATCTTCCTTACTATGGTCTTATCGCCTTGTTCTCACCTATCATCCTATATTGGGACTTACAGTATCTCTCTCTTTCTCTCTTCTCTCTATCTATATTCTTGTTTAGGTCACAAAAAGTTTACTTTTATTTACTCATTTTTCTTTCTCTTTTTCTTCTTTTTAGAAGATTTATTTATTTATTTCAAAGAGAGAGAGGGAGACAGCGTGCAGGCAGGGGGAGGGGTGGGACGAGAGGAAAAAGGAGAAAAGCAGACCTTGAGATCAAGACCTAAACTGAAATCAAGAGATGGACCCTCAACCAACTAAGCCACCCAGGTGCCCCTATTTGCCCATTTTTCATTTGTATAGATTTCATACTTTTACTTTTCATCTAACTGGAGTACTTCCTGGAAGAGTGTTTTTCAAAGGCCTTTTTGCCTTAAAACTTTTGAGTTTTTAATGCCTTAGAACAATTTTATTTCACCTGTGTACTTACGGGATATTTTATTGGTTATAAATGTTTAGGTTCAAAGTTCTTTACCTTTAATACTTCAATTATTATCCCATTGTCTTCCTGTACCCAGTGTTGAAAAATTTCATTGTTGGTCTTTCATAGATCTTGTTTTTAAACTTTTTGAATCTTATAAATGTTCTTTCTTTGCCCTCAAATCTCATACTTTGCATACCTAAATTATCTCCATTTTTATTTTAGTCAAAATAATTTGTTTTGTTGTTATATTTCATTATCTTCATCTATCATTTTGAAGATACTTATTCTACTGATTTGCAATTCTTCCTTTGTCTAATATGTTATTTTTCTTTCATCTGATATAAAATATTGTGTTTATTTTCTTTTCAAAAATAACAACTGGATTCTTAGGTGATTAGTTTTGAGGATTCCTGGAAACTATGAAGCAAGATTTTGAATGGATTTTTGATCTTAAAGTCAATTTAGGATAATGGAGGAACCAATGTCTTCAATAAATTAGGGGCAAATTCAGTCATGAAGGTGGATGAGAGAAATGAGGGATAGTGGTGTTAGGGAAGCAAAGAAGAGCCTCAAATGAGGCTGAGCTTTCACATGTAGGAAAGAAAAGTTTCTTACTGAAATAGGAGAAACCTAAGCATATTTGTTAACAAGGAAAAATTAAAGATGCAGTAGAGTGAGTCATTTATGATGCAAGTTTCCAGGAAGAAAAGGGATAAATGATATATATAATTTTTGCTGAAACTACTGTACCCAAAGTAGTTTCTTTAGTTTTCTTTAGTACCCAAAGAAGAGCATTTATATAAATTGTGTTTAGCATCCTTCTTTCCTCAGGTCTTCTTTACTTACACCTGTTCAGAATAAATTTGTTGTTCGTGGAAGGATAAATGTGAATGAGACAAATATCATGAAATTAAATTTTGAGTTTAATAATGATCAAGAATATATTTTAAAACTTTCATAGACTGTATTAAACAAAAGAAAACAAAATATGCATATTTATTATCCTAGATCCTTTAAGGATCTCTCGATGCACATGGAATAACATCTAATGTCCAGACCATATGTGAAATCTAAAAAACAAAACAAATGAACAAACAAAAAAGCAGAATCTGACCTATAAATACAGAGAATGAACTGATGGTTGCCAGAGGGAACAGAGGTGGAGAGTGGGCAAATTAGATGAAGGAGAGTACAAAGTACAGGCTCTCAGTTATGGAATAAATGAGTCATGGAAATAAAAGGCACAGCATAGGGAATGTAGTCAATGGTATTGTCATAGTGCTGTAGGTGACAGATGATAACTACACTTGTGAGCATAGCATAACATGTAGACTCATCAAATCACTCCGTTGTACACCTGAAACTAATGTAACATCGGGTATCAACTACATTCAAATTTAAAAATTAAAATTAATTAATTAAAAAATACAAGAGCTGTGCTCTTGAAGATGGTACTCACCAGCCACATGTGGCTATTTAAATTTAATTTTAAATTCATTCACATTTACTAAAATCTTTAAAAATTCAATGAGATCAAAAACTTAATTCCTGAGCGCCTAGGAATTTAAATAAAAACTTGAAAAGAAAAGATTTAATTCCTCAGCTAAACTACCTACACTTTCAAGTGCCCAGTAGCTATAAGTGATCAGTTGCTACTATATTGGGCAGTGTGGATACAGGACATACCTATGCTTGAAGAAATTTTTGTTGGACACCACCAGCCTAGAAGCTTTTACAATATAGAGGGCATACTTTTCAACTTCATCTTAAACATTTCTCTTGCTCCATTCCCACTGAACAACATTCTTTCTCCAATATCCATCTTCCTACCTAAGGGTCTTTGTAATTTTTGCTTCCAAGGACTATTCTTTGCCGTGTTACTCATGTCTTTGTTCAAATATCAGTAAGTCCTTCTCTGACCATTTTCTAAAATAATACTCATTCCCATCAAACTCTCTCCCTGCCTGCTTTAATTTCTTCAGACTACCGTCTGTTATTAAGCTGTTTCTTCTCTGTTTCCTCATTAGCGTTAGAGTTCCAAGAGGGCAGAGGCTTTGTGGTGTTTGTTTTTATAGCTCTAGTACTTGTAACAAGGTCTTGCAATAAATACTGCTCAATAAATATTTGTCAATAATATTGAAAAGTGTTCCAATTTTTTTTGGCATATCAACTTTGGGAGTATCTTAATAAAAGCCTGAATATTTGATTCAGAGAATATTTGATTCTCTAAGGTTCTCAGAAATCTTGTTTAAAAGATAACATTAACAGAATCATAAAATATTCTCATACATCTCTCTGAGTTTACTCCTAGTTGTTTCTGCCTATGTTATAGGAAATTCAGAGTACTACAGTTATATAAATTCAGCATTCTCATTACCTTTTTTTTTTTTTTGAAGATTTTACTTATTTATTTGACAGAGAGAGAGACACAGCGAGAGAGGAAACACAAGCAAGAGGAGTGAGAAGGAGAGCAGGCTTCCTTCTGGTGAGGGAGCCTGATGTGGGACTGGATCCCAGGACCCTGGGATCATAACCCTGAGCCTAAGGCAAACGCTTAACTGCTGAACTGACTGAGCCACCCAAGCATCCCTCTTTTTTTTTAAATACAAGACTTTTTTGGTGCGTTATAGCACCTGCTTTGTTTTGTTGTTGTTTTTTTTTTTAAATGTTATGTCAATGAATCTTAGAACACTACACCAAAAACAAAGGACGTACTGTATGGTGACTAAATACAAGCTTTTGAAATCTCCAGCTAAAGTACAGGAAAGAAGGAAGACTATTTTAGAAAGGAATTGGGAAAGAGAGTAAGAAGCTGACTTAAGTTAGGACTTTAGGGCCAGATTTCCAGAATTTCAGTCCTGCCTTTGTCACTCACCAGTTTCGTAATCTGGAATGAACTATGACCATTTTTTTTTTTTCCTCTCAGTTTCTTCCTCTGTATAATGGAGGTAATGATAGTATCACTAGAGTTGTTGTGAAAATTAAATGAGCTGATGGATGCAAAGCACAGAGAAAGTGCCTGGCATATCCCCCCACACTGTATGTTTGCTTTTGTTGCTGTTTAATGGGTCAGTGACCATTGTTGTTGTTGATATTCCTATTATTATTATTAGCCATTAGGGAAAGTTGGATAATATGTTCCCGTTTAGTTTGTATCCATGTGGACCAATTGCCTGGTTTGACCACTGCTATTTGAATATCCACCTGTAAGATGCAATCAAAACATTTCAAAAGGAAAGTGAAGTTTGTAGGAAGTCATCCCTCTACATGTTAAGTACACAGGCTCTGGCTTGAGGCACATGATAACCACTCTATTTATATAGATACTGATTTCCAAGGGACTGGCCCAGGGAGATTTGCCCAGCCATCACCTGGCAGCTGGCAGAAGCAAATGCATGGAAAAGCAACACAGATCAAAGAGTGGCAGGATTTCTTCATTTTAAGTTCTAAAGTATTCTGGGTTTTGATATACATATAACCTTAATTTAAATATTCTTTAAAACTTTGAAAGATTGCTAAATTTTTTCTCTCTGAATTCAAGCTGAAGCACAACTCTTATCATTATGCACAGTATTCTAAATGTATTATATTTTGCTAGATGGAAGACGTAATTGAGGATATAATCGGTATGGAGTCAAGTTTTAAAGAGGAAGGAACAGACTCTCCTCTGCTAATGCAAAGAACAGTAAGTGTTTCTAGACCTGAGGAGGTCAATGAGATTGAAATAAATAATGGCATCTGATGATAAAAAAAAATTTAATTTGATTAGTAAATGGTGTCTTCTCCTATGTTTTTGAAACAGACACAAGATAACAGATGAATATTAGGAAATATTGGTGCAGAAAAAGATTATGTAATGTTATTGAGGAAGATGACAGGGCTTGTGATATTCTCTCTCTCTCTCTATCTACCTATCTAATCCCTATAAACACCCATTTAATTAAATATCTGCTATTTTCCATGAGTGATTTAATCTTTAGCATATAATCACAGCATATAATCAAAACATCCTCATGAGCTAATGGCTAAGTTTTGACTAATTTACCACAACTAACAACTATCAGATTCAGAGGCTCTACACTTTGTAGAGACAAGAAAAAGATTATAACAACAAGAAATATGACTTCACTTTAGAACCAATAACCAGAGATCAAAGATGAACTTAAGAAAAGCAGAACAGGCCTCACCCTACTTTAAGGCCTGTAGACAGACCTCTATGTTGCAATCAGCACAAATTCCTGGAATGATATGTCATGAAGGGATGGTGTCTTATCTCCTCTTTGACTGCCGTTGCCTTCTCATTGTTCATTTATAAATCACTAAAAATGTTATTTGTAAAGGGCGTGCAAGGTCTTTTCACCTACTTTGAAGGGTTATTGTTGGTTGGTTTGTTTATGGTTTTAGATCTTTTCGAAAAGTGGGAAAACTATGAAAGATTGTGATAGAGTTGTTATTTTAAACATTTCATTTAAAGAAAATGGATTCTGACTATATTGTGTAGTATGGATATTTTTTATCAGCAAATCAATGAGCTGGAGTATGTTAATGATGAACATATACATTTAAGACCTAAAGAAAGTATCCATTTTTTTTTTCTTTTCTGTTTCTTTTTTCCCAGGCAGAATATCTAGAGAGAACTATCTCTTTCCTCTGATATGCAGGGCCTCCTAGAATAGGTCACTAATACTGGCATTATCTGACAAAGTTCAAATGAAGTTTAAAACCTAGTCTTTTTGCAGGCTTTATTTTTATTTTATTTTATCTTTTTAGGATAGACTGCCAATTCTTTCTACCTCTTCTCTCTTCAGATTTCAGGCAGCATAGTTATAGGAAATCTGACTAATTCTCTAGATAAATATATTATTAATGATGATTTCTCCCTGTCTAATTTCACAGCATGAAGTTACTATTTTCTTAACTAGTATTCAACCTCTGGGTTTTAGGAATTAATATTAATTTCCTGCAATCTTTTCTTTGTATGTAGTACTCATTAAAATTGTATACTAAAACATTTTCTTTGTCAAATTATCTTACTTGTTTTGTAGAGGCTGCATGGAATGTCTTATTCAGGGCAAATTGGTGGCAATAACTATCTGGAATTTGCATATGATAGCTAGGATGTCCTTTTAAAAAGATAGATACTACCGGCCTACTTACACTTACATCAAGAAGTACCTGTGTTGACCAATCAGTAATCACTGATAAGTCTAGATCTACACATAAAACCAAAGAGTTCAATCAACCAAATACATTTATTCAACATGTATTATGTACAAAGCATAATCCATGTACTATCGGAAACTAAAGTTGAGTGAGACACAGTTCACAAGTCAAGAGATCACATGATAGTGGGGCAATGAGTGAGGTGCACCTGAGGGGCAGGGAGGGAGAGTGTGGATCTCAGTGTTAAACCCAGATTCTAATCTAGATGTTGTGCAAGTCACTTAACCTCTCTGCCATCTTCTGCATTATAAGAATAATTAAGATCTTTTATTTCCAAGGCTTTATATATATACTATACTTACATTAGTATACTAGTATACTACATATGTACATTTGAAATACTAGTCAGAGAGCTACTCTGGGGTTCAAGTGAAGGAGAAACCATATTATATTGAGATTTTTTGGAAGTGCTTTAGGAAAAGATGATATTTGAAATATAGTTATGAGGGATACTTAAGACTTTAAGAGGTAGCCAGGAACACAGAAAAGTAGCAAGTTAAGAGAACAACATAAGAAAAGTCAAGAGGTGAGAAAAAAAGAATGCTTAAGAATGGCTGGTAGAACAGATAGGAAACTCTGAAGGATTTTTATAGTTCATGTGGATAAAAATAAAGACCTGTTGGATTCAGAGGAATGCTTTGAGTGAGCCTGTTAGCAAGTGAACTTTTGGTGCAGATGGTTGAACCTGGCTCATCTGGGCCTTAAGCATGAAAGAAATTTGTTGGTTCATGTCACGTGTAAATTGTTAATACTATCGCATGCAGGCAGCCCTCTGTAACTTTGCCTTTGTTTTCTTCTGTGCTGGCTTTGTTCCCAGCCGGTGAGCAAACACTATCATAGCCCATTCCAAGCGAGGCACATAGTTCCACATAGTTTCTTCTTGCTAACCCAGTTTTTGGTGTTTTTTTTGTGTTTTGTTTTTTTGCCGACATCTACTTCTTCACAAGGAAGAGAAGTTTCTGATTAATTTAAGCCAGTCTTGGTGGCCCCACTTTCCCCTGGCAGAGACAGTTTTCGGAATGAGCTTGTGTTGTGATTTTGACATGTCGAGCAGCTCCCTGGGAATTTTCTTAAGTCTTTAAAGTAGACCCAAGAAAGAGAAGGGTTTTGTCTCTTTGTGATGTTGTAGGACAATGTGACTGATGTAGTCATTTTATTGCCCAGAAGCTAAGTAAATAAAGAAAATCAAAAGAAACAAAGGGAGAAGAAAAGCTGAAAGAAATCCTGCTTATATGCCCCTGGAGAATTCTTTACCTGTGGATTTCACATTACGTAAGATGTTTTTTTCCTTTATTTTATAAACTAAGTGTATCAGAGTTTTTTGATTGTTATATAGCCAAATTCATCCTAATGGATACAGTCAGTCAGGCTTGCAACCTAAGGGGAGGAAAACATCGTTTTCCCCTTAGTTCCAGTTAAATCTCTGGGATGATTCTTACCAGAGCAATGTCTGTCATATGTCTATCCCAAGTCAGTTTCTCTGGGTCTTGGGCCCACCCTAGAGCTGTGGATTGAGCAGCCCCACACAACAAACTACCTAGACTAAGAGTGAGAATGAGAACAGGAGTTGTTGTGCTCGCTTTGGCAGCACATACACTAAAATTAGAAAGGAGTTGTTAACAAAAATAAATGTCAGGGAATTCTAACAAGGCTAAACCAACAGATGCCCATTATGGCAAACTTCAAAAGTGAGATAGTTATCAATTAACAATAATTATTATTAAATTCTCACCTATTATTTGAAACTCACTTTTCTATATATTTTACGTATAATTTCTCTAGTTCTCCTAGATATCTGTAGAGTCTCAGGGGCTGTTGACTGAGTGTGCTGTTAATCATTTTAGCAGTCTCTTGTTGTGGAAGCAGGAAACCTTGGATCTCACTTAGCTAAGATTTATCTTAGGAATACTGCGTATAGGCTTAACTAAAAGTCACATAATAACTTCCATTGATGGGAAACTTGGAAGCTCCTGAGGGGAATCTTGGACCACTTGTGGTCATCCTTCCCATTTATTCAGGTTGAATGAAGGAGTTCAAAGTCTTTGCAGATCAATTTAGCCCATGTATTTCTGACCCAGAAATGAATGTTGAGTGATCGGTGACTAGAGTTAGAATAATTAAGAAGTTACCTCTTCATTTCTAACCCTAACGTGTCAGCGTCTTCTTACTGTAACAACGATGTAAACTAGATTGGAAAGAGCCAAGGTGCAAGAAACATTCAGCCAAACCAGTCATACTTTTGACAACACCCTAACCTGTCAGTTTCTCAGTCTCTTTAGTGTCAATTTATTTTTCTCTTCCCCATTTAGCCATTCCTTCACATGATTGCATCCTAGATCTTGTTATTGCTATTTTTTCTTTCCCATAAGATCTTCATTTCACACTTTTTAACCCTAACATTCTATTTGTACCTCTACTGTAGTGTTACTATTTCACCAGTTGTTCAAGCTCCAAATCAATGGACTCTATCACTGTTTTCAATAGCTATGACTTCACACTCACAACATTTTGGAAATTTCTTTAACCTGTCTAGAGTCCTTGGTCAAGCACTCTAACCAGTCCTCTTGCAAACACTCCTAACATCTCCCCTATTTTTCTTCATTTTACTTCCTTGGCAAAACCCCTGCCCTGATTAGACTTCTCTCATCTTACTCCACATCTCAACCTGAGCAGCTTAACGGATAAAATTTCACCACATCGTTCATAGTACTCACCTCAAATACATCACCGAAACTTTGCAGGGCCTTTCACCACCCATTCTGCCAGTATACACAGCTATGCCCTGTGAAAGTTCTCATTTATTCAGACCAGTTTTTAACATCTTCCCTTCTCTCCTCAAAACCCCACAATTCATTGCCCATTCTTCATTTTGCAGCCAATTTCTCTTTTACAATGTATTTCAAGGAGCAAATGTATGCAACAATATTGGATTCATTCATTAGCTTGGCATCACCCATTCTCCTAAACCACCTGCATCTGTTTTCATGTCTTCTGCCATCTCTTCTATTAGAATAATTGCTCCAGCTCATAATCTAAGGCTAGCCCACCACTTGTGCCCTGGATCTTACTCCTTCTTACCTTCTCAAGGTCTTTCCTTCTCTAAATAATGAGTCCTTCTCCTCCATAATCAGTCTATTCTGATCTATAGGATTATTCATATCATCATTACACTGGTCTTTAATAAAACTCCCTAAAAGGAAAACCAAAACTCCTTCTGAACACATTTTCTCTCTGGTTGCCACATTATTTCATGACTGACTTACACACAGAAGGGTCTCTTCCTTCCATCCTCACCAGGCCACCATTTCCTACCCTTCTGTTTTCTAGTCTCCAACAGAGCCATTGTCCTCACAATTCTAAAGGAGCTCTTAAAACCAACCAAAGTAGAAGCCAGTAGTAAGTTCTTCATTCTCACCTCACTTGGCTTTTCGGTGGTATTTGCCGTGGCTGACCATTTTTCCTTCTTGAAGTATGATCGGGGATTCTCTGGCACCACATTTTCTGCTTTTCTACCCACCTTCCTGGTTCTTTCTTTTTTAATAGGTGTCTCAATTCTCACCTGTTCCAAGGCACAGACTTCAGCCCTCTTTTCTTATGTATTTATACATCGTATAGGTGATCTCTACGCTTTTCTAGCCTAGATCTCTCCCATATACGCTAGACCCATTTATCCTACTGCTTGACATCTTTTATGCTTCTAACAGACATCTCAAACTTAATATGATTGACAGAAAGCTTTTATCTCCCCACCCCACCTACCCAAATCTACTTTTGGTTCATCTAGAACCCCTGCTCCTAAAGAGTCATCTTTCTTTTCTCTCTTACTCCCATACCTCCACATCTATCAGTACATTCTAACAAGGATTCGAGATTTCCCAAATCTCCTAGCTTCTTATCAGCTCCTCTACTAAAAACACTTTTCCAAGATACCATCATCTCTCACTTGAACTTCAGAAACAGAATCTAGCCTAACTTCTCTGCTACTTCTCGCCCCTTACAGCTGTTCACACAGTAGCCAGAATGATCTGCACAAAGCAAAAATTAGATCCTGTTTGTCTTTGCTTAACATTCTGTTAACTTCCTAAAATCCTCAGAATATAATCCAGACATTTTACCATTGTCAGCATTTCCCTTTAACTTTAGGCTTTGGCCTCAATAGCCTTCTTCCTGCTCCTGAACATGACATGCATACTCTCATCTTAGGACCATTGAACTTCCTTTTTTGTCCCAGATCTTTGCATGGCTGAAGTTTCCAGTCTTCAGTCAGTATCAACTTGTCACAGAGGCCTTCCATAATCAGGCTAGCTAAAAGACCCCATCTCATCAGTCCTTAAATCACTGTCTTATTTTGATGACCTCTGACCCTTATTAGAACGATTATTTTATTTACCTATTTATTGTGTGCTCCCCCCCCCCCCAGAATGTAAACTCTTTGAGGATAAACATTTTGTCTGTCTTGTTCACTGCTATATCCCTGGAACCTAGAGCTGTGACCTGTTTATTATTTTATCCTCAGCACCTAGCACAATGCCTAGCACATCATAGGGGTTCAGCAAACATATGTTAAATAAATACTTCAAAATCCACACATATTGAAAAAATTATTCCCATTATACATTAGTATTTAATAATTTTTTTAACAGAAAAAGCGGTAGGAACAAGGATAACAACTGTTATAATAGCTACTGTGCCTCAGGTACTTGTTTTGTGACAAGGATTGTGCAGAATACTTTTTGTGAAAAATTGTATAGATCATCCCAACAAACCTATGGGAGAGAGGCTAGTATTACCTGTAATCACTTTACAGTTGAGGAAAGAGGCTTAGAGAAGTTCAGTAATTCGTCCCGGTTACCGCAGTTAGTGAACGGCAAGGGAGGGTTTGAATCCAGTCCTGTAGGATACCAGATGCAACAACAATCCTACCCACCCTCCTGTGCCAGCAGCCTCAGAAGGAAGCTGTTTCCTAGAACTGTAGAATTCTAAGATTTGAAGGGACCCCAGCCTGATAGGATTCTCTGCCACACACATGTAGGCTGATAGCTTAGGCGGTGAGTTTAGATCTGTCTCCCTATAATTTCCACTGGGTGGTCTTGGTTTCACCCCTTCCTTTTCGAGACGTGGTGGTGCAGAGTAACTCATTTCTTTTATCAGAGATAGCTATTTTTTCAATCAGGTGTCTGTAAATGCTGGTGGCATTTGGCAATCTCAGTAATTCAAGTAGTAGTTCAGTAGTTCAAGACCATTCCAGAGACAAGGCCTGAGTAAATATTAACAACCCCTTGCATTTGGTTGGAACTTGAGAGGACGGCATAACATCAACAAGCAA
Source organism: Martes martes (assembly GCF_963455335.1). Lineage (NCBI taxonomy): Eukaryota > Metazoa > Chordata > Mammalia > Carnivora > Mustelidae > Martes > Martes martes. The sequence goes on along the minus strand of NC_137899.1, from coordinate 74,769,410 downwards.
GCTTTTGTCAATCACAATCTGGAGCAGATTAGTCTTAAAGTCCAAGGAAGAGCCAAAGTTCACCTTGGCGCTGAGTTTTCTGCCCAGTCCTCTCAGCTATTGTTTGCCAGTTTTTAAGGAAAAGAAAATGATGAAGTAGAAAGAGAAAACAGTTGCTTTCGTGAAGGTTAGAGACACTGCAGCATTAAAACTGGTGAGCAAGTGCATTTTGGAATTCTTTCAATGTCTGGAGATGAAGCCACCTTAAATACTGAATGTCAGCTTTATAAACTAATAGTCAATAAAACAAGGTATGTAGAAATTGAGCTTTGAAATGCATAATATATAATCTGCTGTACACCAACAAACTTGTTTACTTACAACATAGTTTTAGGTGCTCTGAATACAGTAAAAATACTGTTATTGTCTCTGTAGTAAAAAAAAAGAATTGTTAAAAATGTATAATGGGACTTTTCTATCAGAAAGTGAGGGTCTCACTGGTTATTTATTATAGTGTTCATATTAAGTCAATCGCTGTTTTTATTAATTTAGTATTAAGTAGATCATATGCATATAAAGTGTGTGATGCAAAAGTATTTCTAAGTTACCATCTCTATTTTGTGTTTTATCTTTTCTACTTAAGTTATAAGCCAGCTGGCCAAGGACAAGGGACCTTCTACTCCCGCCCAACACATTATTTTTCTTCACTCATAATAGAACAAAAATAATAATAACTCAGTGGGGCTTCCCTATTCAATGTTTGTCATTCAAACCTCATACGTAGCCCTGCTTTTGCAAATAAAATACAGAGGAAGATCAGTGGTATGTGTCTTAAAACTGGAAAAATCTAGTTTACTACATTTAAATGAACAAATACCCCAAAGGAAAGAAAATAATCTTTTAAATGCCAGTTTTTTTTATGTATGCATACATTGTGTGGTATGTGCTCCCCTACAGTGCTCTCTCTTTATGCCTGATGTTTCTCTTCTTTTTATGTCTACAGTTATTCTAATAATTTCAGGCTCACTTTTACCATTTTAGTTCCACCGTGAATGTCTTCACAGAAAAGAAAAATAGAAGATCCAAACAACTCAGAGTTTTCCCTTGGTTTCCCATGAAGCTTACACTAAATAGGTGATGTAAATATAGACACATAGATATCACACATACACATATATATGTAAGGGTATATGAAGTTTTTTGTTTTTAGTGTTTATACTGAAAAATTTTCTGAAAATATATAACAAATGTATTTTCTTTCCTCTTTTGTATTTATAATGAGATTACCTGGGAGAAGGACATATCGTACACACAGACCACACATACATATAGACACACATATGTAGTATACATATATAATACATCTATACACATACATTATACATACATATATGTATACACACACACCCCTCTCCAGAAAATTCTCAGGCTTTTAGATAAGTCATTAATTTTCATGAACATGGTAAGTAGTATATTCTACAGTACTCTCTTTGTTCTACAGTACTCTCTTTGCTGAGTGGAATATAAATGAAGAGGGGTAAAACAATAAATATAAACTAAATTATTAAATTTATGATTGAGTTTATTGGTCCTGTATGTTTTGGTGAGGAGAAAAATAAACCACGCTGCCATGAAAGACAGTGTTGGAGAACGTTTGGACTTTAAGTTGAGCCTTAGAGAGTAGGTTGGATTTTGATACTTGAATAAAACTGAGAAAAAAAATTGTTCAATGGCTTCCAACTTTTTGCATGTTCAGATCACTTCTTACCATTCAAAGTGTTAAGGAAAGGACCTTTCCAGACTAGGGTAGGTAGTAAAGAATCCAGACTTTGTTTCATATAGACCCAGAATTAAATCCCAAGCCCACTATTTATATAACTGTATGATCTTGAGATAATAACTTAATTTTTCAGTTTTAATTATTTTATGTTTTAAATGGGAAACATTTTAACTCCTCATGGAGTCTTTACAAAGATTACTTGAAACTGTCATGCCATCTTCCACAACAACTGCATCATTTCACATCCGTATCATCGGAAGAGGTTCCAATTTTCGCACCCTACCAACACTTGTTATTTCCCTTTCTCTTGGTAATAGTCATCTTAATGAACGTGAAGTGGTATCACATTGTGGCTTTAATTTATATTTCCCTAATGACTAGTGATGTTGAGCACCTTTTCACATGCTTATGGGCCTTCTTCGTTGGAGAAATATCTATTCCAATCCTTTGCCCGTTTTTTAATCGGGTGGTTTGTTGTTGCTGCAGTTGCTGAGTTGTTGGAATTTTAAGAAAATATAACCTGGATATTAATCTCTTATACTATTTGCAAATAGTTTCAACATTATACTGATGAGTTATCTTTTCACTCTCTTTTTGATGTGCTTTGATGTACAAAGCTTTAAATTTTGATGAAGTCTAAATTCTATTTTTTTTTTTTTTGGTTGCCTATGACTTTAGTGTTAGATTAAAAAAAAAAAATCATCACCAAGCTCATTACCAAGATTTCCCCCATCTTTTTTCTAAGAACCTTCATAGTTTTAGCTCTTATGTTTAGATCTTTGATCCATTTCAAGTTAATTTTTGTATATCATATAAGATAAGGGTCCAACTTTGTTCTTTTGCATGTGGAATCTATTTTCTCCAACACCATTTTTTGAAAAGATTGTCCTGTCCCTATTGAATGATCTTGGCACCTTTGTCAAATCATTTCACCATATAGTTGAGGGTTTATTTCTACTCTGTGTCTGAAATAGTGCAGAAATTCCACTCTATCAGTCTATGTCTGCTGTTATGCAAACACCCACTATTTTGATTATTGTTACTTTATTGTAAGTTTTAAAATCTGGACATGTGCGTCCTCCACCTTTGTTCTTTTTCAAGATTGTTTTTGGGGACCCCCAAAATTCTATATGAATTTTAGAATGGGTTTTTCTTTTTCTACAAAAAGTGCTTTTGAGAGTCAATTGAATCTGTAGATCACTTTGGGTACTGTTGTCATCTTAGTAATATTAAGTCTTCTGATCAATGAATATGCAATGTCTTTCTATTTATACATGTCTTTTTTAATTTCCCTTAGCAATATTTTTTTGTTTTCAGTGTACAAGACTTTTGGCTCCTTGAGTAAATGTATTACTAAATACATTTTGATGTTCTTGTAAGTAGGATTGGTTTCTTAATTTCCTTTCAGATTCTTTATTGCTGGTGTATAAAAGATACACTGACTTTTGGGTGTTCATTTTGTATCTGGCAACTTTGCTGAATTTCTTTGTTGGCTCTAATAGCTCTGTGTGTATATGTGTGTGTGTAATCTCAGGTGTTTCTAAATATAAGATCATGTCATCTATGAACGTGATCATTTTATTCGTGCTTCTCCAATTTGGATGACTTTGTTTCTTTTTCTTACCTAATGGCTCTGGCTAGAATTTCTAATGCTATGTTGAATAGAAGTGGTAAAAACAGACAACATTGTCTTGCTTATTTTTAAATCTCAACTTGTACTCTTAGTATTACATTTCTTTCACTTGAAATAGTATTTATTTATTCTTAATTCTTTTTGCTAAATCTTGCCAGAAACATGTCATTCCTGTTAATTAAAAAGAAAAAAAATTGCTTTGTGGATCTACTTTTATACTTTTTCAGTAATTTTTGTTCTTATTTTATTATCTGTTCTACTTTCTTTGGGTTTATTTGGTTATCTTCCTAGCTTCTTGAGAATGATAATTTATCAAATTTCAAATTTTTATCTATTTTTATATTACTTTTTAAAGGTATAAATTTCCTCGAAAGCATTGTTTTGCCATATCCCAGAAGTTTCTTTATGTGTATTTTTAGTATCTTTTACTTATTTCTAAATTCCAGCATGATTTTGTCTTTACTTTTGGATTATTTAAAAATTTCCAAGGATTTTAGAAATCAAGTCTCTATAAAATACACTGAAGATGTTTTTTGACAGAGTTCATAATCAATATTTATATATGTCCCATATATACTCAAGACAATTATATGTTCTCTAATTTTTGGATATGGAAGTTTGCAGTGTCTATTGGGCCAAGCTTTTAGTTTTTGTATTCATATGTTCTATAACATTACTGATTATTGTTGTCTGCTTGACTTTACAAAAATGAAGAGAAATGTCAAAATTTCCCACTACATTGGTGAATTTATTAATTTTGCCTTACAGTTCAAAACATTTAGTTTTACATATTTTGAGGTTATTTTATTATATGAATGCATGCCTATAATTATAATTCATTTTTTAAGAATTTCACTTTTTGTTATTATGTAGAGACTGTCTATCCCTAGTACATTTTCTAATTTTTAAATCTATTTTCTCTGATATTTATATAGCTATGTCAGTTTTCTATGGTTATCATTTACTGGCTATATCTTTTTCCATCCTTTAATTTTCAGTCTTCGTGTGTCCTTCACTATGTAGGTGTGTCTCTTGTACCGTCTTATCCAAACTGTCAGCCTTTTTGCTGAGAGGTTTGACTCATTTACACCGATGTGTTTTCACCTGTTTCTCTCATCTTACTTGATTATTTAAGTGTGCCCATTTATTTCTCCTTAGTTTTAACTACTTTTACACCCTTTGGTTTCCTTCTGCTTCACCTCAACCATATTGATATTATCTAAACTTTAATACCGAGTTATATCATTATATATTTCATTTTATTTTTTACCTTGGTTCTCCTCATCTTTTTTAGACTACAACCACTTACTGAGGTATGTGATCATTTTTATTTTGTATTTTTGAAACATATCCTTTAAATATCTTCTTCTATTTAGGTACTTTATCCAAAACTGTTTTTAATGTTAGTTTTTCTGGGTAAACATCCTTAAGTATTTTATGACTCTAGGAATATTTCTATCATGGCCTCATTTGTGAATGACTCTTGGGCTGGATATAAACTTGTGTTTTAAGTTCTTTTCTTTCAACATTTAAAAAATGCTCATTCACTTTCCTCTTTCATTCAGTGTTGCTATTGAAAACTCTTACGTTAACCAGATTCTTGTTCCTTTGGATGTAATCTTACCTTTTTCTCTTTAGGCTTTTAGATTCTCCTCTTTGTCATTGTATACTATAAAATTTCACTATAATATGTCTGGGTGTAAGTTTTTCCTATTTATTTTTTAATAAAAATAAAATCATAATAAAATGAGATATAATAAAACAATAAACTTTAGTTAATTCTCAGAAATGTATCTCCATTATTTCGTAAAAATTTTCTTTCTTCTAATTTTATTTCTCTTTCTCTGTGCAACTTCTAATATTTGTATATTTTGATATGTTGACCAGTTTGTTTGTTTTCTTCAGGGAATATCAGCTACTGTGAAATTATATATGTGAAAGTACATATGTGGGAAGGTCAGGGCCTAGTCTACTTCAGTCTTTATAGTCTCACTAATGGAGGTGTGACGAAAATCTAGGGTGGAGAACCCTAAAAAACAAGAACCACTGGCAATCACTCCTCACCTGAAGGCAACTTCTGAGATCAGGGGTTCATGCTTTTTACCAGAAGGAAGTATTGTCTTGAGAAGTATGTTCTAACTTTTGAAAAAATATTATGATAAATTCTTTATTATATATCTTTAAAATTTGTGATTTTGTTGTTAATATTGATATGTTCCCCTATTGTCATGTCAAAGGTTTGCTTTACTGAAAAAACGTTTTTAAAACTAGAATAATAAATATTTCTTCATAAAATATCTATCCAGTTTCCTACTAATCTACAAAATAAAGTTAATACATTACCTAAGTAACTTATACCTTTGAGAAAAGGAGATATAATTTTGCTTTGTAAGCCTTTCCAAGGGTGTATGTGATCTTTAAATTTTCACTAACATTGTACTCACATATTTTAAAGGAGGAAAGGCACTGTAGATAACAGGAAGTATAATACATATTTTGAAATTGAAACCAGTTGTCTAATGATATTCAAAAAGTGATTAGCCATTTACATGAAATAGAGTGGTACCTACAGCATAAAATTAAATACGATATTAATCATTGTGCTTTAGGGCATAAATTAAACAATAATCAAGGTCAGAAGAAAATGTAATATACCTATAGTTAAGCAGGATTAGATTCATTATCAGAATTCCAGCACCACTTCTATATTAGGTATCGTCTGACCAAGTAACATGGACCCAGAGTAATGTTATAGTTGGAAACTTATCACTTTATTGTTGCGGTATATATGTAATATAGCTCCTTTTCTTCTTAAACATTTTTGCAATTTGCCACTGCTGCATTGAAATCCATCTGAATTCAAGCTCTTCAGAGAAAAGTGCCCTTTCTCTAGTTCCTTCCCTCTTCCTTCCCCCTCACTCCCTATCTTTTTGTTCAGCACATCCATTATATTTCTCAAAGGCACAGAGGAAATGTACAATTCAGGTTGGTGATGCCTCAGCTTATAACCAACAAGATTTTCAAAAAAAGTCTTGAAATTTTTTACTTTTACAGTATGACTAAATGACTCACACATTAGGGAAATATCTGCTTTTAGGATTTCTTCCTAATTGTACTGTTCCTATATAAGCCCTCATCATCTATCCAATTTGATCAACTATTTTTCAGATGAGGAACTTGAAAAGGAATAAATACTCAAGTTAAGTGTTTCCTTCCAAGATTTATGAAGTAAAAATACATTTTAAAACAGTGAGTTTATATAAAATAAAGATGCATCTTAATAGAGTAAATAATGAAAAGAACCAACATATAAAAATATGTATCAGAATAACATATTCATCTATGATATCCTTATTGATATACATATTCACATATATTAGCCTGATTTCCACTGTATTTTTCAAGTTCCTTTTCCTCCAAAATACACAATATTTATTATTGTAGTTTAATGGATTATTATGTCAGAATTAATTTTGGTCTTAAAATGTTCTTTCTTCACATTTATTTTCAGTCTGACTTTATAAGTATCAAAAATTTCAGTTTGAATTGGAGTTTTACAAAAAGTGTAAATAAGGAATTAAGAATCTCTGTAATAATATGGTTATAATTTTGTTTGATTATTTGTATTATTTCTAGTCCTTAAGAAAAGAAAAAAGTTGCTACTTATTTGGTTCTTATTTTACTGCCCAGAAATGAAATATAGGTACTTAAAATGGAAATATTTTAAATGTTCAAATCCTACCTTTTAAATGTGGCTTGTTTTAGAATAATGAATATTAACTTGAATTATGAATATTATTTAAATTAAATTTTCTTGGGAAGTCAAATCAATAAGCACATTTTAAATAATAAATTTGTACAATTTTGAATTGTGTTATAAAACATCTTAGTTTTCTGAAATTGTTCTCAAGAAGCACATTAGAAATTTCAGTGTTTCTATAATTAGATGTACCCTATATCCACTGGAGGCAAAAGTAGTTTTAGACTACTTTTGGTTACCAGCTGGGATATTTATAATAATCTAGAACATTAAGTGTGTGATGAGAAAAAGTATGCCTTCCAGGAAGGAAAGAAAGTTTCTCACTTAATTAACAGTGTAAAACACCTCTTGACTGTGAGTTGCTGGTAGCACTGATGGCATTAAGAAGGCTTCCAAAATGTTCAGCCATTATACCTAATTTATGATATGCAATGAACTTTCCAGTTTTGCTATTATGTATATTGATTTTGTCCAAGCAATTTTTTAAAATCTTACTCATTTATAACCAGGTAATGTGCAGATCAAACTTCCATAACTTTGTAAATATTAATCAGAATTTTCTTTCATGAGTGAACTAATTTCTTTTTTTGCTTAAATATAAATAGCTTTTTCTCAACATATCCACAAGCATCCCATAATGATTTTGAAAAGTCAATGCATACTCACTCTTGTTTAAAATTAAAGTGCTGTATATAACAATTATTAATAAAATGGCAAATTTAAAATATGCATCTAAATATATCAGTGTCTACAGGAGGTTTGATTCATCTTTTCTTCCTTTTATTTCTAAAGTTGTCTGGAAGTATTTTGGATGTGTATAGTGGTGAGCAGGGAATTTCACCAGTTAATATGGGCCTTACAAGTGCTTCCTGTCCAAGTAGTCTGCCAATGAAAAGAGAAATTACAGGTAATGTTGCTTTTTAGTTTTATCCCTTTTAAGTCAACTACTTCCTTTGTTATATAACAAATTATCCCAAAACTTAACAGCTTGAAAAAATAAATATTTATTCTCTCATATCATCTCTATGGGTCAGAAATCTAGAGATGGCTTAGAAAATTGGTTTTCACTCAGTCTTCCATAAGGCTACAGTCAAGATGTTGTCCAGAGGTACAGACATTTGAGACAAGGCAGGCTAGAGGATGTGCTCCCAAAACAGTTCCGTTGCAGGTCTTGCAAGTTAGTGCTGTTTGTTGGCAAGAGACTTTGTTTCTTTACCACGTGAACCTTTCTATGAGGCTGATCAAATGTCCTCATGACATGACAACTGGTGATCCAAGAGACACTAAAGTGGTACCTGAACGTGTCTTTTGTGACCTAGTCTAGGTCACACTAGTGACCACACTAGTCATTTTCACATATTCTGTTGATGTCCCAGGTCAGCCCTGTCTAATGTGCAAAGGAACACCCAAGGATGTGAATATCATTGAGAATCATGGTAGGCCATGTTGGAGACTATCACAAATGCTTGCAACCACGTAGCACATTAAGTGTCATTTCCTGGAAGCATATGATAAGAATACCTAAGAAGTGTTGCTAGTTCCAACTCCAGGGATGTAGAAATCATAGTTAATTATGAAAAATGTTGGTTGTAAAAATTAAGCTGAAATAATTTTGAATAATCTTAAAATTCCTAAAATAATAATAATGATTGAGCAGTTTAATATTTGCTATGCACGGTACCTCTTTTCATCATCACAGTGATCATCAGATAGGTATTATATTATGCCAATTTTACAGATGAGGAGCTGAGACACAGAGAACTTAGGTAATAGATCACATGGCTATTAAAAGGAAGGCCAGAATACAAATCCAGGTTTTACTATTCAAACCCTAAAAGGTTTGCCATTGCCTCTTCCTTAAAGAGTGCTCTGCTCCAAATTTCTAAATATTGGCATAAAAATATTATTATGCCATTTGGAGCAAGTAATATTGTATTTTCACCTAATATTTCTGAATTAGGTTGACTAAAGAGGTTGTAAAGTAGAACTAAGCTCTATTTAAATTATCTTCCTTTTGATCAGAAACAGATACACGAGCTTTGGCAAAAGAGAGACAAAAAAAGGACAACCACAACCTCAGTAAGTATATTTTCCTATTTTTCTAAAAAAAAAAAAAAACGCAAGAGGAAATCCATGGAAGTTAAAATATGTGGTCTTTTATTGTCACTTCATAAGTATTATTATGAGGTCACATAACCAAAATAACCATAATGAACAGTATATGTTCACTAGTTGTGCTATTTTGGGAAATTTAAATCATATGAACTCTCAGAAGAGCACATATTTTTAGGAAGTGAAACATCTCAAATCGTCTCCTTGCTCACTCTGTCTCTCTCAAGCAGACAGGGTGTGACAGAGACGAGTGCATTTAGTTACATTTGAACTCTGTTGTGACTCTTTGACTCAAAGGTTTAGAGATAAAAGTGGCTTTAGAAAATGTACACCACTTACAAAGCAAGAAACAACTCCACATTCTCATCTTTCTGTGTCAATCTGCCCCTCCCCTCCTAATGATAAGTTATCTGAAAGACATTGTTGACATTGTACTGCTGAATTCCACCTCTGCAAATAAATAAATAAATAAATAAATAAATAAATAAATAAATAAAATGTCTGTGATGCCTTCCTAGGGGTCAGTTTGACTCTGATAACTGGTCACATGAGATGAGAAATACAAGTGAGGGAAGTAGTTTAACAGCAGTATTGAACTTGATAGTGTTTGGTCACGTCACAAGTGCTTAACTGCCTCAAGTGAGCTTGACTGAGTGTGAAGCCTTCCTGATTTGGAAGGTCAATCAAAAAATGAGAAAAGAATAAAATAGAATAAACATAAATAAAAACTTCAAAGTTCTAAAGCAAACCAGGATTTTTCTTGCATGTGGTTAGCGGAAATTGATCCTACAGGAACCTGTGGATCCTACATCTGTCTGTTCATATTGTACCTGCTACATCACAGGCTGATCAGAGTTTGCTGATGGTGAGGTTTGGAGGGAAGAGCTGACAAGTGGTTCTGTGAGGTCGTCGTGGAAAGGGAAATGTTCTTACTCTGATAATCCTTAGCAGTGGAGCAGATCACCTTTGGTCCAGATTGTGAGACAAGTAGAACACAAGTAGGGGGGAGCCAGTTGTTGATAGAAGGGATTAATACAGCAAGGAACTATGGGCTTCTCTCTTCTTTTAAAACCTGTTAACTCATGACTCTCCTTGCTCTTCTCTTCTCTACATCTCCAGTTTAAATAGCAGGTCATTTAGCATAAAGTATCATAGGTGCCTAGTATGTCTGTCGTCAAGTGTTTGCTAATCTGGATTCCCTTACTGGAAGATGTTGCTTTTTGGAGATCTCAATGTTAAAAAACACTTTAATATCCTATTTTAAATATGATGAATCTAGGACCACCCCTAAAATTTGGGGGGATCATGGCAAGAGGACAAATGGAGACCCACTTACCAGAAGTTTAAATATTTAAAAGTTGTAACTCAAGCTAGATAGTGCTACCTTAAGTATTCTCTATTCTTTCTAAAGACTTAAAGGCCAGGTGTGAATTAAGAATTCTCAGATCATCAGAGCTCTGAGTGGGGGATGTCAGGGTAAGGCAAAGCCAGCCTTAAGCCAGCAGCCCATCTCACTGCTCTCCCGACTCTTTGTTTCTTTCTGTACTGCCAGTGGCCTCGGACATGAGTGTGCACATTTGTCTTATACATTTTAACTCCACAACCACCTGTGTAAATAAATTCCCTCGTCCGAATCTTGAGCCTAGAGGTGAGCACATCAGTGTCATGGTCTTCACTCAGGCGGATGGATCCAGAAAAGGGCCTGCACAGGCTCTGGAAGTGGGCTCAGGGCATTTGGGAGGATAGCCCCAGTGTGAGTTAGTGTAGTTTGACTCTGTGAACTGACTTGCTCAATGGGGGAGGAAGGGTGTGGTGAGAGAAGGCAAAAGTGGCTCCTCTTAAGTATGGGTCCAGGATAGGTTCCTCTCTCACCCTGATCTCAGAACAGGAAAGAATGAATATATCAATGCTGTGGAGAGTGAAACCACACACGACATGCACTAAACTTGGTAATTTCTTAAAACTTGACTCCTTCACAAATAACTACTACTGGATATGAAAATGTTGAGGAACCAAAGTTCTCATTATAATTACCCATTAAAAATTTATCAAGCACAATCTAAGAAGAGTAGAGTAGGAACTTCTGGTATTTTACATAAGGTACTTTTAAATAATAGATTTTGAAGAAATATTATAGGACTAAACCAGTTCCTTATTTTGAGGTAAAACTGTGAACATCCTTGATAGCTATTCTTCATCTTATATTTAAAAGTCTGTTTTATAATATAGTAGTATGTGTGAACATAGAATTATTAATAATTCTTACTGTGAAATATGTATGTATTTCTATCAGCTTTACCTTTGTTTATCTTTTCAGTTTTTTAATGTGGTGTCATTGTTTTTTGAATTAACTCCCTCGAGAATCAATTATATTCTAATTTTAGAGTAATCCCAATATATTATTACTGAAGGTCAAATCCATTCATGGTAAATTGCTTTGTAGAGTCAATTATTATTCTTTCATGACTTTCCTTGTTTCTGGTAGCAGATCTTAATTTTTAGCATGCATTAAGTATTTTCAAATATTTTTGATATATGACTTTCTTCTTCATGACCTTTTTCTTCCTCCATTTTCCTGGAAAGATTTAAAAAATGTTACCTATTGAAAAAATACTATGTAGAAGGATATGTTGTGGTTCTTGATTCTAGGAATATAGAGCAGACAGTAAGACTACACTATACTCCATAAGACTGCTTTCTCATAAGGGTCAATATAGGAAACTCTACTTAATTGTATATCTGATATTTACTGAACGTTAATTAGATCATAAAATTTCCAAAAGCAATTAAGTCATGGAAATGCAAACGAAGAAAACAGTCTCTGAATAAGAATTTATACCAGTAGTTCTCAAAATGTGGGCCCTAACAACATCAACATGACCTGGGAATTCGTCAGAAATGCAAATCCTTGGGCCCCAACTGATGTATGCCAAAGGTTGAAAGCCACTACTCTATATATTATTGAAAAATTTTAAATTAGAAAAATATATTTACCGTCTAGTCAACATTTATTTAATACCTCCTATATGCCAGACCCTCTGAGAATAGAAAAATGAGGAATAAATGACCCCTGCCCTCAAGAAGGTCACAGTCTAGTTGGGCGCACACGTCCAAGATCTGCCAAAAGTTGTGTTGGGTCTCTGGGGATTGTATGAGAAGAGTAAAGCATGGTGCAGACCTTGAAAAATTATGATCCTGATGGGCAAAATGTGCATGTGTGAAATGGTGATCCAAAAAGATAAATATATATAAATACATATGCATTTCAGTATGAGTGAATATTATAGCATTTCGGAAAGTGAAAAAAGTTGTTTTGAGAGAAAATGTTTTTAAAGCATTGTCAATAATAGAATCACAATTCTAATATTGTCATTTTTTACTTTTAGATTGAAATATATTTGAATTTTTGAGTACTCTTTTGATTATAAGGAAATTTTTTAACTCACTGTTTTTTAAAGATTATTAAGAAAGTTTACAGCTGACCAAAAGTGAATTATGCTTCAATGAGAATAATCAATAACATTTCTCTTTTAATAGTTGAAAGAAGAAGAAGGTATAATATAAATTACCGAATCAAGGAGCTTGGCACTCTTATTCCAAAGTCTAATGATCCGTGAGTTCAACAATCATTTCTATAATAATGTAATAGTTTGAATACCCTCCAACATGGGTGGGAGGGAAAAGAGGAGAGGAGAACCAATTGCTAAGAAACCAAGTAGCTTATGGTAAAGGTAAGGCAATTCCTGGTCTTATTGTTAAGTATCTATTCAAGAATGATAGTTATTAATCATCAAGGTTGTTCCTAACAGTTGCTCTTCTGAGATGTAGGAAATAAGGACATTATTTCTTCTCAGTTCATAGCAGGTCTTTCAATATGGCACCAATATTGGTAAATTTAGTGGTAGTATCAAATGTTGTCTATGACAATTATTATATACTCAGTTTACAGTTATAGCAATTCTTCCAATGTGAGATTTATGTGTACATGAACATTGAATTGTTAGGTTTTCAGAGGTCCCTAAATTCTGGAGACATGCGGGTAAAAAATAGGATTGTAAAAACATGCTGATCGATGCCAACCAATAATTAGTTATTGTAATTAAATTTTCAGCCACTTTTTGGTGTCATACACAAAGTCAGTTAAACAAAGATGTTTGAGGTTGTAAATTTCAGGAAAGAATTGATTAATCAAAGTATCAAGTTAGAATGTCGAATGTCTCTCCAACACATAAAAATAAGATCTGTTGCATTAATAACGACTTGAAAAATGTTTCATTCAAACTGAGAACTGGCCTCTCCAAATACTAGTGATCATCCATTATTCAAAAACAGTGATGTTTGATAAAGTGATATTAGTGGGATTTAGAAATACTCTTTCCCTGAATCCAAATGTGCCAACTCACTTGGACAATTCAATAATTTGTAATAGAAGGGAAGGTAGTATTTATCCTCATGGGCATATTAGGTGGAATGGCACAAAGAGCCCCTTTTGGAGAGTCTGAAGAACTTGGTCATAGTGTAGTTGTTATTTGATAACTCTTCAAATTACTTAAAGTCTCTAAGCATGCAACTCCTCCCATTAGCAGAAGAGAATAGCCATTGTCCTGATGGGACTTTTCTTCTTTAGCACTTAATATATATACATGCACTTTTATTCACCAAGCATTTGAGGTAAAGCCAAGGCTTTTTTGTTTGAATATGTGTTGCAACTTTTCTTTCTTACATAAACTGCACTAAAATGTATAGTTTATTTTAATTTCTTTAAAATAAAACAAAAACTTATACAACTTAAATATAGAGAGACTTTTAAAATGTGTATACCCTTATTTGTGACAGCATATTTTTTAGCAACCCAAATTTACTGACATTTTAATTGAGTTTTTCCAAAGCTTTTAATATAATCTTCCTAAAAACAGTAACTATTTTTATAAGTGCTTTCTTTTTTGGCATTCATATTTTATTAGCTAATGTACCTATAATTTAATTATATTATCATCAAAGTAATTACAGTGGACATTAATTTAAACTCTCAGTCAGTACATGGCACCACACTGACAACAGAAATACCTGGATGTATCAGAGGGTAGCCCAGTGCTCTCTATTACCTATTTTGTTCTGACAACAGTCAGCAAACATCACAAAAGGAATGGAGTGTTATTAACCTTGAAAGTGATTGGATAAAGGTCAGTTGAGAGAGGTTCTCTTGTAACTGGTGGAAGCTAACCCACAGTGCCAGAGCATGGTTATATGCAGGAAGCACATGAGAATTCAAGACTGGACTCTAAAGCCTAACTGATCATCTTCAGATGTCACTATGCCTATAAGGCCCAATTGTATGGTTGGGTTTTTATAAACATAAAGCCAAATACTATATATGAGAATACTGTACAAATGATAACGCTTCTGGAAGGGATTATTATTCTATACTTTATAGAAACTTTGGTTATAAAAAGGCTCCTTTCTCCTTCCAACTCACTGTCTGGAACAGAGAATGGCAACCTTTTCCTGTAAGGGACCAGATAGTAAATATTTTGAGGTTTGTGGGCCACATAGCCTGTGGCAATTTTCTAACTGTGTTGCTGTAGCATGAAAGCAGACATAGACCATATGTACATGAATGAACATGAATGTGTCCACTGAAACTTTATTGACAAAAATAGACTGCAGGTCCTAGTTTGTCTGCCTCTGATCTAGAATATAGAAAATCAATTTATCACAGAATCATATCCAAAAGAGACTCTCAATGGTAAAATTTTATTGTAAACATTTTTAAGTGTTTTTGTCCTCTTTATGGATCTCAGAAAGAAGTATCATTATTTATTTTAATTGTATTATATGTATGGAAATGATATTTATTTTAGGTCTAATTAAAAACATTAATTAATTCAAAGTTGAAGATATTTATATGTGGTTCTGTGCACATAGCAGGTAGAAGAGATGCTTCATTGTCAGCTGTGGCATTCCAGACATCCAATACCAATTGTGTTTCAATACATCTTATCTCTTGGCTTGCTGTGGCCTCACCTCTTACCCTAGGGCTTCTCTTTAGGGCCCACCAGTGTGAGTCCCATGGGTGAATTCAGAACATAGCCTCTTTAAAACTTGGATACATGGGGGGGGGGCACATGGGTGGCTCAGTCCGTTGAGCATCCGACTCTTGATTTTGACTCAAGAAATTGGTTAAGAAGAAACCTCACATATTAAAATGACTTTAAAATAGAATGAACTTAACAAATGTAGTGCAGATGATGTCAGATAGAAATGGTCAGAAGACCCATCGTGTGGTCTCTACCACCATTTTGAAGGTTTATTTTAATAAACAGTACCTTAAACTTCAAAGTTGACTGGTGGTTATCCTTTCCATATTATTTCTTCTGTCTTTCAAGTTTTTTTTCCCATGAGAAGAAATGAAACAAAATCAGGGCCAAAAGTCTCCTGCTGCATCGTAGGGTTTTAATTCAGGAGTTCACCTTTTTGAGTTACAAGTACCTTCTTAGCTTAATGACAAAAGTAGCCTCTTCCTCCATAGCCTTCCCATCACCCGAGAAGTCACCGTGAGTGGAATGAGAGCAGCAGCTATAATGGTCCTAGAGGAGCTGACAAAGCATTTTCACACTCTTGACAGACTCTAGTAATGGGTTGGTGTCTTTTGGTAGAAAATGCCTTAGCATTTTCTAGTAGGCATTTTCACCTGCCAGTAGAAAAGTGTATCTTCCTTTGATTTATTGCAGCTAATGGAAGTATCATCTAACCTTAACTTCCAGTGAGGAATATGCAAGCCAGATTTTTCATAAACTATATTTTCCCACTTCTGATCACTTAATACATACATATTAATTTCAATCTATCTCACATAGATCATATAAACCAAAAGTACATAAAGTGTAATTCTAAAAAAAAAATTTCCTACATGCTGGGATGCCTGGATGGCTCAGTCGTTTTTGATTTTCGCTCAGGTCATGATCTCAGCGTCCTAGGCTCCAGCCCAACAGTGGGCTCCATACTTAGTGGGGAGTCTGCTTAAGGACTCTCTCTCACCCTCTCCCTCTGCCTCTCCCCACCCCACTCATGCTCCCTCTCTCTCTCACATAAATAAATAAGTCTTTATAAAAAATTTCCTACATGCTTGCTTAGCTGTACAAAAAAAAAAAATCTCATGACTCTAAACTGAAAATTCATCAAGGTTTTCTACAACTCTGATTAAATTTAGCAATTAGTTTGACCTCATTCTCCACATGTATTATTAATTCTCATACAGGATTAAATTCATTGACGTATTTTTCCAGATGTTGCAATCGATAGCTTGTTTCATAATTCCAGATTTATAATTTCTCCTGACTTAAAAGTAAGTTTTAATAAAGTATTTTTCCTGTGCTCTAAAAAGGTTATCTGGTAATGTTTAATTTATTTACTTGTGTTAAATTTATTTAAAAATAGGCATCCAACTTTTAAATCAGGTATTGATGTCTTTGTGCAGAAAAATTTGCCTAATGATTCTAGGAAGTTTTGCTCTATTGCTTAAAGTGATGTTGCTGAACTCCAATTTGTTTCACAATCACTCAGGATCACCATTCAGAAGGGACCTTATTTTTTTTTTTCTTAGAAGCATAAAAGCAACCTTATTAGAAAGTAGGTTAAAAGACTAGTACATTTGAAATGATCTTAAAAAATTTAGGCTTAAGTCCTCAGTAATGTACATTTCCTAGTTCATTAATGCAGAAATACCGCACATAGATTTTAATCTCAGAGTTAATAATAAAAGCAATTTTCACTAAAAATATAAAAACTGTAATGGTAGAATCATGATATTGCATTTAGCTCTCCCACAAAAAGTCACTTTATTACTTT
The DNA here is from genome assembly GCF_963455335.1 of Martes martes. Classification (NCBI taxonomy): domain Eukaryota; kingdom Metazoa; phylum Chordata; class Mammalia; order Carnivora; family Mustelidae; genus Martes; species Martes martes. The sequence goes on along the minus strand of NC_137899.1, from coordinate 74,752,298 downwards.
CTTTTGACACTTATTTTCATTCTGGGATTAATTTTACTATATAAGGGCTTCTTAACTATTCTATTAAAATTTCTATTCAGAAGCAATAATATCTAAGAGTGAATAATAGTCATGTAAATCATTATTTCATATTAATGTAAAAGATTTTGTAAGTTCTTATGAATTCTGCTGACATGCACAATTGTGAAAAGGTTATCTCTCCGTTCTATAGTGATATGCGCTGGAACAAAGGAACCATTCTAAAAGCATCAGTGGAGTACATCAAGTGGCTACAAAAAGAACAACAGAGAGCTCAAGAATTAGAACACAGACAGAAGAAATTAGAGCAGGCTAACAGGCGGCTTCTACTCCGGATTCAGGTTTTTATAAAAATGTTGCCATGAACCACGTCACTTATATATGACTTATCCACCATCGGTTTTATTCATTGTCTCATTTATTTTTCTTATTAACAATTATTTTCCTTCTAAAGGATAATTTTATTGCCTTTTAGAAGCTCATGAATTGGGTTGTTTCAGTTAGACTTTGATTAGATGTCCACGATCAAGGTGGCTTTAAAAGTAGAATGAATAAGAACTAATTGCAAAATGCCCAAAATAGAACCAATTTGATAAGCACACGATGTTATCCCAGCCAAAAACTAATAATAATTAAAACATTTTTTTCTTTATATCATATTGGACACTAAATTTTTCTCTCTCCCTTTTATTTCTTTAGTAACATTGCTATGGATTTCATTGCCGCAAGGCATATTATGCCAGTATATATTAAGTCAGTCCTCATCTGTTCATGTGACACAAAATATCAAAATATGGGTTTTCATAACTCTCAAGATTTTTTTTATGTGAGCGTGCTTATTGCCAGGTAAAGCACCACTCTGTTCCATGAAATGATCCTATAGTGAGAAATTAATCAGGACGAACAAATGAAATATTTTCCACTATCTCCAAATGGCTATATTGTAATCTGAGCCACTATGGAACCATTCTATGTTATGTATTCCCTTGAACAGCAATGAGAAAAGAATTTTTTTTTAATCTGTGTAGTTTTCTCAGGGTGATTTTTCAGGCATTAGAAACACACTCAGTTCCATTACTTGCAAAGAATATTGTAATATGTTAGTCTTCATTTTGAATGCTTGTTAATATTTTTTTTCTATTTCTGGTTTATTTACTAGAGTTAAGTCCACTTGCAAAGTCGTCATTTAATTATTATTGTTTGAAATTGCAGGAACTAGAAATACAGGCTCGTGCTCATGGTCTGCCAGCCCTGGCTTCACTTGGCACAGTTGATTTAGGTGCTCATGTCACCAAACAACAGACCCATCTTGAGCAGAATTCAGTAGACTATTGCCAACAACTGACTTTGTCTCAAGGGACCAGTCCTGAGCTCTGTGATCAAGCTATGGCCTTCTCTGATCCTCTGTCACATTTCACAGATTTATCCTTTAGTGCCGCTTTGAAAGAGGAGCAAAGATTGAATGACATGCTACTAGATGACACAATATCTCCATTTGGAACAGATCCTCTGCTATCTGCCACTTCCCCTGCAGTTTCCAAAGAAAGCAGTAGGAGAAGTAGTTTTAGCTCAGATGATGGGAATGAATTATAAAAAAGCAAACAGGCTCAATTCATCAACTGGGAAGCAATTCTACGTTGGTGCTATGCAAGTATGTTCTGTTTCATATATTGCTTTGGCTTAGTTTTCTCAAAAGGAATAGACTGTTCACGAAAAACTAGAGACAACAGAAGAATTCACAGGAAGAAGAAACATGGTGTTGAAGAATTATTGAGAACGATTAAGTATTTTTTCTTCTTTGACTAAATTATGTTTTCCTGAAAAGAGGTACAGCATAAGAAATAACTCCCTACTAATGTTGTCAGAGTGGAGATGTGGTGATGTATCACTGGAACCAACAGACTGAAGGAGAAAACCTACTGAAATACACAAACCATTTTTCACTTATTCACTTTCAACTCTTCTATTCAAGTCTTATGTTAGTCATCAAGTATCGAGGTCAACAACTCTGATGGTCCATTGACTTTCTCCACTGTCTGGGGGGACATGTTGTTGAAAGTTCAAACTTGCTAGAGGAAATAGTTAAAAGATACAGAATCTGTCATATTCTAATTGAAAAGTGAATCTTCAGTAAACATTAGAATTTTCCACAATAAAATACCAAAAATTTATGAGAACTTTGCTTCCTAAAATGAGCCCTAATCCCTCCCGTCAGTTCAATTACACTAATTCTGAGAGTGTCTTTGCATATTTATGGAAACATGCCGTGTTCAAAAAAGGAACATGTTGAATAATTTCCTCAAGAATATGAGCTGAAATTTTACTCCTTCCCACAGACATACACTTACACACAGACACACAATGTAGGTAGTACATGTCCTTTTTATTTTCCTTCACTTTCATGATTTTTCTAATCAGGATCAAAAATTGTATTCCAGATCTTCTTTACTTCATCCAAAAGAGATACTGGATAATCAGTTTCAATAAATAGAATACCCCCCCCAAAAAACTTTACTAGGACTTCTCAGCTAGCTAAAATTTATCGCTATCTCTAAAAATGGATGTAAATTAATTAGTTGATACAGTTTTGCTCCAAATTGACAAAATATAGAAACTTTGTTGGCCAACTGACAAAATAATTAGTGAAACAGAAACTCTTTCTTATTATATTGAACTCTGAGTGGATGATAAAGCTCCATTCCCATAAGTACTTAGAATACCCTGTGACCTTTGCTAGCTTTGTTAGCATTTATTGAAAGTATTTATATCTATAATGCTCTACTCAAAATTTTCTTTCTCAAGAAAGAAAGCTCAAGCTTGGGATTAGGAACTGACTTACCAAGCAGGTTGCTCTGTGCTAGATCTCCATGAGTGATCATCTGAACAATGACTATTTATGGAGGGATACTCAGACTTCAGTGGATCCTGTGAAAATGTAGAACAGATGAATAAGATATGGTCTTACTCCCCAGGGAGTGACAAGATTACATGAGGAACAACAACAAAAGATGGAAGACACATAGAATTAAGCTCTGCATGGTACAGCAAAAGCTGTAAATACAGAAGGTCATAGAAAATGGAAATGAATGAAGAAGGTTGGAAAATCACAAGTCTATGGGAAAGTAGAATGTAACTTATTTTTAAAAGCATAAGTTTGGTGAAAGGGAGGGCATATTAGGGAATAATATCAACCAAATGACAAAAATGAGAATAAATTGAGGAAGTGTCTTCATGGAACATTCATTAGAAAGATCTGGCCACCCTAGAAGATGCCTGCTTGGAAGTCCTGGAAAATAATTTTGGCAACAGATTATAGAAGATCTTGAATAGTAGAATGAAATGATATGGTACAAATTGAATTTTTTTTACTAGTAGGGAGAAACCTAAAAATTAAAATGCTACTTTATATTACTAAAGTAATTCAGAGGTAATCTTTCTTGAATATTAACTTTGGGATAAATTTTTGAAAGGGTACTTTAGGTATTACTCATAGGGAAATATGTCATCACAAAATTTGAGACATGATGCTAATGAAAGTGGGAAAATATTAAATTCCTATGGTCTAGTAATTATCTCAGGCTTAGCTTACAGCATTAGCTCAGAGTTTGGAGAATTAAAATAATTTTTATTGTTTGACATGGAAAAAATAACTCTAAATTTATAGGAATAGTCATTAAAGCCACATAGATAAATTCATCTGAAATAGGCCATGTGAAAAAGAGCAATAAGATACACTTCAAAAATTTTTGAGAGAACATTATATACTTTTAACTTCATGATAAAATTCTACTTTATTATCTAGGTTGATAGTTTAATATAACAATACAAATCATAGAGAAGGAATATATTTTTTAATCCATGCAAAACACATTCTAAATAGAGGCTAATTTCTGTTTTCATTTTATCTAATATTCTCATTTCTTTGTATTTTGAGAAGACCTACAATAGTGATGTCATTACTCTGTCATTCTTTTCAATTCTGTTAAAATACTACTACTCATTCCTGAAGGTCATTCCTCATAATCTTAGCTAACATAAGGACTTGACACAGATGGTAGTCTGAACAAAAGAGATCTGAAAAGAGTACTACTATTATTTCTGCTACTTTCAGATGATAATAGCTATCAGGGGATTGTAAAATGGGTAATGGATTTTGAAAGACAAAGCAAAGAGTGGTGCTGTGTCACAGTCAACTGAAACAGATTAAAAAATTAATTTTAGTCAGTAGTACTTAACTTTTTAAGGTATTGAGAATCTAGTGAAAGTTATAGATTCCCCCAGAAAAATACAGAGTTGTATATACAGTCCAAAATTTGCATGGACCAAGAAGTTTTAGGGACCTCCCAAATGTCTTGTTAGATGCCAGGTGAAGAATTCCTCTATCAGGTCTGTCACTTTAATGGAAACCACTGTAGCTATGTATCCATTAAGAGCTAAGTGGGTAGTTAATATCATCTACAGTGATGGAGGAGGGAGCCCTGTTTATCTGTATATCACTCTCCCAACCCTGAGAGTGTTGAGGTTGCCTAGGAAAGTAAAGTATATATACCAAACACTCGACTATTCACAAAGGAACTTGTTTACTTATAAACTAGTCTCCCTTCAAACATCCCTGTTGTTTATATATTTCCTATTATATACTCATGTTATATATGCATGGGTCAGTTTCTCTGATTAGTGGATATTGTAAACATATGCCAGTAACAGTTTAAAATAATGCGGTATGTATATCAAGGCAAAAATATGTACATTCAAAAGCAAATTATGTGAGTATCTAAGAATTGAGAGAGATCCTTGAGATATTTTTGTAGAAATGAGACTTAAAACATTAAAAGAGGTATATTGTTTATCAAACAGTTTTGTCACAAAAAAGCATCAGCTGTCACTGGACTATTAATATGCAATTAACTAGGATTTGTTCACTCAAAAGATTATTGCATAATTGTAATTATAGTAAACTTTGTTTAAAATAAGATACAAGTTTTATTTACTTTTAGTTATCTTTTCAAGATAATGTCCCATACAATCTTTCATCTCTATTTATTATAAACTATTGGCTGTCTTTTTTATGGCTATGTCTTTTGTGTAAGCAGCCTTTCCGGTTCCAAATTATCTTAAAATAACAACTACCTCCTTTGAGTACCTCTCCATATATTTCTTCTTTTTAGTGTCCTTTCCCATTACTGGAAAATTTATATATACAGGAAAAATTTCCTCAGTTTACAGACGTGGTATCAGTGACTATAGCCTTCCTTATGTGGGTACAAAAGCTCTAAATAATAAATACCTAGATGAGCTGGGGACATTGAGAAATAGCTTTCGTCCTTTTCTTTTAACTCATTTTTTTCCACTCACATGACTATAAATAAAATATTTAATAGCTCTTACTTTAAAAAAATTAGGTACGAGTTTCTTGATTTGGCATGCTCATTTACCTTTATGTCAGGGGAGAAGTTAGATTTCCCAACATTAAGAAGAATGTATTTTTTCTTTGTTTTGGTAGATTGAGTCATGTTAATTTTCTTATACTTCAAGGTATCTTGAACATTTTTTTTGCTGTTCTGATACTGTGGAATTTTGATGTTTAAATAAATAAATGCCATAACTAGAAGTGTTTCAGTGTTTTTACAATATCTCTAGGCTGATATTTACTGATCTTATAATATCTAAGATGTAGATGAAAACTGGAATCAATTAATCATTTTGCTGTGTTATCAGCACTAGATCAACCATCTGGGTTTCTTGAAAACACCTGAAGGATTGAATTTTACTTCAGTATTGATAATGGCACAGCTTATATATGCTACATGGAATGACATCATTTGGCCTTCCAGTGCCCTGCATGTTGATAAGTGTAAGATGTCAACTAGAGTTAGTGTAAGTTGCATATACGGAGATGTCGTTAAATGTACTTAATAAATACTAAACACATTTAGAGTGTTGCTGATCTAATGTATCAGATGACCTTCCCATAATCATTCATTGCACGTACCAATATTTTATCGTTTGTATGATATTTAATTTGTAAATAAGGAAACTATTCAAAAACTGATAAAAATAGTTTTCTTTAAAATTTTTTGTGTTACTTTTTTTTTCTGTGACATTCATAGAGAATTTGAGTGTATAGGAGATTATCAGAAAACAGTTCTTTTGATTAAAAAAAGCAACCTCCTACTGGATCAGTTAATTTAATGATGAAATACTACTCTCTGCTGCTCGATACATAAAAGGGGATGTTTTGTCTTCTTCTTGTGAAGGGATTTATGTATGTATTTCTATATATCCAAATTATTTCTCTTAATCCTCAGTAAAATGTCTTTTTCTTACATTTATTCAACAGTCTTCAAGAATAAAATTAAAGATTTTTGTGTTTGCAACACTACTTCTCCTATTCCTTTACTATCATTTTATTATAAAAATTCTATATTTACAACTTTGCTTTTTCCACAGAAATAAATGTTACTTAAAACTGGTGGTTATATATAACAAACAAATGAGAAAATATGTAAAAGAAATGGTAGACTATCATTTTGCAGAAAGAATTATATATGATCAGAAAGTTACACATTATATTATTCTTTAATACATGACAACTGAAGTTTAAAAGCTAACTAAATTCAAGGATCTTACCTAACAGCATTGCAGTTGCTTATGGCATACAAGGCTAAAATTAATTCAACTATTTAATCTTAATAATAACAATGTAGTTAAAAATCTTTGACTTTAATAGTGTTTTATACATATGAATAGCTGAAGTAACATTCCTATAACTTTAATCTAACATTGCTTAGATCAAGAAAACATTGCTAGTCTAGTAAGACCATAGAATTTGTAATCATTGCTATTTTTCACTTTTATATAGCAAAGTAATGTGTCTTATTGTCTAGGAAAATGAAGAAAACTGGTGTGTACTCTAATATATACATAAATCTTTGTGCACATTCTTTAAAAAATGTACCAATATTTTCTTTGAGTATATTAAATGAAAGCACAAACTTATTAAATGCTTTAATATATTTTTTATTCTGCCTTTGTCTATAGAGTGCACTGGAAAATACAAAATGTGAGTTAATCATCGGAAAGGATACTCAACAGTCCCAAGACTTCACAACTGGCAACGGCTCACTACACAGTCCATGCTGAAAAGAGTGACCCAATAGTTCCCTATTAACAAAAATAATAGTTACATTCTTTATTATAGTTTCCTACCGTCTGCTTTTCCATGCTGCTATGGTTTTGACTTATGGAAAATATTTATCAAACTGTTGCAAATTTGCTAACAGGCATAATCGTAGCAGTGCAATCACTAAGAAATGCTGCAAAGTCTTTTAATATACTAGATGGTCCCCAGATAATCTAGGGTAAATAGAATACTGTATTTTAATATGTAAAACATTTTAAAGCTGCTAATTGGTATTGACTAGCCCTATCCCTTGATAACAAAATTAATAAGGATTTCAGTTAAATGTTAAGACACTCTAATATTTAATACCATGTTTATGAATTTTCATCTACATACCTTCTTCAAAAATAATCAAACAGGATAGCTCTAAGTTGACTATAGAAAACAGTATTTTATGTTCAAGTATAGGTTTATTCCTTTTTTAAGGCTATACCATATGAATATTTTTTAAAGCATTAATTAATGCCAAAAAAAACTGACCAATATCATAATTTCTGTGTGGAAAGAAATAACTAGTATAATATAGGTCAAAAAATCTGGATGATATTTTGGCCCTATACAGACTGAAAAAATGGATGACTGAATAGATTTTATACCTGACTGTTTATCGTGTATATACATACACGTGTGATGTGTTTGGGAATGGATACATGTGTGCCCATGGGGAGCTTACAAAAAAGTTTTCAAATGTCTTGGTATTAGAAAGGACTCTACTATAAGAATATGTTATTCTTATATTATTGTTTATTGGAACCTACACATAGGCACTATTTGAAGTTGTCCCCAAATCTGGTCTATTAGACACACACACACACACACACACACACACACACATACACACACCCCTTGCTCTGAACTGAGTCCAAAAGGTGGGATAGATGAAGACAGCTGTAACAGGGTTTTACTATTTTTGTTAAAGTAAGTGATATATGTTGCTATCAACCATTTAGATATAAGCATTGAATTTACTGACCACCAATATATATTATCACCTGCAGTGTTCTAGCTTTGGGGTAGTTAAGTGGTAAAATGCAATAAGGCTTATTGGTTAAGTAGTGGATACCCATCATGTAAAATATATATCAGTTTCATTAATTGGCAACCATAAGACAAGAGTACAGCATTCTAGATGGTGATGATTTTGATAGGACCGACCACATTGCGGTTAAGTATATGATTCACGTAATAAGAAAAAGGTGCCTGCAGGCTATTGTTCCTAGCATGGATTAAAATTTACATATTGCTTCTCCTTATGTCAAAACATCTGGTGCCTGCAAATGCTAACATTTCGTTAAAAAGTTTCACAAGCCAGGAAAAGTGGATTGGAAACATTGCATGTGAATCATTCAAGCATTATAATAGAATAAGAGCTATGTTCAGAAAAAATTAAATTGCTGCAAACAATACTATAGTCAAGATTGTAATTTATTTGCTTATGCCAGTGAAAGGTGATGCTGCGTATCTGTGGAGAAAAATAGTGTTTGAGTTATGTGGTTATCTCTTCAAAAATACTTATTTCTTATAATTATATGGAGCAAGTAGGTTTCTAAGTCCTCCAAGGTTTTACAATGACTCTCAACAATTTTAGAAGCAGTCTATAGTTCTATAAAAGACATTCTGATATACCTAAGAACAGGAAGAGGGAGATATCTGAGATTTTATTCATTCTGCCATTAAATTTTTATTTACTCATTGGTAAATATAAGAAGTATATTTGAGGTACAGATGAATTATCTTTCCTATGCATGTCCCCAAATCAAGAAAGATAGACATCCTTGCACCTTCCACCATAGTCCAGCCTTCTGTTCTATAATCTGACAAAAGGACTTCAAGATATGCCTACTTTTAAAGCTTTCTTCACCACTCCACTCCACAGTTATCATTAGTATCATGGTTCCTGCTGGCTATACCAGCTAGCTGCTATTTTAAATCTTTGTATTGCTTTTTATTATAGCTAATCATAGATTACCTGCCTCATCAAAATGGACGGGCATTGCAAGCAAAAATCATGCCTTAGCTTTCTCTGCATCCCACATTACTTAACACAGTGTCTTGCTTGACATGTTATTTCCTTTAAAAATCAATAAGTAATGGTTAATTTTAGGTAAAGAAAGTGTGCAAGTGTCAAATAATTCAGATAATGAAATGGTCCTCACTCAAGGCTGTGACAATTCATTGGAATGAATCTCTTCCAAGCTCTCTTTCAATTCTTGCAATTGCAGTGAGATAAGTGTTTGTGTTTCTTTTGGCTTATCTAAAATATGAGTTTGAGATATGAAAACATTATCAAATGTTGCAATAATGGATTTAGAGAAATCTACTCTAGAATTCATCCATTTATTCATTCACTGTTCCTTTAATAAGCATCCCGCAAGGACGAATGATTGTTGCTAAGGGGAATATAAAAGATGAAAGTAGTTGAGATCTTTCTATAAAGGGTAGTAAAGGCTATGCTGGCAGAATGAAGGGTTCTGGGGAAGCCCAAATCAGGGCGTCTGTACCAATATCAGGGAAACTGAAACCTAGGGGCAGGGTGGGTGCTGAATGTGGTGCAAGAGGGGAAGGTGAGGCAGAGGGAAGTGACCTTTAAGCAGATGCAGCCAGTCTGATGACAATTACTGATTGAGAGGGCTCATCAATACTTTCAGTACGTAGAATATAATTGGGTGGGGTCAGAAATTTTAGACTTATTTGGAATAATTAATCTTGAATTCATATTTACCACGCAAGATCCAGGTTATTCAGATATTTGGTCAGAGGACCCTTGTGTTACTTCTCCTAAGCCTGGAGTAAGAAGGCATATATTACATATCTGTGTGTGTGTGGGTGTGTGTGTACATAGGAAGAGCAGAAGTATACTGATATGGTGAACCAAAGTATACAGTTCTCAAATTATTACTTTTCCCCCAAAGATTTGTTTATTTATTGGAGAGAGAGAGAAAGAAGGAGAGTGAGCATGACTTGCGGGGGAGCAGAGGGAGAGGAAGGGGGTGAGAGAGAGGGAGAGAAGCAGACTCCCCGATGAGTACGGAGCCCCACCCCGGGCTCGATCTTCATGACCCTGAGATCATGACCTGGGCCAAAATCAAGAGTCAGTCCCTCAACGAACTGAGCCACCGAGGCGTCCCTATTCTCAAACAGCTTTACCACTACTCACCTCTCCTCCCAAAACAGGTGATGAGCTTGCTCTTTTTCTTATTAGTAGAAGTATATAGTAAACCCTATGCTTCCAGTAGTAGTTCCTCCTTGAAGTACCTCTCCAAGCTGTCTGTGAATGCCCAACAGTATTCAATTACACCTTGCCCCTTTTCATTCATTTTCTACATATGTCATTTAAGAAACCTAGTATGAAGAGAAATCTGCCTAAGTTGAAAGGCATACTATATCCTTGGATGGGAAAACTCAATAAATGAAGATTTTAATTCTCTCTAAATTAATTTATAAATGTTATCAATACCAATAGGCTTTTGTAAACCAGCCAAGCTGACATTAAACTTTATAAACAAATAAGGAAAAAAGAAATATCTGAAAAAGGGGAGCAATGAGGAAAGATAAGCACTACCAGATATTAAAACATATCCTGAAGTCTCACGAATTAAAAATCTGTGGTATGGGACGTGAATAAACACACTGTCCAAAGGACAGAAATAAGCTTAAGTATAATTGGAATTAAATGAAAGGAAGCATTGCAGATCAACAGAAACAAAACTATTCTATAAATGGTGTCAGAATTATACCAAATGCCCATCTATATGAGAACTACAGCATGTCCGTGTAATGGAATATTATGCCCCTACAATGAGAAACAACAAAAATCACCCTGTGTTTTGATATGGAAAGTTCACTATGAAAAGCTTTTTAGTGGGCACCTGGGTGGCTCAGTGGTTTAAGCCGCTGCCTTCGGCTCAGGTCATGATCTCAGGGTCCTGGGATTGAGTCCCGCATCGGGCTCTCTGCTCGGCAGGGAGCCTGCTTCCTTCTCACTCTCTCTGCCTGCCTCTCTGCCTACTTGTGATCTCTCCCTGTCAAATAAATAAATAAATAAAAAAGAAAAGCTTTTTAGTTAGTAATATATGGCACTGAGTTGCATGTATGGTATAGTCTCTTTTGGGTGATGAGAAAGATAGGAATATGAATTTATATTTGCTGTGTATGCAAAAACAAATTGTTGGCACACACACAAGAAACTGTGTTAAAGTGGGAATAGATGTGGAAATATTTTCACTAAATATCTTTAAAAAATTTTTTGAAGCAGCTGTGCTGGTAGAGTTGATTCCATTCTGAGTTTCAAAGGTGGGTTCTTACACTAGGGATTATTAGTTCAGATAACCCAGGCATGCAATTGGTTCATGGCTTTTCCTTGGTACATAATTGGTTCAAGGGTGGTAAAGTTCGGGAAGCTCAGAACTTTTGTTTAATGGTTTTGCAAAGTGATTCGCTTGCTCTCTCTCGTGTTTGTGAACAGGACAGCATGTGGGACCAGTTAAAGCTGGCAGCCATCGCGTCTTCTGGAGGAAAGTCAATGTAAGGACAAAGCAGACACATGTGGGGAGGGAGAAGCTTGGAGAATTCTGGAGGAACAACTGCAGCACTGATTGGATCCCACCCCTAATCCTGCCCTATCCTGTGTCTTTTTAAGTTCTGTGGTTTAAGACAGGCCTCCTTTCATGTTTTAGCCAGTTTGGGTGGGAATTTCTGTTACTGGCAAATGAAAACATGCTAATAGATACAGCAGAACTAAGACAACATTGCCTAATCTTCCGACAGACGTGGCCGTGTGTGGGAGGCACGGTCACCTGCAGAGCATTAGAGCACGACTCCCACATGTTGATGTTTAAGACAAGAGCAGGAGATTGAGAGAGCCTCCCTCTGTGCTCTTCGCAGGCTGCATGGAATTGTTCACAAGTTGAAACCTCCATGGCCATGTTTAGGGACATGGATCCAGTGTGCTCAGTTCCTCTAGCCTGAAATGTGTGTGCAAGGAAACTCAGGTGTCAGAAGACAGCTCTTTCCTTTTCAAACAGAGCAGGACTCAGTCACAATTTTTTTGGCATCCCCCATAAGGTAACTAGTCTCTTGCATTGGTGAAAATAAGTTAATTTACATCGTTTGAAAAGTTTCTTTACATTTACAGAAATGCGAGTAATTCTGAATGCAAAATGGACAGGATTACCATGAAAATGTGGCTTCTTCCTTTCACCCATCTATCCATTTCTCAGTTCTTGATTTCCTGCCAGGTGTCTCGTATTTTACATGTCAGTGGTTGACAGAGATTAGGTTTCCCGAGTTCCCATCCTTAAGAGACTCATTGGTGGAGGAGAGGAACCAGTATGCCCACGAACAAACACAGAATCATATAAGAGGCCCAAGTATCCAGATTTATGGGGGTCAGGAAAGGATTCCTGGAAGAAAATGCTTCTGCCCTGAGTTTGTGGTGAGTGTTGTTATTCCAAGTCACTGCAAACAGATTTCTTAAAATTTTAAAGTAAATTATTTTGCTTGTTTTTTAACGTAAATCAGTGTTTTTTTTTAAAGAAATAGCTAATAGCTATAAAGTCCAAATGGCATAAAATAGTACAAAGAGCATGATATATAAAAAGATAAACTGTACAATTATATGTAACAGTCTGAACTCCTAGAATAACATAAAAGTATGATTTAGTCATCAAAATATATAACATAAAATTTATATATGACCACTCAGATTCCCTCATTGTAAAGAAAGATTCCATTGATCTTTTCTCGTGTTCTTCAAGCCTGTTGATGTGTTTTTTTTTTTTTCTGCATGTGTGTGAACGTGTGTATGTGTCTAAGTGTACATAACATGGATAAGGTTTGTTTTTGAAAAAAAGTCGTACTGAGTTTACTTTTTGACTTATTTTCGTAGGGATATCTTTTCTGTCATGGAATATTTTATACATTTTTATAAATGCTTCATTGCAAAGATGGAACTGATTTGACTTAACCATTCCCTGTTGGTGGACGTTACCTTTTCACTTTTACAGAAGATGCACAAATCCCCTAGTACACACGCAGAATTTTCTCTAGGACCCATATATGGAAAATTAATAACTAGAATATGGGGTAGCGTCTTCAAAAGTAGGAGTATTATTTTGTATCCTTACTTAAAGCATTTGCTCCTTCCGTATGGTCAGAACTCAACAACATTTGATTTTGTCTTGTTTTATTTTTATCAACTTTATGCAATAAAATGTGTGTTTTCCCTTATTTTACATTTCACTGATTCCTGCTAAGTATAAATTTTGAAAGTACATTTTTGGCCATTTGGGGGTTTTGTGTGTGTGAGCATTCTCTTTCTATCTTTTGTCTCTTTTCTTGTTTTACTGTTTGTTGTCTGAAACTATTTTTTAGTTGATTATAAGAATTCTAAATGTATTCTAGATGCCAATTCTTTGTTGCTTATACCTTTGTAGAAATGTTTTGCTAGACTGTGGCTTTTTTTTTTTTTTAACTTTGTTGATGCTATACCCTTCAAAACAAATTTCAAACTTTGACATAGTCAAATTTTTCAATCACCCTTTCTGAGTTGTATTTCATATACTTATCTAGGAAATTTTTTTATACCCTTGTTAATTGAAGATACTGCACATATTACCCTATAATAGTTTAACATTTTTATTTCGCACACTTAAATCAAAGTTTTCAGGTGCTTATTAATAAAAAATCAACATTTTTATCCCAAAATTCTAATATCATTTGTTAAGTCCTCTCTCCTTTATAAAATGTATGTTTATCATATACTGTATTATATGCGGGTATTTTCTTGTGTTCTCTTTTTGTTTTGTTTTTCTGTTACATATCATTTTGTCAGTTCCATACTACTTTAATACTGTTCTAAAGCAATCAGTAACATACAGGAGAGTATGTTCCTATACCCTTCCTTCAGAATTCTCTTTGCTGTTTACAGGTCTGCATGTGAATATGAAAATATATTTCTAATTTTGTAAATCAAGCATATATTTTAAAATTGCATTTAATTTAAAGAATAATTTGGGGAAATTTACATGTTTAATATGTCATATCTTTCACTCTATGGCAACTTTTATGTGCCTAACAGTGTTTTGTAATTTTATTCTAAGGTCTTGCTTATCTTTAATTATATTTTTACCTCTGTTTTTAATGTTCCTCCTACAGGTGCAATTTTTTTTACATTAAAATTTTTTGGTGCTTATTTATATTTGTGGTAGGAAAGCTTTTATGTTTCTAGGAATTTTCCCATCTCATCTAAATTTTCTAATTTATTAGTACTCAGTTATTCACAGTATTCTTTTATAATCCATTTAATTTTGTAAGATTGGTAGTGAAATTCTCTCTTATTCCTAATTTTAGTAATTTGAGTCTTCTATCTCTCTCTCTCTCTCTTTACTTATTTATTTTCTTGGTCAGCCTAAGCTACTGTTCTTTGCATGTTGACATTTAATCCAGAATTTTTGCTGGATTTTTTTGTTAGTTATAATAATACCTTCATAGATGTCCTTGAATTTTCTATAGAGACAGTCTCTCAAAAACTTTTTTCTTCCTTAGTAATTCTTATATCTTTTAGTTCATTTTACAAGTATTAATTCATCGACTTCTGTTACTACTACTAGCGTTAAATTAGCAATGATAGGGGCTTCCTGACTTCAGTGGTGTCAATAAAAATTATCCTTTCAAGAAAAGTATTCAAAGTTGGAAAAATATAAAAGAGAACATGGAGTGTTTTTTTCAGTACTTATGAATTTGACTTTTTATTTACTGAATGATTTTACAACTCTGAGGGGGTAGGTGTGAACTTGCAGAAAATTGATTGCAATGTAAATTATTCTCCTATTAGAGACAAGCAAATCATCCTGTCCATGCCAACACAAAGGAGTTTTGCCTGATAGTCATACAATTTATTTTAATACAAGTTCACTTTGTGTTTGTATGAAAGTTATGTTTTACCTTTTTAAAACTATGCTGCAGCAATGAAAATGTTTATATATATATTTTAGCAATAACTATGAAGTTTGCTCTAAGTTTTTCCTACATTGTTTTTACTGGGCTAACTAAGTTCAATCTCCTCATATTTGTGTGTGGAGTGGAGTTTGGGGGATATTTGTCTTCAGTTAAATTTTTTGTCTAGCTTTTTCTTTCTTCTTTTTGTTTTTATTTCTTTCTACTTTTTAATTTATCTTATTTCTATGGATATCCAATTTTCAGTACCATTTGTGGAAAAGACTGTCTTCTTCCACTGAATTGTCCATGTACCTTTATTGAAAAGCAGTTGTCCATGTAGTTGTAGGTGATTCTCTGGACTCTTTTCTGTTTCATTGACTTTGACTAATTTATGTCAATAACACATTGTCTGGATTATTGTACATTTATAAAATAACTTGAAAGCACATAGTGTAGGTTCAGGATTTTTTTTTTTCTTTTTGGGGTTTCTTTATATTTCTATATGAATTGTAGAATCAGCTTTTCAGTTTTTGCAAATAGATAGTTGAAATTTTAATTGGGATTGTTTTGAATCTATAAATCAACTTTGGGAGAAATAGCATCTTAAGAATATTGAACCTTCAACCCATGAAGATAGTATCTCTATTTACTTAGGTGCCTTTAATTTCTTTCAGTTTTGTAGTTTTCAATGTATAAATTTTATAAATTTTTGTCATACTTATTCTAAGTATTTAAATTTTTGATGTTGTTGGTGAATGGCATTTTATTTATTTCAACTTCTAATTTTTTGCTTCTAATACATGGAAATACAATGTTTACAAATTTAGCTTATGCAATCTTGCTAGTCTCACTTATTAATTGTAGTAGTTTATTCTGTAGAGTCCATCAGATTTTCTATATAGATGATCGTGTTGTCTGTGAGTAAAGATGGTTTTACTAATTCTTTTCCATTGTGGATCCCTTTTATTTCTTTTCCTTACCCTACTGGTTCAATGGCTAGAACCAAAGATATAAACTGAACAAAGATAGTGCAAGCAGACATTCCTGTAGGTTTCTGATCTTTTGGAAGAAAACTTTCAGTATTTCATCATTAACTGTGTTTGCTGTAGGTGTTAAATAGATGTCTTTTATCTGGTTGTAGAAGTTCCCTTTTATTAAGTTATCTGCTGCTACATTAGAAATTACTAAGCATCCAACTCTTGGTTTCGGTCATGATCTCCCAGTGGTGGGCTCTGGGCTCAGTGGTGAGTCTGCTCCAGATTCTCTCTCCTTCCCCCTCTGCTCTTCCCCTGACTTGTACTCTGTCTCTCTAAACAAATAAAAATAATTTTTAAAAAATTAAACCAAAACTTAATGGTTTGAAACAATATATATTATCCTATAGTTTCTGTGGGTCAGGTATGCAGATCCCACTGAGGTAAAAGTTTATAAGTCCTCTACACAAACCCTGTGACAAATGAGTTTTTTCTAATCTGTTTCAGAAGGCAGAAAGTGACATAAAGAAATTAAAGTTCAGACCCTATTAAAATGGGGAGTTCTTGGTAAACATCTTGGGCTTTTAGGTGAGAAAGCCTATGCCCTAGGAATAAGGATTATGCCCTGGGAGTTGTGAGTCTGCCCTTGGAGTAACAGCAAAACTGTATGAGTATGATACACTCTTACATAAAGTCATATTCACCTTAACAAAGCCTAAAACTGAGTCTTTACAGCTGCGGTTCACCCTCTAATAATTTAACAATTTGCCAAAAGAAAATTTTACACTCTCCAGAGGAAAATAACACAATCCAGAGCTTCTTTACTATAATTTTTACAATGCTCAGAATGTAATATAATAATATCACTAGACATGTGAAGAAGCAGGAAAATGTTACTGATACTAATAAACAAGACAGTTCTTTTGTTTTTAAATTAACAGGAGCAAGTCCAGGGATAATCCAGATTCAGAATTTAGCAGAAAATTACTTAAAAATAACTACATTTTCCAAAAAATTTTAACTTTGCAAAAAAAATCCTATTTTGGATTTAGAAGCTAATTAAAAACCATTGTTTCTTTCTTAATTTCTGTGGTAAAAATTCTAACATTCTCAAGTAAATGAGAGTAAATGTATGGTCTTGTGAGAGTCAAGAAGGAGATCAGTGTAAGGAAATAAAAAGGAGAAACTTCATAAAGTTAAATAATGCATTATTACCCTTCTTAAAATTTCAAATTTAAAGATAAATTAATACAATTTTGTGCCTATCAAACTAAGAGAAGTTAAAATAAGTATCAATATAACACTGTATTACTACTTGAAGGGTTAAATTGTATATACTTAAGCAATGTGACATTATATATCAGAAACCTTAAAATCCTTAACATATTTGATAGTAATTTTATTTCTAGGGCTAAATCTTAAGAACAAAATTGCAAGTACAGGCAAAGATCTCTATGTAAGTGTGTTTATTCTAACCTAATAAAGTGTCAGGAGCAAACATATTTCTTACAAAGTTGACTGATTTATTAATTATTCATCCTTTTAAAAACTCATGCAATCATTTAAATATTAATTTAATTATTTAAAAATATATATAATCATATGTAACTGATCTCTATACGCACATATACATATATGTATATAATAATATGTAATCATGTATCATATATACAGTACTTTCTCAATGAAACAAAATTATATGCATACAACCACTAGAAAATATACAATAATATTAATATTTATTATTTTTGGCTCCAAGACTATGATTTAAAGTTATTATTTTCTTGTATACATGCTTCAGTATTTCCCAGCATCCCTACATGATTATCTCAGACATCTCTTTCATATACTTAGAATCTCTCACTTTCCTGCCCTTGCACCTTGAATAAGCTCCTCCAGACTTTTTATCTCTGCTTGCTGATTAATCTTCATGGATCAGTTCAAATTTTATCTTCTCCCAGAAACCTTCCATAGAACCTGTAGCTGGAAGTTATTTTTACCATGTCTGAAGTGTCATAGCACATTATTTCTACTTCTTTATGGCCTTATCACTTTCCATCCTGGATTTTAGCTACTTATGTATATATTATGATTCAGTGGGTAACAGAATTTAAGTTTGTTGAGAAAAGGAATCTTTTAAATTTTTTTTGTATATTTCACAGCATCTAGCTTAATGCAGAGCATGTGGGTCTTTAAAAAATCTGTTGAATGAATACATTTATGAAAATATGGATAATAATCAAAATCAACAATTCAATAATTCAGAATTTACTATGTGATCATTTGTGTACATATTTGAGGATATGGCTAAATAAGCTCTGTCTTTCTTCAAGAACAATTTACTACATTAATGACAAATATACATATTATGCTTTTCACTGATTAGTCATTGCTGTGGATATTTAATATAAATTAAATCACTAAATCTTCTTAATTACCCTATGAGGATATTTAGACATGGAGATGCTAAGAAACTTGACCGAAGTCATACGGCTAGTAAGGATTAGAACCCAAGTAGTCTGAGTCACCAAATCTTGTTCTTGGTCATATTACAGGGTTCTGAGTTTTCATTAAGTCTTCTGATATGTTGCATACCTCTGCAAAGCAGTGGTTATGAAAAATCCTTTCATCTGAGTGGCATTAAGGTTTGTGGATAAATTACATACATATACCTGTTTATATTTACTTGTATTTATATGGATATGTGTGTATATGTATGTGTATGTGTGTATAGACACACACACACACACAGAGGATGAATATACTTCAACGCCTAGCCAATTCAAATTAAGTGCTAACCCTGACTTGCCACAACTATCAATTGTCCATCTACTTGCCTTTATATTTAATCCTTGGATTAATTGACCAGAGTTTTTGCCAGAAAGTCACTTGAAAATAATCTATATGTAGCAATCTCTGCCTTTACAAATGAATGCAGATAATTCATTAGGCAATTAATTGTTAACTTTGTACTGAAAGAATAAGGTTAGAAGAAATTTATTTTTGTGGAAAGGGAAATATGGCAGTAACAAGTCTACAATGATGGGACCTAACTTTTTTTTTTTTTTAAGATTTTATTTATTTATTTATTTGACAGAGAGATCGTCACAAGTAGGCAGAGAGGCAGGCAGGGTGGGGAGTGGGGCGGGGGGGAAGCAGGCTTCCCACTGAGCAGAGAGCCCAATGTGGGGCTCAATCCCAGGATCCTGAGATCATGACCCGAGCTGAAGGCAGAGGCTTAACCCACTGAGCCACCCAGGTGCCCCAGGACCTAACTCTTGACAGGTGATAATCCAGATGAGTAACTCAGGAGTGCCCTGTATGATTCTTGGGAAACTAGGGGTAAAGTTGGGGATTAACAGCCATGCTGGTCAATGCCTGGATAAGAAAGGCAGGAGATACTTGAGTCTTAATCTCTTTTAGAATTTGCTTGGGGGTGCCTGGACGGCTCCATTGGTTAAGCAACTTCCTTCGGCTCAGGTCATGATCTGGAGTCCTGGGATCGAGTCCCACATCGGGCTCCCTGCTCAGCAGGGAGTCTGCTTCTCCCACTGACCTCTCTCCTCTCATGCTCTCTCTCTCTCTCTCTCATTCTTTCTCTCTCTCTCAAATAAATAAAATCTTTAAAAAAAAAAAAAAGAATATTGCTTGGGATTAACCTCATTTTGGGGAAATTAATCTGAAGAACCCAAAGACCTATCGAGAACATTCT
Organism: Martes martes; assembly: GCF_963455335.1. NCBI lineage: Eukaryota > Metazoa > Chordata > Mammalia > Carnivora > Mustelidae > Martes > Martes martes. Next base: position 74,732,473 of record NC_137899.1, on the reverse strand, counting down.
AAAATTACTTACAATATCTCACTATATGTTATTTTAGCTTCTTTGAGGAAAAAAAAATTAAAATAGCAGATGGAAGAATTGTTTGGCATCCATCCAGACCATCTGGTTTAGCCACAGAGACACATCCACTAGGACAATTTACTCATTATAACAGAAGGATACAGCTTAACAGGATATTAGAAGACTGGAATTCCTCTTCATCATCAATGTTGTGCCCAGAATATTTGAAGAACTGCCATTGTCCTTCCATCTTTCCAGAAAAACAAACAAACAAAAAACAAATAAACAAAAAAAAACACACTTGTAAATACAGATCATTTGGAGGCTGACAAAGGCTATGTGTCTACCAAAACCAGTCAGTTCAATGAAAAAAAGAAGTCCATCATAACTGTAATTTTCTTGCAGAGAGCACTAACAGACCTTCTAGACTCTTCACCTCCTTTTTGGAGCACCACCCTTTCATGGTCATTGTGGTGTGATATCTCTTTTGATTGTGTACTAAACACCTTGTCAAGCTTTCTGGTAGCCCATATGTAGATGGTCTTTTGTGTGTCTCACAATTGGTTACGTCTGACCTGTCAGAATATGTTCTAACTATTATGGCCTACTCTGAGATCACACAAATACTTTCCCCAGAATGACAGATATTCCACAAACTCGGATTTCTTTTTTTTATCCAAAAACATACCTTGTATAAAAGAAATCTCTAAATACAATGAAAAATGACATTTCCACATATATGTTTTGTAATACTTTGTTCCCAATTACAAATACTAATACCTGTACGTGGTACATAATTCTAATGATATAATCCAGTCTTAGTGTTTTACTGCCATTCATAAACTGCTTCAGCAGAACTACTTGTGATTTACAGCGTCAATAGAACCCTTTAAATTACATCCTATATTATGTCGTAGGGCATGTATTGCCCTATGGTCTCACATGCAATGTCAGAGACAGAGGGAACAAGAAATGGAGAATTGTGATTTCACTGTAAATCAAAAGCTAAGTGTTGTTTATGAGCACTGGGGTTTTAGCACATGATATCATTTCACCTTTTTTTTTCTTCTTATAGCAGTTAACCTAATATGGGACAAAAACCTAATCTAATCAACAATTATTTATACTTTAATGTCTTTGTCATTGATAAGGAAAGGCAAATACTAACCATATAATTAATTCTCCTAAAATTACTCTGTTATTTTAAAAATTGGCTGGATTTTTACTGTAAGAATGGAAAGAATATTGAAAGGGGTGCATGCTTATCCTCATGCTTATGCATACATTGTTAGACATTCTACAAACATTTGTTGAGTTTTCCATTAGGTATAAAAAAAATGAAATTTATAAATTAAATTGATTTATTAATTTGTGCATAACTAATAATATAAAACAATGAAAGTTGTGCTTGAGAACCCATCTAGTCACCAGTAAATTTATTTTTTAATTTAGAATGATTTGATAAATAAGTGAAATCACAGTGTACCAGACATATAATTTGGATTCAGAGGAGACACTAAATTCATTTCATGGCCTAAATACTTGAAGTTTCATATCATCTTTAGTGATTTATTTTAAGACTTGTGATGACAACTGTGATTTTTCAAAGCACTTTAGGGTAGCTTGACCTTGAATTTTTGCAGGAAAAGATGTCTTTTGACCTCGGATTTCCCCACAAAATCTGAGCCTAGTAGTAAGTAGTTAGTTAAAGCAGTAATAATTTGTGATTAAAATGCAAACATTTCATCTGAGCATAACCAGTTTCACTTACTTGGAAGTAAAATAGTGTAAGAGGCAGACAAAATCAGAGTGAAAAGGCAGGGAAACACATACACATACACACACTTTTCATCTTATAACCATTATTACCATTGCACATACATGGAGAGGTATGCCTGCTTCTGAATGAATATATCTTGTCTCTCCCATTTGTGATTTGATGTCTCCAAATCCTGTCTAAACCATAAGCAGCAACTCTGAGATTCTATCAACAAAAGATACGTATACAGATGAACAAGAGTCATTAAAAAAAAAAAATCGATTCTCAAGCCCATTTGGAGTCAGTTAATCTCTAAAGAGGCTGGTTAAGAAATCAAAGAAGTAGATGAGGTTATTTCTACATTCTATGTGTCTAATATTTACCTGCAGGCATATATGAAATAATTCTTAAATAACTGTGGCTACTTAAAATTTACAGAATTGAACCTATGCAGGAAGTAGTTGATCTTCAACTGACACAAACCAGATAGTGTCTTAATGTTACTCTAAGGAATTTTAAACTGACTCTGTTAAAGCTGAGGTTATTTGCCTTGGGGATGCCTAACGGAAGGGTTATTATAACACTGTCCACAAATAGGGGCCTTGAGAGAGTCAGGCCACAGCACTCCATAGACAGCTAATACATTGGACCATTGCCCTGTCACAGGGATCTCCAAGGCCAAAGGTCATACCTCTTCCTTAATATTTAAATAAAGATACTTGACAAAAGCAAAAAACACCTTATTGCCAGTGATGGCTGCTGCTCAATTTATAGGAACCTTTACAAAGTCATGCTAATTCTCGGCCTTCTTAGAATGCATGGTAACCTCTCATAAATCCATCTTTTCCAGATGTCCTTGGAAATGACAGTTATAAAACTACAAATGATTTGTAATGCAAAATGGGACTGACAGACTTGAAGATTAGGGCTCCATGTACTAAAATGACTAAGATTATAGCTAACAAAAGGCATAAAATATATCAATAAATAGCTCTGAAGTAGCTCAAGATTATTTTAAACATCCTGAGTCAATGCTAGAACAAAACAAAAAGGGAAACTCATGCCTGTAAGGTTAGAAGCAGCAGTTTACCTCATGAAGATAGAGGAACAGAATTCCTCTGTGCGGGTCACCTGGAAAACAGCAACCCAGTTACACTTTTTTTTTTTTTTTTTTTTTCCCTAGGCAGTAGAATTGTTTTTCTCTTATGTCACTTTTTAACTTGTCAGCATATGAACTTGAATCTTAAAATCTGTCAGGAATACTGGACTCGTCAAACTTAATTATATATTCTCTCTTCCTTAACTTTTAAAAAAATGAGTCAACAAATGCTTATCCTCTTAACATATCTAGGATGAATCACAAATTAAAACCTAATGAAAACCAATTTTCGTACTTCATCTTTACGGCGGAGATGACTTACATTCACGGGGTAAGTTGGGGTTCTGTATTTAAGCCACACATATCAATAGATGTTTTCAATTGCCTGTTTTCGGGGAAACTGAACGTCAGGAAATAATTTGAGGCAAAACTAGAATGCTGTAATTGGAGCTTTTGAAAAATACTTGAGGAAATGATTAAATACAACTTTTTTGTATAATTGTGAATGACCTACATGATAAGCCCCCTGCCCTGTAGCACTTTCAAATACGGAGTGTAAAGTCTGCCTCCAAAACTATCAGAACAGTATTAGGAGCTTGGACCCAACAGGACCTTTGACCTTCTGCTGGAGAGGGAACAGGCAGACAACCCATTTTCAATGTTTTGGTTCTGTGTGAGTCTTTTCCCTCTCTTCTCCATGTGTCCTCTTCTTGAATTTAATTCCTTTCAAGTTATGCTCACTTTGCTTCTTCCTGATGGCTGTTCAATGACAAAGAAATCAAGTCCACGGCTATGATTCTGCTAGGAGTGGGGAGGAAAAAAAAAATCAACTGAAAAATCAGTTGAAACCTTCAGAATTCAGTCCTCTATTTGCATTCAGAGAGCTTGAAAGTGAGCCACAGCCTTCCAGTATTTAGTGACCTAGAACTAGAATTCTACTGAAGACATTTTTGTAGACGAGCTAATATATCTTTGAAACAGGAAATAATACATTTTCAAGGAATCTCTACATTTTTCTATGAATAGTTGCATTCATTAGTCAAATTTACTCAAAGTAGTAAGCTCATTTCTAAACATTTCTGGAAACCGTATGTGTGCTAAGTTTAGTTAACTATAAAATAGATTTGACTAAAGCATGGAGAAAGGATATTTCCTTTTCTTGCTTATTTTTCCAGTGCCATAAAATATGCTATCATGTTTACAGTATGTCAGAGTGATGTCATACGCAGAACACTAAAACAGATGATGTTTTCAGTACGCGCATGAAAAAATCCCTCAGAGCTCACTAGGAGCCCTCAAACCAAAACATTACAGTGACACTAGGTAGACTGTACTGGGGAGGCCAGGCCCCTGTGAAAACCAAGGCATGCCTTAATCCATCACATGGTCAACTTACTCTCCTTTCTCACCCAGTCCATCTTATTAAATGATTAGGTTATTGGGTGGAAAAAGCAGTGCACTGTGGGGTCCAACTAAGGAGCCAAGAAGATGGGCCTCTTCTAGATATTTTGAGTATCGGACCTGCAGTATTAATATCATTTCTTCACCATTAGCTTAGCATTTATTTATTCACTGGAGCCAAGAAAACTCACTTTTTGGGATTTTTTGAGAATTTGACCTGTAATTTTCATTTCATTCATTCATTCATTCATTCACTTATCACTCGACATTTATGTCTTCCATGTATCAGCAGCTCCTCTAGACACTGCAGGACATGGACGTGAGCCATGGAGTACCTCCTTTAAAGGTCTGATAATCATCTTAGTGTTATCCCCTCCTCAAATGACTCGACTTCTTCCTCTTCATCTTGACTCTCTTCAATATTAACAGAAACACTTTCACTGAAAGAGATCATTGCATTTGTCTTTCTTACCTCACCTAAGATGTGGATTTCTACAGGGAAAGAGCTAGGCTTCCATCATTTTTAGAACCCCAGGCTAAATGTTCAATTTTAAAAAAATAGAATGAATGAATGAACAAACAGAATAGATATCAGCACAATTATACTTGCTTTGTGAGCTTCGGTTAGCTAGTCTTTATCCTAACATACTCAGACACTCCCACGACACAGTGTTTTCAATCATCTTAAATACTATCTTACCCCAATCTTGGTTTGGGAAACTTTAAAAGAAAAAAGCAGAAGGGGAAGCTTATGATTCAAACATGGGCCAGAGTAGCCCCTCTTTATTGTGTGGCTAGACTTGAGAATAAAATAGACCCAAAGTCAAGATGAGAGTCACGCAACTTTTTACATCTATTACCAATCATCTATTTTTTAAAGATTTATTTGAGAGAGAGACAGGAGGGAGAAGCAGGCTCCCACTGAGCAGGGAGTCCGATGTGGGACTCAGTCCCAGAACCCTGGGATCATGACCCAAGACAAAGGCAGACATTTAACCCACTGAGCCACCCAGGGGCCATGTCATGTCATATTGACATTTACAACATTTAACGTTATTTAAATGATTCCCCAATTGATAATTTCTCATGCAACATTTATTTGGTTTGATCTATGTCTGCCCTAACATGGGTATCATACAGTCTTATATGATTTATAAGATCCTTATAAAGAATCTTAAATGATTCTTTATAACATTTCTTTGGTACACAGAGGATGCCTCAACTCTCACCCACCTGCCCCACCACTCTCTGTTTGCAACACAGAAGCTTTTTATTTATTTTTTTTTTTAGTAACATATTATTCTTTTTTCTCTTTTAAATATAAATCCAGGCTGGCAGACACAGTGCCATGTGTAGACTGGATTGAATCAAAGCAGCATTTTCCTACTTTTCCTGTGCATAGGAAGTGATACTAACAAGAATCAGATTTTCCTGGACCCGTAACAGAGTAACAGAGGAAACAACTTCTGGCACAGTAATTCTTTGAACTGGAACCATGAGGGCAAGTACTAACATATCCTTCTATTGCATGCAATGCCTTATGCACAAAAGCAGTTTTTTTGGCTGTTGAAATGGACGGAATCAGATTTGCAGTACTAAATTTTTAAGTGTATGTGAATATTTTTATTTATTTTGAAAGATACTGTGTTCACAATTCATCTGTTCAGATGAGGAATTTCACTTTTGATTCCATGTAATTTACTTACGGACTGGATTTGAGACAGATGTTTAAGAAGATGTTTTATAAATATTTTCACTTGATCAGAAGAAGCGAAACAACTCATAATCCAACAATATTAATGCAATTAATACAAGCTTGTATTGTTGGATTATTAGTAGTATTTATTAAGCACTCATAGGATTTGGAATAAGAAGCCTAGAGCCCATGATCTGCCATTGATTAGCTGTGTGACCTGAAGCAACACAATTAACCTCGGTGAAACTCACTTTCCTCATCTGTAAAAATGAAGCTAATTATACCAACCTCACATGGTTGTTAGGTTCAAAGGATATCACAGAAGTAAATGTGTTTTTCAATCTGTACCATCTCTAAAATTATATAATTATTTATTTCCCTTAGAATGTGAGCTATGTTAGGACTAGGATCATTTTCATAAAAATTTCTATACTGAACACTAGTCCTGGCACGTAGCAGGTGCTCAATAAATGTTGAGTGTATACATATACAGGAATGGATTCAGGATACTAGAGCTACAAGGATTAATATGATCCCCGTCCCCTGAAAATTATCATCTTGTAGAGGAGAAAAATGTATGTTCCATACACCCTGACACAATTTAAAATTATTCCTGTACAACCGCAGCAGCATGAGAGTGATCACCGATCTGGTAATTTCTCCATTCTTTCTTTTTGTGTGCAAACATCTGCAGAACAATACGTGAGAACAAATTCAAGCTTGCACTGATATACGCTACTGTTACATTCCTGTGAATTTTACTGGATGAACAAAGAAAAATAAAACCAGAGTTTTTAGCGTTGGAGAGGTACTTTAGATAACAAACATATCTAGTGAGGAAAATAAGCCCATATTACACAGATGCCTTTTTGGAGATGATAGGTGAACACCCCCATTTCCTATTTCCCTATATTTGATGTAGAAACAGTGGACTTCCAGAAAATCCGTAATGACTGAACTTGGTGATTTCTCATAAGGAAGGGAAAGTAAGCCTAATGTTTCACTCTAGTGAAAAAAATATTGAAGTAAGATGTTGGTTATAATAACTTACATCTCAAGGATATTTCCTATCAGAAATATTTTTGTTGACAAGCCTAGAACAATCAGGGTTTAGCCACTCTAGCCCTCTTCGGTACCCTTGAACCTGGAACCTGAAATCACTTTTGGCTAGAAGATAGTGTGGAACAATAGTTAGCTGCAGCTGTTTAATTGACAAAGGGAAGGAAACACCATAGGTCAATTCAGAGTTGGGCTGTCGCACCCATAATTCACTCTCAGTCATCTGTGTGGCTATAGTAAGATCTCAAAACAGTGAATGCAGGATTGAAGCTAGGGGGATTTCAAGTATGGTCATCAATTCTATTAAGCAGAATTCTTCTCATGGTATCCTGCAAAAACAGTCTTCATTTTCCCATGCATAATGTTACTTTGTATTTCTTTAAAGCATTTTATCTTTATAGCAACATTTGACTGGGGATATAGTGATATCTACTTGTTGCAGGTAGAGAAAACAAAGCATAGCAGAGCTGGGGACCTACTAAGGGGACCTGTTTACTGGCAGAGCAGAGACAATAATCCAATGTTGCAGAAATTAAGAACACTCTTGTCAGTGGAGCGCTCACTGGTCCACTGGTGCATGTTTCTTTTCTTTTTTTTTTCTTTTTCTTTTTCTTTTTTTTTTTTTTTTTTTGCCAGAAAGCTTCTTTGTAATAGCACATCTTGTACCGATTTGGTGCTTCATGTTGTTGGAATGGGAATAAGGGTGAGGATGACATCGAATGGTGGGAAAGGATAAATTTTGGCTTAATTTGTTGCAGTCTGAAAGAAGAGTATATAAAAAACACAGCCCCAAACTAGAAGTGAAATTAAAAATAATGCACATATTTAGTGCAGAAAGAACTCTTATTCTCTTTATTCCTCCCTTTCTTTATTTATGATTTTATCCCCATCATCTGCATGCACAAGAGAAGCAAAAGGGGTTAGTCTATGTATACACATTCATAATTAAGACAGGGGTCTGCAACATACCTGAAATAAGAATGAAATTACATTTGCAGAGTTCTTTCCTCTTGCTAGTGTGTGTGTGTGTGTGTGAATGAGGCCCTCAAGCAAGGCACAAGGTGGTGAGGGGGATGTTGGTTGCATTTCCCCCCTTTGGTCTGACCCAATCGTGACTTTTCCACTGAGAATTCTGGCGCACTCTGAAAACTTTCGTTCCCATCTTTACTCTTTCTCAGAATATCCTAAGATGCTTATGGAAATTAATTTTTTGTAGTGCATGAGTGGGGAGACCTATGAGAAACAGAAAGAGTGCAAGGAAACCATTCAAGAAGTGCATTTGCCTAGAGAGACAGGGTTCAACATTGTTAGTGGAAATTGTTACAAACTGAAATGTGCAAGTTTTATTTAAAGAAGACAGGACATCCTAAGAATGTGGTTCCTTTTGTTTTAAAGAAGAAAGAATCTGAAAGGAGGGCATATAATAAGTACGTTGTTTTACGCTTTTCTACTTTTCAAATTTTTCTTTTAGCCATTAGAATGATTTAAAAAAAAAAAAAAAAAACCTCATTCAAGGCCTCCAAAATTTGATGCTATTTTTCTTTTAAGTTCCATTCTAAAATGGAAACAAAGTCAGGGAAATAACATTGTGTAACTCTCTATCAATAGTCCCCCCCCCGCACCCCCCCCAACACATCACTACTCATTCTCATTTAGCTGGCTGCCAGCCACCAGCCCAAGTTTGGGGAGATTCATGGCCCACGTTTCCTCAGAATTATGATGTCCTGTTTTATGGGATGTTCAGTCTTTGGTAAGAATGGAAAGATAGATCCTCTTCAGTATTAACTGAGATGTATTAGTATGAGGAATATAAGGGTTGTGAATTACCTGGCTCGAAAACAGGCTCAAAATTTCATCGTCCTGAGGAAAAACTAAAGAGGGTTTTAATAAAGACAATAGGCAGAATTAAACCTGACGAAGAAAGCTAGGGGCTGACCCTGAAAATAAACATAGTCACATGAAATACCCCTAATCAATTTGGATGAACATCTGGACAATAATAAAAGCTAAAGCTCTATTGTGGTTAATTTTTGAAAAGGTATCTGTAACAACTGTCATTGCTATAGAAGAGAATTTCAGAAATTGTGACTGTACACAACTGGTTTCCACAGTTATGATACTTCTCTTAAAAAACTGTGACAATATTTCAGTGTCGAGTTAAAACTACAGCATTGAATTCTCAACTTCTTTCACTTTCTCCCTTATTCCTGGAGCACTTCCTTAAATTCTGTAGCTCTGGGTCACTGTGTCTCCCTGAGCTAAAGAGGCTGTCCCAATTTAAATGAGAAGTTATGTTACCACCCAGTTGGTAACCACAGTAAGTAGACCCAGACTTCTCTGGGATTTAATGCCAAATCTCTAAGCAAAAAACATACCCTAATTTTTATATTTATCATTAATATTGCTTAAAGTAGAAAATTTTTAAGTAGTCAAATTAGTTATACATTAGAGCGTGAATTAAGTGCAATTGGTTGGAGAACAGAGGAAAAATAATCTTAAAACTAAGGAGCATTAAATTCATTGAATCAGATACTCTAATCTGGAGGCAATGATTTTCTTCAAATAACCCATGCTTGGGTGCCTCCCTACTGCGCATATGACTGACTTGAGACTTTCCTAAAAACTAACTTTCAGTTATTTATTGTTAAAAGTTATGATTTACGAAAACCTGGAAAATCCCCCAAACCCCACCTTGCCCTCCACACATAGCAAAATGCTTTGGTATTTTTTATACGTCAAAATATTACCTACAAATAAAGTATAAATTCAACAAAAAATAAAGTTCTAGATTCTGTAGTGCCTCCCAATTCAGGTTGCCCTCTCACAAATCTTGTCTTTCTTCAGATACCCGTAACTTGTTTTTCAAAATCTTAAGTCTAGAAGTCAAGTCTCCCTCAGGCGTGGCATTGCTGTGCTCTGAAAAGCGTCACTTGCTCGAACAGATCACAGATCCTAAGCCTTAAAGAGAAATGCAGTTTGCTGTTTTGGGGCTGCTGCCTAAACAGTGGATGCAAGTTCCGTTTTTTCGAATGAAGCCTAAACAATAAAACCCTTCTCCGAGGCACTTGCATTTTTTTCCACTAGAGGTCTCTCTCGTAACAGCTTTTCTTTTGTTGGGAATCATTAATTATTTTACTCAAAGGAACAATTCTACCTTTTAGATTGGAATGCTGCACTTAACATGTTATGCTAGAGAAAGATATAATACCTCCTTAGCTTGTTCTCCTCCTTGATGGGTAGATATTAGGTTGACTGAATGAATCATCTTGGGTATTTTATTACACAATTGGCTACACTTTAGCAAAGAAGTTGGAACTTTCACCTATGCCTCCAAAAGTCTCAGAATTTGACCCGTTAAAACAATATGCTACAGTAAATATGCCTTATCAATGAGCGCTAAATAGTCAGGCTTTGAATTCTCCTAATAACATCTAAGATCTGGTACTAACTTAGATCATAAAATCGCAAGCCTGAAATCGTTTCACATTCACTACTTCCACTTCAGCAAGAAAAAAAAAAAGCTCGTTTTCTCATTTGTGTAGAGATATTTAATTTTGGCTGATTCCTTGTATATTCTTTTTACAGAAAATAAGGCATTAGCTTCAAAATAATCCATATTTTATTATGGAGGGGTTTTTTTTGGTATTTAAAAGATGTTTTCTGAGGAAATACTAATTAGGAGCTACATTTTACCCAAAAAAATTCCCCTACTTTTAACTAATGCAAAAAGACCAGTAAGCTTCAATAATGTTAAAACAGAAAAGAATCTAAAATGAAAACAAGCACCGAAGACTTTCAAGGAAAATTGCATTGAACAAAGTACTATAGAATAAAAAAAACACACTGACATCAGTCACAAAGCCATTTAAATATTCAGCAAACCCAAAGAGTGAGCAGATTTCTGAGGATGGAAGTAGAAAGACAGTGCTGTGCTCCTGACACAAGAAATTCAATGGGAAGATGTGAAATGTGAAGAAGCAGAGGAGCGCCTAGCAAATCAATTTTAGTGTTATACTGAAGGTAGAGTATGTCGGCATGAACGGATACAGTGGCTAAGCACAGAGCAATAGTGTATAATGAAAAAGGGCGCAAGGAAATTTGACAAGCTGAAAAATGTACCACCACCTGGCCAGGAGAACACAGACCTGTCAGACAACAGTTTTGAGAATCAGAATCTGTCCTAGAACAGAAGCAGAAAATAATGCATTATTTACATTATTGAAATTGTAGTCTGCTACCCAAAGGGTTTACCCAAAACCTCTTCCTCCAACCGTAATTTATTAAGCAGTTAAGTACCTGCTTTCTTTCAACACCGGTTCAAACATATCCGTGTATTTGGTGAGAGTCTAAATCCCCACCTGCCACAGCTTCTACTGTCACTGAATTACTGGTTGTGTAACAACAACAACCACCCATCCATGGAATTAAATATGAGATTGGCACATTTTTTTACTGGAGCAACTAGAAGAAGCAGGCATTTTGACAAAGTTTTGGGGCCTGTGCGTGAGTGACCAGCACCCCCCAATTGTGCCCCACCCCACCCCCACCCTGGCCCAGCTGGCTGGGCTGTTCAGATGGCAGAAACTACAGCATAGACGTGACTGACTCCTGGGACTTCCGTGCAGGAAGGAGTCTAAGAGACCAGTTTTTTCACTTTACAGTTGAACAGACTGTTCAAGGAGGTTAGTGACTACCATAGAACCCAATAGGACTGGATTATTCTGAGACCCAAGAGCCAGTGGTTTAAAAACAAACAGTGGTATGGTAGCATCATAGACAGTTAAACACACCACAGTGATACAGAGACTCTAAAAGCCTTGAGAGTTAAAGACACGTTAACAGCATGTTATTATGGAAAAAACATATTTTTGAATATTAATTGGCTCATTTTAATGGAATGTAAAATAAGCACTATCTTTAAGAAAGATGGTTTTTCAGGATAGGCATTCAGTGCAGGAGGTTTTTTTATCTATCAGAGGACACTATGCCCCTCAAGGTATGTTTCCTTCATGTCTCTGTTCCTAAGTTATGAACTATTATCTCTGGTTTCAGGCAGTTCTTATTATTTTTTATTTAATCTGGAATATTCTAATTAATAAGAGGGTAGATTGACCCAGTCAGCCATACCCAACTGTAGCAACAACAAAATTATCCAAATGAGAGCAATGAATAAAGGTTTTGGTTAAGTGGTAGGTTTTTTCCTTTCTTTCTTTCTAAGGCAGTTTGTTGCTGAAATTAGTCCGCCGTCAAACTTGTATATTTCAAAGTACAGTTCTGAAAAAAGGATGGTAAAATGTCATTAAAATATGGGAGCTAAAAATCTCTATAAGGGAAAATTAGAGATGAAGGAAAGGAAAAACTGGCTTTTACCATGGGAAAAAAAAATGTAATACTTCATCTTCATGAGATCTTTTTCCTACATACCTACATAAACAGGGTAGTTGATAACTACATTTCTGTGTGTTTATCCCATCACCTTTATTCAGATGATTATTGGCATTCTGATGTTGAGCATATTTTGGGAAAAATGTATTCTATGTAGTTTCCAAACTTCAAAAAGTTATTACACTTTCTTTCTTGGTAACCCTTTAGGTAAAAAATAATGTGTTTATTCTGTTAGTTACCAGCGAATTACAAAGGAATGCAATATGTTTGAGTCAGATTGGTTCAGACTTGTGTGCAGTCTTAATAACTAGAAGGCTTTACTTTTAATATATTTTGGAGTGAGAGGGAAACAACCTAGAATCCCCAAAAAGGTTTTCTAATTTTTCCCCTTTTTCATCAGTTCTCCCTCTGTCTTCTAATCCTTTTTTAAAAAAAGAAAAAATCCTTTTTCTCTTTCATTCTCCAGTGACATTTTAGAAAGTTATTTGCTTAGCTTTTGTTCCCATTTCTGCTTTCAACCCTGGACATGATTCCTGAGGTCATTGAAAACCACTTGGAAAACAATGTAAATTCATTTTAGTGATTTTTTAAAAATATATGCTTCTTAATTCATATGTATATATAGATTAGTTCTTCCCTTTTCTTTAGTCTACCATGGGAATAGAACTATTCAGGTATCTCCTCCCAGGATTAAATTATAGATTGTAGTAATCCCCAATCAGAGATAAAAATGCCAAGATGATACAGATCAAGTGTGTTCTCCTTCCACTGAGAAGATTGGGTTTATTGTCTAAGCAAAAGCTGAGCCCTCTCCCTGTGTGGCCGAGCTGGGTGTGGGCACAATTTATGAGACAAACCCTGAAATAGGTTCTTGTTTTCCTTTTGGAAATTTGCATTTTTTTTTTCTCTGACCATTAAGCTTTTAACAAGTGTTTCCCTAGATGGAGTGTTTTACAGCTGGTTGTTAAGGTAAAATAGCACATTACCCTACCTATGCCACGAGTGTTCACCAATTAGATCATGCAGAAGTTTGTGCATGAAGGCACAAACTTTCACAGCCCCGAATTGGGTGAACTTAAAAAATAATCAGTTTTTCTTTGGGACTTTTCCTTAATGGAGAAAGAGTATTTCCTTGTAGCAAACGTTCAAACCATGTTGTTGCTAGTTCTTTTGTTTCGGCAGATCACTGAAGTGGCACAGGAAACACACGATGGAATGTCATTGGCTTTATTTTACTTTTAAAAGGGCCTACTTTATTTTCATAGGACTTTGACGTATTTATGTAATTGCTTTCTTTGAAAGTACAAGTGAGTTGTTTTTTTTTAAAACGCCTTTGTCAGTAACCATCTGATACACCGTTTCGATTGGCTTTGTTTACAAAAAAATTTTGACATAAATAAATATAAATATTGAACCAGTACAAATGCCTGGAGCAGTCAGCACAATGGATCATACATCAGCTGTCATTGTGAGCTGAAACACATCTACACACTCCGTAGCATATTTTGGGGCCTGATCAGAATAGTATGTCATCTGGGAGCACCAAGGAGGACTTGCCAGGCCAGAATTATTTACAAGTTGCATTTTGTATCCTAGAAAGTTTTATAAGTGAAGAAAAAGATATCTGGGGGGAAAAAAGAAAACCTAAAAAAATGGAATGCAACATGTTGGTTTCAAATATGCAAATGATAATTTTTAAAAATCTCAAGCATGGTATTCAGTAGATGTTACAATGTTACAAACAGCCAGAGAGAATTTTATAACTCAATGCTTTTTTTTTTTTTTGAGTGTACGGGACACACGATGTTACATAGTTTCAGGTATCCAACCTAGTGATTTGAGAAGTTTATACATTGTGCTATGTTTGCCACAAGGGTAGCTATGTAGCTCAAGTCTCATAAAAATATTTTCAAATATTAAACAAATAATAACATCCAAATAATAAACAAATATTGTTGTTTATACTGATCCTCTCTTTCTGGGTCACTTTGGACCTGGCATCAGAGAATCACTTTTTGGTTAGTTGTCTTTTTTCCAGTTTTCAATTCAAAATGCTAGAGCATGATTGGTTGACAAGGGACCCATGTAGGAGACTATGCCTGTGGTTGTGTGCTCCATGCATGTTGAGATAGGCTGTGTTTGTTGAAGGAAAATGGCTATGTGCAATGTCAAGACAGGTAAGGAGAAAGGAGAAGGTTAAATCTAGGATGCCCTTGAAATGAGCAAAACTTTATTCTCAAGGACCTCAGATTCCTCCTCTATACCCTTCTTTCAACTTTAAACCCTAAGTATTCTTATGTATATTTTCCCTCTTTACATCATTTTCCCCCATCCTTCTACTCTTTCCACCTTGTTCCCAAAGCATTTTAATGGCTATTAAACTGTTAAATAAAATGAGACAAAGATGTATCATTAACACTTTAGAAAAATTTTACCTATCTCGTGTTCCTAAATTCATACCTCAGATAATTTGCCCAACACTAGCCTGGCTATCATCTCACTCTGTAGGGTTTTCTCCAAATAAATACGGTACAAAAGCTAGACTTCTATTTGAGCAATTGGATTCCAAGTTTCCTGAATAATCAATAATAATGATAAGTAGTATGAAGAAAGAGCTTATGACAAATAATTTCATAATTAGAATTCAAATCACTTTTCTTCTATTGATGATTATAGGTAGTTAACATACTTAGGTACCAAAATATTGTAGTGTATTTTGAGGTTTTTTTTCTTAGAAGAAAGGAGGTTTACTTGTCATATATTTTCACTGAGTCACTTTTTATTATCTTTTACCTCATGATAAATACAGTCACAAAAGACACAGCTAGATGGAAGAGATAGGGATCAGGGCATTTTGTGGCCATTTTTGGCCATTCATCATATGTATATGAGATTTTCTTTTTAGTTTAACAACTTACATAAAGCATTTCTTCCTTTAAAAAAGAACTGCTCTTTTCTCTGTCCCACACTACTTAAATGTTATTCCTAAAAATGTCAGTAAATAGGTTTATTTGAACTTTAAGAACTTTGGCTATTAGCCCTTTCTTACTTTCTGATATTTCAATCCATTAAAAGCAAAAATGTTAGTGCTTTTTTTGTCAATAAGAATATAAGACTCCAAAGATTTTCATGTAACTTTTAAAGAAAGTCTTAAAATCTGTATTTGTAGGGGGAGAAAAAAAAACAAATAGGTCTCTTTCCTGCCCAGTAGGATATTAATGTATACAAGTGATGGGAGTAGGTGGCTCAGTTGGTTAAGCATCTGCCTTCATGATCTGCCTTCAGCTCAGGTCATGATCCCAGGGTCCCGGGTTGGAGCCCCGGCTCCCTGCTGGGCAAGACATCCGCTTCTCCCTGTGGCCCTCCCTGTTCCCGTGCTCTCTCATTCATTCACTCTCTCTCAAATAAATAAATAAAACCTTTAGGAAAAAAAAGTATTTTTGAAAAAGAAAAAAGAAGTGATGGGAGGAATATGGGATAGTGATGCTCTTTGTAGGAAATTACTAAGAAACTGCTATATCTATATGATACTTGATATCCATAAAAAAAAACGGGCTTGATAATTAGAAACTTGAAGATTAAGGCATTATGTAGGAAATAATCTGGATTTGCAAATGATGTTGATTTGGTTTTATTTTATCTGAATGTTTACTTTTATGTATACTATATATTGACCATAATAGTTCAGACCGTTATAGTGAAAATAGATGAATGTTCTCAAACAGCTCCTTATTTTTTGTCATAAAAGTGACTGAGATTTATTTTTTTTTTTTAGTAAATAAGGGACATTATGTAAATACATAAATGTGTTTTTAAATTTTTAAAACTCAATGTGTTTGTCATAGGAAAGTTACTATATCAGTTCTTGTTTTCAAGTATTTCTAATAATCCACAGCTCTGCTTATAATAGGTGCTGATCCTAGTGAACATAGAGGAAAATTTATTTTGAAAATAAATGTCCATTTCCCCAAAAATATGTGATATTTATGAAACCAGAAAATTTGTAACTTATTTAAAGATGTAAGGAACTTAAAACATAAATCTTTCAAATAAAAGGAAATTACTAAATATATACTCCCCATTGAAGTAAATAAGAGAAAATGAAAAATTACTGTACTAATATTAGTTATTCCATTTGGAGATGGGCATATTTCTTGTCACAGTCTGTTCCACAAGTATTTTTCTAGTGGTCACTGAGATTGTGAATCAGATCTAATTAGTCCTTCTCAACCATGTTAACACTGAGGCTTTTCAAGTACTCAGGCAGAATTAGTATTATGATAATAAAAGAATTACTTTGGATGCTATGTAGGGAAAAAGTTCCTCATGCAGGAAAAAAAAAAAAGAAGGATCAGTTGCCATAATAGGTAAACATTGTGTTGTCTGGTGCTGTGCTTTAAGTACGGAAGTCTGACGACATTCTTAACACTGTGGGGGTGTGTGGAAAGCCATAACACATGCCTCTGGAATATAAGGGCTCTCCTTGAGCTGGAGAAGCTTTGCATCCTTGCATAAGGAGTCAGGTAACTTACAAAACAATCTCGGCCAGGGAACCAAATGTGTGGCACCAACTCTGGGAGTTGTAGCTGGGCTCCTGTGCATGCAGCTGTCTAGACTAAGGAATCTTAGAGAATGAGGATAATGTTGGAGAAGAGGGGGGAACCTCTTTAGAAGAAACCCATTGAGAGAGTGATACGTGAAAGATTGGAATATTTGTTGTTGTTCGTTGTCACTGATAATACATTTTCACGTATATGTTTAAAAAATTCAGTGTCTTGCAGTATCAAATATTTCTCAATCCTCACTGAAATAGCATCATTCCCAGTCAGGCAAACATATCAAAGTTGACGGCGTCTCTTGTGGTAAGAGTTTACCATAGTAATTTTAATTTTGAAATTTGTCTACTGAACCACTCAGTGATAACTGTATAATTACTAATAATTCTGACGGCTGACAAATTAAATACGGAAAACAAGTAAGCAGGTGAAATTTTATTTGAAAGTATACCTTAGATGAATTTTCATTTTGAGCCGGATATTTTGGTGTTGCACAAGCACAGATTAGACATGTTGTGTGAGTTATAAACTTAATTTAGAGGGTGCCTGGGTGGCACAGTTCATTAAGCATCTGACTCTTGGTTTTGGCTCAAGTCATAATCTCAGGGTTGTGAGGTTGAGCCCCACATTGGGCTCTGTGCTCAGTAGAGTCTGCTTGAGTTTTGCTCTCTCCCTCTCCCTCTGCTTCCATTTGTGCTCTCTCTCGAATAAATAAATCTTATAAACAAACAAACAAAAAAAAAAACCCCTTAACTTAGTTTATCATATATTAGTATTAGGCAAGATTTAGCCTAGGTATTTTCTTAGCTGCAATAAAACTTACTTTCACCTTGTATTTGAAATATAATGTATAGTTGGTATAGAATTTTTCAAGAAAACTATGATTCTCAAAATAATCATGGTCATGTGCATATTATAATAGGTCTCATTTCATAAACATGGAAATCAAGGCTCAGAGAGATGAAATGACCTTTCCAAGGCTAAATTGCTATTTAAAAAATAGAACTAGGGTTAGACATTTGGCTATCTTGGACCAGTACTCTTTTCTGTCACCAATAGTGCCTCTTACATCAGAAGGTATATTTGAATTGCCTACCGTCACCTTCATTTAAATATACATATACTTAAAATTAAGTCATTAAAAATAATTGAACTCTGTACTTTTAGGGAAAGAGGGAATATGAAATGTATTGGCTCCTAGCAGGAGGTTGTCCCAAGTGAAAGAGCCAGGGGGTACTCTATCAGAAACTCGGGAAAGTATTTGTAATATTTGTCACAGGAAAACACCACTAGATTCAGACAGTATCTTTATCACTTCTAGTCCAGAATTCACTCCCAGGAAACAAAAAAGCAAAAGAGAAAAATAAAGGGCATCTGCCTAAATGCCTATTAGAGGGACTGTGTTACCTGAAAAAAATAAAAAATACACACTTGATTCTTTCAGAGAGAGGCTGTTCAAAGTTTGTTCAACACAGTTAATAATGTAACCAAAAAGATAGTTGCCTCAATGCTTATTGAGAAGTATTCGTTAAAATGCTTGAGATTTCAAAAATGACTTGATAAAAATTTCAAAGTATTCTTCAGAACTTTACAAGAATGCTAAAAACTAAGGATTGCTAAAACTTTAGATATACAAAAAATTGCCCTAATGGTGATTGGTCTTCAGTGTTGTTTTTAGAGATCCCAAGTTTCTATTATACTATTTGCCTTGTCTAAAAAATATGGTGAGGTTTTGGTTTCCATGGTGACACAACTCTTTTCATACATATTTATCATCGAAATGCCAGAAACCCACCCCTTCTATCAAAGAATGCTACTTTAGCACTTAATAATTGAAGTTAAAGCTGATTTATTTTTTTATGTCAGAGTGTTTTAAACAGATCCCTCTATCACTGAAAACTGAGGCAGCATTACAGTCATTTTCTCATAAGCAGTTTATTTCATACATGACTTCTGAAAAATACTTCTGGTTTTTAAAAACTGGAGAAGACTTGGCTTCCTTTTTCCTGCAGTCAGCACCACAGGGATTCCCAGCTAAGCTTTCAAAATGTTGCAGAACATACACTGCATAAAGCACACAACCTTCAATTTCATTAATACAGTGCTCAAAAGGAGACCATGCACATCTTGCCTTTGCCAATGCTCAGAGAGCAATAAAGTTATTACCTATTGCAAAATTAATATTTTGGAAAGTGAAATGCTTAACTTTTCCTCCATTTACTCTCTTTTTAGAGGTGCCTAATTTTCCTTGAGGTCTGAATAGAGACTCTTGTTTTTCTTCTACCAAGGTCCTTTTTCTTTTAAAAAAAAAAAAAAAAAAAAGCCCCAAATTGGGTATATGCTTACGTCATCTTAAATAATTCCCCTATTGTTTCTACACCATCTCTTAGCCTCTCCCTCAACAGTGTTCTCATTTTGAAGTCCAAGTGTCAGGGCTAGTTTATTATTTAACTGATTTTGCATATTAAAACCACCAAGAAAGGGAAGAAATATAATTAAAGCAGTTAATTGTTATTAACCTATTTTTGTTGACATACAGCAACAGCATTGTATTTAGGAAACGAATGAAAACATGATGAGTTAAATAAGTTTGGGACACAAATAAGACCTGTTTAAAAGCCCTTACAGTACATCAAAACAGTACAGATAAAAATGTATTAGAACCTCAAAGAAAGGAAGTTGAATGAAAGGTAAAGGTCTAAGTTGTCACTCAAAAAATAAATTGGACATAGAGGAGTTCAAATGCTCCTATCCCCTATTAGGGTGCGATGTTCAGTTGCATTTATTCATCTTCCTAGGAGGAGAAGTAAGGGAGCCCTGGAGGGCGGTACAGTGAAATGCTCTGGGTCAGTTTCCTTAGCATCACCTTAGGCATCTGCCCATGGGAATGCTAGCTCAGCTGTCACAAAATGTTTTGATTTTTGTTTTATATGAATAAGCCCTCTTTATGACTAAAAATTCAAGAATGAAAAGAAAGAATTTTCAAAATCTCCCTCTATGAGAGCTTATCTTATTCCAATTTAGACTGTTCTCTCATTATCACATTCTTTGGAGAAGATTTTCTTCTTGACTCAATGCAGCAGTTCTCTTTTAAGAAAGTAAATTTGGGGGATGATTACAAATGATGACATTTTTGTGGTGCCCTGTGCACATTCCACTATGGTCCAGAGATGTTGCAGCTTCTATCAATATTCCTTAACTAGTGAGTAGAATGCTATATTCAGAGAAACTCTGAAGACATTAAAAAAAAAAGAATGCACCACCTTAGAATCTGCATGTTGAAGCACACTTATTTATTATAAAATTATGTAGATTTGTTTTATAGAAATTAGAAAAAACATTGAAGTAAAATGGATATGATTTAAAAGAACTTGAGATTGTTATCTTAGAAATAACAGTGATTGACATTTGGACACATTTTATTCCAAACTGTCTTATTCATAAGTATGATAACATTGAATGCATTAAACAATCCAGTCAAAAGGCAGAAATGGTCAGTCTGGATTAGAAAACAAAAACGTCATTTAACCAACATGCCATTTCTACAAGACATACTAGCTTCAAAAATACAAATGGAGTGAATGTAAAAGGGTGAAAAAATATACCATGCAAACAACAATCAAATAGAGCTGAGGTGGCTACTAGTATCAGACAAAATGACTTTAAAACCAAAATTAATGTTACTAGGATAAATGGAGTAATTCACAGTGATAAAAGTATAAATCTATGAGGAAGCTATAACAGTTATACACATATATGCGCTAGATGACAGAGCCCCAAATACATGAAGCTAAGACTGACAGAAAAGAGAGGAAAAAGAAACAACTCAGCAGTAATAGGTGAAGACTTCAGTACCTCTCTTAAATTACAGATAGAACAAAGAGGTAGAAAATCAGTAAGAATAGACATGAAGAATATCATCAACCAACAAGACCTAACAGACATCTATTGAACACTCCATTCAAGTATAGTAAAATATACATTCTTCTCAAGCACACATGGGACATTCTCCATAGTGGACCATATGTCAGGTCATATACAAGCCTCAGTAAATTTAAAAGGATGACAATCATAAAAGGCATGTTCTCAGAAAGTAATGGAATTAAGTCAGAGATCTGTAACATAACACAAATATGTAGAAATTAAACAACATGTTCCTAAATCATTGATGGATCAAAGAAGAAATCAAAAGGACAATTTGAAAATACTTTGAGATGAATGAAATGAAAACATATCCTACCAAAACATTTGGGTTGCAGTTAAAGCCATGCTTAGAAGGAACTGTAAAACTGGAAAAGTTTATATTAAAGAAGAAAGATCTCAAATTAAAAAAGAAATCTTGTGTTTTATCTTAAAAAACAGAAAAAGAACAAATTAAGCTCAAAGCAAATAGAAAGGAAATAACAAACATTACACATAAATAAAATATAGAATAGAAATGAATAAATAGAAGAAATCAATGAAACTAAGTGTTGGTTCTTTTTAAAAGGTTAAAAAAATTGACAAATCCTTGACTAGACTGATGGAGAACAATAAAAGACTTAAATTACTGAAATTAGAAGTGAAAGTAGTGTGAGTCATCACTACTGACTTTATAGAAATGAAAAACAATTGTATTAAGGGAATACAATAAACAAATGTCCTCCACATTAGGAAAATTAGATAAAATGGATAAATTCCTAAAAAGACACAATCTGACTCAAAACTGACTCAAGAAAAAATAGGAAAATCTGAACTACTTAAAAAAAGTAATTGGGTCCAGAGGGCTTTCCTTTAAAATTCTACCAAATATTTAAATAATTAGTTCTAATTATTCACAAACTCTTCTATAAAAATGTGTAACAGAAAAGACTTCACAAATCATTCTGTGAAAACTGTATTATTCTGATACCTGAACAATACATGGGCACAAGACAAAAATAAAACTGATGACCAACATATCTTATGAATATGGATTAAAAAATGAACATACTAGCTAATTGAATCTAACAATATATAGAAATTATAGAAAATAGAAAATTTGAACAGATCAATTACATGTAATGAAATTGAACTGGTAACCAAAAACTACCAAAAAACAGAAGTCCAGTACCAGATGTAGTCACAGATGAATTCTACCAAAAATTTAGGGAAGAGTTAATACCTATCCTCCTCAAACTATTCCAAAAAACGGAAGATGAAGGAAGGCTTCCAAATACATTCTATGAGACCAGCATTACTCTGATACCAAAACCAGACAAAGAGACCACAAAAGGAGAAAACTACAGGCCAATATCCCTGATGAACACAGATACAAAACTCTCTACCAAAATATTAGCAAACTGCATGCAACAATACATTAAAAAGATCATCCACCATGATCAAGTGTGATTTATTTCAGTGATGCAAGGATGGTTCAATATTTACAACTCAATCATCATAATACAACACATCACCAAAATGAAGGATAAAAATCACATGATCATCTCAATAGATGCAGAAAAAGCATTTGACTAAATTCAACATTTATTCATGACAAAACTCTCAACAAAATGGGTTTAGAGGTAACATACCAGAACATAACAAAGGCTATATTTTAAAAACCCATGGCTAACAACGTATCATTGAAAAACTGAGAGGTTTTCCTCTATGATCAGGGAAAAAACAAGGATGTTCCCTCTCACCACCTCTACTCAACATAGTACTGGAAGTCCTAGCCATAGCAATCAGAGAAGAAAAAGAAGAGGCATCCATATTGGTAAGCAAGTTAAACTGCCACTGTTTGCAGATGACATGATACCATACATAGAATATCCTTAAGACTCCACCAAAAAACTGCTAGAAGTAATAAATTTAGTAAAGTTGCAGGATGCAAAATGAACACCTGGAAATCAGCAGTGTTTCTGTAGTGTTCTGCAAGTGTTTCTGTATACATTAATAATAAAGTAACAGAAAGAGACATTAAGAAAACAGTACCATCTACAACTGCAGCCAAAAGAATAAAATATCTAGGATTAAATTTAACCAAAGAGGTGAAAGAAGTACTCTGGAAACTATAAAATATTGATGAAAGAAATTGAAGATGATACAAACAAATGGAAAGATATTGCATGTTCATGGATTGGGAGAATTAATAGTTAAAGTGTCCATATTACCCAATTGAATCTACAGATTCAATGCAATTCCTACCAAAATACCAACAGCATTTTTCATAGAACTAGAATAAATAATACTAAAATTTGTATGGAACCACAAAAGACCCCAAGCAGCCAAAACAATCTTGAGAAAGAAAACATATACACACAAAAAATGATATTTTGTTTTTAATTAAGCTAAATTAATTAATTAATTTGAGGAAGAGTCTAATTTTTCCAATTGTGTGTCTTTCTACCAAGAAATATGGTTTATCTTTCATTTATCACAGTCTTTTAAAATATGATTTATTAAAGCTCAAAAATTTTTTGTCACATTTCACATATCTTCACAATTTTATTTTAGAGTTAGTGTAGTGATTAGTGATTGCTTTTTAAAATAGATTAAACAAGGGGCACCTGGGTGGTTCAGTCCATTAAACATTTGCCATCCCTTAAGCTCAGGTCATGATCTAAGGGTCTTAGAATCAATCTCCACAATCAAGCCCCATATCAGGCTCCCTGCTCAATGGGGAGTCTGCTACTCCCTCTGCCCCTCTCCCTAACCCCACTCTTACTATCTCCCTCTCAAATAAATAACTAAAAATCTTTAATAAATAGATGAAATAAAAAATATTTTAACATTGCTTTTTAAATATATTATTTTTTAAAATAAAACCTGTACATTTTGATCATAGAAAAGATTCTATGTATTTATATTTTACACATACATATAGAAATGTATTTATATTTTACACATACATATAGGAACATAATAATTGAGAATCGATAAACACTATTTGATAAGTATGTGATAAAAGTGATGAAATGCTTAATAATGCACTGCTTAATTCTACTAGGATTTATATATTTCTGTCCACAATTAGATTAGTCCATAGTTTTTTTTTACACATACTATCTCAGGTCTTGATATCAAGAGTATGCTAGATTGGTATGTGAATTGGTATGTTTCCATTTCAAAGTGTTTTGTTTTTTAATAGTTAATGCAATTTTAGAATTTTTTGTCAGATTTATATCAACACTTCTAGAGGTTTTAAAATTATTTTTTACTCTTTCATAACTATTTACTTGTTCAGATATTCTTTGGTGTCCATTGGGGGGAGTTTTTTTCTTGAAAATCATTCACTTAGAAATTTCTACATTTGTTACAATAGGATTATACTTCGTATTATCTTAGATTTTGTTTTTCCAATCTCTAGACCTGTGATTCACATATTCTGATTCTTCTTTCATGTCATCTTATTTGATTACAGTAGACATTTTATTGTATGTATATTATTTTTAGAGCCAACTTGTGGATAACAATACTGTTTTTTCATTTGTGACTTTGAAATTGTGCTTTTATGCTTTTTAACTCAGTTTTTGTGTTTTCTTTAGCTTGGATTATATTTCATCAAACTTCTGGAAAAGTATTTCAGTTTATTTAGTTTACTTTCCTTGCTAAATAATTAAACCTTTCAATGTGATGAATTTACCCCTATTCATATTATTGGCCACATATGCTTTAGTTTGCAATGTTTTCATTTCTTTTTTTGCTGAATATCGTATGATTGAAGTTTTAATTTTTTTTCTGTACAAGTAGTTATTTAAGAGTGTTTTTTCCACTTTTCACATCAGAGTATTTAGTTTTTTATTTATGGCAATGTGGTCTAATAAAGTGTGTTTTGTGGAACATATTGAACCAAACTTTATATGCTAATATATGATCCATTTAAAAAATACTCTGTAGACACATAAAAAACAAGTTTATTTTTATCAACTATAATTTTACATTATTTATCTTTACTTTCAAGAAGGCTTTACAACTTTAATTTCTCTTTTGCAGTCAGGGTTTTGATGCTCACTACTCATACTTTTGTATTATACCTACCATAGTCTTCATTTATTTATTTTGATTCATCTTGGTTGATTATCATTGGTTACTGAATGATTGCTTTTAGGAAGGTTCTGTGGGTGGCATATTCCCTGAATTCTTACATATCACAAGCTCCTTTTATTGACTTCACAAAAATTGGCTAGGTTTTGGGACACCTGGGTGGCTCAGTCGTTTAAACAGCTGCCTTCAGCTCAGGTCATGATCCCTGGGTCCTGGGACCTGAGCCGAAGGCAGAGACTTTAACCCACTGAGCCACCCAGGCACCACCAGATTTGTGTTGTTTGAGCTTGGATGTTTGCATAATGTTTTGTCATCTTTAAATTCAAGCTTGTCATCAGGAAATTTACCTGAACCTCTAGAAAAGACTTGGTGTTCTCTACAACCAGATCCATAGTTTTCTGAGTTAAATAATGCTTTTTTGTTTGTTTGGCCTCCTCATCTCATTAACAATAATTACTACCTCTCTTTGGTTATGATTTCTCTTTATGTAATATCTTATATCCATGTATTTAATGTCTCCTGACAACCATGTCTACTACATTGTTTTATTGTTTTCATGTCTTGGTCTTTTCCGTGTTTTCAGGAGGGCTTCTTAAGTTCGTCACATCCCTATTCAGTTTCCTGAGGTGCCAGTTCTAATCTTTTCTGTGTCAATGAAAATTTTAAATTTTTAACTTTGCAATCCTAATGTCCTCTACATGTCTTTTTTCAGCCTATTTTTATGCCTCCTTACGTCTCGTTTCAACCTCCATGGTCAAGTCTTTTGTATGTTAGGACTTCTGTCTTAGAAAACAGAATACCCTTTACCTACCTTGAGTCAAAAGGGATGCATGGCAGTGTCTATGGCTTAGAGAAAGCCAGAATAGCTGAAGAAACAAATTGTAGGTTGAGATTTCAGGGATGACTCCTACAGCCATATTGAAGAACCTGGTCACCATGGGAGATGATACTTCCTCTTTGATCAGAAAGCTGTCTTCCAACGTGCAACATGGTTGCCACAGCTCAGGAACCATACTGCCACTCCAACAAACCAGATTCCATGTGGTCAGTCAGTCAGGTACCACTACCAAGAAGTCGCCTTGATAGCAGCTTCAAACCAACATTATCCATATAATAATCTGTAAATCACAGTAGATGCTACACATCCTGGTTTGACATCCACAAATCTAGTGACCAGGCAATGGGACCATCACTAATGGTGCAATAGGAAAAAAAAAAAAAAAAAAGCACATACGTCTTTGACCTTGATTACCAGTAGAAATAGAGAACTCTTTTGTTTTGCTTTCCCCTTCCAAATCTCATTAGGGTATATCGAGTGGTAGAACCACTGGATGGGATAACACCTAGAACCTTGGCTAGAATGGGATCTGGAAAAAAAAATGGGGTTTTAGCTTTCTAGCATCTGCTTTATCAGAAGCTACCTTGAGAGGAATTTTGCCAGTCACTGAGTACCAAGCCATGCTATCTACCTCAATTTACTGCTCTAGATATTCAACTTTGAACAAGCCCTTCTTTCCAACTTTAACCTTCCAGATGACAGCAAGCAATAGCACAGCAAAACACATTCTGCAATAATGCGTTTCTTATGTGCTTTAACTTATGGACTCAATTACAAAGTAAACTAACACCAACATGGCTCATGTAAAATGACAGGAGAAATGAGGAATATAAAATTGCCTAGCAAAAATTCTATAAATATAAGCACACGGGAAGACAATGAGTATCATGAGGTGATTATTATTTACAACTTCCTTCCAAAACCCCTCCTCAGGTCTCTTTCTCCTTGGGCAACATATCAAATGGGCTAGGATTTTTACCTGGTGAATGACCCAAATTATCACATCTGCAGTTTCTGAGACTTCACTGATTGTGCATGTTATTCCATTAAGATTTTTTTTTTAAAGATTCTATTTATTTAAGAGGAGAGAGCTCACAAAGAGGGGGAGGGGCAGAGGGACAAACAGACTCCCTGCTGAGTGGAGAGCCCAACATGGGGTTCGATCCCAGGACCTCAAGATCACACCCTGAGCTGAAGTCAGACGCTTAACTGACTGAGCCACCAAGGCGCCCTCCATTAAGTTTAATAGTTGGACACACTGAACCAGGATGTGTCCTAGAGGATTCCTGAATCATAGATGTTTCTCCCTGCCCCGCATAACAGCTGCAATTCTATTTCCTCTTTGTAATCAGGACCACTCAGCCCAGGAAACACAATAATCCCCTTTCTGTCCATTGGTCTAGTGGCATGAGTATCTCAATACTTAAAAGCAGTAGTCTCAACTTTCAGTTCAAAGAACCCTTGACGTGTTCCTGGTGGAAGCATTCACCTCTTGAGTGCCAAATCTCTAAATCATCAGAGACAAAGTCACAGAAATGAGAAAAAAAACTATTATTAGTGGGTCCATGAATGTACTGATGAAGGGTGCCATTAATACAGCCATCCCGTAGTGCCTAGACCAGTGTATTCCAACGATGAGAAGAAAAGGACTACACATTTTCTAACTGAAAGGATATATCATCCTGTAAGGAAACATTCTATCCCAGCAAGATATCGACTTAACAGTTTTCAGTAGTCTATTCTATCTTTACAAAAGGCCCATTGTTTCTGAGTGCATGCTAAAACTAGCGAACCTCTTGTGAGTCAGCACACTTTCTCTCCTATTTCTTCTATAAAATGGATTTCACAGTCAGTCAGTAGTTGTGTTTTGTGGTAATACCATGGTAAAAAAGTAAACTTTTCAGTAAGTCCAAAATATATTGCTTACAAAACAGGCAGTAAAGTCAAATCTGTAACTATGATAAGCCAGTTCACTCACTGGTCAGTATACTCACTTCCTCTTCCGTACAGGAGGAATCCAGTGGAATCAGCCTGTCCCCGCTGCTCACTGGGCTTTTCTGGCAGTGATGTTATAGGTTGCTGAATGCCCATAAATTCATGTTTTCCCTTGCTGACAGTGATGGTTTAAGAGACTCTTTGGCACTATGTGTCTACCTCCTAAGGCTAACAAAATCATTGCTGCCTTCAATGCAACTAACACAGGAAATCAGTTACATATTTTCACTTCCTGAGTGTTTCCCGTTCTGCTGACTATACACTGTACAGCCCATCTCGAAGAATGTGGAGAATGGAATAGCACTGCAGGTAGTTAGAGCAAAAGGGATTTATTGCAGGATCTTAAGTGGCCCACAGAACTGTTGGAAGACCTAAAGAAATGGAGGCACCTGCCTCTCAACATCCACAAAGACGTTGTCCAGACATTAGGGTACTTACTAATGCTGTTGCCAAAATACCCAGATATCTCTGTTATGAGATATTATGTGGAGAACCTCAGGTCCTGGGATAAGAGGTCAGGCTCCAATACAGAACTTGCCAGCAGAGGGAGGATTTCTTTATGCAATTTCTTCTCTACTTGGGAGAGCTACTGCCCTAGGATCAAGTGCTCTGACCTTTCTGCCCCACCTTCAGACCAGGTGTATTGCAAAGTTGCTCTTGTGCCTCCTCCTGCCATGGCTGCCTCTTTGTCATGAAGGAGCTGGGGCCATGCCTAGGGTTGGCAGATAATGCACAGAGGACCCAGTGAATTTTAATTTCAGACAACAAATATAGTTTTAGTTCAAGTATGTACCAAAGCGCATAGGGCAATGCAATTGCAGTGAAGAAAGTTTTCATTGACCCTCTGAAATACAGTCGTTCCTGGGTATCTCATATTTTTATTTGCTGCATCTGCCAAACCTAGCCGTCCTATACTCAGTGGAATTCCCCATGTGTTAGAGAAGCCAAGATAGCTGGTGGCCTCGCTGACTTTCTGGGAGGCCATACAGAATTGCATCTGAGAGTGTCATCTCGATTCAGATTGCCAGAGTGTACCTCTTAGTTCCTTTCCTTATTTTTTGAACTTGGATAAGTTACTTAAGTTTTCTGTGCTTTACTTACCTGTGAAGTTGCCCATTAAGGTACCTACTTCAAGGGTCAAGAGGAGCATTAAGTGTGATAATTCATGTTCAGCATTTAGAAAAACATCTGGCACATATGTTAGTATTATTATTTCTGCTGGGAAAACAAGGAAATGCTGGAGACTCCCCGAAACGACTAGTTGGAAACACTCTTCTGCAACAGAAAAGTGATCTCAAATTTAAACCTCCCATCTTCCCCATAGATTTCCCTTGCCTTCAGTGTTCATGTTTCCAATTAAAAAGGTGTCAGGGTTCTGCCAGCCTGTCCTCTGATTGCTTCCGGAGAGTCTGGACGGCGTTCTCCGGAGGGGAATTGTGAACTAGCCTTTGGTGTCTTGTCATTTCATGTGCACGAAATCTAGCAGAAATACTTTGCTATTTCTGACAATGGAAATCATAACCCTTCTCTGGTCCTTTAACTGATGCACATTAGTGTCTATTTTTATATTTCTTTGGTCATTTCAGGAGATGCATAACAGGATGGAAATTAGGCCCTTGGACTCGAGTCCATCAGCTTTCTCAAGATTCCAAGGCATAAGCAGAACCATCATTTTGTTTTAATCACTTGACTGTATTGATACTTAATAACTGGTGTGATACTTAAAATTCAGAGAGACGATATTGGAGAAAAGATCTTTCAACATGAGCTTCGCTGACTGGCTCACTTCTGTGTTGTTTATAAATTTTAGCTTAACCCTCCTCACTAGTTCTCTATGTTAATATATGAAATTCCCTCTTTTTTGCAGTTAATGTAATACAAATCTAATCCTTATGCAATGATTCTAGCTCAGGCTTCTTTCCAGTCCTCTGGAGTTATTTATATGCAATTTTCAAACAGAGATGATCTTTCCTATATGCACTAATAATATTTACATTTTTAAATGGAACACAGACCCAAAGTTGAGGTAAAAGGTTATGAGGTCAAAGAAACATAGAGATTAGATCTTTAACCACGCAGACTGTAACATATTGAAAATAGCAATATCATATTTTTGCAAATTTCATGCTCTCATTGGAGACATAGATACCTAGTAGAAGGGGGATTTCTTTTTAAAAAGAACAACTGTGTTCATTAATAACTATTAAGTTAGCCCATATGAAGACTGGTGGCTATTAGGGTAAAAATATATCTGAACAATCCCAAACTGTGATGTCTAAAATATTGCA
Organism: Martes martes; assembly: GCF_963455335.1. Taxonomy (NCBI): domain Eukaryota; kingdom Metazoa; phylum Chordata; class Mammalia; order Carnivora; family Mustelidae; genus Martes; species Martes martes. The sequence goes on along the minus strand of NC_137899.1, from coordinate 74,702,390 downwards.
GGAAAAGGGGTAGAAATAATGGAATAATATTGCAAACAATCAGTGATAGGAAAGCGAATGTAAAGTTCTAATTAATGGAGCTAGTTTTTCAAGGGGTGAAGTCACTATTTGCAGGGAAGCTAAACACTGAAAGATCATTTCAGATCTGCCCTACACAACTATTGATGAATTTAAAAATTTTTATGAAGCATCACAGGATGAATACAGAACCAAAGCAAGGTCTGAATGCAAAATGCAGGCTAACTGAAGTGTCCTTCCTTTTCCCTGGGTCTCTGGACTCATCCCTCCAGAAAAGGAGTCGGATGAGAGAATAGTCTGAGGTCCTTCTCAACAACTTGCACAGATCTTGTTGCCTCCTTTTTTTTTTTTTAAGATTTTATTTATTTATTTATTTATTTGAAAGAGAGAGAGAGAGAGAGAGAACAGGCAGGAGCAGGGGAGGAGGGAATGGTGGGGGCGGGGCAAGGAGAAAGAGGGAAAGAATGCCAAGCACACTGCTCTGAGTTTGCAGCCCGCCATGTGTCTCCATCTCAGGACCCTGAGATCATGATGATGGGGTTTTGGAATATAGGTGAGGTTCAGTGGGGTGGAGTCTGGAGCCAATAACCAGGAAAGAATTCTTGAGAGTCTTTGGTGCAAAGTGGTGGTTTATTAAAGCACAGGGACAGGACCCATGGACAGAAAGAGCTGCTCTACCAGGGTTGTGAGGGGTGGCTGATTATATACTATAGGGTTGGGGGAAGTAAGGAAAAAAGGAAGGTTTCTAAAAGAATTTTCATATGCTAAAGAGCACCTACATGATAATGGAGGCCTTGCCGTTGTCAACTTAAGGTTGTTTATCCCTCTAGTAAGGCATTGACATTAAGATAGTTGGGAGATTCCTGAAAAAATATCACACATGTCCCACCCAGGAGTGGCCGGTGGAGGAGGTTGCAGGGTGTCAGGTAAAGCCAGGCTTCTGCTCCCTCCTCAGTGACCTGAGAGGAAACCAAGAGTTGGACATTCAACCAACTAAGCCACCCAGGCACCCTCTTATTGCCTCTTTTTTTTTTTTTTTTAAGATTTTATTTATTTACTTGAGAGAGAGAGAGAGAGAGAGCATGAAAGGGGAGAGGGTCAGAGGGAGAAACAGACTCCCTGCTGAGCAGGAAGCCGGATGTGGGACTCGATCCCTGGACTCCAGGATCATGACATGAGCTGAAGGCAGTCGCTTAACCGACTGAGCCACCCAGAAACCCTCTTATTGCCTCTTTTATATGAGAAAGAGGTTTTCAGTGTCATGACTGGAAGTTAATGCTCTCTACTGAAGTTAGATCTTTTGTCAAGACACTGAAGAGCTCTTTCAGTGTCTAATAGAAAGTTTCCTATAGTATATCTCAAGTGGTAGAAGTTTATGCCATGGACATGAAGCATCTTGAGATAAAACATTCCTTTCTTTTACACATTGGCCCTAGTCTCTGAGTCTCAAGTCTTGTTATCTAATAATAAATTATATCTATAATTTACCCTTAGAAAAATGACAGTTACCACATTCAACCTCTAAATTTGGAAAATATTGGTTTATCAATATATGTGTAGATCAGAGGTCAGCACACTTCTTTCCGTAAAAGGCCAGACAGTAAATATTTTAGGGCTTACACACTTTAGGGTCTCTCTTGCAACTCCTCGGTTCTGTCATTGGAGGGGACACAGCCACGGATGATGCATAAACTAAGGGGCATGACTGGGTTCTGACAAAACTGCATTTACAAAAACAGCTAACAAGACTGTGGACGGTAGTTTGCTGACCCCAGTACTAGATAACAGCATTTTCATGTAACAAAGTGATATCTTTCATGTTTTGCATTAAAATTTTAAATAAAGGTGCATTATTTTGCTTCTTACTTCTCTAAAGTAAGTATGTGATACATAATTCCTATACCTTTATTATGCCTGTGTGTTGCCTCTATGTATAAACTATAACTTAAGAGTTAGACTTTTATAAATGAATTCTCCAGAATCAAGAGATGTTTGCTTTCTGATACCATAATTGTTTTATTTTAAGGAACTCATGTCTGTGTCTTATTTTTATGAAATTTACATGAATAAATAACACAGAGGAAAAGGCAAAAATCCTTTTTTTTAACCTGAAGAGGTATGGCCTTGGATGAAAATAATAGTTCCTCCTGAAACCAGCCCCAATATGGAAAGGAAAACAAAAGTTACGAATTAGATAGAACTGCTTTGGTCAGCTATCGTCCTAACCATTGAAGCATTCAGGAGTATGGGCAGAAGAGTAATGAAGAATATGTAACTTTACAAAACGAGGATAGTCCAATCCCATAATCTGACACATGAATAAATTCCATTTGCAGCCCTCATTAGAAGTACTGTATGTTAAAGAACAAAAGAGCTCCAGGCTGTTTTTCATAATTTTTCTAATTCATTGTTTTAATGGAATGGATGAGTTTTGTGGGACTGAAAGCAAAAAAGAGACGAAGCAGCCCTCTCTGATGAGCTCTGCACTTGCAAATAGTATCTGCTGCCTGAATAAGGTACCGTAGTTTGAATAATGACGATATCGTCAATGATGCATTTTAAATCAATGTAACTCTAAAAGAAGGCAAGATCTTTTCTTCATTTCACATTCCTGTATTTACCATTCTTTCTAGCTTTTTCCAAGGTAATAAATAATAAAAGAACTTAGCCTAGAAAAAAGTGACAACAAAAGAGGAAATCCTGAACACTTGTTTTAACAAAAATAATAATTAGTCGTGTTCTATAAATAACTCTAGCAAACATCTGACAAGAAATGGTAGTTCTATGAAGGTGAATAAGCATTCTGGTTTGCAACTATAAGTAATGTTTCTGAAATTGCAGCAATCCATAAAGGGAAAGAAGATGGGCGAGGTGGGCCCAAGTCTTATTTCTTTTACAAATGTATGGCCCCTACCAATTTCAAAAGGAGCTCCACACTCACAAGAAACTTATAGTTCTGAATTTGGAGAAATATAGTCTAGGAGATCATTTTTTATGTCACCAAAAATGAGCTGAATCCAGTATAGGAGAGAAAGAGTTAACTGAGTGATCTAGTGGCATCTTTTGTCAGAAAAAAGCGGATGAAAGCCTCTGGATGTGGTGGTGAAAGGGGACTGTGACACATGACTTCTAAGCCACATGAGTTACAATATAGAAAAAGAGTCAGAGAAGACAAATAGAGCCACCCTGCATCAGGCAAGGGTGTATTAACGAGAAGAGTCTGAGCTTGAATTCTGAGGCTCAGGAAGAGGAGCAGTGTGATTGATGGTGAGAAGAGCACACAAGTGTTGCTGTTTTCACTGCAGCCCTAAGTCCTTGCCCTTGGACCTCTAGTGTTGCATCAGCTGGACAGTGTCATTGTCAAACCTAAGCTCTACATTCTAGTAATTAAAAGAGACCAGAAAGCACTACTTATCCTGGATTCACTCACTCCTCTGTTACAAACATAGAGAAATAAGGGAGCTCCTTTTCAGGGAGCTCAGTGTGTTTTCTGATGAACCAGAAACCACAATGGGATTTTGATACTCAATTTTAGCCCTAGGTTAAGTCATGGAGTGCAGCGTCTCAAAATGAGAATAAAATAAGAGAACTCATTAAAAAGACATGTTATAACCAGGAGCATTTAGTCTTAGTTAGATAAGACTTTGAAAGAAGGTGATAATAAATAACTCTTCCACTGTATCAAGAAATATATTAGGATTTGACCTAAGAGAGCATCATGTAAGTAAACCCTATGACCATCTGTGTAGAGAAATTGGCAGTCACTCTATTTATTTATTTATTTTTGCTACCCAGACTGGGGTGTTGGTTTCTTGGTCGTCAATGTTGTCTTGAATTCTTGGCAACTACAACAGCATGTGCCTTGCAGATAATAGAGACTCATATTTGTCCAGGTACCAGTTAAAAAATTTGGAAATTTTATGTAGCTGCACCAACAAAGGAAGGCAACTGCTTAACAATAAAAAAAAAATTTGAAAAGAATATTAAAATGTGGTCTATCTATATAAGACAGAAGGTTTTTAGTTGAGGTGAAGGAAGTTAACTATAGCCAATTTAAAAGAAAAAAAAATCTTGATTAAATGGCTCTCAAAATCTCTGTGATGATCAGAGACATTGGTGTGGAGGTTGTGTAGCCAAGGACAAAACTGAAATCATCTTGCAAAACCTGTCCATGAAGACACCATCCTCATCATCACCTGGCATGGATGAGTCCAGCTGTCACCACCAGCAGTGCCAAAGCTGAATCTGGGGTACTTGCTACTGGCAATGCTACCCAGGGGCCTCTGGGAGGTGGACATGTCCACTCCTGGTCCCTCTGCCCTCAGATGATGTACTTCCTCGTGGTTCCTGCTCTTTCAAGTCACTGGCTCCCAGTACAATGTAGGGCAATGTGTAGCTTGCGTCCCCATGCCTGAACTGCAAGGGAAAATGGGGAATTGAGCATCCAGCAACTTGATTTTTCTAGTGTAGAGCTGGTTGTACCCAACAAGGAGGAGGACATCCTCACATAAAAAGGGGATGGAAATGTTGTGTAGTCAAAGGGAAAAACGAATGTCTACTGTACCCACAGATTCAAAAGTCCAGTGGTTAAGTGGTTCTAGGTCAATAATTTATTAGCCCAGTGCTGTCAGTTAGAGCCTAGATTCTTCCTATCTCTTCCGTCTGTGGTCCTCACTAAATTGGCTTTTGGTCTTCACTTTTTTAAAGTTGTCTTTCTGCATCTGCCCATGTGTGTCCTAAAGCAGTTGTAGAATTTCTAAATTATCCCATATTCCAGGCCCAGAGGATATAGCAGGAAGAAAACCGTCTGGGATTAAAGGCATGAGGTTTTCTAGATAATGGGTAGCCGGTAGCATCAAGGAAGACATTTGATATACTTGAAAGATATTCACTTAAAAGTGTCAGCTCTGGGAGTGAGCGAGATGTAAAATCTCTGAGGATAAAATTGTGCTTTTTACTATCACTTGAACCCCAGGGGAAAAATGACAATAAGCCTGTAGAAACCCCTAGGACTACTTATTGATATGAAGAAATTCTTGAAAAATGGTCCTGACCAAAAGGAAGATGGAGAAAGGGATCAATAATTTTATTATCTGTTACTGCTACCTACACAGTTCTCCTATAGGGCTCCAACATGCATCCCATCAAAACTATCAAACCCAAGACTCATATACCAATATTATAATTTCATTCTTTTGAATTTTAATATTCTATTAAAGCGTAAAGAAACAGTCTCAAAACTCTTTCAGTTGTAAGTGAAAGAAAGCTTAACCCAACCAATAAGCCAAAGGAGAACTTACTAGATCACATAATGTAAATGTCTATAGGAGAACCAACGCTAAGCATAGCTTGTGACACCACCAGGACTCAGTTTCTCTCTCTCTACTACTGCACGGACTCCAGTGTCAGGAAAGCCCCTCTCTGGGGGTTACACTGGGCACAGCAGTTCCAAATTTTACATTCTCACAACTTCAAGGTCAATAGAAGAGAAAAACAAATTGATTTGTTCCCAGCTATTCCAACAACATCTCATGGGCTGAGAATACCTCGCATACCCATCCCTGAACCTCTCCCTGGCCCAAGTAATATGTCTGTACTGAGGAGTCACATAGCTCCCTCTGCAGTCTGGAGGATAATCACCCCAACCTGAGAAGCCCAGAACCCAAGAAGGGGAGAGAATGGCTCTCAGAAGGAAGTTTGGCCAAGGTTTCCCAAAAGAGGTGAATGAATTCAGCTGGAGATAAAAATAAACTGAGCCCCTAACACTTTATCAAAAATTCTCTGATTCTGGCCAAAGGCAAAGATTGGAAAGAAAGTAGATATCTGGGGAAGAAAGAAGCCTGGATGGAAGAGGTGTATACTGATGGAGAGGGGTAAGAGCAAAGCACCCACTTGTACATTAGCTCACAGTAAGTACTAAAGCAGAGGAGCCTTTGGACTGCTCTGTAGGGTTCTCAGCTCACAGAAAATAAGCTGTTGTTTTCAGGCTAGGTATGATGTTCCTTTTCTTTAAATCTAAAAGTCAAAGAAGTCCTGGAATTGGGGGGAATTTATCATTTACATTTGTTAGCATTCAGTATCATTTATTAAGAGCTGGTTTCTATGCTAAATGTTTTTGCAAGTGTTAATGATCAGGAGGGCAGGCTCTGAAATGAGACTATTTGTATTTATATACTCACTCAACAATTTATATTTTTATACTCACTCAACAATTTACCACCTTATGACTTTTGGCAGATAACTTTAAATCGTCTATGGTTATTTCCTTATCTATAAGACGGGAAGAAAAAGAATCCATAACTCACAGGGTTGTTGTGAGGATTAAATAATTTAAAGTGTTTAGAACATTCCTTATCTAAAGCAATTGCTGAATAAATAAGAATTATAAGTATTAAGTATTGTTGTTAACTATTAGTTTCCTTAAGCCTCCCAAACTATGAGATAGATACTATTATGCACAAGCAAACTAGAGAAAAATAGACCAGCATAGGTAGCAAATGGAGTTGGCTGGGATCTGAGTGCAGATCTCACCAGTCCATACCCTGTGTAGTAAAACAAATTAAACAGCTTTTAGGATTATAGATCTTCTGCCAGAATTCAAGACTCCCTGGACATAGAGAAAAGAAAGAGGGAAACATAAAGTTGGGTTCTCTACCCTTTACCCTTCAGTTTATTTCATGATTCATGTTCTTCAGAAACAGTTTAGACCATTGTACATTAAATAATATAGATTATATTCTGGAAAATATTTAATTTAATGTAGGTAAGAAACAATCCACATTCTCATTTCTAATTCAAATGTGGTCATAGCCTGAAAATAATAGTAACTTGAAATTCCACTCAAAAATGTAATAGATCAATCAACCAGGTAGCCTGCATACCATTAAGGACTTAATTTGCTGGGACCAGGAGTCCACCTTTTTCAGTTAAAATAAGACTAATGCTTAGCATATCAATATTTAAGCTGAATCTATTTTTATTAATTAGGACTTGAAGGTTGTCAGAAACTCACTGCAAATCGTCAATTACCTTGTACCTGGGATGTCCCTTATAAGAGTATCACATTACACAGCCATAAAAAATTCAGAAATAAAGTAGAATGTGCAGGAAAATCCTCATTTAAAATTGAAAGAATGAAAATTAACCCTTATTCTTTAAGAGACCTGTGTCTCTCTAGGTTCTAAAGGTATTAAAGAATACTGTAGATAACCAGTTCTTTTTTGTTCTACCTAATCCAATTGAATCTACTTTAAATAGCTATAATTGGTGATTTTTCAGATCAAAGGTCTTCCTCAGATCAATAAGCAGAGCTTGTCTATATTGATTACTAGCCATGCCTATGAAAATATCATCCATTACATCGGAAATGTAGTGGAATGAAGAGGCTAACACCAAATTGGAAGGAAATCAATGAGTTTCATGTAGATAAAAATAAGCATGTTACCTGAGCAGAGAACATCAATTTTTTATGGACCCTGGACCAAACAGCAAAGGAAAAAATGATTTAGTAGGTCAGTTCTCCGAATGCTCAGAATGTCTTCTTATTCATAGTGGAACTTCCTCTAACCCAGCAGAATTTCATCAAAGAGAAGAGGAAGGAAGAGGGTTGAGAATTCTTCATTTCTATTGATTACTATAAAAACATCCCTACATTTTGTTTTTTAAAGTCCAAGCCCCACATCCTCTACATGTTTATGAAAAACAATCAAAATACTTGATTTTTCTGCAGAACTTAATCTCATGTAACTATTTCATATCCTGACAGCTATGGCTTCTGCTGCATTAAAAAACATAGTAGATGAAGAGAATTATGAATTTGAAAAAACTTCAACGAAGAAATCATCTGAACAAAATGCTAGCTTTGATTTTTGACAGAATTTTATTTTCCCTCCACGGCTTATTGCCATCGATAGGTTACACTACCTCTGGGTACCCACTAAGAACCTTGTAGTTCCTTCCCACTAGTGAGAGGGATCTGAACTTGTGTCCAGAACATTTGGCTGCATCCTTCCTTCTGGTCCGGGACCACTGGTCAGGTGGCTGGACATCCTGACCTAGCCCCTGGTCCCGAGACACCCAGGATAATTAATACATCCCTACTGCCATGAATGCCAGAAAGTTTTAATCAAGTCAGAGTTATTGGTATGCAGGACATAGCCAAGGTTCACTGTACGTATTACCATTATACAATCAGAAACAGTAGGTTTGGTTGGCTTAGCCAGGCAACCAGAGGTAGAAAATGCATTTTGAGTTGTATATGGCTAGGCAGAGGCTACTCACAAAAGAAAAACTAATAAACAGAATTTTTCAGGGGTGCCTGGGTGGTTCAGTGGGTTAACGCTCTGCCTTCAGCTCAGGTCATGGTCTCAGGGTCTTGGGATCGAGCCCCACATCGGGCTTTCTGCTCAGCAGGGAGCCTTCCTCCCCTTCTCTCTCTCTGCCTGCCTCTCTGCCTACTTGTGATCTGTCTCTCTCTGTTAAACAAATAAATAAATAATCCTTTAAAAAAATAAACAGAATTTGTCAAAATGAGATAAAATAGAAAATCAGGGATAGAATACAGAGAACAGTGATGTTGGTCTGACTGAGGATGGTACCTAAGAAGAAGAAAGGAAGAGAGCTGAAAGATCAAGCTTAGACCAAAGGCTAGGACAGTTCCCAATGGGCTAACTATGCTAACAGTGGCTTTTTGGCTAATGTCACCTTAAACAAAATGGTTGAGGAATTCCTTTAGCAGCCCCTTAACTGTCCTCTGGAATTTGTTTGTTCTGATCTTACAGAGGTCTCTGATGTGTATTCTTTAGTCCAGGAGTTTTATGCCACTGTGCCCAGAGGGCACTCCACTTCCTCTGCAAACAAGGAATTTCCCTGAGGGCTAAATTTTCAAACTCGGGAATTGTCCCTTGGCGTATAGCTCCAGAATGGGGAACATTTACACCATGTAGAAACCCTCCAGAGTGATCCCCAAATAGGAGTTAGTTATTAGCTCCCAACATTAGAATAAAAAGATTACCTGGGTTGCATATAAGTAGTGTTTAGTTTCTAGGATAGATTCCATGCCTGATCAATGTGGGAGTCTATGTGCCATCTGTAAATATCTAGGCAAGGATGATGATGCTCACTAGTACTTTTTGCTGCCATGCTCACCAGGCTTCTTAAAAGTTCCTGTCAAAATGCAAGTCGCCTAAGGCTCTTAAGACCAGACATTGGGGGAAATCCAAAAAACGCAAAAGGTTGGGAAAGTTCATATCACAATTCAAAATTAATGCAGAAAGTTCAAGTTGAAAGTAGGCTGACATCAAAGAGTCTTGGCAACCCAAGGTCAGCTGGTGAGGCATGGTGTGTGATTTCTAGGCAATAGGAAGAAGTCTCAACATTAGGTGAGGGAACTAGTCACAGAGCAATGAAGTCCATGCAAAGTTATGTGAAAGATTTTACAGCTGGGGTCTAGACCCAGCACGTAGGGAACTGGAAAGGGCCTGAGGCCCAGTTGAAGAATCTACAGCTTCAGCAGACAATTGGAATAGACTCAGAACCAGGAACTATGTCAGGAGGTCCAGCCCCCACTGGGCCTGGACCAGAAGGAAGGATGCAGCCACTTAAATGTTTTGGACACAAGTTCAAATCCCTCTCACTAGTGAGAAGGAGCTGTAAGATTCAGAGTGGGCACCTGGCAGAGGACGGGTGCAGCGTGAGCTTTCAGACAGTGGAGGCCTAGAGATATACCATAATATTCACAGACTGCTCAGCAGTGCTTGTGATGAGTAGGGTTACATGGGATTTATACTTTCTTTGTTCATGTCTATGTTTCTTAAAATATCTGCAGTGACCATTTATTACTATAATAATGATAATAATAAAATCTGATTTCCAAGTGTACATGTTTTGAAAATAGTATCTTTATTACACTAACTGGATAGGGGCTGATAAGACAATTAACTAATTATTCAGCATGTAAACCGCATACTTACTCCCTTTTATGCATTTTTTCCTATACATATAGACCAATTTGACTAGAGAAATATCTTAGAATAAACTCTTATAAAGAGTTTGTGTATAATGACAGACTTAACTGACCAAATGTTGTTTTAAATGTATTCATTGAATCAACAAATACAAATATTGTTCCATATGGAGCCAAAGAAATATTCATAACAAAAGAATTATTAGGGGGCATCTAGGTGGCTCAGTCAGTTAAGTGTCCAACTCATGGTCTCAGCTAAGGTCTTGATTTCAGGGTCGTGAGTTCAAGCCCCACATTGAAAAAAAAAAGTAATATAGACAGCAGATATTGGGGCACCTGGGTGGCTCAGTTGGTTGACGGTCCAACTCTTGATTTTTGCTCAGGTCATGATCCCAGGGTTGTGAGATGGAGCCCTGTGTTAGGCTCCACACTCGGTGGGGAGCCTCCTTGAGATTCTCTCTCTCCATCTCCCTCTGCCAAGTCCCTACTCTCTCACACTCTAAAAGAAATCAATATATCTTAAAAAAAAGAATTATTAAAAAAGTTAATTGTTTAGAACTTAATTTGTATTTTCCTTGGGGTGGAAACAATAAGTAACTGTGTAAATTTCTATTACTTGATTGCAGTTACCAGTATATAATAATATATAGACTGTTACATTAAACTACATTAAGAAAACCCACAACACTTATAGAAGTTCCAACAGGTTGCCTTTAGCACCAGGAATTGTAACAGTAAAACTGATGATGTAAAGAGTCTTCCAGTTAATGATGCTTCAATTTTTTCATGCTATTAGCCAACTTGAATCTTTAGTCACTGAAATGTTGCTTTGGTAAGCCCTCAAGAATCTATATAATTGATAAAACATGATGTCCCCACCCTAAAACCATACTGAATGATTAAGTAATATTTAAAATCTGGACAGTGCTGGTTATCAACCTGTGATAATTCAGCCACTTCCTGACTCATATTTTCAAAATGTTCTTTCTCCCTACATGTAAATTACTGATCTAAAAAAAAAAAACTTATTGGCCAAAGTTCACTGTACCACCAAACCATCTTATGGCTGTTTTATCACTTCTAGCTATTTTTTTCCTTACCATTAAATATTCAGAGAAGTAGTGGGTTTTTTCCCCTCTGGTTACTTTATTCCAATTTCATCTCTGTGATCGAACTATCTTTTTTTTTTTTTTTAAGATTTTATTTATTTATTTGACAGACAGAGATCACAAGTAAGCAGAGAGGTCAGCAGAGAGAGAAGGGCCTGCCGAGCAGAGAGCCCTATGTGGGGCTCAATCTCAGGACCCTGAGATCATGACCTGAGCCGAAGGCAGAAGCTTTAACCCACTGAGCCACCCAGGCACCCCGATTGAACTATCTTTAATTTCATTAATAAAGTAGAGGCTACCATTTAATCCTTTAAAAACTAACTCCACTACAGAGATGGAAAGTGCACCAGAATTGTTGATGGGGATGTTTATTGGGAAAAATCTTTTTTGGAAAGGCATTATGGCAATTTCTATCAAAGTTTTAAATGTTCTTACCTTGTGACTCAGGATTTCCACCTTTAAGAATTTCTGCTGCAGGATATACACTTATCTATAAAATGACATATGTAAAAGATTGTTGTCCTTATTTTTAATAGCAAGATCATTTTTTTTTTAGCAAGATCATTTTTTAAGAGATTTTTAAATTTATTTTAGAGAGAGAAAGAGAAGGGGGTGCATGAGAAGGGGGTGAAGGGGTGAGGGAGAGAGAGAGAGAATCTCAAGCAGACCATAGAGTGTGGAGCCCAATGCCCGGCTGGGTCTCACAACTGAGATCATGACCCAAGTCAAAACCAGGAGTTGGAGGCTTAACTGATTGAGCCACCCAGTTGCCCCAATAGCAATATAATTTGTAAGAGCAAGATTTTAAAAACAACCTGGGGCACATGGGTGGTTGAGTCATGACTGACTCTTGATTTCAGCTCAGGTCATGATCTCTGGGTCCTGGAATTGAGCCCTGCATCAGGCTCACCTATCAGCAGGGAGTCTGCTTCTCTTCTGCTCCCTCTTCCTCTGCCCCTTCCCCCCCCCCAATTTGCACACAGTCTCTCTCTCAAATAAATAGATAAATCTCAAAAAAAAAATTTTAGAAATGACTTATTATATGGAATTATTCCTAAAATATAACATCCATTAAAAAAGTAAGGTAATGTGCAAAAACTGTGACAATTATTATTTAAAAGGACAGAAAATAATATACATACATATTGGTTCATATATGCATAAAATAATGGGAATCTTAATAACCTTGGCTGCTTTCAGAACAGGTAGTTGAATAAGAGGCCACTGGGATAAGAGGGAGACTTTTCACCATATATCTTTAATACCTATTGAATATTGAATATAAGAATGTATTGCTTATTTAATACATAGATATATAAACAAAATTTAAACAAAATCTGAAGTAACTCACCTTGGCAGTAACTAGGAAGCTAAAATAATATGGATAATTAAGTGATTTGAAGGCAGAAAGCACCCTACATGCCTGAATAGGAGATGGGAGTCTCATCCGCCCCCCATTGTCTTTTAAAAGAAGAGAATTCATTGATTTGCATTTGAATACTTACAAAATCTCACTGGGGGCTTTCCCAGATATTTTGAACATCAACATCCTATTTGGCAAGTCACTTTATAAATTTTAGGATCAGTGCTAGCTTTGCATGACCTTAAGTGTTAACTGATGGGATTGTTATAAAAGAAGAAATAGAAATTTAAGAGTTTTATTCTTCAATAAGTGTTGCTTTGGTTAAAAAATAATGTTGTACTTTACATTTTGGAGATCAAAATAATAATGAAGATTATGTCGTAATGTTAAGTGCAGGGGTTCTTGTCTTTTGGGATATATTTTCCAGGGACACTTCATACTAGATTTTTAGGAAGTGCTGTATTATAAACAATTGTTAAGGGAATATAAAAATTGTATTCCAGAAAACAGTTGTTTTAAAAATTTTAAAACTTTCTCTAGTGATGACCAGGAGTCTGAGGTCAAAGGTGTATGTGTAGAATTTTAAAAAAAAAAAAAAAATTATGAAATTTGAGTGGAACAGCAATATTCACAGTTATTCCCTTATTTTATATAATTTTTAACTATATGTAAGTAATTATTTTAAATATTGTAAGTAGGCATTTGACTACCTTACCTGCCTCCATAAGTACTATTCAAATTTATGAGGAAAAAAATCTTTACTTAGATTTCCCACTGGAAAAGTGGGGAGTTGCCTTATTGTATGAACTCCTTTATTTGGTATTGCAAAGTATTTTAAACTTCCCCAAATAAATGTATTTCAACATTTGCCAAAACAGAAGGTGAGATTCCTTTTATTTTTGTGCTCGTCTAACCATATACCCTTTTCGTGTATTGTTCAGGAAGGCTTTCAGATTCAGACTTTTATTCCCCAGCAATGTAAAATATTTTGTAACTGCACAGATAGCATGAAAACAGGTAAAACGGCCTTTGAATCCCATTATTTTAGATGCATTACAGCCCTAGGAGTCAATAGAATCCAAAATTAAAATCATTTTAATAAAATGATTTTATTAAATCTCTGAGATTTTATTTCCTGCAATGTTAGGGACACGACAGAATAGAAAGCCTTTCTGTTTCATTACTAAAGACCACTGTATTATCATAGAGTTTGCAAATTATCCACAGCTACTTCAAATAAATACTTTCTACAGTGCAGTACTCTTAAAATATTTGGGGTAGTTGAAACAAATCAAATGAACTCATGCACCCATAAAAAATGCAGGAAAGCTGAAAACACAAACACTACTGTGGCTTAAGGAATTTGTAGTTTAATGTAAACAGGGTGGCTGAAATGCTAATCTTGTATTTATTTAAAACAAGAGGAAGGTCATGAAAATAATTCACCATACTGATTCTGGCATGTAAAGGGAAAGTGAAGGCCTGTCAGTAAGGAAAGGAATGTTGATGCTGGATCCAACTCGTGCTGTTTACTGTAGTTTTGCCTATGAGATCACTCTTTTTCAGGAAAGCTAAAAAGCGGTTTGTAAGCTTTGTTTTATGAGGGATGCCTATACAGAGGATAAGGATTTAACATCATTTTTAAGCCTAAAATTAAAGTTCATGGTGAGCTAAAACCATAAATGTTAGTGAATTTGTTTTTAAAGAACATAGGTTACCTGTATTATAAAACGGCCATTTACATGTAAATAAAAATTAAATTAAGCCACTCATTGATTAGGAATTTCTATCAAAATTTCCCTATGACTTTGGTGGAATTCCCATATTGCAGACTTTTGAAGGAAGGTCACATGAGCAGATCTTGTTTTGTCAGGTGGATGGTCTCTGGGATACAGAGACTTGATAGAAACCAGCTGCAATGACCTGACATTGGTTAAGGCTGAAAACTCAGACAGTGCAAACAAATACTATATCTTGGCTCAAAATACTGGCCACATCTGCCAACAATTAGTTCTATATCAGACCTAGAAAGGGGCACCAAAAAACAGGATCAGATTACAGAGAAAGCAAATAAACAGGGGCCCCTGCCTCATTAGTCATCAAGTGGATACAGAGGTAGCTGATTTCTAGACTGAAGCTCAGATTGTCTGTCGCAGGGTTCGGCAGATACCCTTAGTCAAAGCGGTGCAGGGACGTTGCATGTTGATAGTCTGATAGGGCCACAGACTTCTGGGTGCCACCCAAAAACCGTTTATTATTTCAGACAGCAGAGATCATCTGGACAGGGTGGAGCACTCACCTTCAGAAATGGAAGATTTTAAAAGCATTCACATGTCATCTACTGCCATTTCTGGTCAAGATTTATGACACAGTTTAAGGTGGCCATAGATAAGAAAAAGGCTGATTTTCCCTAAGGTGCCTCGTTTCTCCCCAGAAATTCACTTTTCTAATTCTCTTTTTAGCCTTTCTTCAACTTTTCTAAGACAATGGGTCTGTTCAGGATGATTTTTAACTCGTTGGCCTGAAAATGTGGCTTCCTGGATGGTTATTCCTGGTGTCCTGATTGTTTGGCTTTTCGTGTTCACTTTTAAACCCAAGAATTGTCAGTTTCCTTTACTTCGTGGATGGTTTCTTGGTCTCCCAGTGGACTGAGGTGGTCCTAACGGTTATCAACTAATCTGGGTTGGCAAATTGTTGCCATGGCACAGAAATACTCTGTGCCCCTCTACTTGCCTGTCACTGTTGGCTTTCCATGCCTTGGCACAGCGATGGGCAGATTCTGCTCCAGATACTGAGTTTTAGGCTCTCCTTCCAACCAGAGTCACTTACCTTCAGCCCGCTCCCCCTCACGCTGGATACCCGTCTTAGAGAGCTGAACTGCAGGGTGAAGTGCCAGTCTTTCTACCCAGAGCAATGGACTTTCCCCTAGAGTTTCTGCCATCGCTCTGCTCCTTCCAATAAATGTCCCTTCCCCTTTCCCTGACTTTTTATAGTCACTTTTTTTGCAGTGCTTATCAAGAGAATCACAATTAAGTCTTCTCTCTCTTGGTTCTCTTGTTTGTTTTGCTGGGTGTCAGAGATGTCTGAAAATCAAGGACAAGATAGAGGGAGATATATATATATCTCCATATAGATAGATAGATAGATGTATATATATATAGACAAAGAGAGAAAGAGAGTCATGTGGGATTACATTATCTGCAGAATGTCAGTAATTTAATTGGGTGGGGGAAAAGATTTATTAAACAAATAATTCTTTTAGATCCAATCAACGTTTATTCAAGAACATTATTTTAAATATTCATTAGTAATAAAGCAGAAAAGTTTGGCTATAGAGTCTCTTCAATATAAAAAGAAGATGGACTTTTCTACTCCTATATTCCACTTGAAAGAATAATTTAATTAAAAGGCAAAGCCGGCAGGAACTTTATAATCTGCATGCAATGCAGGATATTATATAATGACCTTCATTTAAAACCCAAATCATTAAAACTAGTAAGTCTAACTGGTGACAAGGGAGATTTCAACATCAGGCCCAACAGCTTAAAAATATGAATAAAAATCATAGCTTAAATGAATCAGTCCATTGAGAACTTATCGCAAAGTAAAATGAGAGAAGAAAAAAGTTACCTAGGCAATGAATCCTTGTGCTGCACTATTTTATCTTTTGACATGTGCTGCTTTTTTCTTTTCTTTTTTTTTTTTTCAGAATTTCCTCCTCTGTATAAAATAAACCCAAATCTATTTCCTAGAAAAAAAATTATTTTAGACAATTTGGATGCACCAGAGAAAATAATCTTTAGAGGTGGCTAAATCACTTCTCATCCACCCCAACCTCATTTGTCACATAATCTCCAGAGAAATGAGCATTTGAAATAAAGTGTGTGGGGGTGGAATGGGGAGGGGGGCGGTGGGGGGGGGGTGCTTCAGCCCTTGGAGAAGCTTGGAGAACTGACTACTTACTAACCATTTCTGGCTGTTTTTAAGCACTAAAACACTAGCTAGAAGCTGTGTTTAGTTTCTGTAACACATATCTTTGTTTTGACATCAACTTCTTCATATGATGGCCATCCTTAATACAGATAGGGGAGATCAACATTTAAATGTGAGCAAGATTATTTTTGTTTGTTGAAATTGCTTCTAAACTTTAGGGCAAAACAGCGTAAGGAAGTGAAATTGTTGTTACAACTGTAGCATGGTGATACTTCACATTCACCAAATTCTCTTTCCTTTCTTTTTTTTTCTCACGCTTTTTGTATCTGTTCTTTGTCTGTTTACTTTTTCATGTAAGCTATTACCCCAGTTTCCCTCTGTCTCCTCCTGCCCTGAGTTCCCAGGTGGTATTGTTTACCAACTTGCTTTCTTCATGATGACTTCCAGAAGTGAACAAAGGAAATCCAGAACACACTGTCTTCTTTGGAAACATGATGCCAGAGTTTCTAGGAGAGAGATGAAAATTAAGTCAAAGTGGTCATTTGATGTCATGTGAAAAAAAAAAAAACTGTCTTGAGTTTATTACAATGTCCTTAGTAGTTGACTATGGCTTCATTCAGAAGCTGAATCTGCACCAAATCAATAGAATGAAGGATAAAATATTTTCTCAACCAGTGAATGTGTTTACTTACATGAAACAACAAATTTGATTAGTTATTTTAACATGAATTCACTAGCCACTCTGTTAACCAATAATTTAGTCATATAATTAGTCAAACTAATTACTTAAGCAAATTTGACTAAACATATCAATTTATAGATATGTATGGAGCATTAGCATAGTAAAGACTAGTAAGTAACCATAGAAAGGAGAACAAGGTCGTCCATCCCTTACCTGGGGTAGAGTGGACTGTTTTTACCAAATCATTGTTCCACTGCTTCATTATTGAAAATAGACTTTAACTATAGGAGAAATAAATATTTACTGAATTAGGAGTCTGAAGACTGAGTTTTGGTTCTTGATCATCCTCCTGGCATAGTCATGTTGGACAAAGGATGCTTATACTTTCTCGTACTTTCTGGTCCTCATTTTCTTTGTCACAAAAGCATTATTCTAACTAGATGATCTTATTTTCACTATCTGTAACTGAATGTGATGTTAGGTCTGGAATATGTGTCCCAAAGGACAATACAAATATGAAGCTAGATAGGTCTTTAAGTCACTAAATTTCAATGAATATGTATTACTAATTAATGGTATTGTTATTAGCATTTCATAATGCTGCTAAAAATGGAATATGCTTATAACTAGGTAAAATATGAAATGATTATCAAAAATGCATTTGATACTACAGAGTATATTACTAGTTTCTCTCGTTAAAGGTAATCCCCGTAAAGTGTTTTTAGTAATCACTTGGATTTTTAATGACCTTGTTTTACAACAAAATAATTAAAATTTAAATTAAGCTTATAACAATAACGTTAAGAGACACATAGAACAGCAATCAAATACCTTTGCATTACTCAATATTAATTTTTAAATTGGGTTATTTTACGTTTATTTTCATAGCATATTAAAACTTGTACATATAACACTTTGTATGTGATTGAAGAAACAGGATAAGACATGTTGTTCAGTAGGTAAACTTCAGATAATTTTTGGAAAGTAATATCTGGGATGTTGTTTATTTATTTTGGCAGGATAAAGGATATTAACTTTAATTAGATGTAGTGAAGAATTGATGCTAAAACAGCTTATACATTTAAAGAATATTATAGTGCGTATTATCCTCATAGTTAACTATGCGAAAATGGGCAAAGATTTACCAATGTCTTATATTGGCTTGTTGAGTCATTCACTAATTCAACAAACATTTATTGAAGAAACTATAAGATATATGTATTAGATAAAGCATAGAGTATGAAAACTGATATCCTAGTTCTACCATTTACAAATGTTAACCCAGTAACTTCACGGAACCTCATTATTCTCTAATTAATAGTTGTTAACTGGTTTGGTTGTTGTGGAGATTGAGAGGAGTAACACAGTAAAGTCAGGAAAAAATAAAGTTTTGTTGAACTGAATTATCATGACCTCTACTAGCTACCATATTCAGGTTCTATACTTACAAAGTCTACCTAATTGTATATGAAAGTCAACAATGGCTTTCAGTTCCATATAACACATTCATATGTTAGTCCTACAGTTTCACCCAAGATTTGGAGGCCATTCAGAAAATATTCTGTTTGTCTGGATGATTTAGCTATAGCCAAACCTGAATCTAGCAGCCAGTGAGGGGTGGGAATGTCATCATAGTTTCTGCTGTATCCTTTATTCTAGTAAGTCACATTGAAAGGGAAATACATAAATAGTCAAAGCTTTCCCATACTCTACACAGTGAAAGGCTTCTGGGATACCTAGGGAAAAACATATTTTAAAACCGTTGAAATGTAAGCTTGACATTTCTCAAAACTTTTTTCCAATATGGGTAATAAAAAGCTACCCTCTGAATATATTATACAAGATAACACAGAAAGAAAATTAATAGAATGTTTTTCTCATCTTCTATATGCATGCCATGTGCTGCATGCTGGAAACACAAGGGTTCAAATCACTATCATCTTTCCCTAGTACTTAAATAGTCGAAAAAGCACAGATCAGAACAGAACATTCTCTGAATCCTGTCACTTGCATACAAATGTATTCAGATGACATAGCACTACTTAGAGTAAATCTGGAGCAGAAATAACTCGGCTTCAGACTGATTTCAGTTTCACTTGTCCCTGGTTTAGAGATAATAGATTAGTATTAAATGGAAATAAGTCAAGGTCATGGTTTTTTGGTCATAAGTGAAATTCATCAGCCTCAGCCTTTTTTCCTATATCTCCTCTGACTTCTACTGAAACTTTTCCTGTTCAGATGACTTATGTGAAGAATTTGAGTAGTATTTCTGTAGTAGGCTTCAATATGATATTCACAGTCCTTAGTAAGAAAATTACACTACCTGTCAAATTGATGTTCAAATGCTACCATGCCTTTATGGGACAGCCTTCCTCTCCTTTGATATTATATGTTTCCAATAGAGCAGACAGATTTGTTTCAAGTTGTGATGAGACATTCATTATTAACTCAAAAGAGTTTCATTGGCTGATTAGTTTGCTCTCCAGTCAAGTTCTGAACACTCACATTTCTTTAAACTATTTTTGATCCACTAATAATTTCTTTTCTAATAGCCTCAATTTTTCCATCTTCCTATGTCTAGAAAGCATTTATTATTTCTGTATTTAGCAGAGAGAAAAATAGCACTCCGTGACTTCATCTTCCCTTTATCAGTGTGGTGATAACAATTACAGACCGAGGCTTTTCGTATTTCTCTAAGATACGTAGATTTTTGGCCGAAGACACCATCTGTGCTCAGCATAAAACATGACTGCAGACGCCCTTCCCATAACCTGGAGAAAGACTGTCAGAGGCAGTTCTTGGACAACACGCTGCTGCGCTGTCAGGAAGGCTGGCAGTCACCCTCGCAGTATCTGGCAGCAGTGTGGTGATGACTCATGTATGGCGTGAGGACCTATGGCCATCTGATTTGATCAGTGTGGGGTGCCTGGGTGGCTCAGTTGGTTAAGCGTCTGCCTTGGCTCAGGTCGTGATCTCAGGGTCCTGGCATCACGTCCCACATTGGTTTCCCTGCTCAGGGGGAGCCTGCTTCTCCCTCTCACTCCACCTCTTTGCTCTCCTTCTCTCTCTCTCTCTCTCTCTCTCTCTCTCTCAAATAAATGAATAAAGTCTTTAAAAATGAATAAACAAATTGATCAGTGGGTGAGCTCCGGTAGAGGAGAAGCCCCGGGGAAGAGCACCCAGAAGAACCGCAAGTAGTGAGTATAGAATTAAGGCAAGACCCGTACAGTGAGCTACCGACTCTGGCAGAATTCTCTTTTCTGTCCTTTAATGGTTGTGTGACATGAGAATGTCATTTACATTCTGTGACTCAGTTTCCTAATTTACACAAAGATAGTGTTTCTCATAGGAAGTCATGATAAGGGCAATGGAGAGAAACAAGATGTTATTTAAATTCACAATTACCTACAGAGGCTTCTAGCTTCTACGGAGATCAGTTTTCAGCCCTTAAAATAGTTTCCCCTTTTGCCATTCGGTTGTAAAAGATGAGCTTCAGGATATGTGTGGGAAGGCCAAACTTCTGTAGAGAGGGGCCAAGACTGCTAAAAGGCTGTGCTTAATATAGTAAAAATTGTGGAAATTTCTGGGAGGAAGAGAGAGACTTAGAGGTCTCCAAAGCATGAAGAACCCAGCCACTGGGGTACGAAGGGGATGGAATCTGGGGGTATCTTGGTTAATAAAAATAACAGAGAATACAAAATATGTGCTCAGATTTAGCCTCTGACTCCAGAATGCCTCATTTTTGCTTTTTACTAGTGCTGTGAACTTTGGACAAGTTGATTAGCTCTTCTGCATCTCAGTTTCCTCTTCTGTGAAATAAGGGTTATAATAAAACCTACCTCGTAAAACTTCTCTAAGAATTAAATGAACTGATAGTTGTAAAGGGTTGAGACCTATGCCTGGCCCACAGTGTTGGATGTGATGCATGGTATATTTCCCAGAGTCTAAATTATTAAATTTAGGGTGATACCATAGTAACTTGGGGTGGGAAAGAGGTTGGGGGTGAGACAGGACACAAGAAGACATTTCAGCAAGACAAGTCCAGGGCAGAGTGACTTTCAGTCTGGATGAATTCAAAGCCCTGTGTTATTCCCAGTCATTTGGCAGGTAGTGCTAAGAAAAAAATACAGTTGTGAAAATATTTAGGTTTGCCAAAGATAATGTCTTATTAAAATAAGACAGTTTATGCCAGGCCCAATTATTTCTTACATGATTTCTGTGCAAATCTTTATAATTGGACAAAGCCCCAATCCTAAAATATCTCTTTTTAAATGCATCCAAACTCCACCAAAAGAGTCCTTTTGAATTTGTTGTCTTACAGAAATGACATTAAAATCTATGCCTAAATATCAATGCATCTCTTAATTCGTATGTGTGATGGTGTATATATGCAAATTGATTATAAAAAACATTGGCAAACATTTTACTGCGTTCCTAGGATATTTGCTTAAAAGAAACGACATATTGAAGTGGAAAAATTGGCTTATTTATTGTTAGAACATATCTAAGTTTCCTCAGAACTCTCTACCTATGCATGTGTTTTGTTTGATTCTTTTGGCCAGTGTAGGCCCTGGGAAAGTGTCCTTACCTGGATGTGGCCTTTTGTGTGACAGTTATATAACTCCCAAGTAACTGAAGAATGAGTCAAAGGTTTTTATCTTATTTTATTTTATTTTTTTGAGCCAAAGGTTTTTAAATAGTTTAGGCAGAAATCGTATTTTAAGAGAACCCTGAGGTACAACCACAGGTTATACTATAGAAGATTCGATGGCACCCCACATAGCTAATCAATCAAAATGAGAAGCAGGAATACATAGCGAGCTACATTATTCCTGAACTACAAGAGTACTCTCAGAGCTGGTCTGAACCCAAAAGTTAAGTATAACTGCATTAAAATCTCACAATTAGCACCAGAATCAAGAATGAACTTAGAGTTCTTACTTCCTCTCTCTAGAGATTTCCCAGTACATTATTACTGCTCAAAGTGGAGTGACTGATTTTGAGCAAAGGGACTGGTCATGTGGAAAGTAAGGAGAACCAGCTGTCAATAGTCTCTGTTCAAAACAAACGCAACTCCTTGGACATTGATAGTTTCTGTTCATTCCTGCTCTTATGAAAATGCCTGTTAAATGAGATAATGCATACAGAGCACTTAGCAAAATGCCCGGTCCGTAGATCATACTTGATAAACCATTATTTCTATCTTCGTTAGCCATGCACTGGACTTTTTCTACATCAGAGATGTATGAATGATAACACTCCTGTGCATGGATCTTCAATCTTGAAGGACAACAGCATATCTATTTGTGAAATAATCTACAGCACTATAATGGGTGTCATTAAATCTTGTCTACCTGAGGCAGTATAAATCATTCGGGTAAATGAACCAATTAAAAACCAATTACCAACACGGTCTGACAATGGAAGATTGAAGAATGGAAGGAAAGGCTAATGCGGCCTCCCTGAAGCTGGGAGGAAGGCTCTACCCCTGAGGTTCCAGGGAATGGATTTGACAAGATGGTTAGATTGGGGCTGTTCTTCTTAGAGGCATTAACTCCTGCATTTCTTGTGAAAAACAGATAACTTGCTGGCTAGATACAAAAGTGAACTGCATTGAGCAAATTATCATGTGATGATGGCTCTTCATTTGATTTTTTTTTTATTCATTTGGTTTCTAATTTACTTGAAGCGAATAGTTTTCCTCTGAAAATTGTCTTGATTTGGGTCTCTGATTTAACATCCTTCAAATCAGTAAAAGCCAGAAAATTAGGAACCTGTTTTTGAGGCAAGAAAATTTGGTTGAATCAGATGGGCAATCGTAAAGAAATCTGAAATCACCATTTTAGTAACAAATTTATTTGATATGATTGAGAGGAAATTGAGCAGATATTTTGGTGTGGTTGTTTTTACAACAGGCCACTAATTTGTTGATTCAAATGGATTTTTCATTTCACATGAATATCTGTTGGTTATGTACAATAGCATAAACACATTCATATACCAGCAACAGTGAATGTGGAAATCATCTTTGTTATCCCATGAAAGAAAACCAGGTCAATATTTTTCCTTTATAAAAAGCTTCTCGTTTACTTTACTATTGATAGGTAATTTTAAGGTCCTTTGCTTCTATCCTACTTTTCCATTTCTAGATATTATAACGTAATGGCAATAGGAAAATATTGTCTAGATTTTTTCCTATATTTTTTTTAATCACTCAACACGATTGGGTCCCTAAGGTACACGCATTGCTTCTAAAAGTTGCATTTTATCAGTATCCTCTAAATGTCAACTGTTCCTCAAAGGCAGTGACTCTCACCCTCTAACTTTTCACATTAGACCTGGGGTCCTGTTTAAGGAGAACCCCCTCAGTCTCCAGATATTCTCATGTCTTGAGTCCAGGCTGGGGCCCAGGAATGCACACATTAGCGGTCACCCTCAGCCATTATGATGCAGGTGTCTGATTACTGCATATTGGGAAATACTGTCCCTAAAGAATTCCATCTTGGCGTTCTTTCCATGAAATCAGGTTTTTTTTGTTTTGTTTTGTTTTTTTCTCCCTGATTACACAGTTTAGGTGGTATTCATGTCTAAACTGACCACACCAATCATTCACTGTTACATTGCTTCAGTGGAATTGGTCTGTTGAAACCATGCATTCTGCGATTACATTATAAACCGGAGCTCTTGTTCTTAAGTCTAAGAAATCTATTTGAATACACTTAAATGCAACAGGAAATTTATTAGAAAGGCACTAAAATATGCTGTATTACCAAATCCAAGAAAGCTCAGTACGATCAGTCAATCATTGTCTTTGCTTTCTCTTTATGTTGGCCTTACCTTCTACAGATGCAGACTGACTTTCTGATTTTTGGGAACGTGGTAATGAGTCATAACAGAGCTGTGGTTCTCACATGTGTCAAAAGTACTGGTTTGCATTATCTGTGATCCAAAAAAAAAAAAAAAAAAAAATCCATAGAACTGCTCTGACTGGCCTAGCTTGTGTCAGGTGTTCATATCTGCTTTGGGGTATGAGGCCTGTGAGATCATATCATCTTCCACTCAAAACACAAGAGCAAAACCAGGGGTGGGTCAAGTGTTTCCCAGAACAATAGTCCTGCCCTTTGAAGAGATAATGGCTCCTGAATAGCAGTAGATATTCACTGTATTTTCTGGTACGTAGGTATTACGAAACAGATTCATTATCTGATTTTCCTCAACCCTTATTATTTGAATGAAGACTGGTATCTAGAGAGAAAGCAGACTCTCTGACTCAGTAAATAGACATCATTCCCTATGTTTTTCTACCTCAAAATTCTCTTTCCTGTCCTCCACTCCTAACTCACTCACAAATACACACCCTCACACACAAATAAATCCAATGATGAATTCCAAAATTTTCAACACTCTAACTCCTTAACTCATTTTTATCTACCACATTTCACTCACATTTTCATTAAAGGTATTAACTCAATGAGGAATCTGATAACAAATTCTGATAAAAAAATGATTCTCATTTTCTGTTTCAAAAATATCTTAAAAGTGATAAAGTTTATAAGCTTCCATCTTTTTGTTTTTTTTCCAGCTTTATTGACATATAATTGGCATAAAACATAGTATAAGATTATTGTGTACAACATCATGCTTTCATGTACAGTACACAAACATTATAAAATCATTACCAGAATAAGGTTAGTTCATACATCCATCACCTCATATGGCTATCATTTTTTGCATGTGTCCTGAGAAATTTAAAATCTATATTCATGGCAACTTTCCAGTACACAATAGAGTGTTGTTCTCTATAGTAACCATGGTGTGCAGTGCACCCTCCCCAAACTTACTCATCTTATAACTGGGACTTTGTACACTTTGAGCACCTTTGCCCATTTCTCCCATTCAACCTTCCACCCTTGGCAAACACCAGTCTACTCTCTGTTTTTATGAATTCAGGGGTTTTTTTTGTTTGTTTTTTTTTTTTTTTTTTTTAGATTTCACCACATATATGGGAGATTATATAGTATTTATATTTCTCTAAGCATAATGCCCTCGAGGTCCATTCATGTGACACAAATGGCAGGATGTCCTTCTTCTTATGGCTAAATAATATTCTTATATATAGATAGTATGTATATATAACTCATCTGTAGATAGATACTTAGATCATTTCCATGCCTGGCTATTGTAAATAATGCTGCAAAGAATATAAGGATTGGGATACATATTTGAGATCGTGATTGCATTCCCTGCAAATATATACCCCAAAGCACAATTGCCAGATAATATGGTAGTTCTACTTTTAATTTTTAAAGACACTCCATACTGTTTTCCATAATGGCCATTTCAATTCACATTCCCACCAACAGTGCACAGAGGTTCCCTTTTTTCTTCATCCTTGCCAACACTTACCCTTTTCCTTTTGATAATAACCGTTCTGACAGGTGTGAGATGGCATCTCATTGTGGTTTTGGTTTGCATTTCCCTGATGATGAGTGATGTTGAGCACATTTTTGTGTACTTGTTGGCTATTTGTATAATGTCCTTGGAAAAATGTTTATACAGGTCCTTTTTCCACTTTTTTAAAATTAGATTTTCTTTTTTTGCTCTTGAACTGTATGATTTTTAAAAAAAAAATTTTTATATTAGCCCATTATCAGATTCAAAAATAATTTCTCTCATACCATAGGTTTCCTTTCATTTTTTTAAATCATTGTTTTGCTGTTCAGAGGCTTTCAAGATTGACATGGTCCCACATACTTATTTTTGCTTCTGTTTGAGCTTTTGATGTCGTATCCAAAAAATCATTGCAAAACCAATGTCGAGATTTTTCTCTATGTTTTCTATGAGGAGCTTTATAGTTTCAAGTCTTATATTAAGTCTTTAATCCATTTCAAGTTAATTTTTGTAAATGATGTAACACAGAAACTAAGTTTCATTCTTTTGTATGTAGATATACATTATTCCTAGCACCTTTTCTTAGAAACATTATATTTTCCCCATTGAGTATTCTTGGGTCCCTTGTCAAATACTACTTGGTCATATATGTGCGGGTTTATTTCTGGACTCTCAATTCTGTTCAATTTGCCCATTTCTCTTCTTATGCCTATACCATACTGTTTCATTACCATAGCTTTGTGGTATAGTTTGAAATCAAGAAGTGTAATGCCTCTAGCTTTGTTCTTCTTGTTCAAGATTGCTTTGGATATTTGAGATCTTGTGAATTTTATAAATATGAATTTTAGGATTTTTTTCTATTTCTGTAAAAAATGCCATTGGAATCTTGATAAGGATTAAATCTATAGACGGCTATGCATATTATGACATTTTAGTAATAATTAATTTAATTCTTCTAATTTATGAACACGAGATACCTTTCCATTATTGGTGTCTTCCTCAGTTTCTCTTATCAATATCTTATAATTTACAGTATATAGATCCTTTGCCTTGTTGGTGAAATTTATTCCTAAGTATTTTATTGTTTTTGATGCTACTAAAAATGGAATTATTTTCTTTGTTTCTTTTTCAGATGGTTTGTTGTAAGTGTATAGAAATATGACTGAATTTTGCATGTTGATTTTGTATTCTGCAACTTACTAAATTAGTTTATTAGTTCCAACTATTTCGGTGAAATCTTTAGGGATTTTTATGTATCATATCATATCACCTGCAAACAGAGAAAACTTTATTTCTTCCTTTCTGCTTTGGATGCCTTTTATTTCTTTTTCTTGCCTGATTGCTCTGCTAGGACTTCCAGTACCATGATTAATAGGAGTGGTGAGAGTGTTCACCACTGTCTTGTTCCTAATCTTAAAGGAAAAAGCTTTTAATTTTTCACAATTGAGTATGAAGTTAGCTGTGGACTTGCCGTATGGCCTTTAGTATGTTGAGGTACATTCCTTCTATTTCCAATTTGTTGAGAGTTTTTATCATAACAGATTTTAAACGTTGTTCAATGCTTTTTCTGTATCTATTGAGATATTCATATGATTTTTATTTTTCCTTCTAGTAATGTGTTGCATCACATTTATTGACCTGCAATTTTAACCGTCGTTACATCCCAGGGATGAGTCCTATGTGATCATCATGTAATATACTTTAAACGTGCTGCCAAAGTTGATTTGTTAGTGTTTTGCTGAGAATTTTTGCATTTATATTCATCAGGGATATTGACCTACTGTTTTCTTTTCTTGTAGTGCCCTTATCTGTCTTTAGTATCAGGGTAATGTTCACCTCATAAATGAGTTTGGAGGTATTCCCTCCTCTTCAGTTTTTTGGGAGAGTTTGAGAAGGATTGGAATTAATTCTTCTTTAAATGTTTGGTAGGATTTGTCAGTAAAACTGTCTGGCCCTGAGTTTTTCTTTGTGAGAGGTTTTTGATTACTGATTCAATCTTCTGTATTGGTCTACACATTATTGATCTGTTCAGATTTTCTATTTCCTCATAATTCAGTCTTAGTAGGTTTTCTATTTCTAGGAATTTATCCATTTCTTCTAGATTGTCCCAATTTGTTGGCACATAACTGTACACAGTAACCTCTTATAATCCTTTGTATTTCTGGGGTTTTCATTGTAATATTGCCTTTTTCATTTATAATTTTATTTATTTGGGTCTTCTCTTTTTTTTCTGGACTAGTCAGCTAAAAGTCTGTCCATTTTGTTTAAGTCTTCAAATAATCAACTTTGAGCTTTGTAATATTTTCTATTATTTACCTATTCTCTATTATATTTATTTCTGCTCCAATCTTTATTATTTCCTTCCTTCTGCTAACTTTAGGCTTAGTTTGTCTTTCTTTTTCTAGTTCCTTGAAGTGTAAAGTTAGGTTATTTATTTGAGATCTTTCTTTTTTCTTGATGAATGTAATGTATGTATTAATCACTGCAAACTTCTTCTTAGAACTGCATCCTAAAATTTTTGGTATGTTCTGCTCCCATTTTCTTTTTTCTCAAGGTAATTTTTTATGTCCATCTTGATTTCTTCTTTGATCCATTGGTTATTTAGGCTATGCTTTGAAATTGGATGGAGTCACTGTCTGGAGTCCCTGCGCGGGTAAGGCTGCAGGCTGTGTTCAGCAATCAAGCAGGACTGTACTGCTGGTGGGATTATAGGCTGGCCTCCAAGGTTGTTCACTGTTCAGGCTCCCTAGTTAAGTGGGGCCAGAGGCTATGCTCGATAGTTGGGTAGGGCTGCTGGCTTGGTTCCTGGCCTGAGAAGGCTGTAGGATGTGCTGCCTTGTCACCAGCATCTGCAGCCATGCTTCATGGAGGAGTGGGTTTGACGCTATGCTCAGCAATTGAGTGGAGGTACAAATTTGGTCCCCTTCATTGAAAGGACCAAGGATATGTTCCATTAGTGTTATAGCCTTGTTAGCTAGGATCCAAATCAGGCATAACATCTAACAGAGCTGTGGCGGTCAGGACCCTGACTGAGCTCTGATGAGCAGAGCTCAGATGAGCAGAGCTGTGGCTAGGATCTCCGCTCAGGTGTGTGGTCTGCTAAGGCCTTAGAGCTGATTGCTATAAGCCCTGTTCCCCTTCTCCATCTTAACATGAACCCGAGGTCCTCAGGTTCCCCCAGTGATCCCATGAGGTAAGACCTGAGTGAACCTCCCTAGAAGCATCCCACAACCCTAGGCAAACAGAACTTCCACCTTGGTTTTCCGTTTTCCCACAGGATATGCTGTAGGTTCATGGGGGCCCTCTTCATTGGGCACTGCTGGCCTAGGGAAGGGACAATGAAGTCAAAATAAAACCACTTCTCTTACCCTTCTAATATGGTCCTTCTTGGTCTCTCTTGTCTGGCGGGGTACTTCAGCCTCACCCCTTCAGGCTCACCCCTTCCCTGGGTTCTGGGATTTTTCAAGATTTGTCTTGTCTGGTTGGTTTTCTTGTGAGTGAGACTAAAGTCAAGAACAGTCTGTCACCATCTTGATGACCGCACTCCTGAGAGTGGTAATTTTTTTTTTTTTATTGTTTAGCCTATTCTTCATCGAAATAACAAAGAAAAAAGTATTTACTGCCAGTGTTCTGGTGAGTTTGTAATTCTTGATTGCTTATGTTGTAATTGATTCTGTGAAAAATCCTTAAACCCAGAGATCCAATTTATCTGTTCAATACTAACAATTTGTATTTTATTTAAACATTTTAATTTACTTTTCAGTACTTGAAAGATACCAAGTTCACTTGTTAAATTTATTTGCCAAATTCAAATTTTAAAACTACTTTGTAAAATAGTAAATATTATAGTATAGTACAGTATGGTAAAAAAAAAAAAAAGACAATTCTTTCTCCATTGAATTGCCTTGGAATCTTGTCAAAAATCAAATAATTGTAATCATAATTTTAGAGCTATAAACCAAAGAATTTCCTAGAGAATCAGCAAACTAAAAATAACTCCACAGAGTGGTGTATTTGAATTAATAAACCAGGTCCCCTACTAGTAGTAGGGATGTAAAAATAATCAAGATACTGCATCTACCCTTGTATTCAGTAAGGGAAGCCCTCACTCAGGTTTCTGTTTGTACCTGTGTAGCTTGAACTAAGTCTCATGGCCACGTCCAGATTCAAGAGGAGATAGAAATTGATTTCTCTTTATAGTACCAAAAGCAAAGAAAGGCAGAAAGAAGGGAGTTGCAGTGGCTATTTAGTGAGCCTCCCCATCATATCCACTGTGTGAAGTTTCCCTAGAGGAGAGATTTTCAATCTGTATATAGTGGTTCTGTAGTTGGTAGTGTTCCAATTGCTCTGTTTTCTTTTTGGGGATACATATGATCCTTAGAAATGGTACTGAGTGTTCTCCATATCAGTCATCTTCTCTAGTACCTTTTCCAGGCCTGTATACATTTTTTGCATTTTAGTAAAGTTCTACAAGTTTGTACTTCTCCTCAACTAATTTTAAATGTTTGCAGCATTAATATGTGTTTTAATTCTGGTTGTACATTCTTAGTTTCCTATTGATATCCTAGTTTCAACCTTTGTTTTCTTGAGGAGTGGTCATATTTCTTTTTTTATTAGTAAAGATTCAAGTTCAAAGCTCTCAGCGAAATTCCTCAGTATTTGAAGGTACTTATCTTGCACAGCCCTGATACAGTGATGTACAATCATCTATTTCCTTTTTTTTGGTCCCCAACCATTTAAAGCAATGATTTAAGTGAATAGATACCGTTTCCCAGAATGTAGTATGCCAAGATTTTTTTTTTTTTTTTTTTTAGTTTCTGATTCTACCAAGAATACTTTGCTTATAGGAACTAAATGTTCCCTAATTGTAATTCTACTCTATCCTCCCCATCCATTCGTGCTCTGTGGTTTCCGAGGACTTGTCATGTCTGAATAAATGTAAAAGTAGGAATAGGAATAGGGACTTAGAATAGTGATGTGACCATCCTCACTCACAAAGAATTAAAAGTGTGTGGAAAGCTTTTGTGTTGGCGGAGCCCATGATTCATAGATTAGACAAGGAATAAGCAGAAAACATATTCCTACCATTTAAATACCATTCACAAAGTAGCTGTGCCACAAAGTCTGAACAGGTATTTCTCCACATTTCTGGCAATAGTTTACCAAGCAGTCTTAGTTTTCATTGTTTTCTGGTCCTCCTGGGTATTTAGGTATAGCGCTGGGAAAGGCTGTATTGGAGAGTGCTGGTCAAATGCCATTTTATGGCAGAAATCTGAAAGTTGATCAGAAAGAATATCGGAGATAAGAGGAAAAGGGGGACAATAGAGAGCTATGTCCAGATTCTGTATCTCCTGTGAAATCCTTCTTGAATAATGTAAATTATTAAGTGTGATTTACATGTTTTTAGAATTTCGGCTAATTCAGATAAGTATATCCAAAACAGTGCTCAGATGTTTGCCTGTGTTTGGTCGCAGTGTTTTCTTTGTAAGGATCCCATAACCTACTTCAGATCCTCTGAATCACTATTCTCTATTTTACAATGTATTCCACATTTTCCTTCTCAACATTTTTATTAGCAATTTTCATTGTCTTCATTACTTTCCCCTTATTTAAATTTTCCTTCTTCATTCTTTTTTAAAGACAATTTTTAAATGAGCTCAATATATCAGCCTTCTTAGTGCAATAATTAATTCTTTGCTTCCTCTCATTTATTAGTTGCCCTATTTTCTCTTCTGTTTCTGTCTTCTCCCTGATATGTCTCTTACACACTTTTTAACTCTTTTTCTTCTTATGATGTATACAGTCAGTATTTTTTAGTTGTTTATTTCTAATTAATTTGTTTTGTTCTCTTTATAAATATCTCTTTTTTGGAAGGAGGATAAATGGAAATATATGGTAAAGCTAACTTTGATACTCTAATATGGTTTTTTTCTCTTATCTTTCAGTTTTTCCCCCTATTATAAAAGTGGTTCTTCATTGTCTTGTATTTTGTAATTTTTTTATTAGACACACAAGAAGCTTCAGGATACCAGTTAACCCTATCTATAACAGCAGAAAAGGCACACATTCATATACTTAGAAAGGTTGACTATTAATTATGATGTTGCTTATTTTAAGTGACTCTGCCTCTTTGCCTCCACGCCAATATCCAACTTTGCTCTTTACTTGTTAGGCCCTTAATTTATTTAATCTTAGATTATTTTAGAAGATAAGACAAACATTTTTTCAAGTATGCACAATAAT
Organism: Martes martes; assembly: GCF_963455335.1. NCBI lineage: Eukaryota > Metazoa > Chordata > Mammalia > Carnivora > Mustelidae > Martes > Martes martes. Next base: position 74,670,687 of record NC_137899.1, on the reverse strand, counting down.
ACTAAAAAATGATAGAATACTGAGAAATGGAGTTTTACATCAGATTTTCTTTGGATCATTTTAAATTAACTAGCACATTTTTTGGTTTGCAAATAGACTTTAAACTAACTGAAATTTGTTCTAATGAATGAAATCACTAGATTTTATGAATGTGGATAACACCAGGGGGCAGCATGGTATCTGGAAAGAGGACAAGGCTTAGTTTCAAGGAGCCTGGGTTCTAATCTTGATTTATTTATTGACAAAGAGAATAACCCTCTGAATTTTTTTTACTTCATCTACAAAATATGGGGTACTGACCATGCCATCTATTGGGGCCCTTCAAACTCCAAGCATTTATGTGTAATTCGCCTCTTTTTATAGTTTGTGCAAAGGTAAAAATTAAAGCCAAATCCAAATTCACATTGGTAGGACTTACATTAAACCAATATGCTCCTTCTGTCACTGCAAGATTTCATTCCTTATAATTTGTGTTGGGGAGATCTATATCATGAGCCCCTCCCCCTTGAAGAGCATATTGTACTTTGTGACAGTAAGCTGACTATGAACCAAGGAGGATTTCGAGAAATGGCTCATGTCCAATTCCAATATTAGGTGGCTATTAAAAAATAACCTTGAAAAACTGTGCCTCAGCAGTGTCTCAGTTGTGAGTTATGCTGAGAGAGCAATTATGAACTCTTCATACTCCAAGGGCTTACAAGCTGTTGGCAAGACACACAGGGTACTGTCACAAAGAGAAATTCATGGGAGACCCTATCATTGTTGGTCAGCACACTCAACAGAAGCAACTGATGGTGCTGACAGAAAGTGATAAAAGCCACTGTTGGGAACCATTGACTAGAACTTCTTTGGGGAACTCCCTTTAATCAGAATTTTTAGATTGAGTGTTGTACTAGGGAGGGCCTTTCAAAGTCTCTGGCGGGTTCTACCATTCAAATATCCCTTTCATGTGGACAGTACTTTGCTGAGAAAAGCAACTCTATGTGATTTCTAACATAGAGGTGGTGACCATATTCTCTTCCATATAAATTCATATCCCAGATTATAGCTGATTATTTCAGGGTTTGACCATTAACTCAGTGACAACCAACCTATAAGATGACCCAGAGCTTATGAAGGGGCTTCAAATTTAGTCACTTTCAAGAAGAGATATTATTCAAAGTCTGTTTCTCTGTAATTTGAACTAGCAATATGGGGGAAACATCAACATGTTAGTAGCAGAAACAGAAGCTAAAGGACCTACAAAGAAAAGGCAAAAGGCAGGTGCTAGAAGAGGCAGGAAACCGTAGTAAAAGTTAAATTCTAAATCTGAATATACTGTGAAGTTGGAAAAATCATTACAAAAAGGTCAAAATAGGATCCTTGGTAGGTGCAGAAGAAAAGATAGAGATCAGCTGAGAGACTGTGTTGTAAAAGAATTGTCAGTTACCGCTGCAGAGAGGACAGTGAGATAATACAGCCACTAGTTCAACACTGGCTCCTTCTACTACCTGACACTGTGTTCTGACTTCAGAGACAACTAACTGCACGAATCTTTTTCCTACATATTTATGAAGACTGATCACATGACTAAGATCCCTCTTCCTCTACTACTTATTCTCATGTACTGCCTTGAAATAATTTTGATGTTAATTGAGGTAACAAGAACTGTACCACGCAACATGACTACAAACTGGTCTCATAAGGTGCAAAAGTCAATTCTAAAAAAACCCATGTGAGTTAACCAAAATTCAGTCAGATGGTATTTTAAATGCATTTGGATTATATAATGCTAGAATTTGAAATTGTGCAGAAATCTGTGAATTTCAAAGGTCTTTAAAGCTTTTAATTAGGCAGGTACAATAAGCAAAAGAAATAAAGCATTAAATCAAATGATACACCTGGTGTGCCAGTAACCAATTATTTTCTTTCAGCTCCAAATCTATCTCTTTCTCATGCCTTGTGATAATGAAACTGGATGCTGTTAACGTCTTTACTTTGCCAACTGGGAAAAAATGCTAGGCATCATCAATAGAGGGCACTGTCCAGTACTACAAGGCTATCACAAAGGGAGATACCTTCTTTTGGGGTTCTGGTCTTGCATTATTATTCAGTTCAAGAGATCAGGGGCCTTCTACAGAAGCAATCCAGCTGAGCCCTTATGATCTCCCTACCAGTGAGGACTTCTGAGCAGCTCTGTTGTGGTCACATCCCCCAGCAACCACAGACCATTTGTATAGACTAGTTCTCACTTAACAAGTCTCTCGAAAGTTTCTTTGCCACCAGTAGTCTCCGTGTTCCCCCTGAATCTGAATCTCAATCTTGGGGGCGGTGCTTTCCTAATCCTTCATTTTTTGTTTATTTGTATTTGGGTTTGTTTTTGTTTTATTGTCCACACTCCCTCATCTTAGAAGTAGTAATTTATTTCTTATGTCTGCTACTTCTGAGTGCTCTTTCATCCTTTTTATCTACCTTCTACTGGTTAACAATTCTTTTTATTACTGTCTCCTGACTGGACCCCTCGTTTAGGCTTTGCAGACTTCTGTAAATACCGAATCAAAGGATTTGAGCTACCTGATCATCTCCTTTGAGTAATAAAATTATCGACACAGCAAAAATGAATAGGGTTTTGTATGTCACATCAAGATGGCCTAGAAGAATCCAGTCAGTCTCTCATTCAAAAGCTTACATAGTTGTCTTCACTAGTGAGAGTGTATCTTTAACTCTGGGAATTTTTTAAATTAAGTATGCAAAAGCAGCTTAAATTGGAATCCAGAGGAACAGATCAGATAGAGTTTTGTGTATAGGAACTCTCTTGGGGAGTGCTCTCAGAATCAACATTTATAGGGGAGGGAAGAAAGCAGGACTGAGGAAAGAGAGGAGTCCATGCGTGATGCCCCCACGGAAGGTCTTATAGGATCTCACGGAGACCTCAGGAACTGGGAGCACAATTCAAAGTTTTCCACCTTGATGATGTTTAGGACAAAGGCATGTAAGGTAACAGTCCTACAATAACCAGTCATTTGACGTGAGCTGGCTCCAAGAGGACAAGTTACCAGGACATTGTGTGGCGAATCTCTTTAGGTAAAGGCAATTTCTGGAGAATGACTCTGCTGACAACCTACCCATCAGCTACACTCCCACCAGCTGGGGAAACAGGTGTCACAGTACTAAAGGGGGTTTCTGGGCAGATGTCTTAATTATCTACTGTTGCTTAACAAACCTACCCAAAATTTTGTGGCTTAAAACAATGGACAACTTGCGTTCTGCTCACAAATTTGCAATTTGGGGAGAGCTCAGTGGGGATATCTTTTCTGTACCTCTCAACTGCAAAAATTTGAAGGCTGGGGGGGGCTGAAATTTTCGGAAGACTTGCTCATTCACATGTGTGGTATTTGATGCTAGCTTTCAGGCAGGACCTGACCTTGCGCTGTCAGTCTCTCTCTGTGGCCTGGGCTTTCCTTACAGCATGGTGGCCATATCACTTCCTCTGCATCCTAGTTTTGAGGCAATGACAAAATCTTGCCTAAGTTTAGGAAGCAGGGAAAGAGACTCGGCCACTTGATGGTATTGCCAGAAATATTGTTGTCACCATTTTTAGAGAATATAGCCTACCACAGCAGCACATCATAAAATCTGCTTAGAAAAAGAAATGAAAATCATAGTATAAATATTTTGTTAAGAAGAAATTTGTATATGACCAACATTTTATTTACTCTGATATTTGAGAGAATCTTGGCATTTAAAGTAAAGCCTTGCAACTTCAATTTAGATGTGTAAGTCAGTAGTTTATTTAGAAATGATTTTAAGTTGAAATCTTACTGTGTTTTCTTACAGAACTAGAACTTTTAAGAAAATGTCAACCTCACTACATTTTTATGTTTCATTTTTAGATTAATGAAATCATTTTAGTATTTGGGAAGATCTGGTTTATTAATTGAGTTATTAAAGTATTTTAAAACAAAAAAGAATCCCTAAATTTGAATGTCATTTAAAGTATGTCAGAAGACATATACACATATATATGTAGGTATATGTGTATAAATATACATAAATGAAACAAACATTATCCAAAACTCTCCCCAAAATGTTCATTATAATCTGTACAATCATTAATACAATATTAAAATTTTCCGAACTTAAAACTTTCCTGAACTCTAAAAGTTAAACTAAAAGATTAGGGAAAAATTAGAGTTTTGAATACATAACTTTATTAAATTGAATAACAGCTCTTAGTTCCCAAAATACAATTCTGAATAGTCTTTTGTGTGTATAAAACCCATCTTCTGGATATCCCTTCTTTCTCTCCACCAAAATCTCTCATAAATATCATCAAGAGGGTCAACTATTTTAGAGATATTGATTGTAACTCCCAAATTTTTAATACAGGTTTTGACCTTGGAGAATAGGCTTATAGAAATTTACAATATCAGCATGGATCAGCTCAACTATATGTAGAATGCAGTAGTCATAGGACAGTGGTACACAAACTACTCTTTTGCTTTCTAAGATCATCTTCTAGAGGTATACATTTTCAAGAGCCTACAATGTACAACAGACAAAAGTAATGCTGTTTTGCTTATAGATCTGGGTTGAATTTGGCCATGACCAATGTATTTTTACCACCTCGCACAGCAAATTTTGAAAACCATTGGTTGGTCTAACAGATAAAGAAATTAAATTTTTTAGAGCTCAAGATATTATTAGCAATTTTACTGTCAGGATCTACTGATTAATTGGAAGTGAAATATTTTTCTTTTGCTTGAGCTGAGAGACTTCACAGGGTCAGTTCTGTAGGTTAAAGCTTATACAACATTCTTTATTTTGAAAACTTTTGACTTTAAAATTGTCGGAGTTATGATATTTTCTAGAGATAATATAATTAAGCTTTCAATGACTGTCTTTTATTCTGTAAATATTTCTTTTGCAGCACATGAATTTTATAGCAAAATAACATTATGCTAAATAAATTGGCTAGAGATGTAATTAAAGATTGGTAGTTTTCCATCCAGAAAAGATATGAAACATGTCAAGATAGAGGCTCCACCTTCTAGAACTCTCTTTCTACACTGGCCAGACAGATTCTAGATTTGAGATTATATGATTTTAAAATGGAAAGGCCGATTCAATTCCAACTATACGTGTTGGCATGCTTTAGGTGATTTGTCAACAATTAATGTGTAAAATTTCTGAAAATTAACAATTATGGCCCTAAACTGAGTACATCCCAGCTATGTATTATTGTTCACCATTGGCATTTGTGAGAATAGTCCATGTACTCCTACCCCTAAAATACTACATATGGATGAAGGCTCAGTGGTGGAATATTTCTGATAAGGAAAAACAGGATAATATTGTATGAAGGTGTATTGTTTTAATTTTATATTTGACTTAATAAGTTTTTTTAACTTCTTGTCTTATAAAAGAAATAATGGTTTTGTTGTTGCATGTCTATTATTTTAAAACTTGTTTAAAAGATGGGAGACATTAGAGACCTGTTGCAGTTGGACGCTTCAGAAAGCAGCCTTTGAGATGGGGATCACAGACTTTGGTTGTAGATATATCTGTGATTGAAAAAGAAACCTTGTGGAATTTATAGCAAGGCCTATGAGGATAATCACAACATAGACCCTTTGGTTTCTGGAGTACAACCGTATCATTTTTGATAGAAAATTGTACACCACTCAAAAAAATAGCAGCTGATATGCTCCTGGGTTTTAACAGAGAATGAGCAGTTATTACGGGACATGTATCAACCATGTAGCAGAAATGACCAGCACGAACTGGGCTCTGTTAGGCTTCCTGACACATAAGGTGCAGTGGGCCCAGCAATTATTGTAAGACAGAAGTGGCACATCTGGGATAAGGCAAAGGCAGGGCCAGAGAATACACTGTCATGTCACCCACTGATGTTGTACCTGTGCCTCTTGTCCATATTTATTGCTCATACCTGCGGCTTCACAGAGTCCCATATGACCAGCTGATAGGATAGAGGAGAAAAAAGTTCACACTTAATTTATGAATGGACTGCTGCTAAACCCAGAGGTGACCCTGAAAGACAGTGATGAGAGGAGCTGCTCCCAATGTGTAGAGCTTTGGGGATGAAGCACCTGGTCATCCACGTTGTACAGAAAATGGAGTAATCCAGATGAGAATATACAGACTCATAGGCTATGGTTGCTTAGGACCTGGAAGGACCTGGAAGGAGAGAGAGGATTAGAGCAGGAAGGTCTGGGGAAAAGCATGTGGATAAACTTATGAGAGTATAAATGAACTGTGAAGACCTTTCCAGCAAACTCATAAGAGTTGTGTGTGTTTTGTGTCTCCATTTCCTTACCTCCCATGTTCTCCTATGCTTAACATCCTGCTGGCTTTCAACTCACTATTTCACTGTCAGGGTCACTAGTGATTCCTCTCTTGCCAAATCCAAGGTCTGTACTTAGTATATTTCCTTGATCTCAACAGCATTTGACATTCATTAATGGTCACTTCTTTGTTCTTGAAACAAGTTTTTTTCAGATATGTTCTCGGGTATTTAACTCCCTTGGCTTTCTTTCTATTATACCGAATACTAGTTTTTAGTCACTTCTTCAGGATTGTCATCTTCTTTCTGTCCTTCTGCCCCAAGGCTAAATTTTGGAGTGTCCCAATGCTAAGTGTTCCACCTTCTTCTCTTATCTATGTAAGTTTACTCATAAGCTGATGTTAATGCAGTCCCAAAACTTTAAAAATTTTTTTTTAATTTATTTATTTGTTAGAGAGAGAGCGAGCAAGCACAGGCAGACAGAGTGGTAGGCAGAGGCAGAGGGAGAAGCAGGCTCCCCGCTGAGCAAGGAGCCCGATGTGGGACTCGATCCCAGGACGCTGGGATCATGACCTGAGCTGAAGGCAGCCGCTTAACCAACTGAGCCACCCAGGCGTCCCCCAAAACTTTAGATGTCGCCTGTAGTCCTGGCTCTTCCCCAAGCTCCAGATTGGTATATTCAACTTTCTTCATGCCTCCTTCACTTGAATGAATAATGAGTGTGCCTAACTTAAAATGTCTAAATCCAAACTATGGATTTTCCTGTGAAAACCTGTTTCTCCATGATGTCATACTTGACTCCTCTCCATTATACATCACATCTGCTCCACGAGCATCAGATCTCACATTTATACTCAAGAAACAGCGCAAACTCAACCTTTTCCCAAAATTTTCATCAGTCTTCCTAGGATAAAGCTCTTCAACTACTCTAAAACCCGTCTTGTCAATATGCCACAGGTCTATTATTGTTCTATTGCAGCCAGTTCTCAACAGAACCATCCTACTCATCTTTTTTAAAAAATGGAAATAAAATGATGTCACAGTTCAACGCCCACCATTGGTTTCCAGTCCATCCAGAATAAAGTCTTCACTCCTTATCATAGGCAAAAGGGTCTACTTCATTTAGCCCAGCCTGTTTCTGACCCCTTCTCTTAGTCCATGCTTCCCTTCATTTGTTCTTTTTTGGCCGGCTAACATTTTTACCATTACCCAAATCTATTATTTTAATTTTTACTTCAAGGACATTATTCTTGCCATTTCTTCTTCCAGAAATCCTCCTTCCCTAGACCTTTATGTGTTTCTCTCCCTTACTTCATTCGAGTCTCTAGTCAAAGGCTATCTTCTTAAAAGAGTTTTTGCCTGAGCAGCTTATTCAAAACCCACACACACACCTTTCCACCTTCCCCTTAGCTCTCACTATTTTTCTTCAAAATACTTACCGTTATCTGGCATGCTGTAATCTCTTCATTTGTTTGTTTTCTCTCTTTTTCTATAGAGGATAAACTCATGAGAGTAGACACTTATTGTTTAGTTCACTACTTATCTTCAGTACCTAGATCTGTACCTGAAATACTAGTATCTTAGTAAACATTTGTTGAATGAAAAATCAATTTTATAATTCATTGTTTCACCAACATTGGAAGATATATAAGAGGTACAATATTTAAGCCATTTTGCGGGTGAAGAACATGAGGCAGGAAAGTTAAGTGACTTGGTGAAAATCACATACTTAAATTATTCAATGTTCCTATATCATAGCTTAAAGGGGAAATATCTTTTAGACTTTAGCACCAGGAGAAACATGCCTATTTTGGAAATAAAAAGAAAGAGACTTTTTTTATTAATGTTCATATTTCCTTCTTAAAAGTTGCTTCTGGGAACTTACAGCCAGATCTTCATGTAAATCACTGCACTGTGTTGTTGATCCTAACGCTTTGTTTATTTTATTTCACATTTTTCATGCTGTACCCATTAACTAAGTCTTCTCTCATTCTGCTTATGGTCAAATGTGCTTTAAGTTTTAAAATTCAGCTGAATAAATTTGGCAAATTAGGTCAACTCCAGGCCAGAATAAACTGTTAAGGTATCTCTGTGTTATAATTTTAGGTATAGGGGTTAGCAAGGTACAGTCAGAGCAAAATGATTTTTAACAGTCTACCAGGCTTTACAGATTTATCAAAGAAAGAAGAGCTCAGGAAAAAAAGACCAAATAATAAATGAGGGTGTACGTATTATTAATAATTCTGTTAAAAAGGCAGATATATTGAGCTCATTTAAAAAATCTCTCTTTAACAAGAAAAATGAAGAAGGTAACGTGGGCAATTAGCTACTGACATGACCACTGCATATCTAGGTAATGATCAAAGCGTGTGGGTGGTATGACCAGCCCAACCTCCAAAAGGGGGGTGCACTCCCTGAAATGAGGCACAGTCTAGGCATGATTAACTATTTAAAGTTCACAGAGAATGCAAGTAAATTATTAATTTGTTTAAAGATTTTCATGCATTTTCCATGTAGTCATTTAACTTTATAATACACTAACCTGTTAAGGTTTACTATGAAATATTTTAATTAAATAATGAAATAATATTTACAAATGCCAGCTTTTTAAAGGAGGTAAATCATATAGAATCAGCAGCAGGAATATATGTTCAGAATTTTCTTTGCCTTGGAAAGAATCTATTCTATTTAAAAAATAGCAGCCCTGACATTCTTAGGAGCAAAATGGATCCATGGACACAGTTAATTATCATGCTACCTGATACTATGTTTTGTCATGTTACATTATGTCACCTCATGCCATGTATCTTATCATACTATATTATAGTATACTATATTGTAATATTTTTTTCTTACCTATATCCCAGAGAAGAATTTAAGTTCTGTGAAGCCAGAAATTGAATTCCCTCCACCCCTTTTTTTAAGGCTTATATGTCTGGAATATAATAGATTCTCAAAAATGATGAATGAGTGGATAAATGAATGGTTTCAACTTCAGAGTTTAATGAGAGACTTGCTTACAGTAATTACTTAATTTCTAACTTTTTCACAATTCTTCATAGGTCTCACGCAGTTGGTATCTGGGAAAATAAATATTTTTTCTTCTTTTATTGTTTTTCATTTCTCCAACAAATATTAAAAATTAGGGGTGCCTGGGTGGCTCAGTTGGTTAAGCATCTGCCTTCAGCTCAGGTCATGATCCTGGGGTCTTGGGAACCAGCCCCTGTCAGAGATAGGCTCCCTGCTTAGTGGGTAGTCTGCTTCTCCCTCTCCCTCTGCCCCTCCCAACTCTTGTGCTCTATCGTGAGTTCTCTCTCTTTCTCTCAAATAAATAAATCTTTTTAAAAAATTAACTGTGTTCCATGTACTATGCTTGGTACCAGGGTTATAGTGTTGAACACAATAGATTAATTTTTTACTCACCCCTTGCAGTAGAATGGAGGAGACACGAAACAAGTGAAAAATTCAAAATAAGGGAAATGGAGGCAGGCAATAATTTCTGAGAGAATAGTGGTTACTCATTTAGTGAAAGTGACCTAAATTCTCCTTGACTTCATAGAGAAAATGAAATTTTAGATGGAACTAAAAGGATATAAATGAACCAGGCATACAAAAATCCAGAAGAGCACATAAAAAGGCCTTGGGATGGAAAAAAGCTCAATCTGTTTTCAAACTGGAAGTAGGGTCTAGTTGTTGTAATGTAGTAACCAACAAGTTGAGTAACTTTAAATAAGATGGGAGCAATAAGGGTTGTTTAAAAGTTCAGTTTCTTTCCATTAAATTAGGGACCTTGAAAAGACATGCAACTGAAGATACCTGGTAGACAATTAGATATACTATTATATTATTATACTATTATACTATTACACTATTGCTTAAATAGCTCTAGTAGCATGCTGAGCTGGACATATGAAATTGTGAAAAATGAATGAGATTGTCTAGAGAAGGAGAAGTAATGATCTCCTGGGGCGCCTGGGTGGCTCAGTGGGTTAAGCCTATGCCTTCATCTCAGGTCATGATCCCAGTGGTCCTGGGATCGAGCCCCACATCAGGCTCTCTGCTCAGCAGGGAGCCTACTTCGCCCTCTCTCTCTGCCTACTTGTGATCTCTCTCTCTCTCTCTCTGTTAAATAAATAAATAAAATCTTAAAAAGAAAAGAAAAGAAATGATCTCTTGAGATGGAGGCCCATGAAACTTTTGTTATTTGCTGGTCAACAGAGTAAAGTAAGACAGCACTGGAGATTTTGGAGGTGAGGGGTACCTGAAATATTAGTATCATTATACTAGTATAGTATAATAGTATCAGGAGGGGATGAGGTTTCACAAAGAAGGATATAATCCTCAATTCAAATTCTAAGAAAGATAGAATGGTGTTTGTGGCAAATATGCTACACCAACTTGGCTCAGCATCTGGTGTATCCTTCTGTGCAATAGAGAAGGCCATGATAAACACTCTGTGTCCCAGAATTCCATGCAGATTGGTGTCTGGAGTTATTTAGACTTTATGAATTGTGTCGTATCGCACTGAGGTGAATTTTAAACTGAGACGAGTAGAGAGAGAGGTAACAGTCAGACAGAAATGTTATTTTCTCATACAAGTGTAGCAAAGGTAGTACAATTCTGGAGGCTAAGATTCTAGCAGCAGCTTCCTAACCAATTCATCCATCGCATCTGAGGTATCATTCTTCTAGTAAAAGCAGACTAGAAGCAACTTTCTGTTTCATGGATTACGATTAATGCAGTAACATCTTCAAGCTAATAACTGATAGAGTTGAGGTACCTAAACTTCCAGATTATGTCATGAGTAAATGTTTCTTCATCTGGTCCGTTCTGTGGTATTTTTCAAGTAATAATTCCTAGAGCTCTAGTCCAGAGCATTCTCTTCAACACTTTCACCTGTTTTGTAAGGTGCTAATTTCTCACAAACTCCTTACAATAAAAAAATTATAGATTTTTTTTTATTTTTGCAGCTGAGCTCAGACTGATAAAGAGTCAAGAGAATTTTTTTTAAAAAATTTATTTATTTATTTATTATTTATTTATTATTTATTATTTTATTTATTATTTTTTATTTAAAAAACTTTATTATTTATCTATCTATTTATTTATTTAAGAGAGTGAGAGTGAGGTGAGGAGCAGAAAGAGAATCTCAAACAGACTCCGAGCTGAGCATGGAGCCCAGTGTGGAAATTGATCTCACCGCCCTGAGATCATGACCTGAACCAAAACCAAAAGTCAGTTGCTTAATCAACTGAGCCTCCAGGCACCCCGCAGAGTGAAGTGACTGTTAATCAGGGAATCAATAGAATCTGGAATGGGTCATGTGACCTGATTGGATTTGAAGGTGTGAAGATCTGGTTTGAGTGGAGTATAGAATACCAGTAGTCTATCAACCAGTGGTGAAATAGTTTCTTAAGAAGAAATGACTGATTGGAATAAAGTGCCTGTTAAAGGCATGGCTTGGACTGACCACATGGCAACTATTATATCATAGAATAGTGCATATGAAGAATACAAAATGTTGGATGGCTTCACTGTGTTTAACTGTATTTGAGAGCTAAAGAAAGAATATGACAAACTCAAGGCTCTACATTCCCAATTCAAGTCAGTGTCTCATCTCTTGTGTCTCAGATTTACACACAGAATCTGTGGCTATAAGCTGGAGAATCTACAGTATAGACTGAATTACAGCTACATTTTTTTAATGTGAACATAAGACCTTCAATTTAGGGGAAAAAATTAACGCTTTGGGAGTTAGAATAATGACATTTGGAAGGATTCAGGTGATTGAATACCTCAACTCCAGACAGCACTGAACAGAAGCAGCCCCACCTTACAGTCGGAAGAGTCTGGTTTACCTCATTTGAAGGTCCTTTAATAACATTACCAAGGGTTATTGCTAGCCATCCTTATGCTCTACCACTATAATGCCTCCACAATCTCTAATCTGTTAGCTAGAATCAGATCTCAACATGCCCAACAGGGCCATTTGCCAAGTCAAACTAAGAAAAGAAATTTTACGTGTCAAAAGAATTCATATTTGAGCTAATCTGTATTGGTAAAAACATGGGGAATGTGTATATGGATTTTTCAGTAATTGATACACCATGGAGAAAATAACAAATTCTTAGATAAGACAAAATTTATCAATAGAGGACATTTTCCAAAGTTTCTGGATTCACTGTGCTACCTTGAGCAGTTATAAGTGGTTCCTTCGTTGGTTAACTAAAACTAGAATTCAACTATGGTCTATGCTGAATGAAGTTAAAATTGTTTGATGCTATATACAGGAGGGACACCAACATATAGGGAAATTAACATATTAGAATAAATGTATCTTATGCAGTCTACTCACTCACCCTCTAACTATGGTCTCTCCCCTGTTTTCAGTGGCAGTTATGAAATCCTCATGGTAGTGTTTCACTGCCAGAGACAATGAAGCAAAATTAGTATGACAGACACAGTGAGGGAACAAGGGCATGAACTGTTTCATCCATGGGGATCTTTGCTAGTGGCTAGTGGATCATGGGGTCTCTAAGACTGAAATAAATGAAAAGTAAATGGAAACACTACTTAATCTCTTTAGTGAATATAACCTTAAGTTTGGTGAAAAACACCTTGACCTCAATTTCATGAAAGAGAGTTATATTGGTCATGCAATTGTCAGAATTAACTCACTGGGAAAGTGGATATAATTGGCAGAAGATCCCTTAATGATATAAATATCTTTATTTGCAAAAAAAAAAAAAAATCTTTATTTGCTATAAATCTTCTATACCGTAGTACTATAAATCTTCCTCCACTTGCAACTATTTATTAGAGTTACTAAGCACCAGGAAAAGGAAAATACCCAGTCCTATCAAGAGTATGGGAGATTGGCTCTAAAGTAGCACAAATCCTTGGACATGAAGAGCATCAGTGGTTAGACGAAAATGGAATTTTGCTCTGTTGTCCTCTTACAGTTGTCTCAGTGGGTCTGTAACACCATTCTGTAGTTACTTTTATACCCAATGATATCACTTAAATAAGTACAATTAGAAATTGGCAGAAACCCCACTCTGACTCCTTGATCCATGGCTTCAGAACCATCATCAAGAGAAAGTCAAAGCTGTCGGAGCTTCTTAATCATACTGAAATAAAACAATAGCATTCTTGGATAAATCAAAGATATTAGTACTGCCCTCAAAGACTTGAAGAAATATAGGGGTGGTGATTCCTATCACTTTATTTAATTCATCTGGATGAATCATAGCAAATGACAGTGGATTATTGGAAGCTTAATCAGATGGTAATTCCAAAGGTAGCTGCTGTTTCAGAAGTGGGTTCTTTAGAGGAGAAAATCAATATTGACCTTTGTCACTAGTGCACATCTAGTAATTTTGACAGATAATGCATTTTTCTTTCTATCAATGACCAAAGAACATCAGAAACAGTTTGAATTTACCTGACAGGGACTGAAGTACATCTTCCCTGTCTTACTGTAGGCTTATGCTAGCTCTTCAGTTTTCCTTCCTAAGTTAGTACAGAGGTACTATAACCTTCTTACCTTACCATAAGGCATTGTTACTCTGTACCTTGATGACACCATGGAAGTCCCACAGTTTCAAGGGAAATACTATTAAGCAGAAAACTTGATCTACAGGAAAAAAGAAGAGTTTCAGAAAATATAAGTATATATAAGAGATTTTTTTCTTAATTTTTAAGAAGAATATTGAGTCTCTAAGATACTAGCAATAGATGGTAGGGTTTATAATATATGCAGAAGCAAATACATGACAATAGTTGCAAAACTAACGGTAGGTATTGTAAGTTTCTTACATTACATGTGAATTAGTATAAATGTAATAATAAATAATAAATAAAACAGATTTATTGCTAAAAATCCAAAATAGGAGATAAATGGAATACTAAAACAAATTCAATAAATACAAAAGGAATAAGGAAAAAGAGAAACAAAAAAGATAGAGAAAAAACAAAGAGTAAGATGAAAGCATAATAATTGTCAGATATAGAAGGAAAAATTAATAACCCCAAATCATAGTTGGAGAACTTAATACTACAGTCTCAGTAACTTATAGGACATGCAGGAAAAAAAATGTCATTAAGAGTATAGAAGGTTTGAACAAATATTAACAAATTTGACCAAATGACATTTAGAGAACAGTCACAACTTCAGAATAAATATTTTTTCCAGTGTATGAAGAATAATCACTAAGATATACTACATGCTGATCATGACACAAGTCTTAATACATTTCAAAAAACTGAATCAGAGACAAGAAAAGACAGAAAAAACAAGTGCCACTACTTAGTCTATGTCACTCTTGTCAGTCTATTGAAATCCATGGATTCATTTCAGACATTCCTTTTCTCATTGGTATCCCTCAACTACAGAAAACAATCACCTACATACTTCTTTGATATGTTCTCTGACCACAGCAGAAATAAGTTAGAGATCAATAACAATAAGATACCTGTAAATCCCTTAATATTTGGGAATTAAGCTGCACATATCTAATATTGAATTGATTTTAAAATTCATGTAGGAAACTAAAATATAATTTGATATAAATGAAAATAAAGAACACAACATACCAAATTCATTGTATGTAGTTAGAGTAACAGTAAGTGGGAATGTTGTAACTTCAAGTACATATATTGGACAGAATAAAGTTTTAAAATCAATTCTCTAATATTCCAGCTCAAAAAGCTTAGAAAAGGAGAGCAAATTAAACAAAAGAAGTGGAGGGAAGAAAATAATAAGAGAAAAAAAATCAATGGAACAGAAAACAGAAAAACAAGAAACTTGAAAAGCTGAAAGTTGGTTTTTAAAAAGATTTTTAGAAAAGATTGATAAAATTATAAGAAGGGAAACATTGAAGAGTCTGCAGATGATGAAAGGATAATAAAGAGAAATTATGAACAACTTTTTTGCCTCTTTTCCATGTGTCCATTCACATGAAGCCCAAGTACGTGCAAAACTAATCCATGGTAATAGAAGTCAGAATATTCAGAAATTTTGAAGGTGCTAGAAAGAGTCTACATCTTGATGTTTGAATGGTGGTTATGTAGTATACTTACATAAAAATTCATACGAAGTTATGTTAGGTTCCTTTAAATACTTTCTTGTGTATGTGTGCTCTGTGTGTGTGTGTGCATGTTACCTTAAAAACAAATGACATATATTTATGGGTCCTGTCTATAGGTCTACTTAAAACAGTAGTTAAACAGTAGACCAAGTATTTTTACTGAGTTCCTATACTTCCTGACTATCTACTTATTTACATAGGTTCAGTGAGACTTTATTCTTTTTTTCAAATTAAAAAAAGTTTAAAAAATTTACAACCCTACCATGACAAAGATATGTTTAATTTTAGCATGACAGTCTCTGTAAGAGATGAGAACTATGCTTCATGTGCTATAATTATGCCTTTAATATTCTCCCAGTACTATTATGGTTTTGTTCTGTGATACATATAATCCCATATCTACAAATAGTAAAGAATATTAGTTTCAGACAGATAGGTCAGGAATATCAGCAGACAAGGGAATCTCTAAGAAGAAACTGGTCATAGCTTTTATAGGTTATAGATTTCACAGAAAAAATGCAGCCAGTGTTAAGTTCAGTGATTCTTGGTTCCTGATCTGAGTAGATAAGCTTAAAGAGACAGAAAAATATTTCTGATCCATAACAGTAAATTACAATCCTCAAGGTTTTACAAATCCCCCCACATGGATATTAACCTGTAAGCCTTAGAACACTGTGGCCATTTTTTTTTTATTTTAATTTTTTATTTAAATTTGAAATAGTTAACATATGTTGTATCATTAGTTTTGGGAGCAGAATTTAGTGATTCATCAGTTGCATATAATACCCAGTGCTCATGACATCAAGTGCCCTCTTTAATGCTCATAACCCAATTCCCCATCCCTGACCCACTTTCCCTCCAGCAACCCTCAGTTTATTCCCTATAGTTAAGAGCCTCTATGGTTGGACTCCCTCTCTGTTTTTATCTTATTTTATTTTTCCTTCCCTTACCCTATTCTCGTGTGTTTTTGTTTCTTAAATTCCATATATGAGTGAAATCATATGGTATTTATTTTTCTCTGACTTGTTTTTCATAGCATAATACCCTTTAGTTCCATTCACATCGTTGTAAATGGCAAGATTTCATTCATTCAATGGCTGCATAGTATTCCATTGTGTCTATATACCATATCTTCTCTATGCATTCATCTGTTGATGGACATCTGGGCTCTTCCCATAGTTTGGCTACTGTGGACATTGCTGCTATAAACATTGGGATGCACATGCTCCTTTGAGTCACTATTTCTATATCTTTCAGATAAATATCTAGTAGGGCAATTACTGGGTCATAAGGTAGTTCTATTTTTAACTTTGTTTTTTAAAGATTTTATTTATTTATTTGACAGAGAGAGAGAGATCACAAGTAGGCAGAGAGGCAGGCAGAGAGAGGGGGTAAAGCAGGCTCCCCGCTGAGCAGAGATCCCAGGACCCTGAGATCACGACCTGAGCCGAAGGCAGAGGCTTTAACCCACTGAGCCACCCAGGCGCCCCTATTTTTAACTTTTTTTAAAAAATATTTTATTTATTTGACAGAGAGAAATCACAACTAGGCAGAGAGGCAGGCAGAGAGAGAGGAAGAAGGAGGCTCCCTGCGGAGCAGAGAGCCCGATGCGGGGCTCGATCCCAAGACTCTGAGATTATGACCTGAGCCGGAGGCAGAGGCTTTAACCCACTGAGCCACCCAGGCGCCCAACTTTTTTTTTTTTTTTAAAGATTTTATTTATTTATTTGACAGACAGATCACAAGTAGGCAGAGAGGCAGGCAGAGAGAGAAGGGAGGAAGCAGGCTCCCCGCTGAGCAGAGAGCCCGATGCGGGGCTCGATCGGGGCTCGATCCCAGGACGCTGGGATCATGACCTGAGCCGAAGGCAGCGGCTTTAACTCACTGAGCCACCCAGGCACCCCTATTTTTAACTTTTTGATGAGCCTCCACACTGTTTTCCAGAGTGGCTGCATCAGTTCTCACTCCCACCAACAGTGTAAGAGGGCTCCCGTTTTTCCACATCTGTCATTTCCCGAATTGTCAATTTTAGCCTGTGTGAGGTGTTATCTCATTGTGGTTTTGATTTGTATTTCATTGATCCCGGGGGATGTTGAATATTTTTTTCATTGGTCTGTTAGCCATTGGTATGTCTTCTTTGGAGAAATGTCTGTTCATGTCTTCTGCCCATTTCTTGACTGGATTTTTTTGTTTTTGGGGTATTGAATTTGAGCAGTTCTTTATAGATCTTGGATACTAGCCCTTTATTTGATATGTCATTTGCAAATATTTTCTCCCATTCTATAGGTTGCCTTTTCATTTTGTTAATCGTTTCCTTTGCTGTGCAAAAGTTTTTTATTCTGATGAAGTCCCAATAGTTCATTATTGCTTTTGTGTCCCTTGCCTCTGGAGATGTGTCTGGCAAGAAATTTTTGCAGCCAAGGTCAGAGAGGTTGCTGCCTGTGTTCTTCTCTAGGATTTTGATGGATTCCTACTGTGGTTCTGTTTTTAAAGCCAGATATTACAGAGCTTTGTATGTATTAATTAATACCTCTTCTAGTTCCCATAAATGAAACTGATCAAATAAGATATGAAATTAACGATATTACTTTTTTTAAATGTGTGTGGTCAAACCATGCCTTAGGGATAAAGGTCTGTCCACAGTGAGAAACATTGGAACAAAAGATCACCCTTGATCCTACCACAGTGTGCACAGACATGTACCCCATGTCCCATAGTCCCATACTCAGACAAAAACACACACTTTGTACCTTTGGATAGCAAAAAATAATAATAATAAAAAGATAATCCTGCTCAGTTCTAGTGCCCAAAATAAATAAACCTTGAGTTCTTTGCAAGTTACTGCTACTATAATGAAAATAGTGTCACTGACATTCACAATGCTGTCGTTAGAGGACATGTCATTATTTTTGTATGCATAATAATGAGAAGAAAATATTTTTTTTCTTTTTGCACCATAAATTATTGTAAATTTGCTACAAATGCTTTTTTATTTCTTTTAAATGCCTCTCATGTTTTTTTATTTAGTAACTTGGACCTTCTCCAAGTCTGTACAAACCAACTTCTTTCCTTTTCAACTTGATATTGTTTCTGAATCTTCCTTCCACAGAAGTGAGATAGTCATGGGGCGCCTGGGTGGTTCAGTTGGTTAAGTGTCTGACTCTTGATTTTGGCTCAGGTCGTGGTGTGAGGGTTGTGGGATTGAGCCCTACATCGGCTTATGTGATCAGTGTGGAGTCTGCTTGAGAATCTTTCTCTCCCTCGGCCCCGCCACTTGTGCTCTCTCTAAAATAAGTAAATAACTCTTTTTTTTAATAAGTGAAATAGTCACATCATTATTAGTGTCTTTTTTTTTAAGACTTTATTTATTCATTTGACAGACAGAGATCACAAGTAGGCAGAGAAGCAGGCAGAGAGAGAAGGGGAAGCAGGCTCCTCGCTGAGCAGAGAGCCCGATGCGGGGCTCAATCCCAGGACCCTGAGACCCTGACCTGAGCTGAAGGCAGAGGCCTAACCCATTGAGCCACCCAGGTGCCCCACATCATTATTAGTGTCTTAAATGCCAAATCCTAAAAAGAGAAGGCCTTTTGAAGGCAGTTAGGATTCATGTACAACAGAAAAGAAAGGTTAATGTAGATTCATTCACAGAATACCTGATATCTTTAAAGGCAATAGTTAAACACATTTGTTTCAGGAAAAGACACTATTTCAAAAAGCAAAAAAGCAGTTTCACGATCATTGTGATTATATTTTAATCAATAATTTTATGTTACATGTTGACTATATCTTAGCCGTCATAATAATTCAATTAAATTACAATGTAGTTTGGCTTGATTCTTTGTCAGTGGAATCCATAATTGAATCACTTACTCTCATTACTGTAGTTTTTGGGAACTATGTGGATTTTAGAGATGAATGCCTGCTTGAATAGGGTATGACAAAAACCCATGAAATCTGCAATGAATGTAAACATTTAGGACTCAAACAATATTTAAAGTCTCCTCGGAAATAACCTGCCCTATAACAAACAAAATCAGAACATACAGAGTTTTATGAAGCCCAAAAGTCATAAATTCCAACCTTGTATCCAAAGGAGAAAAAATTTTAACTATTGAACAATATTACTGAAAGCTTTGAAACACAGTACAATCATCCTAATTGGCATGTCTGATAGAAATAGAAATGTGCCAGGTACCTGGGTGGTTTAGTTGGTTAAGGGTCTGCCTTTGGCTCAGTTCATGACCCCCAGGTCCTGGGACTACTCAGCAGGGAGTTTGCTTCTCCCTCTCCCTCTGCCCCTCCCCACTGCTCGTGGTCTCTCTCTCTCAAATAAATACATAAAATCTTTTTAAAAATGGAAATACATTTTTAATAGAAATTTAATAGGATTTTAATAGAAATTTAATAAATTTTAATAGAAATTAAAGAATAGAAACATAAAAATATTTTTAATAGAAATTTAAAAATACCAATGCTAATGGGTAGCTGAGAAAAACACATAGTTCTTCAATAATCTCATTTGTACTCCATTATTTTAATTTCGAGAGAAAATACATTTAAAAATTTCCAGCACTTTATAAAGTCTATCAAGTTATAGAACAAAAGGGAAGATGTGCCCAAAGAAAACAGCTGAAACCAAGAGCAGCTGCCTGGACAGAGGAGTAAAAGACTTTCTAATTAGCCCTCTGATGGATCTACAACCACCCTTTTTCATAGTTCAGACGGCAGGCTCTAGCCTACACTAGTGTCAGGGTTTATATGTGATCTTCAGGCGTCATTGAATACAAATCTCAGTGAAAATCATGGTGATAGTCAAGAAATGAGCCCTTTCTTCAATTCTGAGCAACATACTGAAAAAAACATCATAAGATTTTGAAAAGAAGAGAGTTTTTTCCTCTCTGCTAGATGGAGAGTGGTTTTTTTTTTCGTTCTTTCTTCTTACCAAACTGACAATGGTATAAAATTTTCTAACTTAAAAGATTTCACTTTCATTTTTAGCCAGCTTACTTGATCCGGAGGTTAAGAATAGCTTCCTCTAATGGTGTCAATCTGGAAAAAGAGAATGACTTTCTCAGAGGAAGTAACTAGTCAGTTGCTGTCTGGGCAAGGTGTAATGTAAAGAGAGTGGGATCATCCAGAGCCCTCCTCCTCTGTCTCCGATTCCTTCCACCACGTCCAGCTGCTTTTTCCTCAAACTATGGCTTGAAACTGGAGAAAAAAAAAATGGACCTGGCAGAAGCATGTGACAAAAGCTCTATGGAAAAGTACCTTTCCTACAACACTGACTCCGTAGCTCACAGCTAATTAATCCCACAATAGAATGTGAGTTGGCTAGTTGTATTTTGAATGTCCTCATGTGGCCTCTCTTGACGGGACTTGCCACCAAGGGTTTTAAGCTTTCACCCTATTTAATATTCATGTCTAAAGAAGCAAAGTGCCTTGGGATATTAAGAATTTTTAAAAAATTGGTCCTTTAGGTTTAGATTATAATGGAAAATTCAACAGCTATAGCTACTGGAGACAAAAGGTGAAAAATTCACATTCTGGAAGTAAACTATCAACTATATGCTGAATAGGAAAAGCCATAATTATAGGACAGTGAAGTGACAGTTTTTGCAATTGAGTGGTTTAGTAAATGGTACCCACAAAAAGTTAATATCCCACATGCTATGATTCCAGAGAGCAACGTTCTTCACAGTGGGAACAGTATTTCAGTGAAGACTGAGTTTGGACGGAAGGAGTAAAATCAGATTTCAAAAATATTTTTTTTTTAAATTTACAATGCTATATTTAGTGAAGCACCGATCCTTATGTATAACTCATTGCCTGTTAGTTATTCAAGTCTTTGACGTATGTGACTCGAACCATACTCAATCCGTGGAAAGCAGATAAAATTTGTTAAGAAATTTTCCTCACTGAAATTCCACATTGCTGCCAACACTGGTCCAGTCTCATGACAAATGAATACAGCATGAAACTGGTACCACAGAAGACAAATATCCTAAGCAACTCTTGAGTTAATATTCGTGATGTTCCCCATGGCTGTTCCTTACCAGGGTACATATTTTGGAAAAATTCCCAAGTGACACCGAGCGGCACCCTTGGTTAAGAAACGCCATAATGAGAAGTTAAAGGCGGATGCTTCTCTTCTCTTATTTTAAGGAAAATAAACTTGGAAAACTTTTTTTCCACTTCCATTTTCTTGTTTCCCCCCACTCCATACTCTGTTTTCATCCTCCAAATTTCTTCCTCTTAGTAATAACCAATTTTGTTTCTAAATTTTACTGAGAGAAACAGGAGAGAGAAGGGTCAAAACAAGTAAGATTTAAGGCCTATTGATCACCTGTTGATGTTATGTTCTAAATTCCACGCTATCCGTGTTCTGCTATAGCACATTGCCTGGATTTGCGGTTGCCTATAATTAAATAGGATTCATTCTGCCTCTTAAAATGAATGCCAGCTCCCAGCAAAGTCTGTTTGGTGGAGGGAATCATCATGTTGGGATGACTCAATCCTGGGCATAGAGACAGCTACCTTTACATTGTGAAGTCTGCATATGTCTTTTCTTCACCTTGTTATAGTGGGAATTTAACAAAATTTCCCCTATATTCAGATAGTTGGTAATAATGGACAAAAGGACTCATATTCCCTTGGATTTAGAAAGTCTATTCCCTAGAACCCACCATTAAAATAAAAATTCCTCTGGGAAGTATAATATATAAATTCCATATTAGGTATTAAAACTTATAACTGGACTAATTTTCCTCATAATCTTTCTTCACTTTGGCAATTAGGAGGCAAAATATTCAATATATAGAAAAACCTGAACTTTAAAATTTTAATAATCAAGTGTGGGGGCACCTGGGTAGCTCAATCAGTTAAGCGCCTGCCTTCAGCTCAGGTCATGATCCCAGGGTCCTGGGATCGAGTCCCACATCCCTCTCCCATTTGTCCCTCTCCCTCTGCTGCTCTCCCTGCTTGTGCTCTCTCTCTCTCTCTGACAAATAAATAAATAAAGTCTTTTAAAAATTGGTTAAAAATCAAGTGTGAATGAGGAAGGTACAGAAACCAGAAGGATCCCAAGACTTGACTTGCACAGGATTGGGGAAATAAAGAGAATCCTAGACAGCATATTGGTCCTGGGCATCTGAAAAGAAGTGGCTCTGTGTACCAAATATGGGGGAGAACAATGGGCTGGTGGAAGGGTACTAAATAAAAACATTGATGACTTCATAAGTAGGTACTTGGGGGCAAAGAACCCAAGTCTTGGAAGAAACATAGCATCCTTTTTTCTGATTTGAACTCTATATACAAGGAAACTGAATTTCAGTGATATTAAGTGAAACACAAGGTAATATCCTTCTTACATGATAAATAGTTTTTGTTCAGCTCCTTGCAGAGTACCCGCAACCTACTAGCTCTTGCTAAATATATATTGATTGATTGTTCAGCTGCTAGCATTTATACTTTTATTTGAATGAGTTACTGTCAGTGTTTCCATTTTTATGGAGTCCTTCTTTGATAAGTAGAATGCCGAATGTAGTTTAAAACCATTTTAACGGTGTTTAAAAGGTTTCAGGTTTCAACAGATTTTGAAGAGTAGAATCTCTTACTTTGGAAAATGGATAGATAACTAATACTATATATCAAATATAGCAGCCAGGTTATTTCTTTTCTCTTGTGTTGGTATCAAACACATGGGGAACCTGAATTCACATCAGTATGTGGACACCCAGCACAATAATTGGCATCACTGAGAGAAGATCCTCCAAAAAGGCACACTGAGTTATTTCAAGTTACCATTGGTGGACATTTTAAAACGTGTATTTTTATTGCTAGATTACGTTGTTCACATCAGGCCATAGAAAGAAAGGGATTTCTGCAATCCTCTGACCAAGGGACATTTTCCACCAAGAATCATGACTGCTGATTTTTTGTTGTTATAAATATTGTAATTTTTTTAAAAGATTTTATTTATCTATTTGACAGAGAGATCACAAGTAGACAGAGAAGCAGACTGAGAGGGAGGGGAAAGCAGGCTCCCTGCTGAGCAGACAGCCCGATGCAGGGCTCGATCCCAGGACCCTGAGATCATGACCTGAGCCAAAGGCAGTGGCTTAACCCACTGAGCCATGCAGGCACCCCTCTAATTTTTATCCTACAAAAATTAACTAAGATTTTAAGTGACTCAATCTATGTAAGTAGACTCTATTTGAGTAAACTCTACTCATTCAACTGACCATGTGTTCTTAGTTGAATTATGAACCTAAAACTCAAGTGTTTTGCCTCCTGTTAAGATACATATTAAAAATGTGTAGCCTTTACAAACTGAAATAAGCAACTTTGAAAGATGATCTTTATGATTAGAGAAAACAAAAACTTGTTCACCTTACCCAGGTTTTTTTTTTTTTTTTTTCACATTGTCCCACTTTTTCCCCCATTAAAAAAACTGACTTCCAAAACTCCAGAACAATCTTTCAAAAATCATTCTCATTTTATTAAAACTATAAATATAATGACTACTTAAACTACTTTTTGTAGGGCACCTGGATGGTTTAGTTGGTCAAGCGTCTGCCTTTGGTTCCAGTCATGATTCCAGGGTTCTAGGATCCAGCCCTGCATCTGGCTCCCTGCTCAACAGAAAGGTTGCTTCTCCCTCTCCCTCTGTTTGCTGCTCCCCCTGCTTGTGTGCTCGCTCTCTCTCTCTCTGTCAAATTAATTAATTAATTGAAAAAATTTAAACTACTTTTTTAGAAGCCTTTTTACACTTCTTTTCCATTGAACACACTAAGAGAGAATATGAATAATGCTTTGAATCAAGGTGGTGATGCCTTTAGTGGGACCCACATCCTTCTTTGAGATTATGACCTATCGCATGTCTTTCAGTGGTAGCTCGTTCTTGGGAGACAGTGGTCCAGTGATCTCTCTGCAAGACTTGTGAGCAGACTCCTGATGGCCTTTGTTCTGGAATATCTTCTCAAGGATGTTTGTGTAACGAGCAACCTTGGAAGAATAGAAGTAGTGTCTATCGGAGCAAATGGGTAGATTTGTTTACAGCCTGGTGTAATAAAGATAATGCTGCCTTCTGGGAAAAGGTCAGTCCTGTTTCATTGCAGACTATCGTGAAAGGCTGTGATCCCCTAAACCCAGGATTCTTTAGCTGGAACACAAACCCTCTGCCCTTCGGCATGCTCTTGGAAGCCTCCCCCTCCCACCCCCCCACCCCCCGTGAGGTTTGGGAGGCGAGGGCAGCTGATCACATACGGTGATGCTCAGGCTGCTTGTTGTGCCTAGATACTAACATCTTCTGATTCAGAGGTCTTGTGTCTCCTGCCAGCTTCCATGAAGCCCTGGTAGGCTAACTTGTTCACTTGCAAACAAAGTCAAAGGCAAACAAAGTCAAACAAAGTCAAATCTCAGACCCGTCACAGTTCTTGACAGTACTTAAGTTTTTTAAAGTGGACTCTATGCTTACTGAACATTTACATTTATAGATGTATGTTCAATGGTATTTTTAAAAGTTAGTTATACAAATATTTGAAAGTACAAACCTTGAGTATCTTCTCAGATTTCCAAATGTGTCTTTCTCATGGTTAACACCTTACCTAGGCTGGGTTGCCCCTCCACACCACAGCGTGTGACACCTGTCTTTCCAAGCATCTGCCGGAAACCCAAATGAAAACTTCAAGTTCGGTTAAGGTAGCTCCCTTGCAATGGAAAAACTTTGGCCATATTTCTTCAAATATTTCTTCAGCCCTGTTCTCTCTATCTCCTCCTTCTAATGTTCCAACTATGATGAGGTTCCATGATTTGATATTGTACCACAGTTTTTTGAAGACACGTTCTCTTGTTTCTATTTCATTGTTTTTCTCTTTGTTTTTCTGTTTGGATAATTTCCATTGAAATTAAAGCTCACTGATTTTTTTTCCTTATACATAAATATATATATATATATATATATATAGAGAGAGAGAGAGAGAGAGACCGTGGGAGTGGGGATTGGGGGGCAGAAGGAGAGGGAGAGAAAGAATCTTAAGCAAGCTCCATGCCCAGTGTAGAGCCCAATGTGGGGTTTGATCTCATGATCCTGAGAACATGACCCTGAGATCATGACCAGAGCCAAAATCAAGAGTCGGATGCTTAAGTGACTGAGCCACCCCAGCACCCCTAAAGCTCACTGATTCTTTCCTCATCTGTGTTAAGTCTCTGTGTGCCCAGCCCTGGCATTCTTCATTTCTGCTTCTGTATTTTTTTTTTTTTTTAAATTTCTGGCGTTTACTTTTGACCCTTTCTTATAGCTTCCATCTCTTTATTGATAATTACCCAACTAGTCTTACTGGTTCTCTACCTTTTCCTGTTAAATTACTTAAACAAGGGGACTTTTCCAAAGAAGGCAAACACAGCCCATCAAATAATCTCTGTGCTTGGCTGCCACTTTTTCTCTATAAGAATCTCTCCCTGAGCACCAGGCTGTGGGGCAGTCCTTACCACTTGCCTGATTGGAATTGATCATTGCTCAAATAAACACTTAAACATTTTAATGTGCCTCAGTTAATCTTTTAGCATTCCTTTAGAACCTTGAGCATATTATTCATAATAAAATTTAAATCCCTGTCTGATTAGTCTAACATCTCTGTCATATCTGCTTATGGTTCTGATGATTGCCTTGTCTCTTCAGCCTTTTTTTTCTCGTCTTTCGGTGTACCTTGCAATTTATTGTTGAGAGCAAAGCACCTTGTAGAGGGCAGTAGAAGCTGAGTTAAATATGTGTTCAGTGTGAAGGTTTCTGTTCATGCGGCCAGTAGTTGGGCTGTATTTTATGCTTGTTGTAACTGTGAGCATCCGAGGCTTCAAACTCTTTCCATCGCCTTGTCACCTTATTTTTGTCTTGGTTTTGGTGCTTCCTTTTGTGCTGATTCTCAGAAAAAGTCTGCTTCTCACAGGTCTCCAGGCTATACTCTGCTGTTATTGTTACTGAGGTCTTATTAGGGTGGCGGCAGGATGTGGGGAAGGGGGGCATTTTCTAATCTTCTCATAAGTCTCAGTCGTAGGGCTGCACAAGAGGTCTGTGTCTCAGGGATGTGTCTTCCCCCCACTTCCTCCGTGCCACCTCCCCACCGCCTTCTAACCCCTTCCTCAGGGCTAGCAGGTACCTCCCAGTCTTCTTGGTCTATACTCTTAAAGCCTTGTTTCCCTTGTAAACTGCCAAGCTATGCTTTACCTGCACGTTTGATTGTGCTGTGATGTCATTTCTCCCACCAAGCCCTCTGCTGTTATAAAGCATTCTAGTGATTTTTCTTCCGAACTTGAAAAACCCTTAAAAGAGAAATGCTTCAGGGCAGTTATTGTTCAGGATAGTTTTGTGTGAAAAAGACCAAAGTTTCAACCTCTTAGCCCCAGAATCATAAAACACACACTTTAAATAGGTGTCTAGGTATATCTTATACCTTTTTAAATAGAAGTTACTCCTTGCCATTGATAAATTAATTATTATTGGGGTGAGTTGGCCTCATCTTCATTACCATGTTCATTGTTAGGAGCCTAGAAGAGAGTGTCTGATCTGACATAATCCTGGATTTCCCGTTGTTTTGAATTTCTCTTATTCTTTTGTTTTATATTTTAATAAACTGGACATAGCATATATTTGGTCTGCTTTTATGAACTTATATATGTTCACTGTTGGAAATTTAATTTAGATATAATCACACCATTTATAGGGTAAGTAAAGACTGATATAAGTACATTTATATAAACAGGATTATTGGTGCTATTAAAATTATATAGAACTTGGATACTCTACCCCTACATGCTCAGAACAATTGTGCCGGAAGCTAAACTAATTTAGGGGAGGCAATGATTGTGTGTGGTGTGCATATTCATTCATGTGTGTAAACAAAATGAATGAAACCATCAGCTTATTAAGTTATAAACTCAATTATCAAAAACCAGATTCTCAGCCTAATTCAGCTTTCAGCTCCCAGGGTGAAGAAGATCTTGAGAAGTTTACATTAGCATGGTGGAATTTACCTCCATTTTGATGCCCCCTTCACTCTGATATGACTACAATACTTGTATTATTGGTTTCCACCATGATAGATCATTTTATTCATATGATTATTTTAGAATGTTTAAATCGTTTTACTAAAATTCTTTGGACTGGCCTGTGTGATTAGAATTCTGTAGATTTTGCTTTTGTGAAAATATGATTACAACTTTTAAAAATATCCTTCCTGCCAAGTTATTGATAAAATTAGTTCTCTAGAATAGGAGGTCACATAAAGCTTGCTTTGCAGAAATGTGCATGCAGGTTTTGAAAACACAAATCTAGAGGATCTTTTAGGGGTTCACTACTGAGAATCTAGGAAAATTTAATCCCTGAGTGAGGAGTAAACCTTAAGTTTTTAAGGTCCCTGGACATTGGTAGGATTTGTCAAATTAAAAAAAAAAACAAATCCAGACTTACTGAGGCAAGACTTTATTAAAAACATTTATTGCAAGAGGGGAGAAAAGGGCTATTGAACAGGGAGAACACTGTGACTGTGAGATCCTTAAGGTTCTGGCAAAAATGTTTTCTTTTATATTGAGTTAAACAACTGGGTGGGGCAGAGTGAGATGGGAGAGGGGCACAGTCTGAGAAAATAGGTCAGAGAATGTTTTCCACGTGGTCCATCTGTTCTCATGAGGAGTGGTATGCTGGCACAGCATGAGGGTGGGTCAAAATTCAGGGCCCTGAGAAGCTTAACCAAATGTTGATTAAACCATCATTTTTTTCCCTGATTGGTCCATGGGAACAGGCAGCTCAGCTAATGGTTTATGGGGTAAAAAAAAAAAAATGTAATTTGGAGGGTTGGTGTTTGACCTCATTTTAAGTAAACAAGGGGTAGGGGTGGGTGTGGCGAGTCCTAGCTAAGTCTCTAGGACTCAAGAGGGAGGGAATTTCATAACTTTCCCTATCGTTCAGGAGTATTGGGCTTGAGTAAATTTCAACATTGTCAGATCAGAAGCTGTTTTGTTAAGCTAGATTTAAGACTTTTCGACTCTGCTGCACTTGCCCTTGTATCTCCCGGGCCTTCTGGGTCTTTAGAACCTGTAGTGTCATGTACCACAGCCCTAGGTTGTGGTGGGGCCTGAAGGGAATAGAACTGGGGCTGGGACAGAGGTGAAAAGCCCCCCCACCCTGCCCCCCTCACCTTTGCTTGCCAGATTGCCATGTGGCAAATAGCATGGAACTTGTTCAATACTTTTCTTCCTGGGGAAAGACTGCAGTGAATGCCAGGAATAGGTTTCCCTTAAAGACTGTCCTCTGACCCTTTGAGGGTTGAGATGTTTGGACACAAGGAGCTAAGGCTTTCTTCGACTTTGTTGCAAACTGAATATTCAGTTTGAATGGTTTTCTATTTTTTTAAGCGACTTTTAAATCCTTCTATAATTCTAATTAAGCTCATCTTCATCTCCGGAGGTTGGCTAGCTCTAAGGCAAGAAATAAAGGAAGCTTGCTCGCCAGGCCAGGCTTCCTAAGCTCTCACATCGCTACTTGAATTGATTTGCATTATAATGCACATGGGCAGGAAGATAGGTAAATTGAATGTGTGATTAACTGAGCAAAGAATAAAGCCCATATAGAGTTAACATTATTGCTCAACTACTCGCAGGTCATTTCTGAAGGATGGAAACAGGCACTCTCTAAGAATGAATGTATGAAATATGATGATTATCTTATTGAATATAAAACATTTATTACATCATCCAGTTCCTTTTTATTTAACTTTGAAATGTGTTAAACAATTTCTAAGATGAGAGCTAATCGTGCCATGTGGAGGTAGCCTAGTGCTGGCAAAATGGGAAATCCACTGGATCTGGAAATGATCCTTTTAGTACTAACCAGGAGATATGGTAAAATAATACAACCCTACCTGGGACATTAGGATTTTTACACAGTTTCGCAAAAACTGAATTAATGGGAGTTTTATTATATTTGGTAAAAATATATTTCCTATTCTTAATTGCCTTTTGGGGAGTACTAGCGCAACACAAAACATCTATCTTAGAAATAATGAACCATAGATGATAATAAGAAGTAGCTTTCGATGATATGTTTTAAAATATCACCCTGTTCATAGGTGAGTTTTTTTTTAACCATGTGATAGCCATGTCACATGACCTAATATCACCCAGGGTAAAGGATCTTTTGACATTCATCACGAATTCTGGTTCTCACATTCTTGGCATTTTGTATAATGCTTTGATGATTTCAATATCACCTTTAGACTTTCATGATACTGTTGCTCAGATAAAGTTTGTATTAATCCTAACAATACATATATAAACACTTTTATTTCATTGTCTCTTTCTATGAAAGGGTGTCCATGGACAGATTTTGCATAATCAAGTTAATAGTGTTCGTGAATCTGCATGATACTTCTGGTTTATTTTCAGTCTTGGTTCTTTCCACTTTATTAAAACCAATCATAATAGGAAAATGTTTATTTCATAGGGAAAAAATCCTATTTATAATTATTAGCATACCATAGAGCATGAGATTAAGTAGTACTTTATAATTGAATTGTATACAATAAAAATGTCCTGGAAATAATGTTTCCATCTGTTTAAAAGAAAATAATATTTCCAAAAAATGACTAATATTTTTCAAGAAGTAAATTAAAAATCATCTTAAGTCATTTCTGAAAATCATTGTTGTTGAGTTATATAAGCTAAAAACAACCTAAGTTTAAGAAAATGATAACAAAGAATGTTTTTGTTTGTCAAAGAATTTCTAGACTCCTGGTAGGAAAAGCATAAGAATGGTCAATTCTGACACCTAATTTATCATTCAGGGATGACTTAAGGGACATACAATTAATGGAATTCAAAACATTAAGGTTGATGATACTCCTTTCTTTTTGCAAAAGTAATTTTTTTTTGTTTTTTGTTTTTTAGATTTTATTTATTTATCTGACAGAGTGAGAGATCACAAGTAGGCAGAGAAGTAGACAGGCAGAGAGAGGGGGGAAAGCAGGCTCCCCGCTGTGCAGAGAGCCCCGTTGCGGGGCTCCATCCCAGGACCCTGAGATCATGACCTGAGCTGAAGGCAGAGGCTTAACCCACCAGGTGCCCCGCAAAAGTAATTTTTAATTACTTGCTGGATAACTCAGAGTATTAACTTTAACATGTCAGTGAAAACTTACATAATGTATCATTTCCCTACTTTAATATGTGGGATTTTTAATTAGATCAAATTTCATTTTTTTTAAACAAGTGTTCCTAGTTATCAAGGGTAGAAATAAGATTTCAGCCAATCCAAATACAGCACACATAAAGAGTCAAGGTAGTATGGTTCAATAATGCAGTTCATAGACTCCATGACATTCCCCTGTTAATTCCACATTCCCATGACCATTAATAAGAATATGAAATGGTGTACAATAAATTCAATCATGTATAATTCCAATAATAATTTTAAATTCTACAACAAACAACAGATCTTTTTTTCTTTTCTTTCCTTTCCTTTCTTTCTTTCTTTCTTTCTTTTTTTTTTTTTTTGGCTTTAGAATCAAATTTAGAATCTCTGCATCATCCTGCTTTGACTTTGACCAAGTGGTGAGTGTATTCACCTTGTTAAAGAGAATTATCCAAAGCTTTGGAAATAAAACAGAAAAATAATTGTGTTTCCTTAATGTCATGCTAGAATTGTCCAACAAGATTGCCTGAGGCTGAGTGAGGATCATCTGATTTTTCTCTGGGAATGTAACTTTGTTTTATTTAGAATCCACACTTGACAAGAGCCAGGCATTTTGTAACTCTGAAAACTCTGACTTTTAGAAAACTAAAGTGTGGTAATTTTCTTTTCTGTCCAGTGGAAAATTTAACTCTAAAGGTGACATATTCCTTGATCCAGGGGATTAATCCATTTTGTAACTTCCTAATCTTATTTCACCGTCCTTATGTCAACGACTATACACGCCCAGTTCCTCTCATCTTTTCTGAACTAGCTTTGCCGTCCTGTTGCTTCCCTCCTTGTTAAGTTAAATAAAACATAGACTGGCGCTTGCTCTTTATTGGTGAGAATTATGTTTCTTTTAATTTGAAAATTACGTTTTAGTAACCTAAAGACTTTTAAAGAGAAAATAAAGAAGTGAGATAAGTAGATATACAAACAGAGAAAGAAGCAAATAAAGGAGAAGAGGGTGAGGGGTAGACAGAATTAGGCACTGATCTGTGAGACTATGCTGGATGGTGTATTCATTCCGGTTGTCGTGATAAAATATTATAAATCTTTTAAATCTTTTAATCAACAAACTGAAATGGTGTTGTCCAAGAATAACTACCTGCTTTTTGTTTTTTAATGTATAATCCACAACCGGAGCATATAATTAAACATACAGAGAGTAGACTTGTGCTAAATCAAATAATATTTGTTATAAAACTTTGCAGAAAGGAGGGTTTTTATTCCTTGTTCAGCCTAGCTGTTACTACATTGGACAGGTTCTATTGAACACTTTCCTGGCATCAATTTTAGTGAGTTTTATTTATGATGTTTGTACATTCATGTGTACTTTGTTATTAAATTTAAGACGTTGGCCTACATAAAGCCTTTATGGATGAGGAGAAAAGTTTTCAAATGATGTTTAAAATTGCATTGCTCATCAGATCAAAAGAAAAACAGACACCAAATGTTGGAGTTTAAAGACAGGAATGGTTTGATATAAACCTAGAGAACTTTGGTTAAATTCTTTCTATACCAGTATGAAAGATACCATACCTCCCTGAAAATATTGGGGGAAAAAAGGACAAATACACACACATATATATTTCCTCATTGAGGATCTCTGATATAAAAAAGGTCTGCATATAAAAGACAGTCCAGAGACATCTTTGAAGGTTCTCTTTCAAAGCAGCTCCACTTTCCCATGTGTCTGGGGATTTCTGTTATTAATTGAAGTTAATTTTCTAGGATATCAGTTTGCCGTGCACGTGGGAAAGATTGATAGCCTCTTCGATTCTCAAGAGTGTTGAAAATGACACTGTTCCATCACCGGGTGCCTTCACTTTTATCATCACAAATCAAATTATAAACATCGGGGCAACCTTGCTGGAATCTGGCTTCGGGAGATTTCCATAAGATTAATTAGGCGGCCAAAGCAAAGATGGTAAAATAGAAAGGGGGAGGGGGGAGGGAGGAGGGAGAGTGGAACCATTCATTCCTCACAGAATGGAAAGTCAATTCAACAATGGGTAATTAGCGTGGGCCACGGATTCTCAAAGGCACTGAGGACACTGGACTCTTTCTCGCACTCTGATGTTTAGTGCCGTATTGTGGACCCCTCATTTAATTAGTGCACTTTGATACCCACAGGAGTTTGAGGCTCCAGGGCATGCTAAACACGGACTGACACCAGCAAGCTTCTGCCTCCTTCCACTCTAATTAGAGACACAATGAGCTGCAAAGACAATGTTTTACTCCAAGATTTCTTCTGCAGATACCTCTGGCAGGAAACAATCGTTTATTTTGTGTCTATATTGGTATTCAGATGAAATTGTTAGCATGCAAAAGATGAGCTAAGGGCACATATCTATTAAAAATGCTTAGCAGGGTTCAAAAATGATGGAAGCAATTTGTGGGGGGAAATGTATTTTTCCTTCTCGGAAACTATTTATTTTGCTGTGCTCTAATTAGAAATAAACTTTAAACCATAATGCACATGACATTGTAAAGTAAATATCAGTACTTTCTTAAAGTTCCTGTACCTCAAATAAATAGTCCTAAAATTATCCCAAAGCGGGAGGAATAATAAGAGGGGAAACCCCTCTCTTTCTCTGAATTTGACTGCACTGAAATAACTAGCCAGCACTGGGGAAAATGACAGAGGTCATTTTTACAGAAAGATTGCTAATCTGTCTAGAGCTCTTTAAAGAAAGCCCTGAAACATTCGCAATGCCAAGTTAAAAAAAAATTTTATAATGTTAGTTTTGATGGACAGTTCCATGCTGATTGGAAGAATATAAATATCCCAAGGGAGACTGCATATTGAAAATTAATCTCAGCATCCACAAAATACTAGTATGTGTTGCTTTAACTATACCCTGTAAATCCTGTGCCCCTAAAATTTAAACACAGGGCAAATGTTTCTCTGTGGTATTGTTGTCTATGTATTTCTGCAACACATAATCAGCTGGCAAAATATAATGTCTTAAAGCATTGCCAACCAAATGAATCAGTGCTATTACCTTTTTATGCACCTGTTTGTCTACCCAACTACCTACTTGCCCACCAAACTATATCTACCTTTTGAGAAAATGAGACCAAAACCCCCAACTAAAGAAAAAACTCCTTTCTGAGATTACCTTTCCACAAAACAAATATGCCCCCTCTAACTTCTTTTGCCTTTAGACACTCAAAACCTCTCCTCCCACACACCCTTTGCTATTCATTATGAAATAGGTCAGAAGCCAAAGATACAGTTTTCTAGGAAAGTAGCTTGTCCTGCTGCTCAGAGTTTCTCTGACTCCTTCCACGGACTTTGTTTTGTCGATCCCCATTCTGAATTTACATCTATGTAAGGATCTGTGCAAGGATTGTTAAACAGGTTTCATCTCCAGTGCCAAAGCCAGTAGACTGTGAGGATCTCCTGGGAGGACAGTTTTTAGAAAGACTGTTAATTCAGTGGGAAAGAATGCTCTGATTATTTCGCCATGCCTTTCATTGGTTTGGCTTGAGGTGAGAGGTGAGAGAAAACATCGGAGTGATGCAACCAGCAACATGATTTTGTCAACTTTTCCCTGGACTGAAGTGCTAGATGTTTAGACCTAATTGACCCACTGTGCCAGTTACCTGTCATTCTTTTATAGTTTGGAGACTCCGAGCCCAAATCTAGGAATCTAGCTAGTGGAGCCTGTTCTACCGGGTTACTTGTCTGGAGAAACTCATTATGGCATTTCAGAGTCTATTTCTAAAAACTGCGATCTTCTTTGGGCATCTTGGCAGATTGTGATCTGCTATTAATTTACCTTATGCTAACCTTGCCTGTGAATAGTGAACATGTCCCACATCTGACTTGAATCTCAAAGTCAGATGTCCAAGCCAACAAACTTTGATAATGGTCTTGATGTGTTATTGATGAACTGTCTCATCGGGAAATGCCGCCTTATGATTGAGCAGTTCAGAAAGTTCTGGGTTAGTCATTAATAAATCATTGTCCTGTTCTGTGTCCTCTCGTGTTTCTTGTTGGTATTAAAATGATTTTTTTTTAAAGTGTCCTGTTTAAGTGCCTGGAAAAGTCTATACCTATGAAAGGGATATTTATAGTATAAAATTAAGCCTAAATTAGAGAAAATGCCCCTTTCTTGTCTGTTTTAACCAAATAGGTATTTCTAAGCACTTGATGACTGTGCCTATAGTGAGCTCTTTGTATTTTAGACCACAAAGCTGTGTTTCTGTACCTTTTGGGAGAGAGCTAGCAGTAACATGTACTATATAACTTCTAGTAATAATACTTTAGCCTGCTGGAAAGCAGAATCCTGCCTCCCAAAGGTAACCTATTCCCCATCTAAGTCACTGAAGTAACCGCTGAATAATTAGCTAGCAATACCTTACATATTAATGTTTCAAATCATTCATCACTTGAAATCCTCTATTCAGCCTCAGCGCCCTTTCCTAAAAAAAGATTCATGCTTCCAGCTAGGAAGGGGTTTCTTTTCACATACAACAGAAGACAGTGTGCTCAAGGAGAGACACTCCGTCCCATTATGAATAGTTTACAAATGGTTAATATGCCTTCATATTTTCTGCATGTCCTATTGAAAATCATCTCATCTATTATTAAGACATGCACTAGATTATAGGTGCTTTTGGGCAATACTTAATTTATTTTTTTAAAGCAACAGACTAAGGAAAAAAATTCCTTGAATATGTAACATCCCTAGAAAAGTCGGCTTCGTGGGTCACAAAGGTGAGTAATGTTTCCAAATCACCTATTTGCAGAGTAGAATGACATTACATAGATCTGTATTTGGACATCCCTGAAGACAGATGAATGTTATATGCCATGTAGCATTTGGTGAAATGTGACAG
Source organism: Martes martes (assembly GCF_963455335.1). Taxonomy (NCBI): domain Eukaryota; kingdom Metazoa; phylum Chordata; class Mammalia; order Carnivora; family Mustelidae; genus Martes; species Martes martes. The sequence goes on along the minus strand of NC_137899.1, from coordinate 74,635,247 downwards.
CACGGAACACGAAGCTTCGACATTATTTCAGATTACAGGCTATGCCAAAAGCCATTTAGCAGCACTAGCAGAAAGAAGTGAAGGGACCCCAGTGAAAGGTTTCTCTGCTCATCACACCTGCTTTTTCAAAGTTTCCTTTATTTCCACTAGCCTATTTTCTTCCCGTTCTTCTCTATCTTTCTTTTTTATTTAGAAATTCATTTCATCCCCTCCTGTATTCAATGATGCTTCTTGCTTCAGGGGCCCTTTATAGTAATTTATTCCATATGCTTATTATCCTTTGTGTGAAAGAGTTTTGCCTTCTTTTTTGCCTTGTTCCCAACTTTCTAATTTTCAGGTCGTATCTACTTACTTCTCTGGTCTTGAAGCGTAAAGACTTTGCTTGGATCAATTTTATCAATCCACCTTATAATTTTTAAAACTTCAATTGGGTTACACGAAGTCTTTTCTTTTCCACTGAGGATTTGCTCAACTTTCCCCGTCTTTTCACATAACTTAATCGTTGAGATCTGGTATCATTCATATAATTGCTCTTCACTGTTCCCCCAAAGAGCAATTAAACCTTGTAAAGGTTTGGTGACCAGCACTGTTTAAATTATATAAGGTGAGGTCTAGAAAAGTTCTAACAATAGCAATACTATCATGCCTTCAATTGATAAAGGAACTAACTGCCGCAGTTTAAATTTGCCATTACTAAAAAAAAAAAAAAAAAAAAATTGCATTACATACTCAATAAACATTTATTATCGATCATTTGACAATCAGATGATGGGGGTGTGTGTGTGTGTGTGTGTGTGTGTGTGCATGTCTTTTAATAATCCAGTCAAGCCAGGTAAAGACGTACCTTCTCTTTACAAAGCACACCAATGTTCAAATTTCCATTAGGTTCATTCCAATACAGTTTGGAGGACTTTTTTTTTTTTTTTTAATCAAAACCATCTCACAGGGGGTTTATTCAAGCTTCCCCTGCTTGAATGTAGTAGTGGTACATTTTATTTTATTTTTAGTACTCGTGCGTTTTAAGTAAACAGATACCTTTTTTCCCACAAAACCTCCCACCTATGAGTCTTTCTATTTTAAGTGATTAAAAAGTGGGATATTTATGCACAAGGCAGCCAAATAAACATGAAATATGCCCTTAAAAGGCTATAATTTAGATAAGAAATTCCTAATGTTTTTAATCATTTACTACTTACACATTTAATTGAAAACCAGTTTTGATTTATAATAAATACTGAAATGAAGTCTTCAAGGTATTAGATAACAGAAGCTTTAAAAACATCTTCGTTAATGGTGGATTCTTTCTTAAGAAGAAGAATAATGCTTATTTCTAAAAGCCTTGCTATGACCTTTACTTATATGAATTAGGTGACTTGGGAAAAACTAGTTCTCTGATAACTGCACTTACTTAAAAATTGTTCAAATGAAGTTAAATTATAAAATGATTATTTTTAAAGACAATGAAAAAAGCCTTTTAGAGGTTTTTCTACACCTTTTAGAGGTTTTTCTACAAATTGCTTGTATGTAATATCCCGTTTTAGATCTCTGAATGAATATGGATGCAGGGCAGTGTGCAAACTGCCCAGATCCTCATATTATCTTAATGACTCAGAGCCGCAATTCTCAACCAACTCACTGGCCTCTACTTTTCTGAAATACCACTTTGATGTACACTGGTACGCCATATAGAGACAAAGGCCCCTAAATAAGAAATTTCAACATAGACATTCTTTTGACTAATACCCACCACTGAGATGACTTTATTTTTTACTTGAGAACAAAATGATGGGTAGTTTTGGCAAGGGGTCAAAAGAACACTGTTATTTCTCTTAGAAGAGTGGGTCTCCACTCATGCTGCACGTTAATATCACCTGGGAAACTATACAACATGCCAATGTCCATGTCTAACCCCAAACCAATTAAATCAGTCTTCAACGCTGGGCTTTGGAAATTGATGTTTTTAAGCCTGAGTGATACTAACGTGCAATCTGAGTTGAGACGCATTTACTTAAACCAAGAGTTTTCACCTGGTTGGGGGTGGCTATTGTAATCACGAAAAGGTATTTTTCAGAATGCACAGAATATGATGAAGTAGGGACTAGGGACAGTATTTCTGAAAGGTCCTAGAGTTTATATTACCATTCTTGTTTCTCCAAGGAATCTGAATGACAAATCAATATGTATTTTTACAAAGTTCACCATGTGCTTCTGCTATGCCCTTCACTCATATCTAAGAATTATTTACTTGGGTTATTTGTCCAAACATACACATAGTATAATTGGATCAACATATCAAATTAATTGGTTGTAAGAACTGTAGTCATATCCTGAACACTCATCCTGAACTTAAAATTTCTGGAATGTGTCAGATGATACCCAAAATTTTTATTCAGAAATGAGATTTGCTACACTTACGTTTCTCAAGGTGCTTTCTTTGAACGAAGTCTTACAGTAAGATAATAATTATGTCTTGCCCTTCCCCCAAATATATATGTTTGGGAGAAAAGTTCTTTGATCTAATAAGATTGGAAGATGTAGCTTCAAGCAGTGCTAAATCGATGTATTTAATGCATAATTTATCAAGCCTTGAATGTGCTGACATACACTGGAAATCTTCTAGAATAGTGCCCCTCAAACTTTAATAGCATTCATTTGGTAGCATAGTAAGTCAAAAAATACTAGCTAGGAATAATGCTGCTAGTAATCAATCAAAACAGGGAAGAAGGGGACATGAAAGGAATGAATATTTATGGATTAATTACCATTAAGTAATATAATCTTGTTAATATACTTATGAGGTAGGTGATATTTCCCTATTTTACAGAAGAGAAAACTGAGGTTGAAAGGGATGAAATAAATGACAGCTAAGATTATGAATCCAGAATTTTTATTTCAAGACTTGAGCTCTTTTCACTGTATCTTCTTTTATTCATTCCCTTTTGCCTTTTAAATAGGGTAAACTTTTCCTACAGCAAAATGCATAAGTCTGAAGGGTATAGCTTAGAAAATTTTAATGGGTGCTTACACTCAAGTATCCATCACCCAGAGCAAACTACTATATTTCCATTGTCCAGAAAATTTCTTCATATTCCTTCCCAGACAATAATCGCCCTCCAAGAGTAGGCTCTATTCTGATTTCTAGCACCATTGATTAGTGTTTGCCTATTCCAGAACTTCATACAAATGGAAATATACTTTACTCATTCACGTCTGACTTCTTTCACTTAATACAGCACAATTATTTTGAGATCCATCCATATTGTGTGTATCTGTGGTTTGTTTATTCATTCTCCTATTGGTAGACATTCAGATTGTTGCTAGTCTTTTGCCTATGATGAATTGATCTTTTATGAATATTCTTGTACAAATCATTTTTTGAAGACATAAGCACTCATTCCTTTGGGAAAAATACCTAGCAGTGGAATTGCTATATCACAGAGTGGGCATACATTGAACTTCATTAAAACCTTTTGAGCATCTTTCCAAAGTTGTAGTATCATTTTACAAAGTCTTTGTACCATCAGCAATGAATGGCAACTCCAGCTATTCTATTTTTTTCCTGTAACAGAACTTCACCCCACTCTTATAAGGGCCCGTTTGCTTCAAGCTTATGCACTCCTTGCTTGCTGACCTTAACCGACGGAGCCACCTAGGCATCCCACCTTGTTTGCTGACCTAAACCTCATCATATGTAGACTTCTGTTCAGATTTTGCAGACCACTGGCCTTGAGGAACAAAGGACCAGACTTTCCTGTTAGATAAGGCTGAACACACTCCAATAATGGCCACCACTGACCATGCTATCCTTTACTAAGAGATGCCTGGGAGCCTTGATCATTGGCAGAGCAGAGGAATCTAGAGGCCTCGGAAGGACAAATAAATTGCTGAGTGCCAGCTTCTCCAGCACATACCCCCATCCCCCACCTTGCCCCCATTTCCTGCTCCTTCGTCTTAAAAACCTCCCACTTCACCTGAATGAAAAGATGGTCTTTGAGATGTTAGTCTGCCATTTCCCCAAGATGACAGCCTCTTGAAGAAAGTAACCACCTTTCCCACCAAAACTTAACTCTCAAGTGTTGGCTTTCAAACAGCGAGCAGTCAAACCTGAATTTGGAACAGGTCCTCTGTCTGGTAATGTCACCTCCTTTTAATTCTCAACTTTTTATCTGTTAGGTCCGTGGTCAAAGGAGAAAGACTGATACAAAGTGAAAGTCAAGCAAAGCTTTATTTTGCGCCAAGCATCAAGAATCAAATCGACCATTCGGGGCCGCCTCTTACAGAGAGAGCGAGCGACTCCCAGCCTCACAGACTAACTTTTATAGAGCAAAGGCCATGTGGTTGAGCCTGGCCACACATAGGTGGCCAGTGAGATTGCAACACACAGAGAAAGCTGCACAGTCATGCTAGGTCACCCATGGGTGGCCAATTGAATTACAATTCACCTCATAGTAGCTATTTGAACTAGCTTATCACCTTGGTTAGAATTGGCACCCAAAAGTCACCCAAAAGGCAGGGCCCACACTCCTTGGTAGCTAGGGAGACAGTATGAAACTGATTGGATGTCTCCACCTGGCCTGACTCATCCCTGCATTAGGGCTCTGTTATCTCCACCTGACCTGACCCGCCCTTGTATTTGGGCTCTGTTATCAGGGACTGGTCGACCATATTTTACTGGTTTCCCGGGCTTGCTTTTAAGTAAGTTCCCTGGGGTGGGGGGGCAAGGTCAGTTTAAGCTTTACTGCATAAACAACAAAATCACTGTTTAACCCGATGGAACCGCTCTGGCTAAATAGGCCCTTACATTATCCATTTCATCTGAGCTATGCAAAATCAAGAAAAGGTTGAGTGTAACCCTTCTAAGAGACTATCTTGGAATAGTGTGCAAAATTATTGAAAAAAAAATTCCCCTAACAACTGGATGAGTGCCCACCCTACCCAATTTTAATAGGGTGATTTGTCAAACCAAAGAAATAAACACTTCATGAAATGGTCATCATGGAACCCATATTAAGGGCTAAATGCAGCTATTGATAAGGAAAAGATAAAAAGGAATATGGACAGACAAGATACCTTAGAAAGACAAGGAAGGTTAGGCATGGGGAAATAGGAAGTATCAGAGAAAAATACAAACATGGGTATAACAAGGCAGGCACGTTGCAAGGTGACTAGGATCCACAACAGGTGAATGCCCAGAGAACCTTTACAGGCAGGGCACACACTGGACAAAGGATGAGTGGCAGCCAGGGAGCAGGTGGGAATTGCCTTCTCAGAATGGGTTCTGTTTCTAAATCAAGCATGGAATCATACTTTTACACAACTATTTCGCAAACGAAGATTTACCCCCTCGCTTGCTAATAGACTAATGTGATTTTTCAGCCCCTACTTTTGTTTACCAGCCACTCCCATGCATCAGCCTGGTTTTGTTCAGGTGCATAATTTCCTTGGTTCTTTCCTCCCAAGCGTGCTGAGCTCCTCAAAGGCAGACTCTTTGGCTTCACCCTCTGCAAGGCTACCTCCGTGCTCTGGCCTCTCTTTATATAACACGATTCTGTTTCTAGGCCAAATATTCAACAACTTCCCTCAGTCAATTTCAAGAGCTCAGCAGTATCACCTAAATCTGGAGCTCTAATTCAGTCTCCCCAGGCTAAAATTAATCACAAATCTCCCCCCAAAAAAGCATTTTAAAGACACTCACAGCAGGAGCTTAAAAGTGACTCTTTGAACAACTAAAAAGTAAATAAAACTCAGAAGCAGTTACTGACTTCCTATTCTTACCCATTGGCTCAACTTGCTCATGGATGTTATTTTATGCTTCTGGAGAGTTTGCCTTCTGTGGTGATATGGAATTTAGACACAGCTTGTTAGGATCAGCTATGCCACTTGCCCAGGGAATTTTTTACAAGCCATCGATGAGGCTGGAGCGTATCAGGAAGCAGTATGTTAAACTTTTCTCTAATCATCACCACATTAGACATCATCATTCACTCAAAGGTACATAGAAAATAGTCCTTGCCAACTCAATAATCTTCTTGGTGTAGTTACCATTTGGTGATGCATGACCAAGAAATACATAGGTTCTCCGTATAGCAGCAGCATAATTTATATAACTTGCTTATCTCTCTTATGTTTCATACATTGCTGACTAGCAAACTTCAGATGAATATACTAAATACGTGAAGCATTATAAACCAATGGCCCAGATTATATCTGATTGTTTAGTCCTAGGTTGCCATCCACATGAGGTAATTAAAATTTTCTCGAAGGATTGATTTTTGAAAAATATGTTTAACCCAGAAGCTTATCTTTTTTATTAAGACTTTTTAAAAAAAAAATTATTTATTTGACAGACAAAGATCACAAACAGACAGAGAGGCAGGCAGAGAGAGAGGAGGAAGCAGGCTCCCTGCCGAGCAGAGAGCCTGACTCGGGGCTCGATCCCAGGACCCCGGGATCATGACCCGAGCGGAAGGCAGAGGATTCAACCCACTGAGCTACCCAGGCGCCCCACCCAGAAGCTTATCTTGCTCAAAGTTGCTAAATTGTTTATTTTCATTAAAGGTAGTACAGAGTTTCTATCTTCTTAGAAGTTGAAAGTTTAAAATTCTTTGTTTAAAATTAGCTTTAATTTGGGGCACCTGGGTGGCTCAGTGGGTTAAGCCTCTCTGCCTTCAGCTCAGGTCATGATCTCAGGGTCCTGGGATCCAGCCCCACATCAGGCTCTCTGCTCAGCGGGGAGTCTGCTTCCCCACCCCCCCAGCCCCCACCCCCGCCTCTCTGCCTACTTGTGATCTCTCTCTCTCTCTCTCTGTCAAATAAATAAATAAAATCATTTTTAAAAATTAGCTTTAATTACTTAAAGTTAACCCAATAAGAATACAATGCCTCTGACAGGTTTATTGGTTCCATGGGGATTTAAAATAAGAAATTTACTGTTTGTTTTTTTTTTCTTTTTCAAATATCAACCTTGGGTAAATAAGACAGAAAGTAATCTAGGAAAGCTATATGTGGAATATAATTATTTGACAAAAGATCTCAACAAACTTTTGAAAAACCTACCTAAATTTTTTTAAGTTAAAAAAAAATATCCAACCATTCTTAAAGGAAAAATTAAAACTGTAAAGGAGAAAGCAGCACCTGCCTTTTACATATGAACTAATTCCCCCAGCCTCATAACATATACAATGGTGTCACAATCCCCATGTACTATTTATTTGAGTTTTATAAAAACTCACTTATGTAAGAACTAAGAAAAAAATCAATTATCACCTACTGCATAATACTTTTAAAAACCTTCCATACATCTTTACCTTTTCCCTTTTACATTGTGTGTCCACTTGTTACAATTTATGACTGCCAATTAATATATGATGCAGGAAATGCAGGTATTGTCAAAATCACTGACTTTTTAACTTTTTTATCTCTAATTTTCTATTTGATATAAGTGAATCAAAGACCTTTTCTTCACCCTATTGTTTTTACTCTAAAAGCCATTCAGCTCTTAATGAAAAGGAGTAATAAGTACTAGTTGTAAAATAATCTGTCAATCAATCAGGCAATTATACTTTGGGTAGACCACTCATGGAGCTTCAGAAAAGATTTTTTAAAAACACAAATAAAGGAAAATTACAATTAAATTATATACAGATTGGAAAACTCCATTTTATATTGACTTTATAGCTAAAATTTGGAGAAAGGCCTGGTGACTGTACTAAGCCAATGTTGAAATGGGTACATTGAAAGAGACAAGTAGAACCCTGACCAGTGGTCATGGAATAAATATTCCCCTGAGCTCTCCATTCAAGCACCTAGAAGGAGAAGAGTATCCCCTTCTACTTATTTCATCCTTGTAAATCTCTTGGTTCGTTTTGGTATTTTACTGTATTATCTGTAATGGGGAAGATGAGATAAGGAAATCAAATCCCCAGGAATAAGACAGAAAATAACATGATAACTTCCTTCTTTCATGAAACCAATCACAAAATAACATTAACTTAAGGAAAGATTTGAGACCATCTGATGTATACTATAAACTATTTCTAAACTGTACCCTGTTTTTTTGCTTTTTTAGATAAAAACTTTGTGGATATGACTAAACATCCAGATTTTCAAGGATATTTTTTTGTAGTGTGCGGGGAGGCTACTCTACCTTCCTTCAGCATGATCTCTAAAATGGTGTTCATCAAATAATATCCTCAAACATTGCATTTTTATCTAACTACCAGAAGTATTTGCCCAAATAATTTGTGTTTGCAAATTTAGAGGCTGGGTTAAGACCATTTGCAAAAATTGGCTCTAGAAATGTCAAGTACATACAGCCTTTCTATAGCATCATAAATATTAAAGGGTAGAGAACTTAGATCATTAATTTCCAGAGAAATAGTACGTCATAACTATTTAACACTCAAAATGGCAGAGGCTTCAAATTGAGGAGTGGGATACTTGGAACTTCAATTTTAAAATCCCCCACCTTAACTATAGTTTATAACATACTACCATTCTTGGGTTCATACACTGGGTGAACTTTTTTTTTCTTTTTCTGTTTAAGAATGAACATTTTGTGTTCTGTTGACCACTTGGGATGTTTAATTAGACACACTTTGAGAAGGAGCCTCAGAGCTCCCTTGACTTGTCCTGTGAGGGATGGGTATGATAAACATCAACCCTTGTTTCTTATTCCATTCATTTAAGAAAGACACAGTGAGAGGTAAAACATGGACAGTCTGGGTTGTTGGAAATAAAGAACATTAGGTTTCATGACAATTTTATATAAACTGTGTTAAAACATAATGTGGTAAAGTTCATAGTGGCCAACCCATAAGATTCTAGATGAGACTAGATTCTAGATAATAAAGAGTTGTTTTATCCCTTTCAGAAAGAAAAATTCCTTAAGGCCACTTTTTTGCTTACTCAAACATAAATTTAAAGAAATAATAGTAAGGGTAATATTCATATTAGTATGCCTGACAGTTAACAAAATGGTTTCTCATAAGCTATTGTATTCGATTTTTATAACATCATGGATCGTTTGCATTATTATTCTTGCACATCGAGAACACTGGAAGTCAGAGAAGTAAAGTATTTTATAAAATGTTACACCATTGATAATTTACAAGTTCATGATTCAAACATAATGAGATTTAATTTCAAAGCCTAGGATATTTTAGTAAGTATCTAATAACTGACATTTACATTTATTTTAATTATGAAAGTGATCCTCAAGTGTATCTGAAATTATTGGAAATCTCACAAGGCTTGTGTAAAAGGTAAACATATTTAGACTAATGTTTCTGAACAAATAAACAGATTTTTGGATTTTGACTTTACTTTTCTAATGGTTTTTACTTACACAATATTTTTATTTCTCTGTGACAACTAGGAGGGAAGGTTTACATTCTTTGGACTTCAATTTCTTTGAAAGCATCAGTTATTATCTCTGAGTTGTTAAGTAGAATGGGGACATTATTCTTCGACCTGAGAATTTAAAATTGTTTGTGTTATTTGGGCAACATTATGATGTAAACATAACTCCATCTGATGCACTGGGTTGTACAACATTTCTGAATACAACTCAAGACTAAGAAATAGAGTAAGGGTTAATCTCCATTATGGTGGAAAGAGTGACTCTGAATTTACTTCTTTCTGGGACTTCCAAGGTCAATCTCCATGATCTACTGATCTAAATCTCTGGTTCTGATCTCTAGACTGACCATGAGCTTGGCTGCAATGTCCTATCACATCGTAAATTGAAAAAAATAATAAATAATCATGCTTGGGGATTTAGGAAGGGAATGAGTTCAGGATTCCATCTTTTCATTCTACACTTCCATATTCATTTGCTAGAGCCGCGGTAACAAAGTACCACAACCTGGGTAGCTTAGACAACAGAACAAATTTTTTTTCCTCACAATTCTAGAAGCTGGAAATCTGAGATAAGTTGTTCTCACGGTTATTTTCTACTGTGGCTTCTCTCCTTGCCTTGCAGATTCACATCTCCCTGTGTCTTCACATGGTCTTCCCTTTGTGTTTGTTGGTCTCCTAATCTCTTCTTATAAAAACACCAGGCAAATTAGACTCCGTCCCATACGAATGACCTTATTTTAACTTCTGTTTTAGATGACCCTTTTTCCAAATACGGTCACATTCTGAGATACCAGGGGCTAGGACTTCAACATATGGATTTTGAAAGTACACAATAATCCCTTAACAATCTCTTGCTTCCTGCTTTACCACCTGTTTCTTTGAAAGAGAAGTTGCTTGTCTGGCTGCTCAGTACCTGGACACCCATGGAGCCAGTTGGCCAGATAGTTATCACAGGGCAGTAGGAGGCCATAGCATGTAAGCATGGTTCTCCAACATCTTCTTGACTTTCTCCCCTGCATTCCCACTAACAAAGCAGCACATGACCCAAGACTTGACTCTAAAGAGTTTCTTTTTCTGAAAAGTATCATTTTAATGTTACGTATGCCAAACAAAGATCACAAAATCTAAGCTTTTGTCCAAAATATGTCCAAGTTAAAAATACATAGTAAGGCTCTTGGCCCCATGTACCTTTCCAACTTCTGTAATAACTCTCCTTCTGTCCCAGACCTAGTCCTGAAGTTTCCACTTTCGTACCTCTTCACTCTTCCTCCTATGCAATCTGGTTCACTCTTCAGTCAGCTCAGGGACATTAGCTCTTAAAGACCACCACTGAATTTCCTAACACCACACCCAACTGACAATCTTCTTTCCTTATCTTCCTCATCAGACTTCACACTGCAGTCTTTTCATCCCCAGTCCATGCCCAAAATCCACTTAGTGAATTCTGTAGTTTTGAGATTTTTTAACTTCCTGGTGGATTTTTAAAAATTATTATTATGAGTTGACATTATATATCTTCTTTTTCCTTAAATTCTGTTTTGTCTGATATTAAATTATTAAACCAATTTATTTGGTTAGTGTTTTGGTTAGTGCTGGCATATGTTTTCCCAAGACGTTAATATAAATTGCTCTCCATGGTTTTGTCATTCCTTTGGAGGTAATTGTCTGCCATTTCACTATTATGAACTATAATTTGTATTTTGTTTTTCCTATTCACTCTCCTTGGGATTTGCTGGGCTATCTGCATTTCTGTATATCTGCACATATATATGGTATTTATATATTTATATATGCCAATTTTATATATATTATATATATAAATAAACACACACCTATTTTTCACTTCATCGTTTGTGTCTCCTAACCATTCCTTAACATTTTCTTTCTTTCTTTCTTTCTTTCTTTTTTTTTTTAAGATTTTACTTATCTATTTGAGAGAGAGAGAGCGTGCACAAGCAGGGGGAGCAGTAGGCAGAGGGAGAGGGAGAAGAAGACTCCCAACTGAGCAGGGAGCCCGATGTGGGACTTGATCCCAGGACCCTGAGATCATGACCTGAGCCAACTGACTAAGCCACCCAGGTGTCCCTCTTTAACATTTTCTACATTTGTCTGTCCGTGCCATATTCTGAGTAATTCCTTCATTTGTGTCTTCCGTATAGTAATCTTCTTTGTATCTATCTATGCCTAAATTGCTGTTAATCATGCCCATTTTTTATTTAAATAATTATGTGTTTCCCTCTTTAGAAGTTGTGTTTGTTTCTTCATCAGATAATTTTCTTGTATTTGAGCTTTGTTTGTATTTCTAATCCATCTATTCATTTAAGCATATTAAATATGTGAATACTCTGTTTTCCAGTCATTCCTACAGCTAAAGACTTGGAATTTTATTCATTTGCTTCTTTGTTTCTGTTCTCTCCCTCATGGTACCTTATTTCCTTGTTTGTTTTGTAGATTTTGACTGCAACCTTATTTTTCTTGAAACTTTATCTGTGGTAGGTCAATGAGAATGGATATGGGTTTCTCTTCAAAGTTTGGAACTTGCTTTTTTTTTTTTAATTTTTTTTATTTATTTATTTGACAGACAGAGATCACAAGTAGGAAGAAAGGCAGGCAGAGAGAGAAAGAGAGAGAGGGGGAAGCAGGCTCCCCACTGAGCAGAGAGCCCGATGGCGGGGCTCGATCCCAGGACCCTCGGATCATGACCTGAGCAGAAGGCAGAGGCCTTAACCCACTGAGCCACCCAGGTGCCCCGGAACTTGCTTTTGATATTATCTGAGGGCACCATCAATCCAGCACCACTTTATAATTCTGGAATACATATTAGTTGTTTATTGAAGGCTCTCCATCTATCTAACCTCCATGTCCTGCAATATTCTTTCCTCCCCTTTTTCTAAAAAAATATCTTTTTCTCTTTTCTTCTGAATGCTTTGTTCTTTTGTTTCACCTATTTTTTTTCCTCTGTGTTTAATCTGGAGTTTATTCTAGGTGTAGACCTTTGCATTTTAATAGCGATCTTTCACCTACAATTTAGAATGTGTTCTTTTCATATCCTCATGCCAATTATTTTTGTATGGATGTTAATGGGGATTTTTAGCATCCTAAACTTATTTTTTAAAGCATGTTTTTCAGGGGCATCTGAGTGGCTCATTTGGCTAAGTGCCTGCCCTTGGCTTAGGTCGTGGTCCCAGTGTCCTGGGATCAAGTCCTGAATCAGGTTCCTTGGTCAGCAGGGAGCCTGTTTCTCCCTCTCCCTCTGCCTGCTGCTCCCACTGCTTGTGCACACTCTCTCTCAAATAAATAAATAAAAATCTTTTTAAAAAATGCACAAAAAACATGCATTTCATATTATTTTAATCTCATTTGAAGTTGATTTCTTGTTATATATTTTAGGCAATCGTTTAAATGTTTTTCTACCATCTCTCTCCCTTTCTCTCTCTTCCTGTCTTCCTGTTCTTCCACGTCTTTTCTCTTTCTCCCCACCCCTCTTCCTCTTTTCCCCCACTCCTCCCTCTTCTTCTTTGCCCTCCCACTGCCCTTGCTTTTCATTCTCACTCTTTCTCTCCTCATTATCCCTGTCTAATGGTTTTCCATTTACTGAAGTTCAAATCTATAACCAATTCCTGAAATGTCTTCTGCACCAAGGCACCATTAGAGCTCTTGCATACCAGTCCCCAAATTCTTCCCTGTTTCCTTGTGATGCTGTTTGTCTATTCACCTGGTTCTCTAGGCTTGAAGCTGTCCCTGTATTATCAGCATCTCAGAATCCACAACATCCCCTGATTTCAAGGAATCTTCCTACCAAATGTGACGTATTTTAATCCCATGTTTCTACATGAGCCAAAACCCAGCTTCACCAGCTTTTTCCATATCTTGCCTTCAGCAGACTACTTCTGTCTACTCCTTACTTTGTTTGTATGGTGTAAGGTGAAGATGATCTTATTTTTGTGCCCGCTTGGGTGTTTATTTATTTTTTTAACTTTGTATATCATCAGTATGTGGTTGGAACCATGGAGTTACCCAAAAGCATGAACTTACAGAGTTATCTTGACTGAAGTCCTAATTGTTTCCTATATTGCTACATCTTATTTTTCTAAAATACAAATTTGAGCATTTACTCTCTTTTCTAAGAGAATTTATAGACCTCTGACAGTATTAACCTGGCAGGATAATGAAGTCTCTGGTTCAGAAATTTAAAAATGAAAGGAATTTTTTTGTTGTTGTTCAAAAATTGTTATTTGAATCCTTGGTGACAACAAATTCCATAGTGAACTCTCAAAATTATAGCTCTTTAGATGAACTATTCTTAGCTTGTTTTAAAAGGCTCATGTCCAGCAGCAACTTAAATTTAAGATGTTTCCATGAGAATTAGCTTGAAACATTATATTTTCCAGACCAGATTTTCATATGGAAAGAGAGTGTCGGTAGCAATTTATGGATCAAACATAAAAATAATATCTAATGTCAAATAAATTTGGTAGGAATGCAGAAAGTTGGTGCACCCATTATATAAAAATTTATCAGTTTTAAGTGTCTTTAATCATAACCTTTTCAGATAGAATATACCAGCTGTTTTTTACAAGATATCTTAATGCATTTGAAGAAGTTGGATTATATTGGTTTCCTTTGGCTACTGTAATAATTGATCACAATCTGGTAGCTTACAAAATACAAATTTATTGTTATATAGTTAGATCAGATGTCTGAAATGGGTATCACTGGGCTAAAGTCAAGATATAAGCAAGGCTGCTTTGCTTCAGGAGGCTATAGGGGAGATCCATTTCCTTTACATTCTCAGATTCCAGAGCCTACCAGCTTTCCTTGGCTCATGGCCCCTTTCTCCATTTTCAAAGCCAGCAGCTTTGCATCTTCAAGTCTTTCTCTGACTTTGGCTCCTTTTCTGATTTCATCTACTGTGTTTTCAAGACCTCAGTTATAATAGCTCCACCCAGATCATCCAGAGTAATCTCTCTCTCTAAAGGTCATTTGATTAGAAACCTTAATGCCATTTGTAATCTTAATTCATCTTTACCACGTAACCTAACATAGTCACAGGTTCCAAGATTAGGATGTAGGTATCTTTGGGGGACAATTATTTTGCCTACCACAGGAATATTTAAGAAATGTGCAAACCTTATTGCAGAAAAAGTTTTACAGTTAATGTTGAACAATTTTTAATCTTTTTTAAAAACCTTCTTTTTTCTTATCTTTTAATATCTTTCTTGAATATTTTATGTCATTAAAAAGGGCTTCTGACCCTAAAGATCCCAATACTTATAATTTGGAAATGTGAAGTATTACTCATGACATTTGCAGGTTGGAGACTATTCAATTCCATTTCATTTGTTATATCTTATCTGGTAAGGTTGGAATTTATTACATCATAAAAGAGAAGTACGTAATGTTAGAATATCAATTTTTCAAAAATATTTTCTCTCATACATTAGTGTAATTAAGATGAATATTTTGTCACTTTTCTGAATGCTAATTTTAAAGAAACAAAAATTCATTATTTCCTATTTTTCTCTCTGCTTTCTCTTTTCCTCTTTTTTTTTTTTTTTTTTTTTAGTTTAAGAGGGATTTGTTTTTACAAGACTAGTGCTCTAACCTCTGAGTTACAGAGTCTCCTAGGATTTGTTTTTAATATTAAGCATACCATTGATCTTAAAAATGATCCCAAACATTCCTAAAAATCCATTTTCTGAAGCTTTAAGACCTATATTCCTCTTAAAGATTTTATATTTAAGCAGATTTATTTTTTATTTTTTTGGTAGATATTTATTTTTCTATTATAATGGACAACCTTTTGTTTAAAACTAACATGTCAATGGAATAACCAATCAAAGGGGATCCTGAAAATGTCTATCATTAATTAGACAATGAGCATTTTAAAATTTTTTCTTATTTTCTTCAAACTAAATGTCTTATTTTCATGGAAAAATAATAAAATAAAGCAACAGCACTAACAAACTATGCCAGTACCTTATCACAAAACACACATCTTACACACAAAATAATTTAAAAACTTTAAAGTATCTACAACCACAAAATAAGAAATGTATAATCTGATTGGCTATTCCTTTAAAAACAACCTAAAGTATTGGGTAAAAAATATTGTGAAGTGTGCCTGGGAGGCTTAATTGGTTAAGTACCTGACTCTTGGTTTTGGATTAGGGTAGGATCTCAGGGTTGTGAAATTGAGCTCTGTGTTGGCTCCTTGCAGGGCATGGAGACTGACTAAGATTCTCTCTTTCTCCCACCCTCTGCCCCCTCCTCTCTAAACCATACATATAGATAAAGATATAAGTATACATATACATATACATATACATATTTTGAAGAATTATCTTCAGTGTTTTAATAAGCTGGAAAGGAAGAAAGGAAAAAAATCAGGTCAAAAATTGAGAGAAGGTAGAAAACTAGACAGTTAGGGAAAGCGTGGAAACTGTCTTTGTGTGTATTGAAAAATATAATTTAATAGTTCTGATAATATGAAAGTAAAAATTACATATCTAAATAAATCATAGATCAAAGGTGATATTATATTAGAAATTAGAAAATATTTTGGAAATACCAATTATCAAAGCTTATAGAGTGCAGGTAAGCAGTAATCAGAGGGACGTTCATAGCTTTAAAATACTTAAATTAGAAAAAAGATAAGGGCTGATAATTAATGAGCAAATTACCCACTTTTTAAAAAATTACTTGCATTCTGTAAGTAAGTAATTTTTTTTTCAAGATTTTATTTATTTATTTGACAGACAGAGATCTCAAGTAGGTAGAGAGGCAGGCAGAGAGAGAGGAGGAAGCAGGCTCCCTGCTGAGCAAAGAGCCCGATGCGGGGCTTGATGTGGGGCTCAATGTGGGTCTCAATGTGGGGCTCGATGTGGGGCTCGATCCCAGGACCCTGGGATCATGACCTGAGCCAAAGGCAGAGGCTTTAACCCACTGAGCCACCCAGGTGCCCCGCAAATTACCCACTTAAGTTAGACAAGGAAGAGCAAAATAAACCTAAAGGAAGAAAAATCTCAAGGAAGGAAAAAAATAAATATAGGAGAAAAATTAATGAAACCAAACAAACACAGAAAGGATGAACCAAACCATATATTGCCTCCCCAAACCCCTCCAAAACAAACAAAAACAAAACAACCAAATAAACAAACTGATAAAATTCACACACCTCAGGAAAATCTCAGATAAAAAGAAGGAAGCAAAAACAACTAATGTAAAAAGGGATGTACGTACAAAATATAAGGTGATAAAAAGATAATAGAAAATAGTAAAAACATCTTCATGACAAAAAAGTTGAAAACTTAGAGGACATATTTCTATACAAATATAGTTCACCAAAGTAAATGGTGAAAGTGTATATGAGAATGGATAGAAATGGATATTTGAAAAGTTTTATGGCCTTAACAGGTTTAAATCTGTAGTTTAAAATTATTCCACAAAGAAAACTTCAGCCTAAACAATTTTACTAATAAATTTTTCCCAAAATGGAATGATTTGAGTTAGTAATTTTATACCAACTCTTTCAAGAGTTAAAAAAGAGTTTATTTCCTAATTCATTTTACAAGGCTGACTTAACCTTGATAGCAAAGTTCAGTGAAGATAAGAAAGAAAAGTATAAGCTGATTCCACACATAAACATAAATGCAAGACTCTTAAGAAAATATTAAGCATTAAACTCAAGTGTAACCAAATAGCAGGAGGGAGGGAGGAAGGGTAAAGAAAGAGAGAGACAGAGGTAGAGAAAGACAAAGCTGAGTGTGTCCAAGCAATGGATGGTTGCTTTAATATTTTTAAAAAATCAATTTTTGTAATATATTACATTAAAAAGAGGGAAGACATTTTAACGTCAGGAGATGTAAAATAAGTATTTGATAAGTATTTTCTTCCCTTGCTGTGATAAAGAATGTAGATTCCTGGGTTGCCTGGGTGGCTCAGTGGGTTGAACCTCTGCCTTCAGCTCAGGTCATGATCTCAGGGTCCTGGGATCAAGCCCTGCCTCTGGCTCTCTGCTTGGCAGGGAGCCTGCTCCCCGCACCCCCCCTCGCCCTCTCTGCCTGCCTCTCTCCCTACTTGTGATCTCTCTCAAATAAATAAATAAAAATCTTTAAAAAAAGAAAGAATATAAATTCCTGGTAGATTCCTACAGCAAACATCACACTTTAATGTTAAACATTGTATTTTAATGTTCCAATATTGCCTAATGACCTTTCAGATCAATGGGGAAAGGATGAGTTTTCAATAAATGATTCTGTGACAATTGGTTTATTCACCTGGAAAGAATAATATCTGACCATTACCTCACTGATATATGCAAATAAATTTCAAGTGAATTAAATACTAAAGGATAGGTGATAAATGTATAAAAATTATGACAGTAGGGCAAAATAACTGATGATCTTAGGATATGGAAGCATTGCTTAAGTAAGATCTAAAAAGCATGAACCATTAAAGAAAAGATGACATCAAATTATATTAAAATTCTGGTTATTTTCATCAGATTATACAATGAAGAGAGTAAAAAGACAAGCTACAAACAGGGAGAAGATATTTCTAATCTATATCCCTGAGAAATTATTAGTATCCAGAATATTCATATAATCCTTATAAATTAATAAGAACAAGAGAAACAATTCAGTAGAAAAGGGAGGAACAAACTTAAACATTCATCTCACAGAGAAGGAGCCCTAATTAAATTGGCGAAAACTCTTATAGAAAACTTTGTTAAACACTATACTTAATATTCCAATGTTGCAGAATTAAGTTTGATGTTCACAAAAAGATAACGGATGTCCACTACCACCATTTATTCAACAAATACTAGATAAAGGAGTATTTGGGGGTGGGGGGAGAGAATCTCAAGCAAGGTCCACACTCAAAGGAGAATAGAAGGTGGGGGGGGGGGGTTGATACCAGGAACCTGAAATCTTGACCTGAGCCAAAATCAAGAGTCAGATCCTTAAATCAACTGAGCCACCCAAGCACCCCAGATAAGAATATTTGGACAAGCCAAGAATCAAGCAATCTTTCACAAATCTAATAAACAGGCGAAACCCAAATACAAAAAAAGCGAGAATGCCTTGAGAGATAGAACACCCGATGTAAACAACTTGAGTTTCCCAACACACCACTATCTCCAAACTTTCCCACTCCGTCTTTGCAGATGCCAGCGGCAGGCGCCAAGTGGGGCAGCCCGGAGCCCGAAGCCCGGGGAAGCCAGGGGAAGACTGCGGGCCAGGGTGGAGCCACGCCGTCCGCCCTCCAGCGTCCCGGCATGCTCTGGGGTGGCGCAGGCTTGGCAGCCAGGGAGGAAAAGCTGTATGGTGGGAGCTACGCTCCGAGCACTGGGTGAGTCTCTCTTAATACTTATTTTCTTCACTTTTACTTCTTTCCCCATCTGAAATGGCTATCTTGGGGTTTTTTTCATCTGATTAATTTGGTTTTCGGCTGTATTCAGCATGAATCTCGATCCTTCCATTGTACTTTTTAATTGAGCAGGTCGTGGTCTTGCGTTTTAAAATCTCTATCGAGCCTCCACAGAACTTAGCTTCTTTCTTGTTTTGTAAGTACATGCTGTCGTTTTATAGATGCAATATCCTCTTGGGAATTGCTTAAGAATATTTAATTAATCTTCTAGTTTTTAAGAATTTTTTTTTCTTTTTTTTTTTTTTTCCTCCCTGAGAGTAGGGTTAGTGTGTCTTCAGAGCAGCGTCCCCCTTTTCTGGCTGCATTTTCTCTGCGCATATTGGGTACTATTTCTCTGTTTTGTTGCTTGGTACAATGTAAAACTCCTCTGTGCTGGCCGGCCTTTTGCTTACGGTGACCACCCAGGAAGGAAACTCTATTTAGCAGATTCTCTGTTTAGCATGTCTCCTGACAGAAAGCCTACCCTTATATATTATGTTAGAGACTATTTAATAGAGTTTATCAGTTTTCCTTAATAATTTGATACATACATATGTGTCTATGTAGAATATGTAATTTTTGTGAAAGTATTTGGTGTGAGAATAAAAGAGTTACATAACTATATTCTTGTTGACATTTTACCTGAAAGACCTTCTTGAGAAATCACTGTGAATCTCTACATTGCCTTAAAGTACGTCATATTATGTGGCCTGATAATTCCATTTCTAGACTTTTGTCCTAAGAAATTATTAGAAGCATATCCAGGTTTCAATATAAATATTCTTATTGTAGTTATATTTGTAATTATAAAAGTAGTAAGAAATCTGCCAATAAGGAAGAGTTACATAAATTTTAAAATACGTATTTGTGTATGTAGATATTATAAACCCTATATTCCCCCCCTTTTTTTTTAACATTAGAATACTTACGTATAATGTTAAATAGAAATGGCAGGACATAAGAATGTGCATATATTTTAGGGGCGCCTGGGTGGCTCAGTGGGTAAAAGCCTCTGCCTTCGGCTCAGGTCATGATCCCAGGGTCCTGGGATCGAGCCCTGCGTCGGGCTCTCTGCTCCGTGGAGAGCCTGCTTTCTCCTCTCTCTCTGCCTGCTTCTCTGCCTACTAGTGATCTCTGTCTGTCAAATAAATAAATAAAATCTTTAAAAGAAAAAAAAAGAATGTGCATATATTTTAATCCCACTTTGGTTTTATATATTTATGTGTTGGGGGGGAGAAAAGCTTGGAAGGAAATATATCAAAATGTTAACAGGGTTATAGTAAATGTCTTCCTTCCATTTTCCCCTGTATTCAAAATTATCTACAAAGCCAGGCATTACTTTTACAATAAAAAAGAAATAATAAGTATTATTTTAAATTAAATCTCATTATCTAAAATTGAATTCTTCATCTTCTTTCCCAATGCTCTTCACTTACTGGCATTTCTATCACTACAAATGGAATCATTTTTTTCTGGTTTCCCAGACTTAAACTATAGATAGTGTTTTCTTCCCTTCCAGTATATTTGACCTACAGGGTGACACCTCAGTTCTATGACAAAAGGCATATATACTCTTTTTCCAGAGTTGGGAGAAGGGTGAACACGATGGCTGGAAGCAATAGTATAGTCTGTTACGTGTGCTTTGTTTGACTGGGACTGTATCTCATGCTTATCCTGGAACATTGGTATAGCTTAACTTGAACTATATACGTGGAAAATGGGGGAAATTTGTGGTGTTGTCAACAGAAGGAAAATGTATGCCAGAAAGTTAAAGTAAAACTTTAAAAAAGCTCACTGTGAGGCTTCTTCCTAGGTTTGGGGATCTGCATGCCACAGACTATCAAAAATATATTCTTTCTTTGTTCCTACTCATTTTGTTCTGAAACCTGACTTACAGTTGGTTTAGACTGTGTGTTTCCTTAAGGCAAGGATTAAGCCATTCATATTTTTATTCCCAGTACATGGATAGTGCCTGACTATAACAGTGAATTGCTTTCTTTTGTTAATAATGTACTCTTTCATGTGATATTTACTTTATTGTCTTCTTAAGCAGTTATTTAAACATTGTATGTTCTGAAGCCTCTATACTTGTTTCCTCATCTTACAGAATTAAGATGCTCAGAATTCAAATGCTAATGCTCCTTACAGTTTTCATACTTTAAAATCCAAATATATTTACTATACTAATAGAAAAGTGGTTATAAATAAGTTTAAGCCTCTTCCATTCAAAACCTATCCCTTCTGTATCAATGAGTTTACATGAAGCAGCAAGTAATAAAAAACCCAATGGGAATACATTTTCCTTAAGAACTTAATAAGCTTTCAGTCTATTTTCTTCTTGTCAGTTCCATGTGTTAATAACTGCATCCAAAATTTTGTCTTAAAAAATGTTTCTCAAAATTTAATGTGCTTATGAATCACTTGGGAATCTTGTTAAAAAGCAAGATTCTGATTAAGTTGAACTTAGTGGTAGGGTATGAGATTTTGTAATTCTAGTAAACTCCCAGATGATGCCAATGCTGCAGTGGTGGCAAAGAGTCTATAGCGTTACTCTTACATTTAGACAATACTTGGTGTTTAGAGTTAATGTTCTGTTCAATCCCACGATTCTTGGTTTTAATGGCCTCTATGTAAAAGCTTAAAACATATACTTGGGTAAAAAGAACCACCCATAGGGGCGCCTGGATGGCTCAGTGGGTTAAAGCCTCTGCCTTCGGCTCAGGTCATAATCCCAGGGTCCTGGAATCGAGCCCTCCATTGGGCTCTCTGCCCAGCAGAGAGCCTGCTTCCTCCTCTCTCTCTGCCTGCCTCTCTGCCTACTTGTAATCTCTGTCAAATAAATAAACAAATAATCTTAAAAAAAGAAAGAAAGAAAGAACCACCCATAATCCTACATTTGTCCCAGCTTCATTCCTTGAATCTTTTAGAATTTTATTAATTTCCTATTCTAATTATCTTCCCCTTCCCTGCCGCTTCAAGGTTCTCAAATTTGTAGATTAGAAAGGTGAGATCCTCTCTGCCCTTGCTCTACCTCTTTCATTCAGTCATTTCCATATTTTTTAATCTGTTACCTTGCAAAGAAGCCCTTCCATGTTTATCTTGCAAATAGGCAAAACATTTCCAAGGAAGGTCAATTCAGTGGCTCAACAATATTATTGAGGAACCAGATTCTTTCTGTCTTTCCTTTGTGCCACCTTCAGTTGGTCAGCTTGTATTCTTAAGCTACTGTCTGTTACTTTGTTTCCCCAAGATATTTGCTTTAGATTCAGATGTTACATGCATATAGAGGCAATATTCAGGAAAATAGGTCTGTTCCTTTTACACATAACTTTTTAGGAGAAAGATTCATTTCCAAAGTCCCTAAACATAATTCTCTTAAGCTTCATTAACTAAAATTTCATTACTTGTTCTGGCAAGGAAAACACAATTCCATGACTGACTTAAAATATTCTAGTGCTTTGATACTGTTAATGTCTGGTGACTGGTTAATGGGCAGCTCTTCTTGTTCTGATGCACAGGGACACCATCTTCCAGAGCAAGAAAAATGCAAGGAAATGGCTGGATATTGAACTCTAGTCTTACTGGAAGTGAAATGAAAACATCTTAATGTGGCCATCTAGTTGTCCACTGCATGTATGAAGACAGATGACATGAGAAGCAGATCTACAGTGGTAGTGTTGGTAGTGACTAACAAATTAGTTGGCTTATCAGGGACATGGGAAGAAAAATTTTCAATGAAAAATTGAAAAGTTAAAAAAAAAAGTAGATTTGGGGGACAGGTATGTGGGATGACAAGTTTGAAGAGTGGTATATGACAACATTTGTATCTCATGTAATGCTCAGCCTTGCAGAAGGGGGTCTCAATAATTTATTAAGTAAGATGACCTACCCAGCAGATAACACTCATCTCATACTCAGTGCTTGCCCAGTGTATCATGTATAGAATGACTATAGCATGTATGGATTTTCTGCCAAGACTGATTTTGGCTCTTACCACTGCTGTGTCCAGCTTATTCAGGCAGCTTGCCTGCAGTGCTTCTACTAGCAGCACCATTCATAAATTTGTAAAATGGCTTTTATCAACTGTAATTTTCTTCCATATATATCTTTTTTTTTAACCTTTTTTTTTTAAGATTTTATTTATTTATTTGACAGAGAGAGGGAACTCAAGCAGGGGGAGTGGAAGAGGGAGAAGCAGGCTTCTCGCTAAGTAGGCAGCCTGACCCCAGGACCCTGGGATCATGACCTGAGCTGAAGGCAGACGCTTAATGACTGAGCCACCCAGGTGCCCCTTCCATATGTATCTTATCTGACTAGCGTCACATTTCTTGGCAATTGGTCCACAACTCCAGAATTCACCAGTGTTTACTACATGTCTCATCTAGAAGCAGATGACCTGCTAAAGCCTCAAGTTATAGTGCAAACAAGGAAATACTATGGGAGAGGAGGATGGTATTCTTACAGGATAAGATGTAGGTCTTAAACCAGCAGCCAATGCCAGGTTAGGCTCCATATAGGGAATATATAAGTCCAAGATTTAAGGCATAGGAGTGGGAGTGACCCCTCTTCAATTACTCTTAACTATAGATTAGAAGAATTTATGCTTTCTGCCTTGGAGAGTATATAGTACAATGAGTTTGAAGGGTATAGTGCTTAAGAAAGGTATGCTTCATGAGGAAACATCAGCATGTTTCCAATAAATTGGAAGCTGGGACTGTTCCCTGGACATTTTGAGTTTCTCATGCTGCTAAAACATCAGGTGGAGAGAGTGATGAAGGTCACTATTCTACCCTAGATGATTTATCACAATTACCAGGAAGAAATTAGATTGCTGTTATGGAGTAGAGGAAAAGGGACTACGTTCAAAACTCCGTCAAATCATTGGTACCACTTGATACTTCCTTACCTAGATACTTCCTTACCTAGCAGTCCTTAGGAAATTGTGCTGACCCAAGGAAGATATGACCAC
Source organism: Martes martes (assembly GCF_963455335.1). Lineage (NCBI taxonomy): Eukaryota > Metazoa > Chordata > Mammalia > Carnivora > Mustelidae > Martes > Martes martes. Next base: position 74,611,507 of record NC_137899.1, on the reverse strand, counting down.
CAATGGCTTAGAATTTACGGGAATGAAGATACTTACCACACTTCCAGATCCAAACCCTGTTTAGTTAAAGGGGCTGGCAGAGGGTAAGGAGAGCACAGAATTATAGCACGTTTGCTATGATTATCAGCATGGGCCTTGTGACTTGCTACAGAAATGAAGAGTGTAGCAGTTACAATTTATATTATTAGGTGATTTTTTTCCTTCCATTTTTCACTGCTACATTATCTGAACAACATTAGTTGTAGCTAACATTTTAGATTTTCAGTTAACAATTGGCCAGTTAACAATCTCAAGATGGCCTTGGATTCCTGTTGGGATCCTGATTGATTTATCTACCTTAGAGAATCTCATCTCATCCCATGAGTTTATTTTTTACCTCCATGCAAGGAAATCTCTGGCTATAACTCTGCCATGAGCTCTGAATATTGATATCTCATTGCCTATTGGTTTTCTTTAGGGTAGTTTATTGTTTTTATTCCCCACTCCTTGTAGTTGTTAGCATTCTCCCTGAACCAATCAACTAAGCCTGGTAAACATCCTATTTCTCCCCCTTCTCCTTTTAATACCTAAGGTGATTTTTCTGTTGATTCTATATTCTAAATATTTCTTCATCCTGTCCTAGTCTCAAAATCACCAAGGCTACAGTCTAGTTAGGCCCATATTTTATCTTACTTATATTATCAAAAATATAACCCACATAAAATTGGGGCCTTAACCCCCACATGAATCACATTTGAAGAAGCAGTAGTCCTTAGGAAAGCTATAATCAAAAGAAATTCTAGTTTCTGATGTAATCTGTCTCTTAGAAAATATCCAGGAGGAGGAAGTACGTTGGTAATAAATGGCAGTTGTACTTTAAACCTCCCCATCTCATTATTGCCTCTTTGCTTCACCCTCCATGTGGATGACAGCTGCTTCTCCCAGACAGTGCATCTGTTTGCAAAGCTCAACCTAGTATATCTTTTTCCCCTGCTTGTGATTTCTTTTTTTTTCCCAATATAAACTTCTGTTTTCTTTTATTGAGGAAGTCCTTCTCCCAGTTAACCTGAATGTCCTTTGGAAGGCCTTAGTGCTATGCAGGAAGACCCTTCCTTAGAAGTTGGAGAAAGAGGAAATAAGAGAAGTGGAGCAGAGCAAAGAAGGTGTTAGTTTGTTAAGACCCTTACATTTTCCTCTAGAGAACTAATTAAGGGCCGTGCACTCTTCCTGCTATTTGGAAACTCCTTTTATTCTCCAACCATCAGCATTCTGTCATTCCCCACATAAACCCCATTTACTCCTTTCTAATGGGTCAAATGGCATTACTTTTGTTCTCTGTGGGGGTACTGCCTAAATCTACCTGTTTTTTTCCAAATTCCTGTCAGTACATGGTCAGCAGACATCCATTGTTTTGATTTAATAAATCTCTGCTAGGGATAAGATGATAGCTCATTCATTGAGTTGTTTCTTTTTTTTTTTTTTTTTCCTAAAGCTTCAGTTAGCCATGAAATGTGCCTCTGCCGCAACTAATATAAATGTGGGGCATTTTGTGGGCCTTCTTATGTGTGGGAAGGACCAGAGTTAGATCCATAGTGAATGTCATCCTGCATATGACCTAAGCTGCCACACTAAAAGCAAATTGCTAGGCCTATTCTCAAACCTGGTATAGTTTGGTTTGGGGGTTGTTTCTGGCAGAAAATATAAAAATCTGATGCAGTGGACTGAATGTTTATGAAATTCATAAGTTGAAATCTTCATCCCCAGTGATGATATTAGGAGATGAGCCCTTTGGGAGGTAATTAGGGCACAAGGGTGGAACCCTCATGAATGTGGTTGAGTGCCCTTATAAAAGGACTCCAGAAAGCTCCATTGCTGTCTTTCTCCATGTGAGGATATAAGAAGTCAGCAGTCTGCAGTCTGGAAGCTTCTCACTAGAACTGGACCATGCTGGCATGCTGATCTTAGACTTCCAGAACTGTGAGAAGTAATTTTTTTTTGTTTGTGAGCCTACTCAGTTGATTGTACTTTGTTATAGTAGCCTAAAAGGACTAAGATACTTGATTATATCTCCTATAAATTCTCCTGCTGAAGGGCTTATCTAAGTGGCTGCGGCATACCCGAAGCTCTTCATCATTCCCATTTTCATTCTGAGGGCAGTTGTGGTTGTCTTTTATCCAACTTAATGCTGATTAATGAACTTTACTAGTTGTGCAAAGTAGAAATTGCTCAAATTTAAGATGAAGGACAAGACTCTTCAGTTTTTTACTACAGATCCTCGCAGAGGGACTTGCTCCAAACTACTTTGATTTCCTGGTGTGTGGTCTGTCAAACTGATTTTTTAAAGAAATTTAAGCATTTTTTTCTTGCTGATTTGTGACTGGTTAAGAATTAAGCACAGGAGTTTCAGGCATTCTCTACTCTGATTTATAATTACCACATGATGGTCAGCCACCATTATGGAGATCAGTGGCCTTGAGCCCATGAATATACTCCAGTCCTGGGTCTGGGTCCTTTGGGTGCTTACTTCAGGTGCCAACATTTCCTCTTCCTCTGATAACTGCGGTTTCTATGGACTTACAAGAGTACGTTCTAATCATGAAGTAGTTTATTTTTTCTCTGTTCCTTATCGTGGTGATCCTTGTGAATTCCTAACCCCTGTTTATATTAACCATCTATTCCACTTCTGCATCCTGTCTGACCCCCATAGTGGATACAGAGTCTCCAGGGATCATGTTACTGCCCTCCTTCTAAGGATAACTGTAGTCTTTTGAGACATTTTGATACATTTGATGTAGATTAAAAAACAATTTTCATCTTATAATTTGGATATGAAGGAAAACAGAAAGTTTGGGCAGTGACTGTAATAGGGAGGTAGGATTAAGGGAAATATTTTCAGACTGGTGAAAATGAAGCCATATTATACTAATAAGAATGTTTAATTACAACAGTGAGAAGCCAAGATTTCAGTAGTAAAAGAGGAATATTAGAGGGGTAAAGTACAAGAGAAGATGAAACAGATGGCATCCAGGGCACATGAGTGGAAGAATTTCTCTTTCATTGGAGTCAAACCCCTTTTATAGAGAGAATGGCAGGCAGGGAGCCTGTATGCAGTCACTACTGCTGCTGCTCACTCAGCCCTCCTCAGTGATTCTCATTGTAATACTAAATGAATTTTATCAAAGTCACCAGTTTTCCTTACCTTGCAAAACTAATGATATATCTCTCATCAGTATATTAACTATTTGACTGTTAATACATTTTCTGTTCAGGGTTGCTTTTCCTCAATTTTCTTTTCTTGTTTCTCTTTCTTTGCCAGACTTTTAAATGTTAAAATTGTTCAGGGCTGCATAGTATTCCATTGTGTATATATACCACATCTTCTTTATCCATTCATCTGTTGATGGACATCTAGGCGCTTTCCACAGTTTGGCTATTGTGGACATTGCTGCTATAAACATTCGGGTGCACGTGCCCCTTCGGAGCACCACGTTTGTATCTTTAGGATATATACCCAGGAGTGCAATTGCTGGGTCGTAGGGTAGCTCTATTTTCAGTTTTTTGAGGAACCTCCACACTGTTTTCCAGAGTGGTTGCACCAGCTTGCATTCCCACCAACAGTGTAGGAGGGTTCCCCTCTCTCCGCATCCTCGCCAGCATCAATCGGAGAAATATAACTATCATATGATCTCTTTGATATGAGGAAGTGGAGATGCAAGGTGGGGGGGTTTGGGGGGAGGTAGGAAAAGAAAAAATGAAAAGATGGGATTGGGAGGGAGACAAACCATAAAAGACTCAATCTCAAGAAACAGACTGAGGGTTGCGGGGGGGAAGGGGGACGGGAGAGGGTGGTGGGGAAATGGACATTGGGGAGGGTATGTGCTATGATGAGTGCTGTGAAATGTGTAAACCAGACGATTCACAGACCTGTACCCCTGGGGATAAAAATACATTATATGTTTATTAAAATAAAAAAATTAAAAAAAAAATTGTTCAGGGCTCTGTTCTTCACCTTTTCCTCTTTATACAGGCTTGCTTCAAGTAACATCTCTGTGCTGATGATGATGTTCAGATTTATTTCTCTCTCCCAGACCTTTCCCTTTAGTTGTGATTTCCTCATATAAATGTCTAATAGGCATATCAGTTTATCATGGCCAACACAAAACTCTTGATTTCCCATTTCACACCTCTACTTCCTGACATGTTCCTCCCCTGAGTTGCTAGCTTGTCCTGCCCAAATGGCCTCTAAACAGTTTGCTCTGTTTTTACAACCCCTGCCCCCAACCCCAGCTGCCACTGCCTGAAGCTTATCCACATAACAGCCAGAGTTATCTTTCTAAAACAAAATAGATGTCATTTCTCACCTAAAACCCACTAGTAGTTCACATTATAGCCAGAAGGAAATCTAAACTCTTTCCTGTGACCTCTAAGATTGTACTGTCTGGCTTTTGCCTACGTCTTCGACCTCATTTCCTTTATCCGGTACATTCTGGCTGCACAGGCCTTCCTTGTGTTCCTCAAATATTCACTCTCCTAGGGTTTTTATATCTTAGCCTTGTGTCCTTCTGCTTTTCTGTGCGGGATGATATGCTGTCATCTCATTATTCAGTACTCAGTTCAGAAAGTGCCTTTAGAGAAGTCTTCTCCAACTACTTTAGCTAGAGGAGACTCCATATTTTTCTGATTTGTTTACTTAATAGTACCTGAAACTATTTTATATTTTTACAAAAACGTTACATCTGTCAGTCCTATTAAAGTTTAGGCTCCTTGGGGCCCTTGGGTGGTTCAGTCGATTACGCATCTGCCTTCAGCTCAGGTTATGATCTTGGTTCCTGGGATTGAGCCCAGTGTCCAGCTCCCTGCTCAGCAGGAGTCAGCTTTTCCCTCGACCTCTGCCTACGCCCAACTCTTGCTCTTGCATTCTCTCTAATAAATAAATGAAAATCTTTAATAAAAAAAAGTGGGCTCCTTGACAGTAGGATCTCTTTTTGTATCTCTAAAGTACCTCAGTATTTATTGGCTAATGTAAATTCCCAAGGACATTTTCTTATACTTTTTTTCATTATAGTGAACACACATGTCTGGGTCTCAGCCTGAAACCCCAATTTCTGGGCTGTGCATTCTCCCATATACCACATTTTCAATTTCAACGTCATCTCCACCATGCTTCTTTGTTTTTCTGGTAAGAGTTTAAAGACAGTCATGACTACTGTTTTCATTTCTTCAAACCATTTAAATATTTATTTTTCAACTCTTCTACTCTCAGTATTCTTTGTACAGATGGCAGCTATTCATCCCCAAACTTCTGCCTTCCCAATCTCTCAATTTCTTACTTAAACTTTTCAAAATATAACCCAGTGGTTCTTAACTCCTGTGTTTTTCCCGACTCCTGTAGAACCACCCAATAGTTTTACCCATTTCCTAAGTAAATCCTCTTTGTTGTCTTCATTATATCCACCATGGCAGATTTGTCTCCTTAGTATTCTTGTTGAGATAACCAAAGGCTTAGGAACCAAGTAGGAAGGAGAAGCTAGAGGCACTGGAAAGAAAGACCCATGCCCTAGTGTAAATCTCCATTTTTTATTCCCTGGAACCTACCCAGTATAGTGATGGCAGAGTTGTCTCTATATAATGTGAATTATACCTTGCCGGTTTCCCGCTTAGTCAGATCCAAAATCTCTGGACTATTAATACAGTGAAGTTAGAGCCTATCCTATAGGTCTCTCTGTGTCACCTCTGTTTACTGAGTGACCACTATAGTTCCTATTTCATGACAGGCATTAATAAGTATTTGTTGAGTGAACAAATGAATGACAACCTTTTACATTATTCCTTTACATACTGAAAGCCAAACATACTCGTATCTGTTTACCGACTGATCCTCATACTGCAGTGCTAGATCATTTGGAGTTCTAGAAATACTACTGTTTCCTGCCCTCATTTTGTTTTTCAAATTATTCTCTCTGAGCTAAATGGCTCTCTAGCCCAGCTTCATCCCATTTTCTACTTTCCTCCAATTCAGTCTTTAAAATTTTCACAAGGACAAGATTCATAACTTTCATACTTATTTATTCTTGCCTATGCATTGTGGATGAGAACTAATCAGTATGCAGTAGATGCTTGTTGAATTAAATGGAATGGAATAATTTTGCCTTCCAATATGAAGATTTTTCACATACAGTATTTTATGAGTTTGTCCCAATAGTCTTTCTACTTTGGCAGAGTAAATAGTACTGTTTCCACTTTACAGATAAGTTTGTTAAGTCTCAAGGAAGTTTTAGTGGTTTCTTGGATGCAATAAGATTTATGGCAGAGGTGGTACCAAAATTCATGTCTTCTGATATATACCTCCCAGTTCATTATGTGACTTTTAATTATATTTTCTTGTTTTCATGGTATCCATTTGAATTCAGCAGCCTTCTACAGTTCTGGTAGCAGAAAATGCCAATTTTGTTTTCTCTTCTTTTGTTATCTTGTCTTTTTCCAAACAGGAAAATGTCAAAAGGTCCATTTCTATACAGATTCTGAGGATGGATGAAGAAGATATGTTTCCTCCGTTTGAGTTTCAGAAGTCTTCTAGAGAAATGATGGGAAAGAATGAGAGTTGTTTTGTTATGAGAATTCTTTTTAAATAATAAAAATGCAGTATTACATTTGCAATTTTATCCCACTTCACAGTATTAAGCACAATTTCTAAAAAACTTAAAACATGCCATTTTTATTAATGGTCCATTTAAAACCACCAAACATTTTGATGTCAATTACTAAAACAAGGTTTAACGCTGTCAGAAAGCATTAGTGCTAAAAACAGTCATCTTCTCTGTATTTTCATCTGTAAAGCATTACAGTTTATAAAACAATTTTAACTCTGAATACGTAAGGCCCTATATGAAGGTTTCCATATGTTAAGAATTTTATTTGTGTGTTTGATTTTAAATTGCTTTGAAAAACAGACAGTTGAGGTTTATAGAAAGGAATCTTTCTTTTAGGAAATAAATGTCTCAAAAGTGCAGGGCACCAGCAGTAAAAACATTCTGACCACAAATCAGAAACACATTGGAAAGTGTTTGTTGAGTATACCTTCTGAAACTAGTATTTTGTTTCTATTTGCTGGAAAATTGAAAAATCTGTTATATCTTGGCATGACTTAGCCAAACCCCTGGCCTACCCTAGATCTCCTGTGCAGTAGATGGCATTATTGTATACATGGTCAGGCTGCCTAGCCCTCTGTTTTCATCACATATATTTTAAATATAAAATGTGCCTCATAACAGTACCATTATTCAGCTATAGTTCTTCTCCACATCATATTAGCTTGCATATCCTTTCTTTCTCCTTAAAAATTGTGTCTAAGACAAAAAAAAAAAAAAAAAAGGCGAGAAAGAGAAGATGACAATTAATCAGTGTTTCAGCTGCTGAGTGGCATCTGGCCAGAAGCCACCAGGCTGACAACTGGAGTTTGGAGTATGTTTTTGCAAGGCTAATTTAAGGTGAATTTAGATGGATTCAAGATTTATAAGCCCGAAAATGTCCTGACTGGAGCAAAGTTCAAGTAAAGTAATTCTCTGCTCACCATGCAGATGGGGCTAAGCCCACACTGCCCTATGATTTAGTCTGTAGTCAAGGAGAATTTTAAAAACAGGCAGAAGGGCTGAGTTTCTGTGTTTCACTTCAAAGGTCTTCTAATAACTGAGAGGATTATACTCTTTTAACCAGCTAAGAAGGTTAGGTGGTTTTGAGTGAGTGCTTTTATAGCTATTGATAATTCCAAGTTTAAATTTTAAGGATCACCTCTAGTGTACATCTCCTTTAACACATTAATGACTCTGAGAAACTCACACTCCTACCTTATGACTTCACAGAAGCTTCAGAATAAATTGCAGAAATGTTTTAAGGATTGTAAATACCCCAGAGTGGTGGGATTAGGGTTGAGAAACAATCTGGAAAATCATTTAATTAAATATACTTAGCCTATTTGAAAAAAAGTTTTTTAACTATCCCAAATATAAGAGCATGATAATATAGAATAAGTGCCACCAAAAATAGGAAGCAAGCTTCAATATTGGTTTGTACTATGTTAGCGTTTTATAAGTCAGTATTATCAAATTAGGATGAAGTTCAAATGCTAGCTCACTAGTGGCAAATCAAACAAACAAACAAAAAAATCCAAAACACCACCTTTCTCTCTATAAAATACTAAAGATTACTTAATTGAAATGAAAAGGACAAACAGGAAATGGCTGTTATTTTTAATGAAGGGAGAAAAACATTAGTCATATTGTGAAGGAATGCCTTTATGAAAGGAGTCTCATTTTCTTAATCCTGTTTATTGGTATTAGTATGAGAATTAAAATATCCTTCCATGAAGTTGCTCTCTCTAATAGATACTTAAAAGGTAAACACTCAGAAGGTTAAAGTGCAGCATAGATTGCTTAAAAATAAATGATATCATATAAAAAACACTGTGTTTCTATTTAATGAATTTCCTTTTTAAAGGGGCTCAGAAAGGGACACATATAATGATGCAGGGAATTGCAAATTATCTCATTTAAATATAATAAAATAACATTTCTAAAGTAGTAAGTTACACCTGGTAAACAACTGTTGATGTTTACAGTGGCTCTGAGTGCGATTTTAAGGAACATTGGCCTTTATAAGAAGAAACAGGATGATTAAACAGTTATTCCTACTTTCATTTTTAAATATTATTCATAAGCTTTACTAGGATATTTTTTCCTGCCAGTAGCAGAGAAGAGTATGGATTTTTGCACTTCGGATGAAAAAATAATTGTGCAGGGCCTTGTAAACTGTCAGGCACCAAGCCAGGGCTTACTCATTCCCTCAGCACTCTTAACTTAAACAGTCTCAGTTTTCCCCCTAAACACACCTTTTATTTTCTACAAACGTGCATATGTCATGGGCGGAAGCTTGGCAAGTTCTTTGTCTGCTCCTTTTAAGGTCTATTTTCCACCTGCATTGGAGTGGGGGCAGCAAGACATAAAACAGTCTAGCCAGGCTGTGGGGACATGCCCTCCCTGGGAGAGAAGTCTGATCTGTGTTTTCTTCTGTAAAATGAAAGGGACTCTCTTGACAGAGAATCACATCTTTTACCGTGGAACTTATTTCCTAACAGACGCAGCACCTACTCTGAAAACAGGATTTGTGCTGATCTTTATTTCATTGGCTTGGTCGCTGAGAGCACCTAGTTGCTTTATTAAGTTATCTGCTGGTTGCATCCTTACATAAATTTGTTTGTTATGGTTAGACTCATTTGATTAATTTTAAAATTCTCTAGCTTTAATCCATGAGAAGTCTTCCATTGACTTGTGCATTTGCTCTGAAGGTTCCTAACCTGAGGAGCTAGAGTGGGTTGAGGTCCTCAGTAGAGGATGCCCAATTGGTGCAACTCACTGAGTGAGCATGGGGACTGTAGTCCCCATGGGCTGCACTTCCAGACGTTGGCCATCAGAGGAGAGGATTAATGTGGGCTTTCCTCCCATAGTTTATATGTATTCTAAAGGCTGGATTTTTTTTTTTTTTCTGTAACTAGGATGTATTGAATTCTTGTTAGAAAACACCAGGTGTTTCATTAACTAATGCCTGACCAGTTTGAAGTGGACATTCTTCTCTAGCCAGAGGTACAATGAGGTTGATTCTGAAGGGGATCTTAACCTTTTCACTCCTCTTTCCAATCAGACAGGGATTGGAATCTGAGCAATACCAAAGCTATACCTTTAGTGTCACCTCTGGCCAATCAGAAATATGTTTTAAGATTGGACTCCTCATTGATGTAGTAATCTTGAACTTTGATTATCTTGGTCAAAATCTTAAACTTTGATTTTAATCAAAAATGGCAAACAGGTAAGTCTTTTCCACTTATGGCTTCTACAGAATTAGTGATGTTCCATTTCTTTTGACACATCTCATAATTTTGTTATGGACTGCCATTTTTTCTGTTCTTTAAATATGTACAGACATTGATTTTAAAAATGTGTATACTTAGGGTCACCTGGGTGGCTTAGTCATTAAGCGTCTGCCTTTGGCTCAGGTCATGATCCCAGGGTCCTGGGATCGAGCCCTACGTAGGGCTCCCTGCTCAGCAAAGAGTCTGCTTCTCTCCCTCCCACTGCTGCTACCCCTGCTTGGACTCTCTGTCTGTCAAACAAATAAATAAAATCTTAAAAAAATAATAATGTATATATTTATTATTGGTTTTTAAGATTCTCAGTTAATATCAGTATGGCACCATTAAAATACATTTTCTCCTCAAGATATGGCAACCCTCTTGTGTTTGGAGTAATTTTATGTTGAATAGTTTCTTCTCTATGTATTTTCTAAACTCCATGAAGCAATTGCAGAGCAATTTGTTCTTCAACTTTGACTATGGTGGTAGTTATTATAAAAGAAGTTGTGGAAGAGAAATGTAGTGCTTTTCTGCCCAGACATTCTCCTATCTACAGAGTCCTGAATCATAAACTGTTAATTTACGTGTTCTCTAAGAATGATATATTTTTTTAGATTTTATTTATTTATTTGAGATAGAGTGAGAGTGAGAGAGAGGAAGAGAGAGAGAGAGAGCACAAGCAGGGGGAGCAGCAGGTAGAGGGAGAAGCAGGCTCTCCACTGAGCAGGGATCCTGATGCAGGGCTATATCCCAGGACCCTGGGATCATGACCAAGCTGAAGGCGGATGCTCAGCTGACTGAGCCACCCAGGTGCCCCTAAGAATGGTATTTTTAGATGGCCTTGCGGATCCAAAAGATTTCATTTATGTGTCTATCAAGTTAAAATTAGATGCAAGGATATGAAGTCACTTAGTCAATTAGCTGTGCATAGCTGAATGTGACATAGGGCTTGCATTTGTATGCACATGTACACAGACACAGTCCAACCCTAGCAAAGCAAGTAATGGTGTCTTCAGAAAATCAAAACAAAACCAAGTCTAGCCAAACAAAACTAAACTAAGCTTGTCTTATAAAATGCTCTTGCTAATTTTCTTTTCTGAAGCTGGGGGCAGAGAGAGTAAAGATTTTGAATTTGTGCTTTCAGATCTTTGGAGTATGAACTTTGCTTTTGCTGAGCCTACAATCTCCAACAGGTTTGCTTATATTCTATAGAACTAGAGGGAGTTTTAGAGCCCAGTCAGAACTATTGCATATCCAGCTTAACTTTTGATAGATACCTTCTTGGGGGTATCATTTGGAAATAAGAGGACTGCTTGATAAGTAGACAAGTAACTATGGTTCAGTTTTTATTTTTTTTTATTTTTATTATTTTTTAAAGATTTTATTTATTTATTTGACAGAGAGAGAACACAAGTAGGCAGAGAGGCACACAGAGAGAGAGAGAGAGAGAACAGAGAGCCTGATGCGGGACTCGATTCCAGGACCCTGAGATCATGACCTGAGCCGAAGGCAGAGGCTTAACCCACTGGGCCACCCGCCCTGTGGTTCAGTTTTTATATATGACTGTACGAGGCACATAAAGCCTCAGACTCACTCACTCACTCCCTCTCTTTCTTTTTTCCTTCCTTCCTTCCTTCCTTCCTTTCAAGGTTTTATTTGTTTGAGAGAGAGAGAGCTGGTGCCAAGGGAAAGGGAAAAGCAGATTTTCTACTAAGCAGGAAGCCCAACGCAGGGCTTCATTCCAGGACTCAGATCATGACTTGAGCCAAAAGCGGGTGCTTAACTGACTGAGCGACCCAGGTCCCCAAGCCTGAGACTATTTCTTAACCCCACCATTATGCATTAGTCTATTGAAAGAAATATAAGTATGCTAAAAAAAAAAAAAAGATCTTGTTATCTGTTGAAGGGTCTTTTAATTCCTCTGCTATTAAGCACTTTTTTTTTTCCATAATAAGAAATGATGAGGGAAATTTACAAGGCACTCTTAGGAAATTCACTTTTCTCATCTGAAACATTAATGTTTTAGGTAATGCAAACATTCATCTAAAATCTTTACAGGGTTAAAATACATACATACATACATAAAATCTTTATAAGGTTTATCATATCTTGTATAGCATTTCTTTCACTTTCAGCTATCATTTGACCTTGTTTGCAATTTTTCTAGCCCAAAGTAAGTCTGAGAATACAATGGAAGTCAAGTGCTGCTCAGATGGGTAGACTTGCATAGCTTCCCATCTCTAAAAACAATCCATACAAATTTAAAACAGAAATGAAGCCTATTGCTGCGTGAAGCTAAAAGTCTATTCAGAATCCCTAGGTGGCATGGAAAGCATTTAGACTCATTTCATTCACATGTCAGGTAAAGACTTTCATTTAGCAGTGAGATGAATGCTGAATAATGGGTCTTTTGAATAATGTAATTAAGAATTCATTAAGGAGGACTTAAGAAAAAAAAAGAATGCAATGTGTGTGTACTCCCTACACTGAACTCCCAAAATATATCATAGCGTTTATGATTTAAAAAATCAGCTGAGAACCAATTAGAAAAATACTGTTAGTTCATTTACAAAATACTGACATTAAAATTCAATGAGGAACAAATATATATTTGAATTTATTAGAAATTATGTTAAATCAGGATTAAAGATCACTTTTATTATTTTAAAATGTGCTCATAATATAACAAAGGACTTAACCAACACTGTTTCCCTGTAAAGATCTCTTAGCCTTCACCATGTGAACCTTACAATATTGAAGAAATTCACTTTGTTCTTGGATAACTGATCAAATGAGAAATGGCAAACTTCCTTTTTTATTCTTTGCTTTATATGAATTGAAATGATGAAAAATTTTAAAGCAAACCCAAAAGTGGCAACAGCAGGTCAGAGATTTGCCTGTAACAAAAGCTAATATTGCCGTTATCTTTGTATAGCTGTTATCTACACAAGAGGAAGGAGGAAAAGAATTTTACTGTTTTCTTACCGATCAGCACCTACTAGTATTCATACTATTCCTATGTTCCTACAGCCTACCTTTTATCATGCTGCTTGCATACAGCAGAGAGACCACCTGCTGGAGTAGAGGCAGATGTTTGTGGATATCAGAGTTCGGTGACTGGGGACCTAGAATCTTCTACAGAGGCAACAATAGAACTTGAACCATTTTTCTTGAGTAATGTGGACATTTTACTGAAGCCTCAGAAATATGTTCTCATACCATTTGGAGTAATCTATTTTTGTCCTGGGAAAGGGATCACATTCAGTTAATTGTTCTTGCATTCTTTGCCTTGGCATGTTATAAGCCATGCCTGTCTGTGGCATACAGTTTATTATTTTCTCATCATGTTTTTTTCTCCTCAAGTATATTAAGGAAAAAGGTCAAGAAATTGATGGAATAGAATTAATTCATCGGCTTTTATTGTCAAACAAATTGAGTCATATTGGATTAATTATAGATCAAATTGCATTAATAGATAACTAAAATTTATTTTTTAACTTGTTTAGACTATATTGAAAACAAATAATGAATCAACTTGAAAGAGTTGCTTCTGAGGCTTAGGCAACTACGTAGAACTGACTTGTAAACTGAGCTTGATTTCCTATTCTCTTGAGAATTCTGGGCCAGGGGAGCTTGCCTCTTTAATGCACAGTTGTACAAAGGCAAGTGATCTAATGACCTGCCCTGAAAATTTAAAAATGGAAAAAGCCCCACCTCTCCAGATGGAATTATTCATCCAGATGGTACATTGGAAGCTTTTAGTGCTGACTGCATTCTTAAGGCTTTCATTTTTATTTTGAAGATCATTTCTTCCTTTAAAGATTTCTTCTAGTTAATTGGAAACAGTAAGACCTAATGGAATGAACAAAGGATAAAGGATTGCAAATGTTGAGGGCTAATCCTTACTCTGTCAGTGACTACTGCTTTGTGTTTCAACCATATAACATTGCCCCTTTGTCTCAGTTTGGTCTTATAATGCAAGATGTGGAACTGCCATTTTTTTAGACTTGGAGTATGTTAGTGAGCACAGGAAGGGAGGATGAAAAATGTTTCCCTCTCTGACAATATTATTTATAAGAGAAATAGACATTCATGGGTTTAAGCTTTGTATATGTTAGAGACCCAGAATTTCATAAACACACTTGTTGGCATTCATTAACTAGTACAATGTAATATAGTTTGAACATAGGACATAATTGTTGAAGAAATCTAATGTAGGATATGATGAGTTGAGTTGGGTTGATGAAAAAAATTTTCCAGGGGGAAAGACATATTTTAGCTTGGTTTTTAAAAATGTTAAAATTAATCTTAGGGTTTTGAAGCTAAAAAGACCTTTACATTTCTTTTGGAAGAATGGTCTTTGTGGGAGACATACCCTAGTAGATGGCTATTGAGCCATACCCTTATATTGTCATCTTCCCTTGAGTGCTCTTAGAATCTGTAACTTTTGCTCCTAAATAATAGAATATAACAAAGATGATGGGGTATCACTGTTGTGATAACATTTTATCATGTAAGAATTTGCCTTTGTAGTGTGGAGCCAGAGAAATTCTCCTTTTGGCTATGTTGGGAAGGAAAAAATTTTTTCTTAATCTTTTAAGTTTCTTTTGGCTGGTTTAAGAAATTGACATGAGAGATTAACAGGAGAAAATCAAATTTATTTATGTACATACAGGGAATCCACATAAACATGAGAGATTCCAAAGACAGGCCAAATGAAGTGTATATGTCATTCTGGACCGAGGAGAAGAGGATAGGGATGTAGGGGACTTCAAAAGGAAGCAAAGTAGTTCATGGGAAAATAAAAATGAGTAAATGCTTAGTAAACAAATGTTTGCTGGGCCATACAGAAATAATAGGACATAGAGTGTAATTTTGACAAACAGACTGCTAAGTTCCTTTTGACACCCATACCTTATTCATATTATACTACCTACAGTGATAGTTCCCATCCTGGAACAGGCCCTCTCTCTAAATTCTTCTAGGCAGTTAGGGGAAAGAGAAAGAAAAACTTCTTGTCTTCTCTTTCTTTGTAAACAGCCTGGTTGCTTGGTTGGCTTAGTTGGTAGAGCATGCAACTCTTGATCTTGGGGTCATGGGTTCAAGGCTCACATAGGATGTAGAACCTACATTTAAAAAAAAAAAAAATCAGCCTAAAATAATCTACATGCCTAAGAGACACATTTTGCAGTGGTTAATTTTGCTTCCCTAAAGCTATGAAGAAGCAAACAGCCATATTGTGAACTACCTGTGGAAAGGGCTACATGTCAAGAAGTCTTTGAGGATCTGAGATCCTCAGTCTTATAATTGTAAGGAAGCAAATTCTTCTAATAGCTTTAAATGAGCTTGGAAGCAGATTCTTTTCTAGTTGAGACTCCAGATGAGGACACAGCTTTAAACCATGTCAATACTCATGACCCATAGAAGCTGTATAATAGTAAATATGTGTTTTTTTAAGCTGATGAGTTTGTAGTAATCTTTTATCCAGAAAAAGGGAATATAGTTGAATCTGTTTTGATCCTGGAATGCTATAAGTAAAATAATTTTACCTTACCCTTTGATATATGTATGTTTATTTATAAATTATATACACTCCTATAAAACCATGATTAATTACCACTGACATTTAGTTTTTTATTAGACAAAAATAAAAAAACATAGTAGTTCATATATTTTCTTCTTGTCTACCCAGGGTATTACCTATACCAAAGTTAGGAGTTATGCATACACATTAGAAATCTGTTGCTTTAATCTGGAGTTTCTGAGGTTATAGATCAATACTAGTACAAAACAAGTTTGATTTTACTTTACAGAATTCCTTGTGTATTAAAACCCACATATTGTTAATATTCCTATAAAGTTCCACATGTCCATCAGTTGCTGAACTTGATTAGACCCCACTAAACACTCAGAGTAGATGAAGGAAGTAGTATACTGAGGAAGAGGGCAGAACTAGAAACATTGTCCTGGTTTTGGGCATATAATTTTGTTTAAACTTTAAGTCAGGCCAAGGGAATCTGAAGTTTGCCTATTCAAATAATAGCAACCTATACTTGGTAGATTCTCTTTATATTGTATGTATATGTGGGATATATGGGATATTTATATGTGGGACATTCTATCTGTATTTTGTTTTGGTGTGTTCTGTATCTTTTATTCCCTCTCATTCTGTCTTTTTTTATTCTGAATTTTAGAAGAGAAGTCCACTTGGCCAGAGTCAGAAGGGGGTGGGACACTGTATTTATGTTGTAGATAACAACTGGTAGAGACCCAGTTTCACTCACATTTGGGGGACAGTCACATCATTTATCCTCTACTGTGCCAAATACCAGGTAGGTTTCAAGTTAAATGTTTAGGCAATCAGTGACTGTTGAGAGATTTCATCTTTTTTTTAAATGAGGGTGTTGAAGTTGAAAATCTTGGTGATAAAAAGATGTTTGTCGTTTGTTTAGTAATTACTGTGTATCAAATGCAGTGATGGAAAATTGATCTAAATTATGTCTTTTAATCATTACAGTAGCTTTCTCGGGATCAGTAGAACAGAGTGGTTAAGAGTACTGATCTGGAATCAAAGTTCTGGGTTCGTATGCCTACTCTACTGCTTGATGTGACCTTACATTAGGCTCCTAGATAATTCACTCATTCATGTAACGAAGATATATTGCCACATTCTATGAGCCACTCATTCTTCTATGAACAGGGGATTCAGTAGTGAAGAAAGTTGGCTAAATCCCTCATGGAGCTTAGGTTCTAGTGGTTGGACCCAGAGGTTGATAAATAGTAGACAAATACATAAAATGTTAGGTGGTGGCAGGTGAGCTTAAGAGAAGTAAATCACAATAATTTGGATGAAGAAAAGCAGAAGGAAGGGTGCTATTTCTGCAGAATGGTCAGGAAAAGCCTTTCAGAGAGGGAAGGTGTCCTTTGAGCAGATATTGAAAAGAAGTATGGACAAGAGCATATATATATATATATATATATATATATATATATGGAAAGAAATTTCAGAGAGAGTGAGGAAAAAGTACCAAGGCCCTATGTGGGGAGCTTGTTTTGTGTGCTGCATGGAGAGAAAGAAGGCAAGATGTCTAGAAAATAATGAGCCAGACAGGGATTGGTAAGGGAAGCCTAGAGGTAAGCCCAGCTAAACAAGGGTGGGACTAGAGAGACAAGTTCGGAGGTCATTACAATAATTCAGGTAAGAGAGGATAGTAGTTTTGAATGTTGTAATAAGTATTGTAATAAGAAGTGGACAGGTGGTAGCTGTACTTGTGAGTGTAGCTTAAGGTATAGAGAAGTTGGATCTCTATGTTATATACCAGAAACTCATATAAAATTGTGTTATACTCAATGTCATATATAACTATACTCAAAAAAAGTAGTAGGATTCTGGGTACATTTTAAAGGTGAGCTTCTGAGGTGCTTGGATGGCTCAGTCGATTAAGTGTCCAACTCTTGATTTCTGCTCAGGTCATGATCAGGGTTGTAGGAGATTGAGCCCTGCATTGGGCGCACCATTCAGTATGGAGTCTGCTTGAGTTTCTCTCTTTCTCCCTCTGCCCTCCCCTCTGCTCTCTTTCTCTCTCTCTTTTTTAAGTGAATAAATAAAATCTTAAAAAGAAAAAGGTGTGGCTGTTTGGATTTGTTGATGCATTGAAGTGGCATATAAGAAAAAAGAGTGAGAATGACTCTGAGGTTTATGGTTTTGGCAAATGGAAGAATGGCCATTTACTGGGTTGGAGGAAACTGGAGGTAGAGCAGATGTGAAGAACTTGTATATCATTGTGTTTTGACCATGACAAAGTTTGACATGCTATTCAGTAGTGAGTTTTTGAATACATCCAGAGTTCAGAGTAGTGGTTGGGTTGTCAGTGTTTAGTAGTATTGAAAACTATAGTACTAGGGTGATGGTCATCAGGGTCACACTAGGTCCTCCCCATTTTTCTCCCCAGTCTTTCTTACATGGTAGGATCTTGACTATTTCAGAGTCTATACTGATGTTTCCAATTATAATAAAAGTTCAGGAGATTTGTTAGTAGGAAAATAAATATTTGTTCAAATATTATTCTCAGTAATATATCAAATAGTATATTACTCATCCAACATTTTACATCTCAGTCAAAAGGGTTGATTTAAATTAAAAATATTTAGCTCACAGACCAAGAGAATTAAATGTTATCAGCAAAATAGATACATTTATGTGTATTTTTGGCATGAATTTCTGCTCTTTAGTCTTACTCTATTTTATGATGAATCATTTCCTTTTCATATTTTTCAGTATTCCCTTTCCTTATTTTTTCTAGTGTTCCTTACTTTTACATGTGCATCTTTATTTGTATAATAATTCCTTTTACATTTTCCCTTCAACTTTCTTTAGAGTTCAATCCAATTCCCACTTAGGCTCTCAAATGTTTTCATGCCCTTAACACTTCCTCTTCTGTCTTCTTTCCTGTTCAATTTCAACCTTCAGCAAGTGGTGACATTTAGTTTGGAGAAGGGCCGGATAGAGTTGTGACTTAAAGCTCTCAATTCACTCTACAAGCATTTGTGGAATGAGGCTCTCAGTATAATATGCATTTAATACAGAGATCATTAATTTACTGTCTTTTTGAGGACTCAAGTCTACTTGGGAAAACATAATGTTTCTAAGTGGGAAAAAACAGGAAAATTACATGGCGATTTGGAAATAATGGCAAAATTTTAAAGCTATACACACACATACTGAGTTGCTACTGAGTTCTACAGTGAGATATTTATTAACAAAGTTTTACGTAATCTTAATATGTTTTCCATTACCTCCAATTATGAGAAGGCATGAAGTTGTGATATGAAAAACATAAAACAACAGGTGAGACAGGGGGGCTGACCAATCAGGCTCATTTATGGTGGGTGTAATTAATGAAATGCAAATTAATTCCATTGTGTGATACGACTCCCACCTATTAGAATGTCTCTTTTTCAAAAACACTGTTGAGGATGTGAAACAATGAAATTCTCATATATTGCTGGTGCAAATGCAAAATTGTGCAGCCACTATAGAAACCAGTTTGACAGTTTCTCATAAAGTTAAATCTATATTTACCATACAGTCTGGCAGTTCCAGTCCTAGATACTTACCTAAAAGATGAAAACTTGTATTTATACAAATTCTTTTTTAAAAAATTTTAAATTCAATTGGCCAACATATAGTACATCCTTAGTTTTTGATGTAGTGTTCAGTGATTCATTAGTTGCATATAACACCTAGTGCTTATCATATCACATACCCTTCTTAATGCCCATCATGCAGTTACGCCATTCCCCCCAAACCTCCCTTTCTGCAACCCTTAGTTTGTTTCCTGGAGTCAAGAGTCTCTCATGGTTTGTCTTCCTCTCTGATTTCTTCCCATTCAGTTTTCCTTCCCTCCCTCTATGATCCTCTGCGCTATTCCTTATTTTCCACATATGAATGAAACCATGTGGTCATTGTCTTTCTCTGATTGATTTCACTTAGCATAAAACCTTCCAGTTCTATGCATGTTGATGTAAATGGTAGGTATACATCCTTTCTAAAGACTAATATTCCATTGTATATATGAACTACATCTTCTTTATTCATTCGTGTGTTGAAGGACATCTCAGCTCCTCCACAGTTTGGCTATTGTGGACATTGCTGCTGTGAACATTGGGGTCCATGTACCCTTTCTTTTCACTACATCCACTACATCTGTATCTTTGGGGTAAGTACCCGGTAGTGTAATTGCTAGGTTGTAGGGTAGCTCTATTTTTAACTTCTTGTGTAGCCTCCATACTGTTTTCCAGAGTGGCTGTCACACAGATCTTGTAAGTTAAAGTGTATGGTGGCTTTGTAAGTGTCCCAAATTGTAAAAATCAAAATTTTCTTTAATTTGATGAACTCTGGTCCATCTGTGCAATGAAATATAAAATAAAAAAAAAACTACTGGTACATACAACTGCATGGATAAATCTCAGTGCATTATGCTTAGTGAGAGAAGCCAGATTCGAAAAGCTGCTTTATAATATGTGGTGATTCTGCTCTGACATTCTGAGAAGGCAAAATTATGGGCACAAAAAAACACATCAGAATTGCCAGGAGCTTTGGATATGTTGAGGGATAAATAGGTATGGGAAATTTGGGAGAGTGATGAAACTATTTTTATTTTGGTTATAGTGATGGTTACATGACTATATGTGTTTTTCAACATTCATATAATTATACACTAAAAAAAGGTTAATTTTATTGTATAATAAATTATACCTCAAAAAACCCATTTTAAAAAATATAAAAGAAGGAAAAGCTATTTTCCAAATACAGTAATCAGGTGTTTTTGAGTTAGTTTTAGTTGGAATGTCTGTTGGGAGATTAATACCTCATGTACCCTGGTATTATTTCTATTTCATTTTTATAATAAAGAAGTTGTTTTGTTTGAGTTAGTATGTAGTTTTAGGAGGAATTCACCTACAGTAATGAAGGAAGTCAAGGACACCTATCTATATGTGCTGATATTCCTGAAGATAATAGGATATAAGATTAATCAGTGCTAAACTATACCGTGTACTGAGTATGTCCTTCATGTAAAGTATTTCATATATAACCTGAATTATTTTTAGAAGGAATTTTTTTTTTAATATTTTATTTATTTGTCAGAGAGAGAGAGAGAGAGAGAGGGAGCGAGCACAGGCAGAGGCAGAGGGAGAAGCAGGCTCCCCGCCGAGCAAGGAGCCCGATGTGGGACTCGATCCTAGGACGCCGGGATCATGACCTGAGCCGAAGGCAGCCACCTAACCAACTGAGCCACCCAGGCGTCCCAAACCTGAATTATTTTTAAAAGGTTCAATAAGATGGGTATCATTATTATCATATCTAGTTTACTGATGTGAGCACAGTTTTAGAGAATTTAAGTGTTTTCCTGCAACATGGATGAGCTAGTATTCAAACAAATGTTTTTGACTCCACAGTTAATGTTCTTTCTCTGACACTATCCCCTAGGTAATTCCCACAAAGGTCTACAGAAAGAGAAAATAGTCTAAGTTTGAATAATTTTATACTTTTGCTTGAGTTATTAAATACTGAATTTTCCGTCTCAAAAACTGAGGGTACTCCATAAAATACTAAGCACTTACCCAGCTATTCAGGGCATTTACAGTTTGATTCCGAGTTAATCCCTGGATCTCTGTCAAGATGTATTTGGAAAGTGGAAAAAAAATCTGAATTATTATGAAACCCAGAATAATCATATAATTATTTAGATATACTTCTCACATACTCTGAGTCCTTTAAAGGCCATATCCCCTCTAAATAACCATAAACGCTAGAAAGACAAGACCTGTTTTTATAAATTTCTGATAAACATAAGATCAGCTCCAAAACTCTTCACCTAGCAATATTCAATAAACATTTTTTTGAAAGAATAAAGGAATGAATGAATGAATAAAAGTGGCAACAGAGAATAGAGGTAAAAAGCTTTGGAGTTGAGTGTATCCGAGACCCAGCTATTCCATTTACTGTTTGTTTCTCTTTGAGGTATTTAACCTTGCTAAGACTTGCTTTTCTTTACTATAAAATGAAGATAATAATCATACCTCTCAGTTGTTAGTTGTGAGGATTAAATGAGAAAAAGTTATGTGCTTAGAACAGTGGCAAACATAGTAAGTGGCCAGGGTACAATGTTTATTAATAATACTAGTATAATTCTGTTCTATTCTCTATTGTGTCATTAGTTACAAAAATTACAGATTAATAATAATAGTTAGGTACTTTCCTGAACTGTATTTATTCTCATAATTCTCCTATGTCCTGACATGCATGCATAACTTAGGGTATGTGACTCTATGAGTAGAATGATTCAGTTCAGTTTTTAAGTTGTTTTCCTTGAATTAAAGGGACGGTGGTTCTAAGGGAAAGAATAAATTGCGTTGATAGCTCTGGGTTTTTCATACATCTCCATCTCTGCTATCATCAGTTTTATGTAGTGAGAAGTTTTAAAAAGGATTATTTTGAACTAGAAATAATATTAAATGCTGTAAAATAAGTAACAGAAAAATCATTGTCAGTTATTTCTAAGATTAATGATTGGTAGCTCTAAGTACAGGTCGTGCGTGAGCTGAAGAAACTTCTGCGTTTATGCCTATTAAATTAGTGTTAGAGGAATGGGCATATTAAGGAACCAGTTTTCAAGAGAGCCTGAAGAGGATCTGAAGGACAGAACTTGTTCTGATGGAAGGCTAGCCAGCAAGCTTTTTGCCAGGAACAAGGTCTTTGTGTCCAAAAGGAGAGGCTGTTTTTGAGTAAGCATTGTAAATATTCTTCGGATTTGCCTTTCAATTTAATCAATAAGTCTGAGTCCTTCTGAGGAAACCGGGATGGAGGCAGAGTAGCTGCAATGAACAACAGAAAGAATTGTTTCATGTAAAGTGAAAACACCACCAAGCTTCATTGCATTGGTTTGAGACAATTCAGTGTCATTTTGTGTTCTCAGGACTTTTCATCAGATCAGTCAATAGCCGTTGGGCTGCTAGATAAAAGTGGCAGGCTGTGGCTGATGGGAACTGAGAATTAGAAGAGCAAAGTGCTGAATATGTCACATGCTGAATGCGAGGGTGTGCTCCAGAACAGATTCTGTTGGAGAGATTCTCTTGAGATTCCATCCTTAAGGAAGGTGACACTTTCTCAAGGGACTAGATAGGAAGCATAAATAAAACACAGGTCCACTTGTTGCATTGGGAGCTTTGTTTAAGAGAGTGGCATAATATTATCAGTGAGCTGTTGTTATATAAAAAATGGCCCTACCTGTTAGTGTTTGGGTGGATGTATCTTCTGATGTGCACTAGTTTGGATCTTTTAACCAGCAAATGTTTTCCCCATTGTCAGAGTGATTTCTGTTTCCATGGAACAAAGAGTAACTTAGCCCATACAAATTGTGACTCCAGCCATTTTGCACTTGAACCAACTCTGCTAACAAACTGGTCACAGCCAACGCAGCAACCCAGTCAGTAAAATAAAGGCCATGCTTGAAAGTTGTGGTAAAAAATTATAGTGATCCTGTATAGTTGGGTGTCCATTCAGTCTGTACATAAAAGGCAAGGAGACAAAATATTGTTGAAAAAAGCCTAAAGCAAGTAATTAGTAGCAGGGGAAGGCAATGGCACATTTAGATTATTACACTTCACTTTGTATTGGTATCAGCTTCTGAATATTTCAGCAGCATTCATTTACATACCCACTGAGGATTGCTGAGCAGAAATTACCCTTTGTTCTCAGGCATGGAATTCCGTGGGGTTACAAGTTATATCTAGACTTTGGCCCCTTCAAATAGAAAGAGCTTTGTGATGATATGTTGGATGATATGTAATCTTCACTTTTGTTAAGTAAAACCACAGAATTTTCCTACAGAATCATTTGTAAGTGTCCACATCATGAGAATCAAAAATTGTCTATTGTGAAGATGCTATTTGATGAGAATATTTTAAAAGTAGTTGTGAAATGTAATTTGTGGCATCTTGTATTTAAACATTTGTCACATTCATCTCTTCCCATCCTTTTCTAATTCTACCCCTCAAGCTCAGAGAAGGTAAATGTTCTTCCCAAGGTCACACAGTTAGTAACTGAGGAATAGCAAACCAGGTCTGCCTGAGCCCACTGCATCTCCCTACTCAGTCCTGGTCAGATAATGGCTTGTGATGGACTACAGTGAAGTCCCGGTGTCTGAGTCACGTTGTTCTTAGGTGACTAAATGGGTGTTAAATGCAAAGTATGTGATCTACTTTTAATAACCATCTAGACTTTGCACTTGGTTATTTGGATAGGAAAAGAAAAAAAAAAACTAGAAAGCAAGTTTTAAACTTCATACACCGATACTAAATAAAACCGAGTTGATAAAGAATGGAAAGACTGAATAGAGAGGGAAAATATTCCCCGAGAGAACTTTCTAAATCACTAAAGTATCTTTTTCAAGCCATATTCTTACCTCTTTCGACCCTTGCTCCACAGTCTCCTCAAAGACCCTCTGCCAGGCAATTTCAGATGTATTATAAACATACTCTTGTGAACAAGAGCAATAATTCTCCTCGATGTGGGGCCCTGCTGCTGATGACAATCAGCCCCAGGTAGCCTTTCACTTACCAATCGCTGTTGGCTCCAAAATAAGTTTTGAAAAAAGTGAATCGGAGCTTAGGATCCAAATGATAAGTAAAATGAAGGAATGCTTGTGTTTTCACAGCTTGTATTTTTGAGGTGGTCAAAAGTCACTGAGCTGACCCACCCCCGAGAGCCCTCATCATTGCATTCATCTATTAACAACCATTCCTGTTTGAGTTCAAGCTGCTGACCTTTTCTCTAGAGTCATGTTTGAAGATTAGCCTTGTAGTGAAGCTAATAGCAATTCCTCCAAAATAAACCACAACCTATATTTCCTTGTTATTCTGTTTAAGGTTTTGGCTAGTTTATTAAAGTTTTGACATGTGGAAGAGGGCATAACTTAAACTTCATATTGGAAGCACCTATTAAATGAATACAATAGGGGTATTGTGCTTTTTTAGAGATGAGAATCGGAAAGAAGATTCTCCCCCTAGCTGAAGAGTGTTTGGTTCGTTGATGTACTTAGGTGGTTACTAGTAATCAGAGGTAATAAAGACTTTAGTCTGACACCAGAATTAAATTAAGAAAATTTAAAGCCATGTAGTATCAGGCCAGGATAGCTAGAATTTACTCAAGAAATTTGGTGAATCTCTACTCTTTGTGCAGCATCATCATTGCAAGCAATGGACTAGATCCTAAATTGTGCTAGACTCATCCTGCCTTTCAAAATTTTTCATTCTTGTTGGTAGAAAATATGAGGGCCTAGAGAATTACGTATAAAGCAGTGGGAACAACGGATGAGTTAAATGTGTAACAAAGAACTCAGAGAAGAAAAGACATTTTGGCTTGGGTTGTAAGGTAAGTTTCATAGTGGGATGGCATAAGATAGAACTTAGCTTTTAATAAGTGGAAATTTTCATTTTAAAATAATTAGTAAACATTTCTATTTTGTGTGCTTAGTATGTTCAGAAGTACATACTGTATGCTGTGCATGACCACAAATTTCAATATTGAAGTTTAGGAAACACTGCTATGAGAACATAGAGAATTACAGAAGAATACCTAAATGTGATTGGTGAGTCAGTGAAGTGTCAAAGTAAAATGTTGTTTGTGCTGAGTCTTGAAAGGTTGGGAGGCCTTTAGCAAATGGGCAAGAATGCAAAACCATGTTAACCTACTCTTTCATCAATAAAATAGACTAAGTTCATGAACTAAACATATGCTCAGGAGAAACTTAGATAATCTGTTCACTGGAGGGAAAAATGTTAAGGTCCTCTCTTACTTTCATAGGCTTTCTTTGAAGGAGATTTCATAAGTGCCCACCCACCCATTCCTATATTTCTCTAGAATACAAGCATATGTATCCTTTGTTGGAATATTCACACTTTGGTTGGGAATCTAAAGTTGAATTATCCATTTCCCTTTTTGATTGATTACTTGTGCTAGTAAGTAGTAAAGGTGGGGAATAAAGCATCACCACCAAAGAAGCTTTTATTTTGGTTTGAAATACAATCTGGGCTTTTCTGTAGCCGACTGAATGGGCTAGAGATCACATCCTTCTAGAGGCCGCTGTTCACGTGAGTCTGTATATCCAGAGCTCCTAGAGTGGCTACATAGAGGGGAAAAGTCAGTTTGTATTAAAGTTTAACTGGATATAATACATGAAGTAAGCCTACAAATGCATTTAGACTTTTAAGCACGTTTTTAAAGATCAAAACAAACCATAACTATCTGGATTGGAATGTGAGGAACATTAGGAATATGTGTTTTTGTACTCACCAACAACCCCCGAAGTCTGTGTGCTTATATGAATATTATGTTCATATAGAGTAGCACAAGGATACTTATTCTTGTTATTATATATTCAGGTGACACAAACAGCTTTTTGCTGTTGACTGTCAGAGTGTTTTATTGAAAGCTTGTACTCTACTAAGGAAAGCAAGGTCAGTGCTGGGGTGAATTTCTGGCATATTATTTAAACTTCTGAGGGAGTGAATGCCATTTAGAAATAATGTGGTTTTTATTAAATAAATCTGTCTAATAATATTAAGGTGCTATTTCAATGTTAAGAACAGACAAAGCCAATCATAGGTACTAAGAGCTGGGGGCAGAAGGTTGGGGTCATGATGGGGAAGGAGTTGGGCACTGGTTAAAGCTAACACTGAGCACAGGAAAAAATGAAAAATAAAGCTCCCCTCTAATTCCATACTGGAGGATTTTTTAAATTTTGTTGTTTAAATACCCCTTTGCTTTAATGAGTTTTCAACAAAGTGAGGTATGTAATTTGAATATATTTCTAGTATGAGATGGAAACAGATTTTCTTTAGACAGATATGAAAATAAGACTTTGTTTTTAATAAGTTAGTGAAGATTGATAATAAAAGTTATAAAGGTAAAAACAGGATAATCATTACTATAATTTAGTATGTCAGGAAATTCTAATGTAGATTTTGAAATGATTAAGTAAATTTATATCTGTATTTTTTTAAATTATCATAAGCTAGTGAACAAATTGTTATCTTTTTAATCGATCTAAAATTCACAACCATGGAGAAACGCAGTAAAGCCTAGAATTTTTATGTATTTACCTTATTTGATAAAATTCTTCATCGTGAGAGAAAACATTGGAAATCTTACTAATATTATCTCCACAGCACCTTTTTCTATTCAGTAGCTCTAAAATAATAATAGTCACATAAGTTAGTTTTAAACACATAATTAATAATAGCTCTCTTCTACCAAAAAATGCTTTAGGTACATTTAATTGAAACCAAAATTCTAATTTTGAAAGCCTTACAAACTGGAATTATATGAGATTGATATTTATATCCCAACATACATTGAAATCCTCACAGGAGAACTGTGATTTACCCATTTGATATTTGTTATCAATATGGTTTTGGTAACCAGAGGGAATATGTTTGCTTTTTTGAGGCTAGTTATATACCAAAGACCAGAGAGACCTGGTAGGACTGACTAAAGTCTCATAATGACTAAAGGAAAATAAAAATAGTGAGAATCTTTATTCCTGGAAAAGGGGTATAGCTGATTCAAACTGAGTTATGGAATGATGAAATAACACATGTGGGGAGTTTAGACAATGAAAAGCAGTATGTTGTTCTTTCACATTTTCTGTTAGCAAGTTGGCCTTGGAGGGAGGGAGGGAGGAAAAAAGAAAGGAAGAGAAAAAATGCATAGATTGATGTGGAATTTCTTACATTGGAGGTTTATAATTTCTAAAAGTCTTGGAAAACATCTTGGGATGTTCTGGGGAAGGCAGTAATGTGATTCGACCTTGGACAGATGGGTGAATCATTGGTAATTCTCCATGTAAGTATAACTGTGACCTGATCTTTATAGCTCCATGTTATCCCCACTTAATTTCTATAGGTTTCTCATCATTCCTCGTAGAACCTCACTTCTGAGCTAAAAAAGAGAAATACTATTTTTGCTCTCTTCTTTTAAATCCCAACATAATTTTTTTTTCTTTTGTGATACTCTTACTCTCTCCAAACGTACACCCTGAAATGATCTTGACATGGCTGGTGCACCACTTTACAGATAATTCACATCTCTGGGTCTTTGCAAGATGCTCGACATGTTACAGTAATAACATTTCTGTTAGAATGTTTAGAATATTTTTAAATTATGTTATTATTTAATTTTTATTTGCTCTTTTAAGAGAAAGTGAAAGAAATAAACACACCTTAGCTCTATTAATTTAATCTTTTCTTAACCTTCTGCTTTAATTTTCTTACCTTTTTCTTTAAAAAAACAATAAAAACCTGTGGCTCTTATGTATGTTTCCTTTCTTCAAAAGTGGAACCACAATTCCCAGGTAGCTTGGATTTTCTTTCCTAAATGATTTCTACCCCTTCTTCACTCTTCCTCCATTCACATACAATCAGTCAGCAAGAACTCTTCTGTTTCATTAGTAGAGTCTCACATCTATGTCTTGTTCTTTTACTTTCCACTTCACTGCCTGAGAGCCCCACATTAATTCTCCTAGGCATTTTCCAAATGTTTCCTAATGCATCTTTACAAGTAACACCCCTCTGCCAAAACAAACACAAAAACAAAACAAAACAAAAAACTGGTCAGTGAATTATTTCAGAATTTCTTATTGAATTGTCTCTTACATCACTGTATATCCTCCATTCCAGTGATTTCTAAACATTAAAAAAAAAGTGATAGTAAGGATTTTCTCATTGTGATTTGCTGTATCTATGCATATAGATTTTTATGCATGTATCTGTATTGCTATCTGTATTAATATGTTATCTGTGAAAAATCATTCATGAAATAATATTTATCCTTACTGCCCAGGATGAACTCTGTTTTGTTTTCTGCTTTATTCCTCTCCATTCTCTTCTTATATATAATTAATCTTCATTATTGGTGGACTCTGTACTTGCAGATTTGCTTAAACCCTAAAATTTGTTTGTAAGCCCCAAATTAATACTCGTAGTGCTTTCATAGTCCTTTGTGGACATGTGTATGCACAGCAGCGTGAAAAATTTGAGTCACCAGGTAGGCACATATTAGCTGAGGTTAAAGTGAGATGTACTGCCGTCTTGTTTTAAGTCTCATACTAAAATAGTTGTTCACACTTTTGTGCTATTTGTCACTGGTTTTGCTGTTTTCTTACCTGTTCATTTCATTTGTGTATAGTTGACACACCATTACATTAGTTTCAGTTGTGTAACACAGTGATTGAACTTCTCTGTACATTATGCTATGCTTTACCATAAGTGTAGCTATCATCTGTCACCATACAACACTACTGCAGTATCATTGAGTATTCCCTATGCTGTGTCTTTTATTTTGCTGTTTTAAATGGCCCCCAGCATAGTTGTGAAGCACTGTCTAGTGTTCCTAAGTACAAGAAGACACTGAAGTGCCTTACTGTGATGTGAGAACAGGCATGAGTTGTAGTTCTGATGGCCATGAGTTCAATGTTAACGAATCAGCAATATGTTTTAAATAAGGTATGTGTAAAAGAGAAGCACACATAAAACAAGGTTATGTATTGATAGGTTTATGAAAATGTGGTCAGGGGCTCATAGGTACCTAATCCTGTGTGTCCCCTAGGAGCAGTGATTCAGTATTTGCTAATTCCTTGCTTGCAGGGGCTATGTAGAACTTAACTACTGTGAATAACAAAAAATTGACTGTATTGTATTTCAAGGCAAAAAATTCTGGTCAGGACCCGGGGGAGTTATTTCATGAGCTGACCTACAATTTGTAAAACACTGTCTCACATGAATCATTTCTCTCAAAGTTTGCTAGTAGGGACACCTTTGTTTTTCAGGGGCAAACTGTAACTGTTCTCTTCTCTGGAAATTTTGTAACTTGCTGCTTTGTACTTTTTACCTTGCCTGCTAGGAAACTGAATGAGGATTTTATGCCCAGTTATAGCAGTAGTATTCTTGATGTTGGAATGCATGCTTTTCTGTTTTACCCCTGGTTTCTTTCCTTATTTCTACTACATTATTTTTGTTTGATTTATCCTTTTTGTATAGAGTCTTGAAACCTCTTGGGGAAAAGATAGAAATGAATAAAAGAATTAATGAATAAGTAAATAATTGAAACAAGTAATCCTGGAACAAAGATCTAGAGATAAGAGGTTATCTTTTTAGTAGAGGCTTTAAAATATAACATTATCGTCAAATGCTTTGATAGTGTATGTTCTCCTTATTAAGTTGATTTTTTAAATATGTTGTGTGTTAACTTAAAAATGTTCTTTGTGAAGATGAAGTAGAGGGTTTTCTGAAATGTCAGGATAATTAAGTAAAGCTTAACAACTTATGATAACAGTGTAAGAAAATTACAAATGTATGTTAACATGCTCCTTTCTAGGATCATCTGTCTTTTCATTATTGTGTGAATAGTCACCAATACAGATGCTATAAAAAATTCTTGCTATTCCTTAGTAATAGCAAAGCCAGTGTAGTATGGATAATTCAATCATCAATAGTGAGCATCTATTCATAACCAATAATTTTAATTTTTTTGCCTAACTTACTTGCTGGAGTTGTTCATCCTTCCTTCTTAAGTCTCTATGTCTATTAATGAAGATAATCCTAAATAATCAAGAATTACTGTACCAAATTTCAAACTAAGTGAAAGTTTGTGTACTTTCATCACTTAATCAAATTTAATGTGTTTTGTGGATTGTTTTAGTGAAAAAAAAAAGGATAATAGATTCATGAATCCTAAAATCCTAAGATTACATTTAGTAAAAAAAAAAGTTGTAACAATTTGTGGGAAAAAGTGATATTAGACATGCTGTGTGTATAGTCTCCTAACATGCATTTAATGTCACAATTGAGGGAACCTCTACTGTTAAAAATAATTGGCATGTCTTCTGATACTGTAACTTTAGTTTGTTGTGTTATAGCTTTGTCTTTCAATAAAACTTTATAGTTTTTATTGTAAAAAAATAGTAATTGGCAGTGTTTAAAATCTGCTAAAGGATATATCTCCTAAGAGATCCACAATTTAAAAGGGCCTCTCAAAATAATCTTTTTATAGTTTACCTCTAGTTTTTTTTTAACAATGGAATTGGATTTTTAAAAATTTTAATTTACTAAGGAATTGAGAATGTTAAACTCAAGGTCTGTTTTTATTTTTTTATTTTTATTTTATTATTATTTTTTAAATATTTATTTGACAGACAGAGATCACAAGCAGGCAGAGCAACAGGCAGAGAAAGAGGTGGAAGCAGGCCCCCTGCTGAGCAGAGAGCCCGATGCGGGGCTCCATCCCAGGACCCTGGGATCATGACCTGAGCCGAAGGCAGTGGCTTAACCCACTGAGCCACCCAGGCGCCCCCCCAAGGTCTGTTTTTAAAGTCATATACCAATATTTCTCAAAATATAATCTTCAACATTTTTGGAAAACTTGGTAAACATCAGTTTGACGAGTACCTTGTGTTTTTTGTATCAGTCTGTTAGTGAATTGTCCAAAGACAAAATACGTAATCATATTTACTAGCAAGAGGATGGTTCATCATTATATATCCATTTACCTCCTTCTGTAGTTACATTTGTATATGAAAAACCCACTTACAGATCATAAGCATATACTATATAATGCCTTAAGAATCAAATATAGTGAATTCTGGTTTGAAAAACTGGAATAGGAATTGATAAACATTACTTATTACCAGTGAATCTCATTATCTGTGCTAATGAAAAGTATATTTTGGGTTAATTACTAAGAATAATTTCTGGTTATTAGCAGCAGCTCTGATCCTTGCTTAAAGTAGAAATCTTCTTTAAAAGTAATTCATATAAATAATATGCATATTTACTCATGTATGTTAACTTGACCATGAGAGTAACAGACTATAATGATGATTATATTCTTGTAGTTGACAGTTCTACAAAGGGCTAGTTTCATTATTTCATATTAGAAAAATCTAATTTTACCACTTTGGGGAAGAGATAAAAAGCTCTTTTTTATTATTAAAGACTTGCTAAAGAATATTAATCAGCAATCCACATTTGTATCACTAGTGTATTAGTAATACATATGAAATATATGAGAGGCACACAACGTGGGGATTAAACACGGATTCTAGAGCCAGCAACTTGGGTTCAAGTCCCAGTTCCACAAGTCACTATCCCTGTGACCTTGGACAGGCAGCTTAACCTATTTCTTAGTTTAACTCCTTTGCAAAATAGGGATCATTATAGGATATCTGTCTTCCAAGGTTGTTATGAAGAGTAAATGAGTTAGTATTTAAAAGTAGTCAAAACAGAACTGGATGTCCTAGGAATCTCTATATATCTGTTTAAGTAAATAAATAACTGAACGGAAGTATTTACAACTCTTCAGATAAGACATGCTTATTGGAATGTTAGAAAACTGTGATTGAAGATCAGAGATGATGTTGAAACAGTGGTTTTGATTTTTTAAACAGCATTACCACTCCCCCACCTTTTAAAAAAAATTTATAAATGAAATCATATGCCGAAGTGCAAAATAGAAAACAAATATAAATTATTGAAATGGGAGCAGAGGCTTGGGTCTTGGTCTATGCTGCTATTGATTACTTTTCTTACAGGCCTCTGAGTTACGCCATAGACTCCTGAGTTTCTAAGGATGAAAGTTTAAATATCCCTGATTTTTTATCATAGCCACCTTTTATAGATGAAGTAATTGGGGCTTGAAGTTGGTAAATAGTTCACTTTCAATAGTTCACTTTTGCTTATTGGTCTTAGGCAAACATTAAAAACCAAGGATATTTTTGTCCATAGCACACTCAGTCAGTCCAATGGCTCTCTCAAAGCCCCAGATGGTTTGAGCCCTTACTGGGCAAAATGAAAACACATTTTACTCTTTAATTGCTAGGTGATCCCAGTGTCTTACTTTAGAGACGTGACATATTCCTACAGCTAAATGCCTCTCTCTCCCAGTCTGTCGTTATGGCCCATATGAAAGGAAAAATAATTTTTACTTTCCTTGTTTGCTTGTCACTTGAGTAAGGCTTTTCATGTGTGAACTAATTAAGACCAAGTCAACAGTGTTAAAAATATACTAAATGTGAATTTTACCAGGGATAGAGGATGATGCTAGCATTTAGGAAAGGGATGGACATTCAGATTATAGCTTATATCTACACAGCATTTCATGCTATACAGAATATCTACACAATCACAATAATAGGACTCAAATATTCTAGTTAAGGGAACAGAGGCTTCCAAAGATTGCGGGAGTTAATATAGGAAGCAGGTAAGTGCCAAGATTTGAGTTAGGTTTCAGATCTAGTTGAGCTCACTTATCACTAGTCCTTTTTAAAGGCTTTAACAATTGATGTCTCTGTGTCTGTTTTTGATTGCTTAGTAATTATGTAAAAATCAACTTGTATAAATGATTGGAGATAAGGTAAAATATTAGTTGTAGCACAGGCCAATATTAAGTCTCAGAGAAGAACCTAAATTTTATGGTACTGAGAAAATGTTTTTGAATGCAAAGAGATGGTTAAATATTTCTTACTCTTGATAGGTACAGTTAAGTTTATTTTTTTAATATATTTCTCCTCTTTGGGCCTCATACAACTTAATGTATCACACAACAGTCTCAGGGCCAAGAAAAATATGGTGGCCACTAATAGCTATTTCACACATTTAATATTAAGTGAGATATTTAATGGTATGGTGAATTTTTAATTATTAGAATTTCTAAAGTTGGAGAAAAACAAAACAATACTAATAGGACCATTGAATCATTAGTTACACCATATTTGAATAAACTTTAATCTTAGTTTGTGAATACATTAAGGATTGTGGCAGTATATCTATAAGTTACTAGCCTCTGTGTGGTCATAAAAATTTGGCTGAATACTGCTTTTTAAATAGAACAAAGTGACATAAGAAAAAAAAAAATGTGTACTATCAGCTGCTCTTCCCTTAAGAGGATTCTCTGGTGTGCAGATCACTATAGTGGAATGATGCAATGGAGCATATGGACAATGAATCAGGTAATAAATTGAGTGTAACACTAATTATATTCACTATGAACTGAAATATATACATTTGATGACCATGATGGCACACCAGTGTTCAAAGCCCAAGGTGAAGTAATGCATTTCAACTTCTTTTTATAAGAACTCAACAGCCTCCTACAGACTGTGTCTGGCCTCAAATTCTATATATCTACCTGTGTTTTCAGTGTGGAAACCCAATTCCTAAAGGAAAGGTCATTATCATTATTAAGTTTTATAAGAAAATCAGTACGTACTAGTATCTATTTAATAACAGAGACATCATGAATGTCAGACCTAACACAAGTTGCAGAGTGCTAATAACTCCTAAAGTGTATCCTTGTCTCAAGTTGAAGTCAGTATTGGAAATTTTATATTACCTGCTCTGCCTGAAAACATTAAAAAGTATTTCTGTAATAGCTAGGCCAAAAAAAAAAAAAAGTGACTTTTTACAACTTTGCCTAATTTTTGGTTCAGTTTCAAAGCTGATAGTAGTTAAGTCATATGACATTAGCATTGACCTAAGCTGAGCAAAGGGATTTTTTTTTTTAAGATTTTATTTATTTATTCTGTCAGAGGGAGAGAGAGAGAGAGCGCACAAGCAGGGGGAGCAACAGACAGAGGGAGAAGCAGGCTCCCTGCTGGGCAAGGAGCCCTATGCGGGACTCGATCCCAGGACCCTTGGATTATGACCTGGGTGCAAGGCAGGTGCTTAACTAACTGAGCCACCCATGTGGTCCACAAAGGAATTATTTTAACCACAAACATTTTATATTGCCTTGAGGATGAAATAAAGCATATATGTGTGTCTGTTTGCAAGTTTGTAAGTTATATGTGTTTTAGATAACATTATTAGCTATTTCAAATATATATCAGTTCTTTTAGTTCTGGAATTGCATGGATATAAAATATGCATTTATTCAGAAACTAAACAAAAAACTTTAGTAATTTCTGCGTTACAATGACCCTAATTCAAGTCCAGTGATAGATTGAAAGTGGTTGTTTCTTTTTCTATTATATATTTAAATTAAAAATAGGAAGATGTAGTTTCTACTAATGAGTTTTGTAGGGCTGTTTTAATATGATGTCCCTTAGGAGATTTCCTTACTCGGTGTGAAGGCTCCTAAGAGGTGCTTGTGCACCTGATTAATTCATAAATGGCGCTGAGGGCTGCACATTTGCCCAATCCTAGTTAAATCATAGTAGGCGGCTATTCCTCTGTAGAATGCTCGGGAAATTGTGATGCTCTTATTATACACCTAATTACAGCATTCTACACCAGTCTGTTCTTTTTCATAAATTCTT
Source organism: Martes martes (assembly GCF_963455335.1). Taxonomy (NCBI): domain Eukaryota; kingdom Metazoa; phylum Chordata; class Mammalia; order Carnivora; family Mustelidae; genus Martes; species Martes martes. The sequence goes on along the minus strand of NC_137899.1, from coordinate 74,576,755 downwards.
ATAAATGTGATGTCCATTTTAGAAGTTAGTGATTGAGGTTCATTAAAAGAACTTCAGTCCATATGATTGAGATGGAACAATTGTCATCATTCAATAGAAAAATGCTCTGAAATTCTAAGAATATATATGTAATGTATGGAGAAATTAAAATACAATGATTTACAAAATTAATTTTGTATTATGAACATTAAATAAGCAGCTACTATGTGGATGTGATAGGGGAAAATTGGAAACATTAGAAAGTATAGTTGTAGTAGTTTTGGGATGAATAACCAATTAAAAAAATTATGTGTTTTGGAGCACAATACCTAACCCTTCTGTGCTCCTGTGCCTTGTGTGGAGTAGGAATCTAACCTCTTACAGAGTATGGGAACTAACTGAGGTTTTATATATATACATATATATATATACACACACATATATATATGTGTGTATATATATAGTGCTTATTTATAAATAGTGCTTATTATGTATATATGTATAGTGCTTACTTATTTTATATATATGTGTATATATACATATATGTATATATATGCAGTGCCTAAAATGTAGTAAGTTCCACATAAGCTCTTATATAGAGCTTTTTTCCTCAAGCTCTACCCAATATAATCCCCACCTAAGTAAGATATACTGTTTTCCACTATTCTGTTTTAGCTCAAACTAGTATTTCCCCTGCTGCTTCTCCTCCTATCCTTTGACATTTGCATTTTTTGATGATATTCCAGTTGGGAGGAGGAGAATTTCCCCTTTAAAATTAGAGACAGGATGGATTAGAGTTTCATCAAACACGAATTTGGACAGGTAATGACATATTTTTTCCTAGATTTATAACTGAGAAAAAATTGACCCAATGTATAAATAACATGTAATTCAAACTATTTGACTTCAAATATGCCTTTTGTAATTTCTCCCATTATAGGAAGCAGCATTGTTTATTAAGATATAGTGCTTACTGTGTCTAAATAAATGTTCAGTTATCTTCTGAATCCCATTGTTTCTGGTGGTATACAGTTCTACTTAAGTTGGGAACCATTCTACTGAGCTGAATCCATCACTTAACTCAGTCAGCTAAGAAATCAGGCTTACTTATTATTACTGTTCACCTGCTCCTTTGATATACATACCAGGTCCAGGAACTCTGAACAGTTTTCTAAACCTGAGACTACCCCTTCAATATGGTCTCTTCCTTTTATTCAGGACCTCGACTCTGTCAAGTATATTAAATAAAGGAAAGGAATATGCATATTATTAATGTTTTAAATGAAACACAAAGAAAAATGAAGCTCAGAGAAGTTAATAGGCTTATCACAAATTTGACAACTAGTTAATGGTGTGGGTAGAACACATGGCTGGTGATTCATACTCATTTTTCTTCCCATTCTGCATTTTATCATAAAGCACAAGTGACAGAAAAAAGGAACTATGAAAAGGCAAAAATATAAATGTGAAAACATATTGTGAATGTCACTCTAACACATCTCTTTTAATTTACCAATCACATAGTCATATTTGAAACTTTTGTGACCTTTCCATCTGACACAGCTGAATTGTTTCAAATCAGCTAAAAATAAAATAAAATAAAATAAAATAAAATAAAATAAAAAGTAAAAACACAACCCTTAGACATATTGTCCTGACTTAAATGGTCTAATGGGTATAACAGAAAATGGTTTTTTTTCCCTAGATAAGGATGTTCTAGGTTTTAATAATACAGAACCTTTCACTTATAAAATTATCCAATTTATAAGGCACAGTTATCAACATTTTAAAATGCTTTGGATGTGTGCCATTTGACCATCTTTTTTTTTCTTCTTCTTTACATTTTAGACCAAAGCATAGAGAAACTTGATCACTTAGTAAAGCTGTTCTGACCCTAGTTGAAATAAGGTAAAGAATTAAGTGGTTACATGTGTTGGTAGGGTAAAATTTCCAGTAAGATTGAATCAGCAGGATGATGCTCTGAACTCTTATTGGACAAAGAATTACATTGTATTTAGAATAAATAGCGTATCTGAGATCCTTGTCCCTTACCATTTGTGGTTCACTGTATATACAGTGACAGTAGTGGTCATGTTGGTGGGAGTAAGATTAAAGATGAATCCCACCACTCTTTTTTTTTGAATTTTATTTTATTTTATTTTCAGTGTTCCAAGACTCATTGTTTATACACTGCACCAAGAGCTCCGCGCAATATGTGCCCTCCATAATATCCACCAGCAGGCTCACCCCACCCCACCCCCCCAAAACCCTCAGTTTGTTTCTCAGAGTCCGCAGTCTTTCATGGTTTCTTTCATGGTTCCCCCTCCAATTTCCCCCAACTCACCTCTCTTTTCCATCTCCCAGTGTCTTCCATGTTATTCCTTATGCTCCACAAGTAGGTGAAACCATGTGATAATTGACTCTCTCTGCTTGACTTACTTCACTCAGCATAATCTCCTCCAGTCCCGTCCATGTTGATACAGAAGTTGGGCATTCATCCTTTCTGACAGAGGCATAATACTCCATTGTATAAATGGACCGTATCTTCTTTTTTTTTTTTTAATTTTTTAAAAATATTTTTTATTTATTTGACAGAGATCACAAGTAGGCAGAGAGGGAGGCAGAGAGAGAGGGGGAAGCAGGCTCTCTGCTCAGCAGAGAGCCTGATGTGGGGCTCGATCCCAGGACCCTGAGACCATGACCTGAGCCGAAGACAGAGGCTTAACCCACTGAGCCACCCAGGCGCCCCTGGACCGTATCTTCTTTATCCATTTGTCCATTGAAGGGCATCTTGGTTCTTCCCACAGTTTGGTGACTGTGGCCATTGCTGCTATGAACATTGGGGTACAGATGGCCCTTCTTTTCACTACATCGGTATCTTTGGGGTAAATACCCACACCTTTTAAAAGGGAATAAAGAAGTTGCTTCTGTTGGTGTTCTTTCTATACCATTAGCTAGTTATAATAGAATGATAACTTGCTCTGCATTAGCTTGTTATTGAACATTAGCCTGAGAAGTGGACTATTCTATTTGGCATAAATAGAATAAATGGAATTATAAAATGTTTAACTTATCAAGTGAGTCTGAACAAATACAATTATAAAATAAAAATTACTTATTTACTCCTCAAGATGTTTAAGGTAGTAGGATATACTAGAAATCAGTCAAACATCACACAGTAAGGTTATCATAATTTTTATAAATATTATTTCTGAATTATATCCCTAATCATATAGCCTTCATAAAGACCTTAGGATATGGTTTCTTTTTACTTTAACTGTGTCTGTGAAGTAGCACGTACTGCCTCAAGATGAAAACATTAGAGGAGTTTTCTCTTTTTAGTAGGCAATGGATAGAAGGGATGATTGAAACTCTAATAAATTGCCAGACCATGTATTTTTTTTTAAGTCTCTGAAGCCTTGTAGAGGTCATTTTTAAAGCTGGGAATAAAAATATACTAAAAAAATTTCTTTGGGATTTGATAAAACTTCTCTTGGATCTGGGATTTTCCCCCAAAATTAAAGCAGATATTTTATTAGTATTTGAATATGTGAGTTAAATGCAATATATTAGTGATGAACTTTACCTGTTTCTTTTACTTCTTAAAAATTTTTTTTACTTTTAAATTGGCCTTAGGTAGCCATACAAAATCTCTTGGATTCAATATAGTACATGGGAGGTTATGTTAAAGATTCTAGGCCTCTCATTAGGTGAGGAAGGACCAAGAAGTAGCTGAGCACTGGCCAGTGAAGCTGAAGGGATTTCAGATTGAGACTTAGAATTCATGACCCTGGTTACTGGAGGTCATTGATGCAGTGGGATTGGGTGCCACAAATGAATGCTTCTAAGAGAATTGTACAAGTTAAGGGAAGTTGGAGGATGGTGATGGACTAGTTAGCTTCTCCCAACCTCCCTGAATTTTGACTGCTCATAGAGAGATAGGATGAAATATGGGAAAAGGCAGTATAATCTCAAATTGTCAATTTTAAGCTGAAAGTGGCTGAGTGTACCTAAAAAGGACAGGATTATATGAAAATGGAGGGTCATAAGCTTAGTTAAGTTATAGAGAAATAAAGAATAATATAATTTTGCACATCTGAGGCTGTGATTATAAAATCATACCTTGTCTCTGATATAAAAAATTTAAAAGAAATTCTTAAAGAATTCTCTCACTCTCAAAGTGTCTTGGTTTATATTTTGGATTCAGTGTGGAAGAAGAATATTATCCTGTTTGAACCTCTTATTTGTCCTAGCAAGTTAAAACAAGTAAATTATTTTTTTGTTTATTGTCCAGCTCTGGGTTTTTAATCTAAATAATACTTATTTTGAATAAGTCAAGAGACAAAGATTCAGATAAAGTGGTATAATCCGAAATCACACAAATTATTTATAGCAAGGGACTATGAACCTTGAATTTAGAAGATTGTATGTCAATAATGAGCTGGTAGCAAATGTTATGATTTTCTTTATTATTGTTATGACCCCACACTCCTAACCAGTTTAGGAGGGAAGCATAGCATTCAGGGGAAGCTCTTTCGTCTCACCAATTCTCACCGCCCCCCGCCCGCCCCCCCGGCCCATGATAATATTATAGGAAAAGTTGGAAGCAGGTTTTGAGAGCATAACTTAAACTTGCCAAATGATCTCTTACACTGGAGTTTCTGATTCCCTTGTTGACTGCTGATCTGAAAGCCACAGCATAATCCGTTTGCAGTAGTGGTGGGGGGCGGTGGGGCGGGGAGCAGCAGCTCATGGACACACATATCGTATAAGCCCTAAGGTTCGTGAACTTATCCTGTGGTAAAGCCAGCCCTTTGCTTCTGTTTACAATCATGGTTAAAACTGTTAATATAAAAGTAAATTTCATGGATGGGAGGATTATAGTAATATCTTCATTCTTTCCTAAAACAACTAAGTTTCTATCTATTCCTGTTGGTATTTATACAAGTATATCTGACAATTTAACATCCTAAATATGACCTAGTAGTTCTATTGAATTTTAGACTGAGTGCTACCATAAAGGTCTACTATATTAAAAATATTTGCATATGGCATTTTCCTATTCTGAAAATTTATGAATTTTAATAAAGTTGCTTAGATTTTATAGCCCACAGTTATAATTATTTGTAATCCAGAAATATTATTTAAAGGGGACTGAAATTACATGAAAACACTTAAGAGCAGAATTATATCTTCCACTTTCCCATTACTTTTAATTTGTTGATTATTAATTTCAGTATAATAAATGAATACTTGATTTTTAAGATAAAAACTTACACTTAGCTTTGAAAATCTGTTTGTAAATTAGTATATATACAAATCTGTCCTCATGATAATTTATGATTTGTCAAAAACAAACTGACCAACCTGTGAAGTAATCTGTACTTTGATCTCACATTGTAACTATTAAATGTTTGTTTTTCTAAGGCAAAACAGCAACAAAAAGATTACTACATGATTTTAATGAATGGTGGTGGTAACAGTGTTCCAAGTCATTAAGGTACATCCAGTTTTATGTAACAAAAAGTAGTAATTTATACATTAAAATTTAAAAAATAATAAATAAAGTTTAGGTATTTATTTTCGAGCACTTTGTGAATTGCATCATTCCAGCAAGCTCTCACTGTCCTTTTCCTTCTGTGGTAAATGATTTACCAAGCATACTTTTAAATTTTGTTTGTTTTCTCAGTTCAGTTGATGATTGCTTTATGCTGGGTATACACAAGTCAACAAGAGGCATTAGCTGCTGTGAAGAGTCTCACCATTAGTAAGGAAGATTGTTAGTTTGTGTATACTTGCTCCAAAATGTACCCCAAATATTTTAAGGCAGTCCTGAAAAAAAAACATTGTAGCAGTAAAACATGAATAAAGAACAGGTCAGAGAGAATAAGAAAGGGGAGAATAAATAAGAGTAGAGAAGTAAAATGTAATTAGAAATAAGATTCATGCCTTATATTCAGTGAAATTATGTTGGATGAAATTTTAAATACTTTAGGTCAAATACATATCAACTGACAAAGATCGCAATGTGTGATTAAGTATAATGATAAAAACTGCAAAATAGAGCTGTAAGAGAAAAGATGGATTGCATAACTAGCCATTTTTTTGAGGTTTTAGCTAAATCAGAGATTTTTGGAAGAAATGATACGCTTAACAAAGGAACAAGAGGTAGAGTAGACACATGGAGAATGGGATGGAATAATACATACAAAGTTGTGTAGGCATGAAGTATCATAGTATAGAACAGAGCAGTTTATTTGGGAAGTCATATGCTACTAGTCATAAAGTAGAAGGACAGTTTGGGTCATTGGTGAGCATGAAACTGACCAGGTTTACGGTGTGTGACTTTTTGTGTTAGATAAGTATGGATAGAGAAGAATCTCAGTGACCCAGGTTTGAGATGATGGTTCATTCAGTTGAATGATTGTGAAGATAAAGTATGAATTAGTTACTATTATTTTCAAGTTTTTATTGGAAAAAGTCATGTAAAGAGAATAGTAGAGTATACCTCCAGGTATTCACCCCTTAGTTTATTAAAGACATTGTTGTTTCATCTGTGTATTCACCAACTACTCCTTGCCCCACCCCAACATTACCACTGAAATATTTTGAAGCAAATTCCAGACATTGTGTATTTCATCAGGAAACAGTTCATCTGTATCTGACATAGGACTTATCAGAAATATAACTGGAACACACATAAAACATTAACAGTAATTCCTTAAGATTTCCAAGAGCATAGTCACTATTAAAATTTTCCCAGTTTTTCTTCTGAGAACTCTTAAGGATAATATATTAAGGATTTTTTTTTGCCCTGGTTTTGTCTGTATATTTTATATGAAAGTGCATTTTTTGGCTGAATTAATAAAATATTGTTAACATCAATGTATGTTTCAAGTGGTAGTCTTATAATAATTCTTAGACTATTTAAATACTGGGACACAAGATTCAGTTGTCATCAGCTAGGATGAGATGAGCTACTAGAGTCAGTATCATCTGTAGTTTTATAAATGGAAAGGAGATGGCATGACATAGGACAGTTCAGTTTTCAAAGGTGCATTAGTGAAAGTTTATTTCATAAATGATTTCACTACTTTATGGAGAGTTAGGAACTGCTTGAATATCTCATATCTACTTAAGAAAATAGTTTGGGCAGCTGTAGGAAATGGATGAAATAGTTACTAAAATCAATAAGTGCAAAGAAAGCAAAGGAAAACATAAACCAGACAAAAATACATTTCCAGGACCAAATTTTTAAGTATCCTGTATTTTGTCATTTGTTAAACCACAAATGGGCATACACAGAGCTGCAGTTCAACATGCTTTTGTTGTTAACATAAATAAAGTTTGGGGCACTGCTCTGCAAACCAACCAGAGTAGACCATGAGTTACAAATGATATATATATGTATAAAAGAAGTGTCAGAGACTAATTGGAAAGTTATAGTTGGGCAAGAACAAATGTTGGAAACAAATTACAGAGGGGTAAAAAGACTTAAGCGAGAAAGAACAGACTAGTTCTTTATAGGTAATGTACGATTCTACTTGATCAAATTAAATTCAGCATAGATACTTCAGAAAAGTTCAGAATTCATAGACAGTCTTCTTTAAGCTTTAATAAGTCTGCAGGTGGTTCCCTAACTTGCAAGTGAAAAGTGTTTATTAAGTAGTAACAGATGGAAAAGTAGAACCAAACTGCACGCAGGAGAGAATCAGAGTCAACATATTTTATTTGCAAAGGAATAATTTTCAACTAAAATCGTTGCCAACTGCTAACATACCAATAATCTTTTCCTATGTTAAAGATGAAAATGATTTTTAAGTGTTAATTTTTAAAGGAGATTTTACAGCTTAAACACGCAAGAAATATATTTAGTAAAAATACTAATTAAAATTAGTTATTATTATTAAAAATACTGTTTTGACCAGTACTGCTTTTGAAATCATTCATTTGATATCATTCATATATTTATATATATGGAGTTCTTTATCAAAGATAGAATAAAAACAAATCTTGTTTGTCAGTAATTTGAAGTGTGCAAGTCCTTGGTAATAGTAAACTCCTTCATTTAAGTCCACAATGGCCAACAGCGCTATGCACAAAAGTAAACAATTATTCCCAACTTCAGAAGCCTGCAGAGGTCAGTATAGCAACAGCAACAAGACATCACATAGATAAGTTGATGAATACTGGGGGTGGTCCATTAGATCTTATACTAACTTACACATACCAGCATCTTGAACATTAAGATGAAATTTGTAATAATTAGAATAGAAAACCTTTTGAGTATTTTGTCTTTATAACTGAAGAAAATCAACGTATGAAAAATCATTCTGCTAAAAAAAGTGGGGGATGCTGTGAGAAGTGAAATTTAAAATTAAAGTGATGACCACTTTATATAAAAATAAATGTCTTTTATGTATGCTGAAAGATTTGAAAATGTTCTGTTCATTTGAAATAAGTGTTATATACTTCATACTTGATTCAGCAGCCTAATTCAGCACCCAACAGTAACCTGGGCAAAGCCATGATTTTTTTGACATTGATATATAAGTGAAGCTTTCTTATTTCTTGTAATATTTCATATAATTCAGAGTAAAATTGCTTCCAAATACAATAGTAGTTCAATTTACAATTTACAATTTTAACGAATATAAAATTTACATATTTGTTATTTGTACAACTTATAATTTACACTTTTCTACACACACATCAAAGGTAAATATTTTAAACTTGAACATGTAAGTGTGTACAAGTGTGTGTGTGTTCTTTTTCTTATGAAAATACTTTTACAGTTTGTTTTTTGTAAAAGTGAAGAATTGACAGGTTTTAGAAACTGTATTCTGATATCCAGAAGCTGTCTTCTCCATGATGACCTGCCAGTGACCTTTGTCATGACATTGAAGGACTACCCTCTCCAGGGGTGAGAAGTATTTCAACTTCAATAGTTCCTTTACTCCAGACATGTATAAAACAGAGACTATAAACATATACTGTAGGCTTATTTTGGCTCCAGTTAAGCTGACACCATCAAACTCATTTAGTTTAGAACTTGCAGACATGGTTTCAGTATCAGCTTTCTGCTGCAGTCCAGAAGATTAAAGAAAAACTAGCTAAAACCAACATTGGGCTTTTGCTGGGACAGCAGCTATCTATTGAAAAGTAAGTTCCTCATACTTTTATAATGCTTAATTCTGTAAGTACCACTGTTAGTATCTTTGGTGTTTCTAAATGCCACTATGGATAGGCAAAGTCAAAACTTTTAAAAAGATCAGGAGATAGAAAGCAAGACAGATTAAATAGGTGTATTTTTAAGAAGAATATCTATTTACTTTTCTAAATTCAAGCCTTGCTTTTCTCTAAATGTACTTTGGTAGGCACATGTGCAAAAAAGTCAGCTAGGTTCACATGCAAGCAATGAATTATTACTGTCCATTAATAATCATACTTTTATTTTTTCTACTTTTATATCTATTGCAATTTTTAATCTAAAATTTTAGTTACTATTCTGAGAATAGCATCTTAGTGTTCCTAGTATGACCGTGTTTTCCGGTCCAGGGTGGTATAATGGGCTTTTAAAAGGCTGCAAGTTAGGCATAGATAAATAACACTACAGTGGACATAAAATACAATTAGTAATGCTGATTAATATCTAAATATCACATCCTGTATCCTTCCAAAAAGTTAACTATTAAATTTATATAAACTGGTTGCTTATTAAGCCACAAGATAAACTTATTAGACTCAAAATGCATAAAGTATTTAGGATGTTATCTTAACACATGCAATAATCTAGAAATTAATAACTAAGTACAGATTTAAAATGTCACCTGCAATTAAAAATTTTTTTACCTGATTAATGCTCAGATCAAGGAGAATGTCAAGCCTGAAATTATGATTGTTAAAAATGACAATAATGGGAACATCACAAAACAAAGTATGTGGTGTGCATCCAAAAGTCTAGTCAGATGAAAGTTCAAAGATGTTGTAAATGCTTAAATTTAAAAGTAAGAATAAGCAAATAACTATTAACTTAAACAGTTGGACAAATTAAAATAACCAGAGTTAAAGAAAGCAGAAAAATATAAAATAAAAAATAATTTAGAAAATAGCAAAATTAACAAATCACTCCAAGATAATGTTCTTTGAAGAAGACCAAAACATGCAAATCTGTGATTTTGCTAATCTGATATGATTTGGTAGGCCTCCCAAAGATGTGACATTTTCACCCCAGGAACCTGTGAATATGTTATATGTGGTAAAAATTACTTTGGAGATGTGATTAAGGTGAAGATCTTTAAAAGGGAAGATTATTCTGAATTATCTAGGTGGGCCCAATGTAATCACAAGATATCCAATAAGAGGGATGCAGTAGACAGAGAGTAGTCTGAGAGATGTAAGGACTGAAGTGGAAGTCAGAGAGGAGAAAAGATGTTAACACTGCTGGCTTTGAAGATGGAGAAAGGGAACATGACGCAAGGAATATGAGCAGGGTCTTGAAGTAGGAAGCAAGGAAATAGATCTTCCTAGAGCTCACAAAAAGAGCACAGCCCTACGGACACATTTTTGACTTGTGATATATTTCCTATATATGCATATATATTATATATAGAATGACATATATATAATAAAACAATCAATTGTATAATTTATGGAAGTCATGTTTACATATATAATAAAATTATTATATAATAAAATTGAGTTGCTTTAAGGCACTAAGCTTGTGGTAATTTGTTACAGTGGCAATAGGAAACCAACACAGCTGATAAAAGGAATAAAACTTACAAGGAGAATTAAAAAATAAGGCTGAACATAAAACAGTATGAATGGCTAAAATGAAAACTAGTAGATCACTAAATACAATTTAACCCTAATTACTTTGAAAATGTGTAAGAGTACAAGGATCTCCTGAAATGACTTCCCAATGTGGCCAGTGAAGTACACAAAAATATATCATATGATACAATTTTCTTTCTTTATCTTTTGTGAGAGAGAGAGAGAGAAAGCAGAGGTGGGGAGGGGCTGAGAGAGAAGGAGAGAGAGAATCTTAAGCAGGCTCCATGCTCAGTGGGGAGCTTGAAGTGGGGCTCAGACTTAACCATTCTGAGATCATGACCTGAGCCAAAAATCAAAAGTCAGATACTTAACTGACTGAGCCACCCAGGCATCCCAACCGTGCACTTTTAAATATAGATACAAACATCACAAAAGAATTTCAGAGAAAACCCAAAAGAATGTTAAAAATAAACCACCATGATATGTATTAACACTTTTAAGTTTCAAAACAATTTCCTGAGGAAAGAAACCTTATTATCCCCTTTTTATAGATGGAGAAACCGAGGTTAATAGGTCCTAAATTAGATATTTAAGAGTTTCAGAGCCGGTATGGAAACATAAGGAGTTTGATTTCAGTGCTTATGTTATAACATTTTTATTCCAGGAATGCAAGGATGGATCAAAATAGAGAAATTTATTCTAGTAAATCAGTGAATCAATAATTTAGAAAAAGTTGTCATCATTTTGTCAGATTTCAAAAATGATTTAGATGAAATGCAACATCTCTTTATAAAAAAACTATTAAAAACAAAAAAATACTAAATTTACTTCAGCAATAACCAGCATTTTACTTGATTTTGAGACATTGAATATATTTTTATTAAAATTAGGAATCAAAACAATGTAAGGATGTCTATTATCACTGTTATTCAAGATGGTTCTGGAAGTTCTAGAGAATGCAATAAAAGAAGGAAAAAGTGAGCTGTTAATATTGGAAAGGAAGAGATAAAATTATCATTACTTGAAATCACAGTTGTTTAGACAACTCAAATTAATTGATAAAAGAGTGTTAGACCTAATAAGCAGGATCAGTAATTTGATTAGTTATAAAAATCAGTGTTTCTAATACATCACTATAAAAATTTAGTTAATACAATAGCAAATATTTTCATTCACAAAGCAATGAAAATATATAATCCTATAAATGATTTTAAGATGAAAATATGTTCTAAACTTGTCTGAAGTATATCTTTGAAGATTTGGAAAGAGAGAGAGAAAAAAAAGGAGACTTTAATAGTTGTTTTCCTGTATTAGAAACATAGTAAATCTAAGATACTAGTTATTCACTTACATAATTTATAAATCCATTTAAAATTTCTATAACATTATATCGCTTTTCTTAAATGCTTTACTCTGGGGTAGACATTGCGTTAAGTAATATGTGTAGGTTTATGTGTGCTTTTTAGAGACTTACAGTATGTTACTGACTAATATATTCAACTATTATGATTTGCAGACGAAGAAACTGAGGTTTTGAGAACTAGATGTCACAATTAAACATTGTCAATTACCCTTTCAGTATAATTACCTTTTTTTTTTTTAATATATCTATTTATTTATTTGACAGAGAGAGAGATCACAAGTAGGCAGAGAGGCAGGCAGAGAGAGAGGGAGAAGCAGGCTCCCGGCTGAGCAGAGAGCCAGACGTGGGGCTCGATCCCAGAACCCCGAGATCATGACCCGAGCTGAAGGCAGAGGCTTTAACCCACTGAGCCACCCAGGCACCCCTATAATTACCTTTTCACTTTCACTTCCACTTCAACACTGTATACCATGACTCAAAATCCCTATAAAAGGTTTTGGAAGACTTTATCAAGTAAATCTAAAGTTCTCATTTAAGATTAAATTTATGATAATAGCTATGACAATTCTTTAAAAATATAGCTTATTTAATGTACTTGGATTTTAAATGTTAAAATACATTGTAAAAAATACAGTAAATAATAGAAAAATACCAGTACAAGAAGAGAAAATTTACCATCAAAGCTAAATATCAATAAAACTTGTATATGTCTCTCCCCTCTCCCTCTGCAACCTCCCCCTGCTTGTACACTTTCTCTCTCTCTCTGAATGTCAAATAAATAAATAATCTTTAAAAAAAAAACTAGTATATGTGATAAAAATGATGTTTTAAATCAGTGCAAACTGATGAAATATTTTCTAAATAGTGCTAGGACAATTATATTTCAACTTTTACATTCCCCAAAACATATAATACTTTAAAATAGAATCCAGATTGATTAAAAAATGAAATACAACATAAATTTGGAAAAGAGCAAGACAAAAATAAGCAAATACTTGTGATATCACAACAGCAGGGTCTTTATAAAAATGAAATAACAAATCATAAAAAATGGATTTTAGTATATAGAATTTTGAAATTTTGTATGTAAATCAATACTAGAAACAAAAAAATTAAGCCTTAAATTAGGAAAGTATTTTCAATTTATTTGGTCACTGACTGATATTATTAAGTAGATAAATTTTATACATTAATTATAATAAAATTAAAAGAAATCAAATCACTGAACATTTGAAATAAGTGCACATGTCTAATAAAGACTTATAAAATTATTCAGCCTTCTTTTAATCAGTAAACACTAAATTGATCATATAATATCCCCTCCCTCCCAAAAGAGATTGATTGCCTAATTTCTGACTATAAATAAAATCTGTTTATTTTTTTAAGAAACTTCTTTATTGAGACAGGATTTACAAATCATAAAATGTCTCCTTTCATAGTATATAATTCAGTTTTTAGCATAGTCACAGGTTATGTAATACTAACTACTGTCTAAGTGTAGAATATTTTTATCATCCCAAAGAGAAAACCTATACCTATTAACATTATTCTCTGTTTTTTCCCCTGGGACTGCTAATATATTTTCTGTCTCTTCATATTTGCCTATTCTGAACATTTCATATGAATGAAATCAACCATTTGTAGTCTTTGTGATTGGTTTCTTTCATTTAGCATAATTTTTTCAAGGGTCACTGTGTTACAGCATGAATCAGAGTTTCATTCCTATTTATGGCCAAATAATGTTTCATTTTATGGACTTCTACATTTTTTCTGTTAATCAGTTGATGGAGATTTGTTCTGTTTCCACTTTTTGCACTGTTATTAATAATGCTACTGTGTACATTCATGTGCCAGTTTTTGTGTGGACATTTGTTTTTAGTTCTCTTGGATGTATATCCAGGACTGGAATTGCTGAGTTATATAGCAATTATATGTTTAATGTTTTGAGGAACTGCTGAAGTGTTTTTTAAAGAAGTATCTTTGAGAGTCTCACTAGCAATGTAGGAGTGTACCAATTCCTTCATATTTTTAACACAATTAATGTCTCTTCTTAATTTTAGTTATTCCAGTAGGCATAAAGTATTTCATTATGGTTTTGATTTTCATTTTCCTAATGACTGATGATACTGAGTATCTTTTCATGTGATTATTGCCATTTGTATATCTTCTGTAGAAAATGTCTATTTAAATCCTGTGTCCATTTTTTAATTGGGTTATTTGTATTTTAATGCTGACCTGTAAGAGTTCTTTTGTGTTCTTCATACAAGTCTTTTATTAGATACACAATTTGCAAATATGTTCTCCTATTCTGTGAGTTGTGTTTTTATTTTCTTGATGGTGTCTTATGAAGCACAGAAGGTTTAATTTTTAAGAAATCTAATTTGTTATTTTTGTCACTTGGGCTTTTGGTGTCACATCTAAGGAGAAATTACCAAACCCATGGTCATAAAGATTCATTTCTAAGTTTTCTTCCAAGAATTTTAGAATTTTAGTACTTATATTTAGGTCTATGATATATTTTGAGTTATTTTTTGTATATTTTGTGATTTAGGGGTATAGTTTCATTCTTTCGCATGTAGATATCCACTTACTCAGCACCCCTTGTTTAAAAGACTATTCTTTACTCACGGAATTTACTTGGCACTCTTGTTTGTTGTTGCTTAGTAATGTCACTGGAAGTTTTTTTGTGTGTGCAGGAACTGAAATCTCTGCTTAGTGAGCTGAGTGGTTGGTTAATGATGGGACAGAGATTACTCTATATGTCTTTAATTAATCTCTTAGTCTTTGCTAAGTGGTTCCCTGGGTTTTAAGGCATACTTCAATGCTCTGTCAAGCAGTTTACTCTGCCTTGGCCTTCTCTTCCTACTTGTGAAGAGCCTCAAGGTCATCTAGAGATGAATGATTAGGACATTCTCAATTTTTTCTTCAGATGTGCACAGCTCTGCACATGTGCTTGGTATTCTAAATTCTCAGGAATATATCTTTGCAGCTGGAATTTTCTTTCTCCAGATTTTCCTTTAAGATTTTTTTAAGTTTATTTATTTGAGTAATCTATATAGCTCACATGGGGCTGAAACTCAAGACCCCAAGATCAAGAGTCACATGCTCTACCAACTGAGCCAGCCAGGCACCTCTTCCTTTAAAGATTTTTATTCAGCCTCTTAATAGCACTTAGTAGTGTATCACCTCAGGCTGCTTTAATGTTAAATAATTGCCACTAATCACTTGCAATAAATGTTTTAGGAATATGGCTGTTTACACAGAGCAGGCTCTGAGTCAGATCACATAAAGGCAGACCTTGAGAATGGAGCTTTTTTAGAGAACCTTGGCAACTGATATTTTTCTGGGAATGGGATTTTTGAGGATCTCCGAACCTGTTTGTTTCTTCTAGTGGCTACTAGGTTGCTCGTTTTTACAGCCACCTGAGTTGTGAGGCTGTCGGTTTTCAAGAGTGCTGTGGACCTGGGGAGAGTTGGAGGGGAAGAGGGAAACTAAAATGACACAAAGCTCATGTTCTTACTGAGATTTAGCCATTTTTCTTGATCAGTGCTCCTTGGATTATTGCAAGTCTTTGGTTAAATTTCTTAGGTTCTGGAAAAGTTGACTTTGATTATTTTTGCCAGTTTTCTCACTGTTTCTGTGAAGAAGCAGATTTTTCAGAAGTCCTTTTCCCACCATTCCTAATGTGCTTCTCAATGTACTTTTAACATTGATTGTTTATTCTAAATTTAAATTGACTTAAACTCTACTTAAACTGTGCTATTTAGAATATACTAGGAATTATAATATTTACAACTGCTTAAGCTTATGAAAATTATGAAGAGTTTCAGATGAAAAAACATTTCCAACGTGGTATATGATTTTTTTATAATTCATTTCCAGGGGAAATCACCAAAAACATTTGAAGAGTCTCTTAAAAGGAAGTGAGTTAGAAGGGCCCATTTGAAAAGAAATGAAATGACCTTACACAGTCATTACCTAGATTGGGACAGCAAAAACAGCTAGTTGTTTTAACTTCTATGTTTAAGAGTATGACAATGTTGATATGAGACAAGATAGAAAAAAAATATGAAGAAAGCAAAGAAGAGAATAAAAAGGGAAGAACCATGGATGGAGATTGGAACATGTGGAAAGGGGCAAGTGAGAAGTTCCTTATGGCATGTGGTCAAATTTCTTTTACGAAAATATATTTCAAAAAGTCAAATTTAAATTTGTTATATATGAATACTCAAGCTCTCAAGTCAGTACCAGAAAGTTACATCTGTAAAATAAACAAAAATAAAATTGGAAAACTGATAGCTAGCACATAGAAACTTCTAGTAGTCTCCAGAGGTTATTTTCAACCTGGAATCCCTGGTATAGATAGCACTGTAGTCCAGTCTTACCATACAACTGGGTCACCAAACCAGATGGAAGATTTCTGTCCTCTCTCTTGGGAGAATGTGATATTTCTACAATGTGTTTTGGAACCCCATTACTGGAGGTCTCTGATTCATCAAGGATTCCAAAGAATGCCAACTTGAAACCCAAGAACAATTATGATGAATTTGAGAAACTTCAGTATTAATTTAGCATAGAGTCCCATGAGCTGGATGCTACTTACTCAAAGTAGTTTGGCATAGAGTATACGTAGTATGAACTTTGTGGTTGGAAACTTCTTCTCAACAAGCAACACACACAGATGAAAGAAATGCTTTGATGGACTTTTTGAGAGAGATTCTGTTTCATTTCCATCTATGACTACATGCCCAGAATCATATCAACAAAGACTTCACAACTAGTTAATGTTCCAAGATTTAAATTTGTTGCCTTCATTCTCCTCTTTGAATCCCAGAAGGTAGACTGAATCCAGAAGCACTGTGCCTCTGCTTTGCTGAAGTGTGGTTTCAGTGTGTCCAGCAAAATGGTCCCAGAAAACCAGAAGAGCCACAGAATTGGAAAACACTTTGGGTATCATAACTGAGAACCCTTTATGATTCCTCCCTGAAGTTCTTAGTCATGGAAAATCCATTTTCTGATCCTTACTATCAAAAAGAATAATGGGTCATGCATCTATACATATTTTTGGTGTGATAATGTTTTTCTTCCTTAAGATATGAAACTGGTAAGTTCGAACACCTATACTTTTCTATAGGTAGAAATTTCTCAATTAAAAAAAAATCTTTAATAATTTTTGAAATTTTTCTTTAAAATTTTTAGAAATTTCTTAAAATTTTTTTCATTGTTATATAAGATGAATTTGACTTCTCAGTGAGTGATATAGCATGCAAATACTTTGCATACCTGAGTGAAATTAAATTCACTTGTCACACACTAATAGCTTTAAACTTGGAATTTTTGTTAAAAAAAGATTATAAAATATCTTGTTCCAGGGCCTATGGTAAATAATTTCAGATATAATCATTTTATGCATTGTCCCCTTTGAGGCTCTGAATGTCTTTCCACATAATCTACACTAGAACAGAGACTCTTTTACTCATATAAGTTAATATTTTACTTGTCTTATTTCTTTATTCTAAATGCCCTTCCCCTGAATTTTAAATCTCATCCCTTAAATCTGGGCACTAGAGCTTATTCCAAAAATTCTTTCCTCATTGTCTTTATATTTTTCTCAAAATGTTGCTTGTACCTCCAAATTAATTTCCTTTAAAATGGTATTTGTCAGTTGGAGGCAGTCTCCTCCTACTAATGCAAAGCTCTTTGAAAGCAGAGATTCTCGTTTATCTACATTTCTCAGTAATTAGCTTCTGGGTATTTGGTGATTTGCATAGAGAAAAGAGCCCCAAATCTAGACTTCAATGGGAAACTAGTAGAGAAAAAATTCTAAGTACTCTGTGTTTTTGTATTTTGTGTTTGGATTTTATGGAAAAAACACCTAAGAAAATCAAAGAGGGAAAAACACTAGGCTAAGGCCTATGTAATACTGAACTTATATTTATAAAGTTCAGAGGCTCTAACTATGTGTAAATTTGCTATAGTTTTTGAGTGGCAAAAGGCTTTAACAATGTGCACAAGTTTGGACTAATTAGACTAAATAAGTTACTTTAATTGAAAACATTAGTATATTGTTTAGAGTTAAACTCTTATTTGGTGTCTACAAACCCAATAACACAGGGAATTGACTGAACTTTTAAACTTTTCACTGTTTATTTGGACACTGTATAGACATAGCCAAAAAGAAATCTCTCCAAAAACACCTCGAAGAATTTTTTCTTCAACTGCATAAGATCATGAGAACATAAAATCCCTCTGTTCTCAAATGACACTTTAAAGTTATAGGAGTATAGTGTGAGGGAAATCAGTTCAGCCATGGATTTTCAAAACAACAGAAATATAAACCAGGTATCAATTTATAATATTTGCTAAAATAAATTGACTCTGATTCAAAGTGTCAGCTCAGTTATTTGACACCAAAAATAAAGTACCAAATGTACTAATGTAGAAAACTTTAACAACGGAAAGCATGACCCTCTATTTTATAATATTATCTTACTATGAATCAAACTGATTGATAAATGAAGTTCAAATTGGCTCTTTTTGCGTGAATTCAATCATGAGTCAAAAGTGGTTTCAAAGTTTTCACGCACCTTTTCTACTGGCACATATATTTTATCCTTTGAAGAAACCATTTTGCAGTCATTCCTAATTTCACTAGCAAGTGCCATAGCACTGGATTTTTCTTTCTTTCTTTCTTTTTTTTTTTTAATTTGAGAGAGAGACAGTGAGAGAGAGCATGAGAGGGGAGAAGGTCAGAGGGAGAAGCAGACTCCCCGTGGAGCTGGGAGCCTGATGCGGGACTCGATCCTGGGACTCCGGGATCATGACCCGAGCTGAAGGCCCAACCAACTGAGCCACCTAGGCGCCCAGCACTGGTTTTTTCTTACACGCTGTATTCCCTTTTAGGAGAGTGGTTCCTCTGACATTATCTGGATCTTTGGTGAGATGAATACATCTCTTTTTATTTGTTGTTTTCCCAAAAAAGGTCTCATTTGCATGGCTAGAGTAGTACTAAAATTAAAAACTTACACAGCAAATGTACTGGAGCTGTTTCAGGTGCAAGAACCTAAAAAGAGGGGAAAAAAAGGTAGAATTTAAGAGTATATGCAGTGTATGGCAGTGTGCCAGGATAGGGTTATGCCCTGCAATGACCGGATCCAAGAAGACTCGTTCCCTGGATTGCTTCCATCCCACTGGCCTAAGCTGTGTTGAGACACTTTCACCTGAAGTATTCTGCCTGTGCTGATGACCTGCAGTCTCCAAGGTTCCGAGTTGTCTTGTGGATAGGAATCCATTTCCTGCTTCCAGTATACCCCATCTCCCCACCCATATATCAGGGACTGGTTTGAAAGAATGAAGCAGAGACCTTAACAAATGCCTGAAGACCAAAACTTCTGTTAAGGGGAAGAAGAAATGGAAAGGAGAAGAAGGAGACTAAATCCCCAAGGCCTTGCTCATGGACAAGCTTTCTTATTTTTTTCCACCTTTAAAGAAGATGAGTCAAATAAGAGCCCATTCAAAACCACATGAGTAAAAATGAAGTTGTGTGTTTTTCACATACTTCAGAACAGGCTAACGGATGAAAATGAGGGCGAGTTCCCTATAGTCAAACATGCCCAGAAATAGCAAACTTTGACTTAGCCACAAGCCAAATAAGCTGCTCCTGAGTAATCAAGTCTTGGTTTAAATCTGTAGAGATGTCCTTTTCATGTATGTGAGGTGGACTTTTGATTTCATCTCTGGGACAAAGTTTGAAGTTAGTTTATGACTCTGGCATAGAAAATGAAGGAAACCCTTGTAATGGATGGCTCGTGTAGGCTTATTATAAGTGTGTGTTTAACTCCCTCATGTGAATTATATTTTGAATCATTACCACTGAAGAGTCACAAGGTTTCATCTATATAAGCTCAAGATACTATGTGGAAAAGCATTCTAAAGTCAACTCACCAGGCAAATATCACTGTAATACTCGAGTACTTAAATACAGATATTAAACCAGACATTAGAGCTTTCTGGTCCTTTTCTTTTGACTCTATCATGTTAAATTAACAGACATGGTTACAGACATGGTTACAGACCTACATTATATATCAAAGGAACAATGTTTTTAGAATTGTAGCAGAGGAAAAGAGCCAAAACTAGCTCTTACGTGTCTTTTTGCAGTGGAAAGAAAAATCCATGAGACAGAGGGATAAGATCACCTCTTACCCTCTTCTTATATTCTAAAGTGGATCAGAGGCAGCAAAAGCAAATGCTCAGTGAACACTTAAAGCATAAATGAGACACCAGGATGCTGAGTCCAGTTTAGCCTTTCCCTTTTCCATGGGCTTACATACTGGGCTAATAAATTTGTATGATTTTTTTTCTTAAGTCTTCCTTCAAAATGGTAGTTCTCCAGGAGCACCTGGTTGGCGGTCAGTTAACTGTCTCTTGGTTCCAGCTCAGGTCGTGAACTCAGGGCTGTGAGATCAAGCCCCACAGTGGGCTCCATGCTCAGCACAGAGGAGTCTGCTTAAGATTATCTCTCCCTCTCCCTCTGTTCCTCCCCCCGCCATGCACTCTCTCTCAAATAAATAGTAATAAATCAGTCTTCAATAAAAATGAATAATTCTCCATAGATAATTCTATCCAAAATGCTCCATTACAAATGGATTCAAAACATTTAAACTTACCACTGTCCCCTGAACTGAAATGTTTTCAGTACTACATTTGTCAGAGTGATAAATCTTTCTGGGAGTGTCCTAAAGGAAACCAGGCAACTTCAGGATTTACGTTAATCCCCTTGTGTTCTGCAATAAGGTTCTGTGATGAGAATAACAGTATATGAGGTCAATTAGGGAACGAAAATTTAAAAAAAACACCAAATTCCAGCATGCACATTCACAGTATAAACTTGAGTGACCAAACCAGTACTACATTTGTTTTTAGCCCAAATAACTTTCAATAATGAAACATCTTGCATGATAGAGAAAAAGAGAATTTTTATGGAAGAAGAATGGAAGGAAATTTATTATTCTGTAGAATCTTCTCTCTAAAATATTTGTCTACATTTGGCCAGGTAAGCATATGAATTTGACCATTCCTTAGAAAGAGTGCAGACTGGCTAATTTGAAGCAAAAGCAAGTGTAGCAGTACTATTATTAATAAGGGGATTTTATTTATTATGCATATTATGTTTTGCAAAATACACAGATAACTGCTATAGTCATTGGCACAACTAATAAATTCCAACCCAAAATGTGCATGGAAGGGTCTTTTTCCTGATTGTATGATGCTCTTAATTGAATAGCCTGACCTCAGTGATGGAAATAATAATGCTTACTCTGCTATAGGAATATAGTAAAGCCACAGAGGCAGTCATCATGTTTTTTGAAAGGAAAAAATAACATACCAGTACTAATTTTATCTTTTTGGTGGAAGGGATTTTGCCTCTGATTAAAAAAAACAGTTCATTTTTCAGAAGAGAATTCCCTAATTAATAATTTATTGCTAAAACAAATATATATGGGGGAGGGTACTGTAATAATGGGAGGTATTCTTAAATGGTCTTATCTTTCCCCCTTCTTTATTCCTTTGTATTAAGAAGTAGGAGTATCCCATTAAGTATGTTTTAGTTGTTTATCCTTTCCCTTTATTACTTCTTAGTTTTAGAAGTAATAACACTATCCTTGTTGACTACAGTAAGACCTCTGTAGGTAACAGTGTTAATCTTAACTACCACCCAGTACAAGAATGCCACCCTCTGTCTAGGAGCATATCTTCTCTCCAAGTATACATAAGATCAAATGAAACAATAACCAACGAAAGATCAATATAATAATGACCCAAGCTAAAATCTATGGCAGAATCATTTTTTGTAACGGTAAAAGTACAATTATTCTTTGTGGTTAAAATTATGCAGCCCTTAAATAACTCTGAGTAAATGAATTATGTGCCATTAAGAGGTTTCTTGAAAGTTTTCATTAGATGTAAAATAAAATAGCTTTAATCTTTAGAATGTTCTACTCAGTTGGAGACTCTCATGTCTTTGTGATATTCTGGTGACAATTTCTATTCTAAGTGTCAAAAACAACTCTGCTATCTGGAACAAGTCGTATAGTATTCTCTCCTTTTAATATTCTAATCGTGAGGTGTGAAGTGAAATGGTTGCACAGTGTAATGGTGGTAAAGAAGTGGAGTGTCAATGAGACGGGGAAGGTGACAGACTCGGAATAGGTCCCAGAGGTGCTCTCCAAGTGCACTGGATAAAGATTCCCCTGGGAAAATTTTCTCATTAGTTCTCAGACACAGTTCAGTAATTCAATAGCACCAGGTTACCATTAGTCACAAGACCAAAATATGTTACTTTCCATGCTTTAGTTCCTTTATTTGTATATGTCATTTTCAAACTGAAAATTATGAGCCCTACCCTCATGCAAAGCCAGTCAGTAAATTGTTTACATACCGTAGTATGATACATGACAAGTAGATCTGTAGAGTCTTTTTGTTATTTACGTATGATACAAATTCAAAGGGAAATAGACATTTTAAATGATTCTGATACTTCCCTATAAACTCTCGATTTCTTTACACCAGAATTACTAAACATGTACATGTACACACACACACATACACACATTTTCATAAGAGAAGCAGGAAGGATTCAGAAATAGTTGTTAAAGAAAAGACTACATTTTAAAAAGCTTTCTCACCCTTATTTATGCTCTTTCTGAAGTAAACTCTCACTGCTTAAAGGGAGTCTATTTTTAAAACCAGTGTACCTTCCAGTGACTATATTCTCTGTTCCAGGAATTATAATGTTCTTTCTAAAATCAGGAAGTATTGAATGATGTATACACATGTGAATATAAAATATTCATATTTTGTGCTATTATAGAGAGGAAACTCTAAAGATCCTGGTTGTTAATTTTCTGTGTAATTACTGAGTAAAGATGTTAAAACGCATAGATTATAATTTCACATGTTTTATATTTCATTGTCATAAATGATATGTACCTTTCTCTATGCTATGAAAGTTAACTGTACTCCCACTCCACAATTGAAGGCTTAACGAGTTAGGGGGTTATCTACCTCATTACTCACCAGGTCAGAAGAAAGGAGTATCCACCCCCATTGGTCATTTAAATCCTCCTGGTTACATCAGGGAAGCAATAATGAAGTCTGCAAAAATGAAAATTAGATGCAACACTAACAGATTATTGTAGATTTTTGTATTTTATAGGAGAATTCACAGTATTTTACTTTACAGATTTTGCAGTGATGGTAATTCTTATGTTTAAAATATAGCTAGTGTTTGGTATTGCAAAAAAAGGTACTAAATTTACTTTGTAATGTATTCTAGTGGAAATATGATTTAAATGCATTCACCTAAATAAACATCATGACAGACTGGAAGAGGACGTTAATCTTTGGTCATGCAAACTATGTTTCTTACAAAAATAAAATATGATAGGTAAACTGCAAGAGGAAGGTATCAATTAGAAATAATGATGAGACCTACAAAAGAATAGTCTTTTCTGAATGAATTGGTTAAAAACATTTCCTAAGAGAAAGATGCTCCTTTCAAAACAGTAGTGATCAGGATTCCAAACAAACCATCACATGTTTCTGTTTATATGCTACCCATAGCATTATTGTTGAATTATGAATTGTACACATTTATAAGTGATTCATATTAAAGAAGTTGTCAGCTGCAGCTACAGTTCTTCACCTTCTGTCATCCCAACTATCAAGGGGGCTGACTCAATCACTTTCTTGTCAGGCTACCTTTCTTCCCCAGAATACTCAATTCCCAAAACACAACAAAATATAAATGAATGGAAAGTGCTAATGACCCATGATTGCCAAGAGGTATTAAGTTTTTAAAGGTCCTTTGCTGACTAAATTTTAAATGAGCAAAATCATGGGATTCATTTCCCAAGGCAAATCTTTATATTTTTAATAGATGTCCACTGAGAAGAAATACATATTACTGTCTTCTGGTCTCTCTGCTTTGCTGTGAGAGGAGTCGTAATCAGCTTTTAAAGACTCAAGTATATGTAGCTTATTCCATGTTTACTTATAAGATCTATGCTCATAAAAGCTAGACTAATGAAAGAAATTACATTTTCAGTTAAGGGGGAAATGGCTTGAAATTATAAGGTATGGAAACATATTTTATTTGGAAGTTTAAAGGTATATTTTGAATCTTTAGAATTGGGCTGATAATTATTTTGAACAATTAGTTAAAATCTTTATCTTTAGCGAATAATACGGATCAGTTCCCAAATTTTATAATTTCATCCTATTTCCCCTTTATATTACCTTAAAAATGCCACTGGTGAGAAAAACTGTTGCTTCTAATGACTTTGATACAGTCTAAACTTGTAGTTTCTTTATCATTTTTGTCTTGGGTTGGCACTATCTTGTTTCTGCTGACATGTTTTATGGTATGTTTTCATATCTTAGAAGAATCTTTTCTAAGAGAGGTGGATGGTCCCTGAAATCATAGCTTATAGGTTGAAATGTTTGGATACAAGTGAAAACAGTTGTGTTTGTTAATTTGATCATTATTTTAGGAAAATAGAGCTTTTGCTTAAGTCTTATGTTGTGAAGAATTACTTATATCTGTATATAATTTAGTCTACACAAAAGTCAAAATCAATAATGAAAACTTAGCAAAATAGTTAAGGAGTACTTTTTGATCAAATCATTAGATCTTCTTACTGAAAGGAGGCCCTATATATAAATGGGAAATTAGTAGTTTTCCCAGGTTCTGGTATAAGTAAGCTAATGGTAGTGTGTTAATCTTTGTAAATTTGTTTTATTTTTTAATTTCTTTATGAACTCTCTCTTAAGAATTTTTCAGCAATTTCCTGTGTTGTCCTTTATTAATCATTCTAGCACTGTGACTTACATGTGCTCTCACAGATATCACATGCAAATAGACTACACACACACACACACACACACACACACACACACACACAGAGTCAGGGCCCGCTCAACAGATGTGCTCTTGTGTGGGAATCATATCACTTTTTCTGAAACGGTGAAGGCATGACTTTCAAGTAGTTTTAAATTTCAAATCAGCTTAGTCCATATTTAATCTAGACATGTTGGTTTAACACCAAGCCACACCAGACCTTTTAAAGTTCAGTGGCTGTGATATAAAATTCTTCACTGTGTTGCACCAATAAATTGAGAAGTGCAGTATAATTCTCCACTATCGCTGAAGCCATTGTGAAGTAAAATAAAGACTTTGATACAGGTCCTCACTCAGGTGCACACTCTTTCACAGTTGTATTCAAAGTGTGTGTTCACAGAAATTAATAAAAACTCACATAGATGATGCATAGTTTATGGAAGTAAGTGGTAAAAAAAAAAAGTTAACTCCATCATTTTTTCTCTATTGGTCACTTTATATGCCAGTAGATTAAAAGATGCTGGATTCCTTTTCTCTGAGGACCACCTTTATAACTGAGTTATTTAGTTTTTTATTTTTTTAAACTAAGCAGCCAAAAGAAAGAGCCTCTTGACACTTCCAGCAAGTATCTCAGTTCTTTTCATATTGTCAATAGCTCTACTGATAGCACTGTTCTTTTGACAGCTAAAAGCAGATGTGGGGGTTAAGTATGGGAGCAATTCAAATGTCCATAGTAAACTGCAGGGGGGCAGAGAGAGCTCAGAGAGCAGCAGCTTTAAAGTAATTGACTAATACAGTAAGGATATTAAAGTCATTTAATGCCAAAAGGGAACACACTGATCCCTGACCCTCAGCCACTTTGGAGTAATCTAGTATTCAATCCAGCGTGTAATGACTGCCAGGCCTGTCAATCCTCCAGGCTCTCCAGTCAAATGCCTGTGGCTACTATTGGCTTATGGTAAAAGGACAGAAACGCAAGGAAATGCCTCTCAATCAGCCTGTGATGTGATAATGTTATTGCTCCAATGTATTCTATATTGTCCCTGCATAGTTTAATCTGTTGAGACCCATGTCAAAAATTGCCCTTGTTCCCCAGAGGTCTTTACTCAACCTTTTAGTAATACAAGTGGATTTGAAAGAAAAGGGGGTAACTTACCTGATGAATTGTTTCCAGCTAGTGTATGTATGTATGTGTGTGTGTATATAGATAGATATATAGGTATAGATATAGATATACATACATAGTCAACTGTGGCTTAAAGGCTATCCTTGCAAGGTATAAATTAGAAATGTGCTAGTAATCTGACTTGTAAAGCCTTCTTTTTCTTTTACTCCAATGGGCAAGATATTTTGCAAAGCGAAAGTGTTTAAAAAAAAATTATCAGCAGAAGTTTATTTGCACCGTGACTGATTCATATTCGTCACTTGTGCCAAAAGGAGTCTTATCAGGGGAAGATGTCAGAAAAAAGGATTTACTTGTTTCTGCTACTTCAAGACATAAGAGTTGACAAACTTCTGGGAAGCTTCCATTTTAAATGAGGTGTTTTGCATTTGGAAAATATAATTATTGCTAGAGGCTGCAAATGAAAAAAAAAAAAAAAACACCTAAGAGAGAGTGCAGGAATTTTCTGTTTTTTGTTATTTTGATTTTGCTAATTGAGGCACTAGAAATTGACCCAAAGTTGAGGAATCAAAATGCAATAATAATTATTCAAATCGTATTTTACTATCTTAAAAGAATCTATATATTTCTTAGTCATTCCCCCATTTATTTTTTCAAACCTACTATATAGAGTCTTTGGAAAGAGAAGGCTCCAGTGATGATAATGCACAATTATTTTTAGAAGACATTAAGGTTACATAGGGAGGGCATTTTGCCGATTTCTGTTCTGTAGGACTCTGACCAACTCTCCACAGGGAAGGTGCTATACAAAACGAGAAACAAAGAGGAACATCTATTTGCTCATAAGTTTAAAATAACTTTGGTGTCAAAAACAAACGACTTCCCCCCTCCATCAACATTGTCCTCTGGCCCTTCAGCCTCTAAAATGATTAATCAATGTATGATTGCATTTTAAAAACCATTCTGCATGTGTTGTTTACTTTTCCCACTTGAAGTATTCTGAATTTGTATACAGTTCTTGCCAAAATAGAAGAGAC
Source organism: Martes martes (assembly GCF_963455335.1). Lineage (NCBI taxonomy): Eukaryota > Metazoa > Chordata > Mammalia > Carnivora > Mustelidae > Martes > Martes martes. Next base: position 74,549,576 of record NC_137899.1, on the reverse strand, counting down.
AGGAAAGTCTTACTTTTGTGTTCAGTGAATTCCCAGACCTTAAGGGCAGAATGAATGCAGAAGGAAACCCATCAGGATGTCTCGGGCAATTTTTCATTAGTATCCATGACAAGCTGTTTCACCACAGGCTATTGTTTTCATGGAAAGTTCAAATACAGTAGGATGGGATATGGTGTGCTATTAGCACATAATGGTATGATTATTACCTATCATATATATAGGTGACCTTTGTCCCCTAGAACATTGATACTCTTCATTATGATGTGCCATTGTAGAATAAGAGGAATGGTTGGACAGCTTTAGGGTTCTTTCTGTAGTTGTCTAATTATCTGTTTAAAGTTTTCAAAGCTTTCCTAAGAGGTGAACTAGAAGGGAAAACCAAATAGGTCAGAGAATCATAGGGCTTCAAAGGACCTCAGCATTAATTTGTCTACTTCTTTTACTCCCTGGCATCAAATAGCTAAGCTATTTCTGGTGAGGGTATATTTTATACAAAATTCCAAAATTTAGCATCACATGCATCTGCAAAAACCATTATGACTATAAAGGAATAACTTGATTCTATAAGCAGAACAAAAAAATCAGTCTTTATACCTACACATTGTATTAAAAGCTTCTTGAATGAGTTGAAACTTTTTTCCTACCATCTCCTTATGAAAATCAGTGAGACATTTTTTCACTCTTTGTGTAATAACTTCATGTTCCTAAAGACAATTGTTAAATATATATTTAGTTTTCTGTAGAATGAATGTGAGTAAAGCATCATTCAGTTTGGGTTAATTGAGTAAGTTCTCCTTTAGCTTCAACAGAATTAAGGGCACATATCTTATCTTCATTTCTTATAGTCAATATGTGGTTGAAAAAATTTCATTCCTTCAGCAAATATGGAATTTCAGCTCTGCACATGGCATTATGCCAAGCTCTGTAAGGGGTATAAAGAAGAATAAGATGTGATCCCTAATTTCAGAAAGCTTACAGACCAATATGGGAGGTGAGACACTAGACAAATAACTATAGCACACAGTTGAAAGGGGAGAAGGTAACTAAAGTTTATTAAGCATCTAGAGCTAGCCAGTCAGTCTGTATAACTCCAATTAATGGACATAGAATTGTGAGATAATCATTTTCATTTGTTAAGCTGTCTTTATGAGACTCAGCAAAGCCAGTAATGTATTTGAAAGAGGTTCTCTCTGGCTCAGAGACCCATGCTCTCCCAGTAAGACCTCATCTTTTCCATAACTAGAACAATGATGCTGTGATTTCCCCTTGTGAGGAAAGCCAGTCGAGGCTCTTCCAAATTGAAATCCCATTTTTCATTTTAAGGAAAGGTAAGACTCCAAATGTCAACCATGTATGGTATAAACAAAGTGTTATTTATGGGGGCTCATCTTCTATTAAATTGATCTCTAAGGCTATGGGATCAAAAACTATGTCTTATTTCTTATTAAATCAGAATATACTAGGAGTTTAATAAATACTGTGTTGGTTAAGTGAGTATACAGAATATCTTTATTCTCTTTAGGCCTGAACTTTTCATCAGGGATTAACACCTAGAACAACTCCCAGAGAATGAAGATAATTCCACCAAGGTACACAGTTGTGAAAAATCATTAAGCTTATTAGCCATAAAAATGTTTGGTCTGTTTGTGTTCATCAGAGTTTCTTCCATATTCTTAATTAAAATGAGGATAAGAGGGCAGAAAACTTGTATGTATAAAAAATTAATTATCTGTGAATTTTGTAATTTTGTATTTAATGGTACAGGTACAGTTGTATCAACAAGTTAAAATCAGTGGGTGATTAACTTACTATCTAGTTGTATCTGTGTTTACTTTTCTTAAATTACTGGCTTAGAAGCTACTGTTAATTATTAAGGGCCATTATGACAACCTTCAAAGGGTTTTTTTGAGTATTAAAAATTTTAACTAGTATCTCTTTATTCTTTTTTCTTTAACCTCTTTCTTGTTTTATAAGATTTCATTTTAAAGTATAACACACTTTTAGATCATTTGCACAAAACATAATCACAGTAATCACAAGTGAGTGACTAGTGACTACTAGGCAGGTCAGGAAATATGAAACAGGCAGCGGCCAAGAAGCAACCCCTGGACCATTGCCAGTTGCTACTCCCATCTTTTTTTTCCTTCCTCTTCCTTTCTCTCCACTATTCTGACTTCTAACTTTAAAGTGAAATTTTGTTTGGTCTTTATATACGTGGAATCACTTTTGTGTCTGGCTTCTTTTACTTAACTTGATATTTGACAAATTCTTCATTATAGTTGTGTGGTGTATCAGTCCTTGAGTCGTTTTCATCATTGTACAGTGCTCATTTTGTGAATACTACTGAATAATTTATCCATACTATGACAGATGAATATTTGGGTTTCCATTTGGGGGATATTACAAATAACAGTCTCAGCACAGTGCACATATGGAAGTTTTTTGGTTGTATGTATGATTAGTTGATTTGCTGGGTCATAAAATTATGCATATATTCAACTAAGAAGATTATACCAATTTTCCAAACTGGTTGTACCAATTGATTTCCCCACTACCAGTATAAGAAAGTCTCTGCTGTTTTATATCTTACTAGTAGTAGGTATTATCTATCGTACTAATTTTAGTCATTCTTTGGCATGTATAACAGAATCTCCTTTTAATTTGTATTTGCATGATTGCTAATGAAGATAAGCATATTTTCATGTTTATTGGATAATATTGGTAGATTTTGAAAATTGCCTTAAAATTTCATTGATATCATCAATGATATAGGATGCGTGTTTCCTCACACTCTTGACAATATTGGGAACTCTCAAATTTTAAGTGGGAAAAAAAAAATCACATTATTACTATAATGTATTTCTTCTGTGTCTCACTTTCAGCATTGTTCTGTGTTTATTTTATTTTATTTTATTTTATTTTACCATTTTTGCCCTTTTTTTGGTGCTATATATTACTCCTGTCCTCTGATAATTTTCTTTCTACTGGGTTGAACATTTTATTGATTTCTAAAAATTCCTACATATTTACTAAGGTTTCTGTCTGAGGCAAATATTTCCTCTAATTTGCTCTTTGATTTGGTTTATACTTTCTTTAGTCATACGAAAGTTTTCCATTTTATGTGGTCAAATTTATCAGTCTTTTTTCTTTATGGTTTTAGAGTTTTGTTTATATTTGTGATAACCTTCTATACTCAGATCACCACAAATTATTATGTTTCTAATTAACTGATGATCTCTTTTAGATCTCTTATGGTTAAATCAATGAAATCTTTGATTACTGGGTATTTATTTTGGAGTAAAAATTGCTACAACCATTTTTCTTCCATTTTTTCCCCAAGTTGTTGGCTAGTTGTCCAAATACCATTTCTCAGTGAAAACATCTATTCTCTACAGATTGCAGTTGCCATTTTTGTCATTCACTAAATTCCAACGTGTCCTTGAACTTATTTCTGGACTCTCCACTTCATTAAATCTTTCTGTTTATTCCACTGCTAGTTATGAGCCATTGTAATTGAATTTGTTCTTAAATGTGTTTGAATAGTAGTGTTGTGGTTTTTTTTTTTTTTTCCTTTCCTTTGTAATAAATTAACTGTAGAATTTGGGGGTATGTTTCCTCTAAGAAAAAAACTCTTGTCATGATCAAGGTGTTATTTTTTTGTTGAAGTAATCCAATGTCTGAAAGGTCTCATACCCAACAAATATAGTGTGGTAGCCTCCTTTTCCATAAGAAGGCATGGTCTGCTAGGCTAGCAGTAGAGTTGGGTGAAGTTTTATGGAATCACATTAATCTGCCAAACAACTAGAAACTATATGATGAATGCTTATCATGTGTTTACTTAAAATATACTTATGTGACAGCAAATGACTGAATCAGATGTGAACTGACTATAAAAGGGATCAGAAACATGAAAATTGCTGTGGGCTGGAAAGGAAGAGATAGTTTCATAAATTTAATTTCATAAGAAGGACTTACAGAAAGTTCTTTTAGATTTCCTAAGAAATGATTGCTACCTAGGAAAGGGGGAAATAATACGTTTCAAAGAAAGAGAACAAACTGATCAGATTCTTAAGAAATAGGATCAAATAGGATCAAATAGGGGCTGGTTCAGTGGGTAGAGCATACTATTCTTGATCTCAGGGTCATGAGTTTGAGCCCCACATTGGGTGTAACGTTTACTTATAAATTTATTTTAGGGCTCCTGGTAGCTCAGTTGGTTAAACATCCTACTTTTGATTTTGGCTCAGGTCATGATCTCAGTGTCATGAGATGGAGGCCCGAGTCAGGCTCGACACTAAGCGAGGAGTCTGCATGAGATTCTCTTTCTCCCTCTCCCTCTCCCTTTGTCCCCCCACCATCCCTCTCTCACACACACACACACACACACACACACTCTCTCTCTCTCTCTCAAATAAATAATCTTAACATTTTTTATTTTAAAATAGGACCAAATGTTTGAGAGGTGGAGTACGGACGCTCTTGAAAACCCTCCCTCTTTCCCCTTTATCTACAGCCCTCCAGTTCTACAACTTCCAACAAATAATAGCCTTAAAATTTGCAATGTTGTCTACCTTCTATTTAAGTTTACAGTATGCCTCAATACTTAAAAGATCGAGCATTGTTATGAGGCTTACAAGCTACAAGAGCATGACGATGCCTTGCTTCTACTCTTTCAAATAATCCTATTCTCCTTTTACTCAGAAATCTAAGAGTTCATATGACAGGTACTCAGTAGTTTTGTTTTTGTTTTTTAGTGAGCTGGTACTAAATCCATAGCCTTTAGCTTCACAATTCAAACTAGATGACTTTATCTTGTGTAATAAAACTATGATTTCTTCTGTAATGTTCCTTCAGGTGCATTTTAATCTAACAGAACCATTTTGCAAACATATTATAAAATGACAGTGCAGTCTTCTTCAAGTTGGATTTCAAATACTTATGTATACTATACACTGCAAAAATACACACACACAAGTGTACACACATGCATACTTCTTTATTATCTCAGAATAAAAATTCAGATGAATTTATTGGCCTAAGAGTGGCACCAAATGGAAATTTATGCACATACATTTAAAAAACAGAACCCTTGAAAATAAAGCAGTTGCAGCCTATTAATTTTCCTCTTTGACAGTTTTTTAAATTCCCCTAAAAAAATGAAACAGCATGAATACTGTCAATATATCACAACAGCCACATTAGGTTTTGTGATATACATCATAATATAAAGAGCACTATTAGAGCACAACCTGGGAACCATTAAATCATTCTAAATCACTGTTACATTCCATTAGTGTCAATGGTGAAACCACATAATAGGCTTTATTACAAACTTCACCTTGGTAGGCCATTGTCTCTAATAACCACTTCTCTATGATGTGGTATCATACCCAGAAATCCAGGGAGATAATAAAGGCTCCCTTATTTCTTTTTTATTGGATGGGTAAAGTTAAATTTAGCTGTAAGTAAAAAAAATCCTGAAGCTTTGTTCACTAACTGCAAGTTGCTGCTATTTGGACAAAAAAAAAATTAGGTATACTTGGGAAGAACAGTTTGAAATAAATTTAAAACCTGGCAATGCTGAGGCCAGGGTAGGCTGGGCAGTGCCAGCAATTACGATGTCATTTTTGAAATGTGGTTTAGTACATTTGTGCGCCTCTTTACACTTTTGTTCAGGAGCAGAGTATTGATTATAGAAACACTGTAAGTTTCAAACCTGCCCTTTCCCTCATTCTCCCCCGGTTTGAGCTGTACCCTTTTAAAAAGTCATTTGGGTACTTTGTTGAGGTGAGGCTGGTGAGGACTTCAGCTCAAACTGAGATCAATTTTCAGATGTTTCAGGGAGAATTGTACAGTGTTCTGTGCCCCTCCTCTTTACAAATAAAACCATTTATTCCCCTCCCCCTACGATGAATTTAGTCCCAATCCCCTCACTATTTCTTAGATAGACTTACAAATCTAATGCCCCCCACAAAGATTTCTATTATACAGTAGACACACCTATGTTATTGGCTAAGCACATTTTAAGATAGAATGAAATAAGCGAAAATCAGATGCAGTTGCGTGAATGATAATCTCATAAATGACCAAAATAATGTATTATTTAATACATGACCAGGTCAAAGTCAAAATGCTTTATATTCTCTCTGTATTAGTCTTGGTTAGTTCTAAAGTTTTTAAACAACTATTGATTATAAATAAGTGCATTTGTTTCTCTAAAACAGCAGTCTGCCCTTTGGAAGTGTACTTTGAATAAGGTTATTTCAGGTAATTGAAATAGATTATTATCTTAATGACTCAAAACTTTGCTTTTGGTTCATTCTTTAAGATGGGACTTAAAAAAACGGCAGTATTACCACATGTATTCCTATAATAAGATGATGTCTTAACTTAGGAAGAGAAATGGCTAAGGCAAAGAGGAACAAGTAACAAGTACATTAAGGAAAGTAGAAATAAATCACCTGGAGTTGAATACTTCTGAAGGTTAAACAAACAAAATTAGTAGTGAAAAATATGGTAGATGTACTTTTATAAGAATTATCTAATTAAAGGGACAAAAGAATAATAAATTCAGAAATCATAAAGTAAAAGAAAGATAAAAATAGATATATCTGATCTTGAACCCAGTAAAATCATTTAGCATGGCCTTAGGCCATGAAACAACTTTAGATTTATCTGTTAATAGTGAGGGTCACTTACCCCAAATCAGATTTACCAAACTGATAGGAAAACATATCTCTCCCTCCCTTCAGTTGTTCTTCCCTTCCCTTCCTTTTCTGTTCTTTTCCTTCCTCTCTCTGCCTCTTGTCTCTATCTCTCTACCCTCTTCTCTCCCTCTCCTTCCCTTATCTTTACCCCTTCTGTCTCCCCCCTCCCTACCCCTCATCTGTCCTGTCTCCCTCCCTTTAGCCCTCTTGTCCTCTCTTCCTCCCTCTTCCCTTCTTTTTCTTTATTAATAGTCTTTTCAGTGCCAGTTGATACATAATATGCTTGAAAATAACAAAGCAGGAAAGTGTTAATATAGCATGCCATGGAAGGAAAATTAAAAATAAAAACCTGAGGTATTAGGCTTTTTTATGAGGATTCGAACAGAAAGAAGGCATAAGTTTGATTTGCTGTCGTCTCTGTCGTCTAAAGAAAGTCTTTTAGCTAAAGCCTCACCTCTGACCTTGTTTTCTACTTTCAGGGTATATTGTATTTCTCTTTTTTTGTTATATGTCTGGTTTGCAATGCTATTGATGTTCATAGGGAAGTGAGAGAATTGCTGTTTGAAAAGTCCATGCTCTACTTTATGAAGGCTAGCTTTATTTTCTATTTTTGTGATATTTTCTCTTTTTGCTCTTGAAAAAAATCATGATAGAGGTCAACTCTTAAATACATTGGAAAACTTACCTGAGTAAAAATAACACCGTTTTAGAATGATAGATGTTCACCTGCTTTTGGTTTTAATCTTCTCATGCCAAATCAGAACATCTGACATTGTCATCTCAGAGTTGCAATTAAAATGTCATGAATAAACTGGTATCAGAATTAAATAAAGGAAAACATTAATTGTTTTGAAGCACTGACTTTAGGCTTCAGATGGTAGACACACTAGGTTTGGTTTGTTTCACAGTTACTAGACAGTGGAGATATGTTTTCCAGATTAAAGGTTAAAAAAAAATAAACAAGTCAAGCCGTATGTTATTGTTTCTTAATTTCATTCACCTTTTTGATACCAGAGAAGATTTTGCTGAAGACTTAGTAGGGTTAAAAATCTACAGGGACTCCTTATCAGAGGCTTTGCCTAGTCCAGCTAGATAGAAATGGTGAATATTGGAAGATGGGGGAAAAACTTTGCCATAGGATTACATTATGGCTAATATGACAGGAAGAAAGAAACCATTAATTTCTGAAATATGTGAGTATAGTTTTTATATTCTGTATGGATATTCCAGTTTTAAGAAACAATGTCTAAGGAATCTAGATTAATATGTAATTAGAAATCCTGCATGAAAAACCAAGAAAAGCAATGCTATTAAATACTCTTTCATCAGCCTGGTTTGTATTTTTGTATAGTTTTTTCTTAAATACATATACATTAAGATTTTATCGTGCTGCTAAATCCTGAAACATCTTGCAAGTTGTATAAAGATTTAGAAAAGCAGAATTTCCAGATTGGGCATTGGTAGATCAAAAATAATTTTTTATAGTGATTGGCTTCAAGAGTGTAGTTTTGATATTAATGTGTATCTGGAGATCATATAAATATCACTTATTTATGGAAATAATTTCTTTTTTTTGTGAGTGATTTTCTTTAAATTATCAGAAAAGTATACATGGATTTTCTTCACCAGAATGATTTGTTCACACGATTTCCTTTACAAACCCTTATACGTCAATGTGTAGAATATTTAGAAGTTTGTAACTTTTTTGAAATTATAACTGTAGGCTGAAAGATTCTTTCTTAGAAGACAACAGCCTGTGCTATTTCATTTGGCCCATTTGTGACAGTATGTTAGAAAGCTGCCTTCCTGCTAAACCACAAATCTCATTCTGTTAAGTCACAGTCCTGTAACCTTGAGCTATTCACATTTCAGATGGCCAAGTGAAATGTCCCTCCCTTGCATTTATTAGTAAACACTGAGGCAGTTTAAGAAAACAGTCAGAATTGTTGGAGTGCCATGATTATTGTAAACATGTGGACAAATGAGACTTACTTGATTTAAAGTGAATGAGGTAAGAAAAAAAATCACAGCTATGTCATGTTTAGACTAAATACTAAAAATATTTTTTCCTTTCCTCTGCTTTCTTTCCAATGATCATTGCATGAGAAGTTTCATTCTTCTCTAATAAGGTAATTGGAAATGTAGTTTTAAATGAGTTCAATTGAAAAATGGAGAAGGAAGCAACATGAAGCAAACATTTCTTGAAGGCTTGCTAAACAGTAGGCACTTTATTTTCTGTAAATATCTTAATTACCTATTGACTTTATGAACAATGGTGTTTTGCTATTATTTTAAAGTGATTAAACTAAGAAGTAGAGTTTCCTTCTCAAAGTAATATGACTAGGTCTTGAATTTGGATGTTATAATTGTACTCACTTACATGTAATACGGTGGTTCGTGCTCAGGGAGTGATTCATTCATTCATTCATCCGGTCAGTCAATTTTATTAAGGGTCTATAATGCCAAATACTCTGCCAGGCTCAGAAGACAGGACCATGAATAGAACTCAGTGCTAATCCTTGGGATTAACATACTTTATTGGGGGGAAAAGCACACAAATAAAAAATTCAATTTTGTGGAACAGATGTTGTGATAGAGGCTCATGTATGGCACTGTGCTACAGTATATGGGGGGGGGGGATCTTATTCTTATGTATGTTGTTGGAGAGGTAATAAAATTTTTCTTAGAAGGAATACCTGTGCTCAGCACAGGTATTCCTAACTAAATTCCTAACTAACTAAAAAAGTTAGTTTTGTAAAACTATGGATCAGACAAAAAAATCAACCACATAATAGGAAGGATGCCAAAGGAGCAGGGATTATCAAGAATTTTAGTGTGATTTGATCTTTCTACTGTGAATATCAACCAAGTTAGGACATTTGACTATATTTTAACATAAGTATAATGGGAGCAACTGAAATGATCATGGCTGATTTTTATTTTAAAAAGATCCCTTCAGCTACAAGTGGAGAGTAAACTGTAGAAGAGGCCATAGTGAATGCAGGGAGACTAGTTAGATCTATTAACAGTGATCCAGGTGACAGAAGTAGAAAGACTCTAGAATAGATTTTGAAAGTAGCATACTAAGAGTTAATTTACATAAATTACATGCGAACAGTAAGGAAAAGAGAAAAAAAAGATGGATACATCAGTGTACATGTTGAGGCATAAACTCTAAAATGACTCTTTACGTTGTAGCAGTCTTTTGAAATTAGAGTTTTCAAGGAGCATCCCAATTTTTACTTAACAAAAGAGTAAGAAACTGTGCTAACAATTTGAAGAGCTGAATTATACTAAGATTCATTTCTAAAGCTGTTACGTTGGTTTGATTTTCTGTGAATTGAGATCTGATCCAAAAAGGTCTGTATTAATCTGTTGACTACACATGAAGAAAGGATGGTCTCTTCACAAATGGTGCTGGGAAAATTGGATATCCACATGCGAAAGATATGAATTTGGACCCTTATCTTACTCCATATACACAAGTCAACTCAAAATGGATTAAATATTTAAATGTAAGGCTTACAACTATAAAATTCCTGGAGAAAAACACAGGGGAAAAGCTTTTTGATATTGGTCTTGGAAATGATTTCATAGATTTGACACCAAAAACACAGGCAATAAAATCAGAAATAGATGAGTGGAACTACATCAGGCAAGTAAACAATCAGTCAGTCTATAATTTTTCTTATCTGCTGATTGGCAAAACAAGTTTCAGAGCCAGCTCACATATAACAGGAACTTAATGTATGTTTATGGTGAAGTCATATGACCACTACTGTCCTTTCCCATAGCAGCCTGGGAGCTAGTTAGGAAGGGAAGACAAACATGCAGAAATGAAATTGTCAAGCAAGTCAATATACAATAATTGTTTCAATTTATTGAACATCTGTGTGGGACTATATCAAACTAAAAAGCTTGTGTACAGCCAGAGAAATAATCAGCAAAATGAGAGCCAGCCTATGGAATGGGAGACAATATTTGCAATCCTTAAAATCTGATAAGGGTTAATATCCAAAATATATAAAGAACTTGTACTACCCAATAGCAAATACAAATAACCCAATTCAAAAATCAACAAAGAAACTCCATAGACATTTCTTCAAAGAAGATATGCAAATGACCAATAAGCATATGAAAAAAGTGCTCAGCCACTAATCATCAGAGAAATGCACATCCAAACAAAAATGAGATCTCACCTCACATCTTTTAGAATGGCTAAAAAACCCCCCAAAAAACCAAAAAAACAAGTGTTGACTAGTGTCCGGAACATTTGGAACTCTTCATGCAGTTGGTGGGAATGCAAAATGGTGTAATGCTGTGGAAAATAGGAGATTCCTCAAAAAAAAAAAAGAAACTCTTATTTGATCTTGTGATTCCACCTTTGGGTATTTTTATAAAGGAATTGAAATATTGATCTCAAAGGCATTTTAGCACTCCCATGTTCATTGCAACACTATTCATAAGAACCAAGCTATGGAAACAATATAAATGTCCATCAGTGGATGAATGGATTAAAAAATGTGGTATATATATGGCAGTAGAATGTTATTAAATCCCTGAAAAAGAAAGCAAGCTTGCAGTATGCAACCAAATGGATGAACCTGAAAGACACTATGCCAAGTGAAACAGCCATTCATGGAAAGACAAATACTGCATGATTCCACATACATGACATATCTAAAATAGAGTCATGGAAGCAAAAAATAGGATGGTGGTTGGCAGGGGCTGGGTGTGGGGGTCATAGGTAAAGGGGAGTTGCTAAATAATGGGTATAAAATTTCAGTAATGCAAAATGAATAAGTTCTAGAGATATGCTGTTGTAAAATTGTGCCTGTAGATAACAATGCTATGTTGTACACTTTTAAAAACCTGTTAAGAGAACAAATTTCATATTTTTACCACAATAAAATAAAATTTAAAGAAAATTCTGATGAGGTCATTGATTATTTAATGTTCAGTTAAAGAGCATGATGGGAGTTGTAGTTTTTAGGATTATTCATATGTGCTTTGTGTGGTGTTATCTAGCCTTGCAAAATTCCACTCACCTGTCAGAAATATTATTTGCTCCAGGCAAATGGTTGAATGCAATTCTGTAAGACTGATCCATATAGAGCAGCAGGTGACAACCAGTTGCAATTTATAATTTCTAGGAAATAGCGCTACAACTACAGGTCTCCTACCCTCTCCCTATACAAAATGTCCAGGCGTATTCATAAGGATTTTGGTAATATAGTGAAGTTACCAGCAGGTAAATAATCATCACACACTGAGCATCATTGTAGGTGTTAATAGTGGTTGTCAGGGCACTTACATTGTGCACAAAATACACCCAGAGAAATTATATACACAAGCTATGTTCTGAATCGAACTCAGAGATATGGATATTTAAGGAGACTTAAAAAATGCTTTGGATGACAGAATTAAATACTGGATCATGGTTTATGCTTTTATTCTTCCTGAGAATAAGCAATGATGAGTGGAGAAATCTGAGACCAAAGCAAACTCATCTTTAAATGATGAAGTAAAAAGGACAATGATGATCAAAAGCCTTGGTGACCACTAAACAAGTTACAGTTTGTCCCCCTGAGAGAGGCTGTGATGGGCTTTACGTGCCATTAGGGGGAAGATTAAGTGCCAGTGGTTTGAACTTACTTAATTATACACTCAGATCCTTTCCGTATATCACAAGCCAGGCTTTTGACTTTGAATATTTGTATCGTGACTCTTTGGATTGCTTATTGGTTATTTCTCTTGACAACCCAAACCTGAACATTAAATCCCATTGACAACAACTATCTGTCAAGAGCAAAAAAATAAATAAATGAAAAATAAAAAGATAAGATTTGTGTATTTAGTTTTCATTATAGAACTGCTTGTAGTTGAAAAAATATGTACCTGTCAAGTTTTCAACATCTCGCTGGGGATGCAATGCTGTTGTGATTTCAGAACCTGGCTGACAAATTCACATTTCAGTAGTAAAGACAAATCAAGGGTTTTTCTCCCCCACAACCCCTTTTTTAATTCTTTTTTCTTGCCGCTTTGACAGTCATACATAACAATTTGAGACCTAAGTGCCACTTTGATGCACTATTCCATTATTAAGTGGCACAGTCACTATAGAATAGATGACGGGCCTGTACTCAAGGCATTGTGAATTAAACAGCTTTCTGCAATGGGGAAACTGAATGGTCCAAGGAATTCTGAAATATTTAAAAAAAAATTTTAAACTGTGTTTCAGAAACATCAAAGTATGTAATTTAAAATATCTCAGTTAGTAGATGGTAAACTGGAAAACAAAATTTTTTTTAGCAGAATTGTTGAAGTTTAGAGGAAACATTAAATACATCAGCAAACATCCCAAAACCCATAATTACTCATTTGAAATATAAGTGTTTGATGGGTCTCGGGGGGGGGGGGGGAAAGGCAGTGTGAACCTATGCAGACTTTCAGGTAGGAAGAAATGAACGTTTATTATGTGACAGTAATTTTACATCATTTTAATGGAGGAGTGTTCTTAAGTGTATTTCTTTAAAACTAAAAGGTGGAGTTTACACTAAAGTAATATTGACTTAAAGTACTTAAATTAATTCTTTTGTCAATATCTCTTCAGTAAATCAATACACCTAGAATTAAACAACAGTTTTTGTCAGAAGGCAGGCTAATCTTGGTAATTTTTAGTTACAATTCATTAATCAGTTGGTCACCATTAGGGGAAGAAAAAGCAGCAAGAATTTCATAATAATGCCAAATAATTAAAGTTTAATATTTCCTCAGAGGGTCTTCTTTTTTAACCCAGGGATAAAAAAAAATCAAAAGCTACACTGTTAAAACTCCCTATTATATTTTAGCTAACAAAATTAAGTGATCACGTTTTCTAAAAACAAAAATAAAATTTTAATGCTTATTGCTCCCCAAAATATAATGGGTCACAAAATATATTTTTGCGTAAGGTTATTAAAGGCAAGACAAGTTATTTTGCAAACACTGATCCTGTGATATGTCCCAGGGGAAAAGGACAACATAAATTGAAAATTCTGTTAATCCATATAGTTCTGAAATATTTGCTATAATACTTACCTCTTTATAGTTATGACAGCTCAATCAAACTGGTGAGTATCTAAGGATGTGAATTATAATTTCACTGCTTAGTACTCCAAATTTGTTTTTTTCTTTCTTACTCTTCTGCATTAGAGAGACAAAATCGAATTATTCCTTTATCCTCTTTAACTAGTAATCCACAAAGCAAGAAGAAAATACATCAAGGATAAAGGGGTGTTTCATACCTCTTATTGGGTGATGGTAGAGAGAGAGGTATGGTCCTGCGAAACAACAGTCAGAAGTAAATATATTGTTTCTCCTGTACTTGAGACTTAGTTGTTTCAGAAAGAAAGAAAATAATCAATTTCATCAGTTTCCCACTTTACACTTCTGAAGTGCTAAAGGAGTTAAAAAAAGAGAGAGAAGAAAAGTAATTATGGAAATAAAATAAGAATTTTCTTAGTTACAAGTCCTGGCCCTTTGCTGATTGCAGTAAATTATAAATTATGCAGTCAATGTAGGCCAACAAAAGAAGACATCTTCAAATCTCAGTCAAAGGTAATTACTTAAGTCGGCTGAATGTTCCCTTTTCATAGAGTGTGATCTCTCTCTGACAGCTCACACTGACAGATGACCTTCTCGGCAACGTTCTTATCCTTCGGATCATGAGCAGTGTGCCTCTCTCCCTGAATATCTCTATATATTTGTGACACTAAGCTTTCAAATACAGCTATTGACAAATCAGAACATCAGTCTAAGTGCTGGTCTTCCTATCACTCACAATAAAGTAGCTATCACTTGTGGTGGTGTCGAGCAAGCACATCTCTGAAAAATGAGTTCTCACCGAGTGCTAATTTGACACAGCTCTCTTGCCTTCCCATAATTGCTCTGTCATTGTCAGTTGGCAGTTCGGGCTCATTCCTGGAAGCTGTGCCGTACAATTGGATACAATTACTCCCATTTACCACCACTATTATGCCACTGATGTTGCCCAGTCCGCATATTGACATGCCTCATTAAACCTGGATGCGGGCCATTAATGAACATTGTTAGCATTTCTCTTAAACTTTTTTGCCTCTAATAAACAGTCAGTGTTCCATGAAGGAGCACTGCCATCCTTGTGATATGATATTTATTATCTTATGGGGGAAGGGAACTCTGCAAATGGAAACTATCCAGATGCTGAGAGAGAGATATACAGTTAGATCCGTGGAGAATAGCGCTGATCAGTGGGACCTTTCTCTGCCAGGAGCATCCTAACCATTAACCAAGTGACCTCTTCTATCCAAAAGAAGACAGGCAGGATAAACATGAACACCCTAGAAGTACCCACATCACAGCAAGCTTCTCAAGGTTGCATCATTGACAATACCTCTCCCTAGCCCTCTCCTACCCCCAGGTGGTGCTATGTGCCATGATAAAGATAATTTTGCCCTGGGTCTTCAATCCATTATGTCCAGCTAACTTCAACGTGCATTTTTATTCAGAGATAATTATGTGTTGATCAGAGAAGTCAGCGGCTGTCACCCATATAGCAGGTGCACCTGCGGTGTGACATAGGTGGTAACGATGGCATACTCTTGAGCTGTCATGACACGGACAGGGACTTTATTATGTATATGTCATCATTTCTCTTAAGAAAATTATACTTTCCCCCACAATGACAATAATGAACCTTTACAACACTCCCATAAACCTCATTTGCAGTTTTATTCTTGACCTTCATTAAGTACATACTAAATATATAGGAACACCTATAAATACACAGTATGCTTTGTGTCTCTATAAATAAGTTTGTATCTGAAGCCAAGTATGAGATATCAAATTGGAAATACAGAGCTTTACCTAAAAAACTTAAGATCTCTTAAGTGAAAAGTAATTGAGCCACTTCAGCATTGTTAACTTTTCTACAGTTACAAGAAGAAAATAAATATTTATGCAGGTGGAGGTATTTGTTGAACAATTACATGAGTGCTACTAAAATGGACTTTACCGGATTAACTCGTGCTAAATTGTCATATATATTCTATAATTAAATTTACATAATAGAACTAAAGAGAAAATCTTTTTATGTTTCTACATGTCTGCAGGTCGACAATGTTGACTTCTAAACCCTTATACATATATATTTTAAATAAAATTTCCTATCAAGCCAGTTAGTGTGTAATAATTGAGCTGACATCTATATGACTCTGAGGGATATAGAAAACAGGCAATTTGTAGTTGAAAATCTTGCTCATAACATATAGAATTAATGTATATATTTTTAACAGATGATGCGAAATTAACCTGAGCTAACTTTTGGATAACGTGATCCATTACATTGAAGATCTATAAAGTAATGGTTAAGGGATAATTTAAAAAATGTTTTCCTTCTAACTCCATAATCCATCACTCTTACAGACCTGTGGAGTTTGGAGGAGGGCAATGCATAGAGCCTCCATGATCCTGGATAATTGGTGGTTTTTAACCCTTAACACCTGGCCCAAGATCACCTTTGTACTGCTTTCTTTTAATAAAAACAGGGATTTCCCTCTCTTTTTAGCTAAAAAATGTAATCTGTAGCAATTTCCAGGATATGCTGAGCCCTAACCCTCTTCCCAATCCACCACCCCAATCCGTTTGGCTAAAATAGATGCTTGTTTATTAAACAAGTTAATAATCCCCAGACATCATCACAAACCTTGTGTTCTTTCATTTAATCTTCAGTTAACTTGACTAATTAGAGACTACTGTTACCCTCATATGAGAGAATATACTGAGGAATGGAGATGTTAAGTAACTCTCCCAAGGTCACAGAGCTCTCCGCAGAAGCAGGATTTAAACCCAGGGAAAGTGGCTCTAAATACCGTTACCTTTAACTGATATTCAACATTGCCTCTCAAATGACTGATGTTTCTGTGTTTAAAATGGCAAGCCAGTTTGATTCATTTACTTCCACAGGATTAATTTTGGAATCGACTGTTTTGGCATTGTGAAAGCATTAGGAAATCATAGACTTAGATTATGTTCTATAACTTTTGATATTGGGGGTTATTCTGTATTTTGGTTGGCACATACAAATGCAAGGTAAAATAATTAAACTTATTTCTAATTTGGATGGATTCCATTTCGGAAATTGAAGTATATAATTTTTCCTCTTAACATAGGTCTAATTTCTTCTGATGTAGTAATTTTTGATGTTATTTGCAAAAAGGTGGTAGTGTATGTTCATATATAGTTCACGTTTTTCCTTTTTCAATGTCTAATTTAATCTCTGAGTCAGTTGACCTTTTGTTTTTTGCTGAGCCTTTCAAAATGGTTCAAGAGCAGTGACTTTTCCTGTGATGTGGACACCTGTCTGTTACATGGAATAGGGCTACCATCTCCAGCTCATCTTATAATTTGCTACTTTGCAAGTGGGAATAGTTGCTTGTAAAGCTTGTAAACCCCACTTCCCCCCACATTTGGTCATTTTTTTGTGGGGGTTAACCAAAACCAATATATAATCTTATATTTGAATGAAAAAGGAATGTTTAAGAATTTCTTTGGCTAGGTTTTGTTTTTTGGCAAGAGGAAGCTATGTGACTTTAATTGCCTTCAATATGGATCTGTCAACATAACCCTTGAAGTGTTACTGTAGGAAATTAACTGGGCTTGTAAATAATTTTAATTAATAGTAAGCTTCAAATTGTCCTGCTTTCCACTACTTCCTGATATTCAAGAAGTGTGAGAATAGAAGGAAGAATATGAGATTCATATTCAGCCAGTCATGTAAACACAGGTTAGTGTTTTAATTTTATAAAAGTGAAGGGTCACATTGCCTGCCTGTGTTCTTTTCCCTCTATGCATCCCTTAAAACTACGGAACTGAGAGATGAGCTCTAATTGGCTACCGGAGTAGTTGATGTGTGGGATAAATGGAGCTGGAACAGAAGAGATCGTAAAACCACCACGTAGAGAAAAACGTATCTGAGGCAATGGTAGAAATGACTTAAGAGTTTGGCTTTGCTTGCTTCAAGCTGTAGTGCTGAGACCTAAATAGTTACAAAGGAGGTGTATTTGATAATCATGCTGTTATTTGGGGGTAAGAATTTTCTCTTTCCTTCAGTGAGATATTTTAATGATTTACATTCATTCACTCAAAAAATGTTTTACCTGCGTGCACATAAGTACCAGGCATTGTTCTGGGATGGCGGATACATCAATGAACAGAAGAGATAAAAACCCCTGTCTGCAGGGGGCTTACATCCTAGTGGTTAGAGATACACAATAAATAAAACAAGAGAAATGAAAGCAGTCAAGGGGCATAGGAAGGATTGGAGAAGGATTGCAGTTTTAAGCATGGAGGAAAGTCTCACTGGGAGATTGATATTTGATCAAAGATCTGAAGGAGGTAAAGGAAGGAACAGACACATATCCAGGACACAGTGTTCCATGAAGAAGCAACAGCCCTGAGGGCCGAGAGGCAGGAAGGTCATGACTGGTATGTGTAGAGGATAGAGAGAAAAGAGAGAAAACCAATGAGACAAGGGTGGGTAGTGATGGTAGTAAGTGAAGTGGGGAGAGGTGGTGGTTCTGAAAGTATACAGACCTGTAGCAGCGTGCTGTTCGTATAACTGAGTCACTGGTTTTCCACTTCCCCTTTAGAAGTGCTAATGTTATGCCCCTCTTATCTCAGACAGAACTGGAGATCACCATGCCTGAAACAGGTAGCACAGATTCTTATTTAGGTTCTAGAAGCAGGAATCTCAATATTGGGTCATGAATCCAGCAAAAGTTTTTTTCTTGCTACAAATACTCTGTTAGAGTAGGACTGCCTTGTCGATCTGTTCGTGTATTACTGCATTAGTTGCCCGAGTCCCTAAACAACATTTGCAGATCGGCAGTGGTGTATGAATTTATATTTTCCTTCAGAGATTAATTTAGCTGGCAGAATTAAAGACATTTGCGACTAATTTTGCATAGTTTTTGTTTTCTTACAGTATATGGAGCAGAAATTTTCTGTGAAGCAGAGAAAAAATGTTAATAAACATATTATGTCCATGGATCTCCCATCATTCACTTTGATTTTATGTACATGAAACACATCCTACCCTACTGTACTAATTGTCTTAAGATTAATTCATTACTTTCTTGCTTTTCTCACTCTATATGGTTAATAATTATTATAAACTAGTTCTGATATGTTACATGTATTTAACTTATTTAATATGTATGTGTTATACTATGATTTTACACAATGATATTTATTTAATACATATATATTTTTTTGAAATACACTCTGACTCATTATTTAAATGGGCGCTTGCTGCATTATTATTTCATCTATGATTTCTCATGATTTCCTACGTGGTGCTGCCAATTATATACTTCTTAGAATGTTTGAACTTTTGGGGTGCCTGAGTGGCTCAGTGGGTTAAAACCTCTGCCTCCAGCTCAGGTCAGATCCCAGGGTCCTGGGATCAAGCCCCGCATCAAGCCCTGTATTGGGCCCCACATCAAGTCCCACATCTAGCCTCACATCCCACTCTCTGCTCAGCAGGGAGCCTGCTTTCCTCTTTCTATCTCCCTGCCTCTCTGCCTACTTGTGATCTCTGTCTGTCAAATAAATAAAATCTTAAAAAAAAAAGTTCAAACTTTTGATTCAGTAAATAAGAGCTCAAAAATGTGAAAAAATAATTAGTTCAATATATAATTTTTTTTTAAAGATTTTATTTATTTACTTGACAGAGATCACAGGTGGGCAGAGAAGCAGGCAGAGAGAGAGAAGAGGAAGCAGGCTCCCTGCTGAGCAGAGAGCCAGATGTGGGGCTCGATCCCAGGACCCTGGGATCATGACCCGAGCCAAAGGCAGAGGCTTTAACCCACTGAGCTACCCAGGTGCCCCTATATAAACAATTCTTATGAACATATTTATATACTGTATTCTGGTTCAAATAGGTGACTCATACGGTTCAATGCAAAGAAATTTTATGTTTCATGGCACTATCTGCCAATCACTTTGTGTTAAATTTATAAATTAACTGGATGATCTTGACATATCAACTGGATATTTGCCTATTCACTAACTGGCATAGACACATAAAAATAGTAAAACTTGAATTCTAAGTAAATGTATAAATTGGTTATAATAACAAGAGATAATAATAATATAATAGATCTTTATATATGTATAGTGCTTTATAATCCATAAGTTTTTTTCTGTTGTGTTCTTAATAGAAATGATTTGTGATTGTTAAGGTTGTAATCCTTAATCACAAACTTGTCTCTATGGAGGATGAAACACTTAGAAACCTAGTTCTGCTCCAGCAGTGAAGACAGTATGAAACTGTTTCGCACATGGCTCCCTGTTCCTCCCCATTCGACAGACAGTTGCATCTTCTGGTGCAGTGCCAGCAGAGTCCCCAAGACACAATGGTGAAGGTCAGAGGAAACGGATTTGACCAAGTTGCTTTTAACTTTGGAAAAGTGGATATTGTCACCATCAATGACCGCTTCATTGACCTCAACTACATGGTCTACATGTTCCAGTATGATTCCATCACAGGAAATTCCATGGCACCATCAAGGCTGAGAACAGGAGACTTGTCATCAATGGAAAGCCCATGTCCGTCTTCCAGGAGCAAGATCCCACCAACATCAAATGGGGTGGTGCTGCTAAGTATGCTGTGGAGTCTACTGGGGTCTTCACCACCATGGAGAAGGCTGGAATCACTTGAAGGGTGGGTCCAATAGAGTCATCATGTCTTCCCCTTCTGCTGATGCCCCCATGTGTGTGATGGGTGTGAACCATAAGAAATATGACAACTCCCTCAAGATGGTCAGCAGTGCCTCTATCACCACCAACTGATTGGCCCCTCTGGCCAGGGTCATCCATGACAACTTCAGCATTGTGGAGGGACTCATGACCACAGTTCATGCCATCACTGCCACCCAGAAGACCGTGAACGACCCCTCTGGAAAGCTGTGACATGATAGCCAAGGGCGGCCTAGAACATTATTCTTGCTTCTATTAGCACTGCCAAGGCTATAGGCAAGGTCATCCCTGAACTGAATGGGAAGCTTACTGGCATGGCCTTCCAGGTCCCCACCCACAGTGTGTCAGTCGCAGATCTGACCTGCTGCCTAGAAAAAGCTACCAAATATGATGACCTCAAGAAGCTGATAAGGCAGGCACTGGAGGGCCCCTCAAGGAAATCCTTGGCTACACTGAGGACCAAGTTGTCTCCTGCGACTTTAACAGTGACACTCAGTCTTCTACCTTTGATTCAGGTGCTGGCATTGCCCTTAGTGACTACTTTGTCAAGCATATTTCCTGGTATGACAATAAATTTGGCTACAGCAACCAGGTGGTGGACCTTATGGTCCACATAGCCTCCAAGGAGTAAGACCCACCTGAACCACCAGGCCCAGCAAGAGGAGGCAGCCCTCAGCTACTGGGGAGTAACTGCCCCAACTCATCCCCAACACACTGAGAATCTTTTGACCTCCACAGTTTCTATCCCAGAGCCCCTGAAGAAGGGGAGGGGCTTAGGGGGCCCTACCTTGTCATGTACCACCAATAAAGTATACTTAGCCAGCCTCCCCCCCCCCACAAAAAAAAACAAAAACTTAGCACATTTTGAACATCTCTCTTTCTAACCAAAAAGCCAAAAGAAGGTATTTCCATTACTCAATGTACCCTGTTTACTTCTGCTCAGTTATAGTAAACTACCTATAATTTTATAGTATGGGTTAAATTATTTTACTTTTCTCTACCAAGAATTTCAGGTATTATTAAAGAGAGTTATCTGAGTCAAGTGGATCTAAATAACATTATCGTAAAGAATTTTAATGCCAAGAAAAAAAAAGTGCACAACTTACCTTACAAAATTGTGCCTTCCTAATTCGGCATATTTTTTGTAGCAAATGAATAGCCAGTATCTGTGTTTGTGAAGTGGATATGAATATGAATTTTTGAATCAATATTTTAAAGTGATATTTAAAATGGAAGTCAGCATTTCTAAACTGAATTTATTTATTTCAGTTTACTGGATTTATTTATTTCTTTTTTGATTGTACAAATGCAGTTGTACACATAACTAAAATGTAAAGGCAGGGGGAAAAACATTTAAAAGAAGAGTGAGGGAAAGTTTTAGAGTAGTGAAGATGAATGACAGCAAGTAAGAAGTTGTGAAAGCAAGATTGCACCCTCCTTCTTCCAACTTCTCACAGTTCCTGTTTAAAAGACCCTCTTGAAACTTTATTTTCAGATCTTTTCCACCCATTTCCTTCTTATTTAACATCTGATTAACAGCATGTAGGGAAATAAATGCTTCTACCTGTATCTGTTAGCAGAAGGTTTGGATGTGGAATATAGAGTATACCTTTTAAAAGTTTTTCTTTAAATTCAGTTAACATGTAGTGTATTATTAGTTTCAGAGGTAGAGTTTAGTGATTCATCAGTTGCGTATAACACCTAGTGCTTGTTATATCAAGTGTCCTCCTTAAATACCTATCACCCAGGACCCTACTGGCCCCCAGCAATCCCCAATTTGTTTCCCAGTATACTTTTTTAAAAAGATTCAAAATTCATTTGTTTGTAGTTACTTCATAACGCATTTGTATCATTGAATCATTGAACAGTTTTGCAAAACTAATAGTTTGTAGCTTTTTACATAGACTGGATACATAATCAGTGTAAATACTATAAGTTAGACTGATTCATTTTCTTTCCCTATTTTAAGTAACAATATTTGCTACATTGCCTTAGTATTTATGATGTCAAAGTGCAAGACACATAATTGAGATGAGAACACAATATTCATTATATATTATTCCTTATGCTAAGAGAACCCTGCTGCAAAATTGAAATTGAAGTTCAGGTATTTCCATACATATATCCATTCATAAAAATAAAGATACTCTCAGTATAAGCCATACTGTATTCCCAGTGCAATTTGTAAGACCTGCTACTTACAATAAAATTTCACAAAAGATTTAAATCTACCAAAAACATGAATGCTGCTGTTTTCAGCAAGTTGTAAATGGCTGGGAGCCAAGCTACAGCAATTCATGCCAGAAAATCTGTACACCAGAGCCTTATAGAGAATGATTAGTTAACATCATTTTAATGATGAATTAATGAGCAGTAAAAGCATTCTAATTCTAGTATGTACAAAACCTTCTATTTGAAGACACAGGACCAGAGAGAACAGATCCATGACCTTTGTGATACTGGCAAAGGTTGGGTTCACTACAGTTAACGCCCAATCCGTCTTTCAAGGTTAACTACACATGCCATGCTGGGAAATGAAACAATTACTAACGAATTTTATAGGTATATTCTGTCAAATTTAAAAGGCAATCAGAAGTCTAAATGAAAATTATGCCTGGGGAAAGCATATAAAAAGAGAGAAACCAGGAAGGTGTCTGTGGGTGCCTCTGTGTGCTTATTTCCGTAAAAAAGCTGCCCTCAGAAGAAGGCAACATAAAGTTCTCAAGTACACAAATGAAAATCCCTATACTGAATGAAGAGAATACTCAGCTTATGGGAATGGAAGTGTATTCAGGAAGGACAGCATCTAATCATCTGGGCAACACTAGCACAGCAAGGGTAGATGATTCATTATTCTGTAATTAACTTTTAATTAACTTTACTCTGCTTTACTTATTTTAGAAAATTAAATAAACTTCATTTTATTGCTCATGCTAAACCAATGAGCAGAAGCTAGAGTTCTGCTCTAATTAAAATAAGCAGTTGAGCAAAATTGTGTGTAAAGCATAATGAAGAACTGTTTCTGTCCCATTGATATATTTCTTATGTTCTGAAACACTTTGATAGGTTTTTCGAGAATTCCATTAGTTAGGCACTGAAGTCTTCTAAAATGTGTGATTTAAGAAATAATATTACAGGCCAGTCTTAAGTATGGGGCACATAATTGATTTAAACGCATTAAGTAACATTTCAAATTAGATGATTAAGAGAAATGAGAGAGAGAGAGGGAGGGAGAAGGAGGGAGGGAAGAGGAGAAGGAAGAAGGAAGGGAGAAACAGGAAAAATTTGAAATTGTGCTAGTTCATCAGTCATCAGAGCAACATAGATACATATTTTAGTGGCAACAAAAAAGAGAAGTCATAGAGCTAATACAGTAAGATTACATATTCTGCATCCTTTTAAAAAATTATATTTATTTTTTTAAATTTCTTTTCAGTGTTCCAGAATTCATTGTTTATGCACCACACCCAGTGCTCCATGCAGTACATGCCCTCCACAATACCCACCACCAGGCTCACCCAGCCTCCCACTTCAAAACCCTCAGTTTGTTTCTCAGAGTCCACAGTCTCTCATGGTTCATCTCCCCCTCCAGTTTTCCCCAACTCACTTCTCCTCTCCATCTCCCCCTGTCCTCCGTGTTATTCCTTATGCTCCACAAATAAGCGAAACCATATGATAATTGACTCTACATCCTTTTTTATATCCTTGCTCTTTTATTCATTTTTAGACATTTTTCTGTCACATGTTTTGGTGTTAAGCCTAAGACAGGGAAATTTAATAATCAAGTGTTCTAATTGTTCTAATCATATGCTACAAAAGAATATTTGACAGAAGAATGAATTATATTTAATTTGGTGAACTTGATCTATAATGCTCTTAATGTAAAAGCCAAATGAAATTACTTCACTTGAACATCTAAATTATTAATATATTTTCTATTTTGTTTATAATTCTTATAATTCTTAAAGTTTATAAAAAATCCACCCAACTCTAAGATATCATTTATTAAAATACTTTATTTCACCAGTTAAGAGCTTTTGGCTTCCTTGCTGACTATCACTAGCATATTCATTCCAGAATAATAACCCAGTGACCACTTTATTCTGATTTCAGATTATAAATATTATAATTTTGAACTTCTGAAATCTTTCTTGTGATTATTTTCTCTGTGATTTTTACCTTCTCCAATTTTTAATACCTGCTGAGTCTGCTTCCCCCCCCCATCCCGTGCTCTTATTAAATATTCTATGTTCTCTAAGGATGTCATCTCTCTCTGGTTTCACTTACTTTTCTCCCCAGACTTTATGTATGGTCAGTCTTGTCAAAAGTATAAGGACTAGCATCCTAGAGATTTCTCACCCTATCGTAAACTCCTAGACAACTAGTTTTCACCTGTGAAAAACTTCCACTTTGTCCACCTGAAAAGTATTGATTCTTACGAAGTAATGTGTACAAGAAACTAGGGAAGTGAAACAAAGCAGACCAAATGCCTTGATTGGATCAAAATCATCTTTAGCTAGAACTTTCCCATACTCTTAAATATATTTAGTTCATCTCTTGATACAGAGAAAGTGATAAGTATTTTAAAAAATTTCCGGGGTGCCTGGGTGGCTCAGTGGGTTGGGCCTCTGCCTTCGGCTCGGGTCATGGTCTCGGGGTCCTGGGATCGAGTTCCACGTCGGGCTCTCTGCTGGGCGGGGGGCCTGCTTCCTCCTCTCTCTCTCTCTCTCTCTCTGCCTACTTGTGATCTCTCTCTGTCAAATAGATGGAATCTTTAGAAAGAAAAATTTTCCTTTTTTGTCTGTTTTAAAGTGAGGGAATTAATGAATTGGGTCTACAGCAAATTCTTTTCATTTAGCTTCAGCTAAACACTTCCTTGTTTGCAGTAATTCCTTTATTTATCTTCATCTACATCCTGTACTGAGAGAGAAGTAAGCTGCTGCTTATTCCTTAAAGCATCTCTCTTAAAACTAAAAAAAATCCAGAACTTTTGATAAGGTGTTAGGAGGTCCACTCATAAGAGGAAAGAATGAAAGAAAAAAGTAAAATCTAAAGTTTGAACTATGAAAAAGACAAATGGTTGAAAGCAACAAACAAAGAGTTTTTCATTATTTAGAGAATTAACATTTATTTTTATACTAGTTGTCTTTTTAAGAAAAGGAAATACGTGAGTTATTAGGTTTTCCTTTTTTTCTCAGGTGGAAAAGTATTACTTATAGAAATAAATTTGTTTTTAGTGATCTCTATTATTCTTATTCTTATTTAACTTTCTATAGTAGAGGTTCTGAACCTGTATATTTAAGGCAGTTATAAAGAGTATGCTATGTGTAGATCTCTGTATGTGTGAAGAATGTATGTAAATTTATTATCAACTCTAACTTACAGCACTTAAATGTATTGCTCTTTATCAAATGTAAGAACATAGCCAAAAACTGGAAATCATCAATTGTCATAGTAGAATAGTTGATCAAAGTATAGGCTAAAATTTTTCATTTGTTTAAACTGCTTTCCCAGTTTTGGTATAGTTTCCTAGGATGAGACTTAATGGAGAATCATACATAACAGACCGGCAGCTAACACATTTCACACATTCTGAACAAGTGTATCTTCTGATTCTGTGAGCCTCACTGTTTTCCATTCTTCCCTTCATCATTTCTGATTTATTCTCTGTACTTGTAGGTACATCATCTTCAGGCATTCTCTAAACTTTATGTATTGTCCTTGGTTTTTATTTCTAATGCCAAATCCTCTTACTGTTGGAAAGTATTTCTTAATATCATATAAGGCTGGAACATTTTCTTCTTTAGTTTCAGATCAGTGCTCCTTGTCCTCCCATCTTATGATGCTTTGAATAATCACATTCTTTCATTTATACAGATACTTGTAAGGTATTTATAGACTGTGATCAAATCCCCTTCAATCTTCTCCTCTCTTGACTATATAAATGTCTATGACCCTATATCTTATCTAACACCCTACTTTTATCATTTTTGCCCTTCCTTTTTATTATTAATTTTCCATTAACTCTCTCAGTTCTTGTACAACTTTTCCATTGCCAATAAGTAGAAATGCAGTAACTCATTTATTTTTATCATAGGCTAGGTAGGGTTTAATCTGTGACAAGAAGGTTTTGTCAGTGTGTCAAGTTACATATTCATTATATGGACTGTACTTACTCTTCACTTACACATTCAGTTGTTTCTGGACATTGTAGTGCTTATTACTCCTTTAATTTCTGTGCGTTACTTCCCTGAAAGAGCCTCAGTTCTCTGAGTCACTAGAAATGCCTGTATTGACTCTAGAAAAAGTATTACATCTGCAATAATTTGCTGATTACAACTGCAAAAATGTGGCCTTGAACCTGTATTCATTCATCATAAATTTAATTAATTTCAAATGTGATTATTACTTCTGAAGTTTCTTTGTCCATTTTGTGGAAGTTTTTCTAAATAAATAGCATTGTTAATTAGCTTGGCTATTTCTATGCTGGTGTGTGTGTGTGTGTGTGTGTGTGTGTGTGTGTATTTACAAGAGTAGCTATAGGTGTCCTACTCTACATCATATTTATGAAAAATAGCTATAGGTATTCTGCTTAATTTTTAAATGCATTGGTAATAGAGATCTTGAATAATTTACTTGAGATACTTATTTGGCTCACGATAAAAGTGAACCCAAATACCATGATAAAAAATACATAAAGACCCCAACTGAAGAATTTTGGAAAAAAAAAAATAGGCAGTAGGGTATGTGTGTATGTGTGTGTATTAGTTGGGATGTTATTAAGTTTAAGGATCTCAGAAATAGTGGCCTTCTTGTGAAATTATGTGCTCACTGTTCTGTGCCTCATATTTTGGTTAAGAGGAAATTTATATTATGGCAAAAAATGGTCTCTAAAATGCAGTTTGTTAGCTGTCGATTCATACTGACATGGAGGCGTAGGGAGTTAATGTTCACTTACCACCTACTTTTCAATAACACGTTTTAGATGAACTCTTCTGCTTTGGGTAATTTCTGCAGTGACGGTTAGTATTGCACATTAAATGTTTCATGTTTATGTATTTTAATGGGGCTTTCAAGGTATTACAATGTAATTTTTCTAAAGTAATATGGTTGTTGAATATACCCTAAGAATAACAACTCTGCACATTCGGATTGTCAATGTATCTTCAGTACATACTGCCTAATTTTTTTGACATGGCCTTAAAGTTCTCCATGACAAAAATAAGTGTATAAACTAAACATAGTAGAAGACAGCCCAGGCCACTTTTCTAAGAAGTCATTGTCTCCAAAAGTTAGAGGATACTGTATAAAGAAAATAATAATGATGGTAAAAATACTTTCTCAGGAAAACAGCAGTTCCCCTTCTTTTTTTATATTTGTTTTGCTTGGACCAGGGGAGCCAGCTTTGTAATATTGCTACAGGTAATTGCAATCCTAAGACAAAAGGGTCTATGCAAACAACTCATTTTCTGTCTCATTGTCCCTGTCATGAAATACCAAATGTATGTACTCTCTTCTAGTCAGATATTATTATCTGTTTTATCTTCTTAGAACTCCCCTCACAGGATCAGTACACAATTCTTATTCCTTTACTTATGGGAATAGAAATTTCCTCAATGGACATTAATATTTCCTTTTCTTATTCATTGTGGGGCCTTTCTTCCATTTCTGTCTCAGTCTTCAGGATCTTTTTATGTATCATGATTTTGTTTGGCTCCATATATTTTTGCCATTCCTTTGCCAGCTTGCAGGCCTTTTAAAACATCATCTGAGGTTTACAAACTTGGGTACATAGTCTCAGAGCAAAATACCTACCATCCTTTGTACCTCATGCCTCCGTATATGTATCATGTATCCCACCTATTATCTCATACCAAACTAAAACAATATACTTGATCTAGTACTACCAATAATGTAATAATCAAATATTCATAGTTAAGATAGTGATTTTTTCCTACGTAACAACCATATAATTCTGCCAATACATATTAATTTTATCTCTCATAAGTTCATATGTAGAAAAACAAAAACAAAATTTTAATTTGCTCTAGATCCATTTTGCATGTTATTGGAAACAATAAACATCTGAACACTTTTTACATTAGGTAAGCTATCCTTCAGCCTTCAATACCTGTGGATATTATTAATTATATGTAGGTACTAGTTTTTTGAGCCATTTTTCCAAGAGGACCTAGTTCAAGTTTAGTCAGAGAAGGGACTGGAACCAACAGAAAGCTGAACTCAGGCTGAGTCTGAGATCATGAAACTGGGAAGGAAGATTTCTAAGATTGCTGTAAATCAGGAATTAGTCAACCATCCAGAAGACCCCGGGTCAAAGCAGTAACCAAATAATGTGGACTCTTGTTCTTGGCAGCAAGCTGACAAGCCAGAAACCATAAAATCAAAGCAAAGGTCAGAAAATCAGTGATATCCATGACTGTGGCAGGTTAAAAATCTGGGAATTGTGATGTTAAAGGAAAGGAGAGCAGAGTCAGTAACTTCAGTGATCAAAGCCTGTTAAATGCCATGACCTAGATGTCTAGTTTTGCAAGAGAATAGTCCCAATAATCAAATGTGGAGAATAGGTTGAGATTCTTCGTGCTCAGTATATGGCCTTGTACTTGTTAGCACAAGCAGAGAGAAGTGATAGGTCCCTAACAAAAATGTGGTATTATGGAGAAAGATGTTCTCTAAAAGAGCCTAGGTAGTCATTCAACATTCAATGAGGTCCTACTAGGTGCCAGAGACGGTTCTAAGCATTGGGGAGGCAATTAAAATTAAAATAGATACTACTTATCCTTCCATTTATAATCTAGAAAAGGATACAGATAAGTAGGCAATTACAACAGTAATGTAATATGTGCTATAACGTGAAGACCTACCAACTACTCTGGTCATACATAACTGGAACATCTAACCCAATTTGCAAGATTATGTTAAATTTCTAGAGGTATAGGAAGCTAAGTTGGCATTTCAATCATAAGTAAAGAGGAAGAGGGAAGAGTATTTCAGGCAAAGGAAAAGTATGTGCAGAAAAAGAAGTGCAAGTGTGAAAAAGAATATGGAGCATTAATAAATAAACAGCTTAATATGCCTAAAAGAAGCCCTGGGACTCTGGAGGGAAGATTGGAGACCCATAGGTTATTGAAAAATGAGAGGATATTAAAGATTCTGTAGTCTGGACCTTAAGAGATCTGACACAGTGGAATTATTATTAATTCCACAGTGGGATTATTAGAAAGTCATTCTCTCTATTTATGTTAAGTCAATGTCTGAAGCTGGTCACTCCCAAACCTGCTTTCCTCTGTGGGGTTGGTTTTGGCATCTCATATTTCCCTACCATGTGATCTTGATTTTAATTTAGCCAGGCCTCAAATATACATATAACAGCATTCCTGCTTAAATATGTTCTTAAACCTTTATTTAGGTCTTGGGATTTTGTAAATATCCTGATAATTCAGTTTAAAGCTTTTGTTGAACACCTATTATGTGTGATAAGCACCAAAAGGTACTAAACCAGTGCTTGCCATCATAAAGCACATAGTCTTTTTGGGAGGATATACGTATTAAGCAGAGACTTGAAAATATAGCATGGTTCATACTAAAACAGATATATGGATCAAGAAGTAAAGAAGTACAGAAGACTAAGAATTATAGCTGAGGCAGTCAAAGACAACTTTATGTAATATTTGACTTAGTCTGGAAGAATAGAGAGGAATGTACAAGACAGAGAAATTATCAAATATAAAAGCCTGAAGAGGAGCACCTGGGTGGCTTAGTGGGTTAAAGCCTCTGCTTTCGGCTCAGATCATGGTCTCAGGGTCCTGGGATCGAGCCCCACATCAGGCTGTCTGCTGGGTGGGGAGCCTGCTTCCTCTTCTCTCTCTGCCTGCCTCTCTGACTACTTGTGATCTCTGTCTGTCAAATAAATAAATAAAATCTTTTTAAAAGAAGCCTGAAGAATGATAAAAGGAATAGGTAAACTCAGAGAAAGGTGACAAGGGACCTCACTATGGCTTATAATTAGAATTGATGAAGTTGGAGAATATTCTGAAATGATATTGAACAGAGATTGGAAGTCACAGCTAAGATAGGGAATTTGAAATTTTCCTATTGGTAACAGTCATCAAACAAATTATTAGGTAACAGTTTAAAAAAAATTTTTTTTTAAAGATTTATTTATTTATTTGACAGAGATCACAAGTAGGCAGAGAGGCAGGGCGGGGGAGGGGGTGGGAAGCAGGCTCCTGCTGAGCAGAGAACCCAGTGCGAGGCTTGATCCCAGGACCCAGAGATCATGACCTGAGCTGAAGGCAGAGGCTTAACCCACTGAGCCACCCAGGTGCCCCAATAATTTTCTTTTTTAATTTTTTTAAAAATTAAAAAATAATTTTGAGGACATTAACTCTGAGAGCATTGTAGTTGATTGTCTGGACTAGAGAAAAATTGGTGTCTTATTAGGTACACATTCCACTAACAGAGATGATGAATGTTGAGAAAAGAAGGTAGAAATCAATAAACTTTTTGGAGCTACAATGGGGAAAACACTTGAGATGAGTAATGGTGGTGAAGCTGGAGATAAATGGATGGATTCTAGAGACATATAGGAGATAAAGTTGACAAAACTTGAAGATTCTTTGGGTTTGGATATGGAGAGAGGAGAAATCAAGGCTCATGCCTGTCTTTTCTGTTTGCACAACTGAATGGAGGCTGGGGCCATACACTGGGAAGGAGGAGATGGACCATGATGCGTGGGTTATTTTTAGAACTGTTCTGCCTAAACTTTCCTTCAAGGAGTGGAGGAGGCAATATCAGTAGGCAGTGGGCTATCGTAGTCTACAGCTCAGAGGAGAAGCCTAGGCTAGAGATGTATAAATTATGTTACTGTAGATAATAACTGAAGCCAGAGTAATGGATCAGGATACCTTTGAGAGAAATGCAGCATCAGCAGATGAAAGAGTCTCGAAGAGAGCTTTGAGAACCAAGCCTGAATGATGAGCTGAAGGAGTAGTTCCACTGTGGCATATGTAAAACAAACAAACAGAAATTACGATGTCACTGGAGCTAAGGAAATGCATTAAGAGGAAGGGAATAATCAACAGTGCTAAAACTGAGAGATCAAGAAATTGAAAAGACCAAAACTTAACACGGAAGTAATTCATGACTAAACCAAAGTTATCTTTCAAAACTGTTTTGAGAAGCCAGAGTGTAATGTTTTAAGGAAAGTTTGTGTAGCAAATTAATATAGATAGTGAGGGATAGGTAAGACATTCAAAGTTTGAGTGTGAAAGAGAAGAAAGATAGGACAGTAACTAGAGTGGGAAGTGGGGTTGAGTTATATGTTTTAGAATGGACACTATTGGGGCGCCTGGGTGGCTCAGTGGGTTAAAGCCTCTGCCTTCGGCTCAGGTCATGATCCCAGGGATCGAGCCCCACATCGGGCTCTATGCTCTGCGGGGAGCCTGCTTCCCGCCCCCCGCCCCCGCCTGCCTCTCCACCTACTTGTGATCTCTATCTGTCAAATAAATAAAATCTTTAAAAAAAAAATAGAATGGACACTATTAGAGTATGTGGTTGAGGGAAATTGTAGTTAACCTGAAGTGATAATTAACTACCATTGCCTCTGTGTTTACACAAACTGCTGTCCTTCCCAATTTAAAGACATCCTATGGTAAAACAAAATGACTTCAGATTTTGGGGGCCTGAAGGTCACAGAGACTGGGAAGTCAGGAGTGTCAATAGGTGATTCATGGAAGGAAAAAAAAAATAATTCTGGGCCCTAAACTTGTGGGAAGAAAAGGGAAACCCATGTATTGCTCATGTTTTTCATCTTGAATTATAAAAAAGTAACTGAATAATTTAGCTGTCTCCTCTTTAGTTCTGTAATCCACATATGGATAACATAGGATTCACTCAGCAGGTTGCAAGCTTGTGCCTCTAAATGTATTTAGTTGAGTGAGAAGGCACAAAATGGAACCATATGTGTTTTCTTTTAAGGTAATCTGCTTCAGTAGTATTGTCAGCACTTCTGAGAGCCTCTTCCATATGCATCTTGCCATGCTTTTTAAAAAAATACTCTGTGTTGAGTCATTTTGATGTCATCTATTAAACCCTCCTTGCAAATATTTATTCATTGTTTTATAGGATTTATGAACATAATAGCCTCTATAATAATAAGGTATATTGTAAGAATGTTAAATCACAAACAGATCTCACAAAGGTATATTTCAAACAGTCAGCATCACTTAGGAATAGCCATTTGAAACAGATAAGCTTTGTATCAAGGTTCGACCATCAATAAACATAGGTGAGAGTTTGAGACACAAGTGAGATGCCTATAATAATGATCCTTTGGGGAAAAATCTCATGTTTCTTATCCATAGAATCCAATTCCTAAGGTTTTTACTGATAACCCCCAGAGCTGCTTTACTTCCTTTGTTTTGTAATGACACTTTAAAACAGCATTCATGGATACTTTTGGCATTATTAACCTTGATGTGGCATTTAACATTTGCAAAACTGACGTATTTCTGTTAACATTGAGAAATCTGTTTACATTGGACCACTACACATGTATTCAGTGTGATGCATTTTCACTGTTCTGTGCATTGAGTTTAGGCTTTATTTAAACTGGACCCTTGTTCCTCACAATCAGATTCACCTCTGCTGTACCTCTCTCTCCCCACTAAGTCCTTCATGTCTGCTCAGTGCGTGGAGCTCATTCAGTAAATGCACTTTATTTAATAACAGCCACACTAATAGGAAATAAAGAGTTGAAACAGTGAAATAAGTAAGTGACAAAGTTTTGCCACTATGAATTTTTGTAACTTACTCATTAGCATTCTACAACACTTTTTTCCTAATTTAAATGAAAGATTGTCGTACACATCTATTGAATTGAAATGCTGTGCTACTCACTTCTGTCTTAGAATATGTTTCTTTTTTTCCTTTCTCAGACTTACTGCCTGGTTTCCAAAGAGATTACAGCTTGGTTTTGTACCCGTACAGTTTTCCCTTAGTCAGTTGCATGGCAGCCAGATATTCTAGTTAGTTTATTCCCTATCACATGCTGCTCTGTCAAAACTGTTCACTTATATTTTTCACAGATCACTACTAGCCATGAACAACATTATTCTGCAGAAAACCTGCTGTCCATGCTCTCTACACTAGCTGGCATTATACCCAGCACTTTCCTTCTTTCTCTAGGACATGTCACTCATGTGTTTCAGCAAATGCCAGCTGTCCCTTATACCTGGCACACTGTCCCTCCGTCAGGGACACTTTATGTGTATTCTGTATTCATTTTACTGGGCACTTTATTCTAGCTAGCAAATACCATTCATTCATTCACTCCTTCAGGCTTCTCTCATCAAATGCCTATCATAGGGATAAAGTTTTCTGACATATTTCTCTTTTCCCCTTGTGACAGTATTTTTTTTTTTTTTTATTCAGCCATTTCTTTTACTCTGCAAACTGCATCTCCCATCTTCTGTCAGGAGCATTTGCAAAAAGAACATTTGCCAAAACCAAAATATATGTTTAGAAGTCTGTATCATTACCTGTTCTTCTGAGTGGATCAGAAAGTTGAGGCTATCCACACTCTAAAAATAGGTAGGGAAGGGCTATCACTGGAATCTAGGAACTGTGTATTTCTTTTTTTGTGGAAGAGCATGGGTCACTCTACAAATATTAAAGATATTTCCCTGTAATAAAAGCTATAATGTTAAAAAGAGAGTAACATTCATAGCTTTAATCTATGGCAATGAGTTTTATCAGTAAGAATGTCAGAGAACATAAGCAGTTAAGATTCCTGGAGGCAAAATGTGCCCAATTAAGGTGTGATTTACCACATTCCAAAATGACTTGACAGGTACATTTAACTCTCTAAAATGATATCTGTTTTCATATCTGTCATGGATTAGAAGATTATGGGAATTCAAGATCTCATCATCACCATCACCATCATCATCATCAAAGATATTTATTAAATATATTTCTATGATGGATCTGCTACTTAAACCTTTTAGATATATAGCTCATGCCAGCAAAGACGTTCTAGTCCACTATGGTGATATTAAATACTATATTGAATATATGCATACATTAAGTCAACAAATAACACTTTGCTGTTGTATTAAACTGAACATATTTATTGTAAAATAAGTCAGTTGCTGATGATTTAGATCAAGGGTTAGAAAACCTTCTCTGTAAAAGACAGACAGTAAATATTTTCAGATCTGTGGGTCAGATGGTGTCTGTGACAACTATTCAACTTTGATGTTGTAGCACAAAAGTAGCCATGGAAATACGTAAGTGATCTGGCTGTGTTCCTATAAAATTTTATTTACAAAAATAGGCAGTGGATGTATTTGACCCACAAGGCATTGTTTGCTGACCTCTGATTTAGATAATAGAAGAAACATATTTATAGTCTTATTTCTTTGTAAGAAGCAAAATTAAACAGACATATAGATAAAGGGACAACGATATGAACCATCAAGCCAATGCAAGCTTTCAAGACAAAAAAGAAAATTCTTAAAGACCAAAAACAATAAGAAATGATAAATCTGGGGACATAAACCAACACTAAAACATATAATTGATATGGTGTGTTTCCCAATCTCCAGTAGCCTAAAGCTTTGGTTTGAATGATTCATTGGAGAAGGACTGAAAACAAAGACTAGGGTCTCTGTGAGGTAGGAAGTCAGACTTTAAATCTCTAAATAAGGTTATAACTCTGTTAGACATCAGTCTGTAATCTTAAAATTTAAAATAAAACCTACCTGTATTTATCTTTTTACATAGATAGGCAGACAGACTTAGGTTATAGAGATTGATAGTTTTAAATACTGAGAATTCCAAGATACATGGGATTAGATTATCTTTGTATCATCAAAAGGTATAAGGTCATAATTCATTAAAAGTGGTTTTATGTTGCTTGTAGACATCTGGAGTAAGCAAAAACCCCAGACGTAACAAATTTTTTCATGCATAGAGTTTCACGAAATATGAAGTCATAGGAAAAAGTCATAAAGCATGTACAGAAAGAACCAAGCTACTGTGAATGAGATGTAGTAGAACCATTAACAGTAATATCAGGCCAGCAAAACTTGGACATATTAGAACTACATGTAAAACATAAAATTAATAAATATTTAAATAAAAGAGATCAGAAGTGTAAGTAAAGAGCAAGTCATTATCACAGCTGTCAAGGCAGTTTGTAAAAAGTCATGGAAATAAAAATATAAAAACTGAAATTGGAAACCAGTTGGGACAATTAAATAGCAGATTAATCACAAGTGAAGAGAGAATGAGTAAATTGGAAGATGGAACTGGAGAAATTGTCCAGAAATCAATACAATGAAATAAAGATATGAGAAATACAAAAGACATTCTAAAAGACATGTAGAAATAGTGTTAGAATAGTGTTGGAACTTATATGATGGTATGTAATTTGATTTCTGTAAGTAGAGAATAGAATGAATAGGAGACAGGCAGTATTCAATGTGGTAATTAATGCCTATGAAATTAACATATTTGAAGCCCCACCAGTTATAAGAAGGGTACATCAAAAAGCATCCCCACCGTGACTCACTATAATGAAAAGAAATTGACTGAATACAAAGAATACAGAGGAATAACAATTAGATTGAGATCTGATTTTGCAAAAGGCCAACAATGGAAACTAGAAAGCTGGGAAATGATATCTTCAAAATTCTGAGAAAATATAACTTTCAACATAGAATTGTATAACCTATAAAATTATTTTTCAAGAATAAGGGTAAAATAAAGACTTTTTTTAGGGAGGGCAAAATTGAGAGAGCTTATTACCAACAGATCTTTCTAAAGAATTTCTAGAAGATGAGCTTCATGAAGAAGGAAAGACATTGGAAGGAAAGACAGAATAATCGAAGAACGGTAATCAGAGAAAATAGCAAGCATAAGGTTAATCCAAACAAAACCTGGTGGTATAAGACAGTAGTAACAATATCCAAATATGAATACTAAATGTTAGAATATAAAAATTATGTATGAAAATATGTTTAGAGATAAAACACTCCAAGGTCTCCATAACGTTTGAGATGAGAGAATAGATATATAACACTGGACACGTAAATTTAAATATGCATGTTAACTTTTTTGGGATGATCACTATTAGAATAGATATAGTGTGTAACTTCCAAACTAATGGAATATAAATATATGGGAGTTGGGAAGTGAATAAACAAGCAAGTAGACAATAACAACAAAAATATTCTATATCTTTTTTTAAAAAAGCAAGTAAGGATAAAAATGATAGGAGAAGAGACCAAGTAAAAAGCTCAACATAATAGGGTAGAAACAATTTCAAATTTATTACTTATTATAATAAATATAAACAGACTAAATTCTGACTTTAAAACACAAAAGAGGCAGAACAATTGAAAGATATAACTATGGTAATAGTAAGCAAAAGAATACTAATACTAATACCAACAAATACTAATACTAACCAAAAGAAAGTTAGTGTCCTATATTGTCCCAAAAAGTAGACTTTAGGGCAGAGGGTATTGATAACAATAAAAAGAAGCAATAAATAAAGATTAGAGATTCAGTTTACCAGGAAGATATAACAATTCAAACCTTTTTTATTGCCAATAAAATGGCTTCAAAATGTTTTTTTTTTTTTATTGAAAAACTTAAAGGAGTGTAGATTTTAAATGCTATGGATATTTTTTAAAAAGGCACCTGGCAAGATTTTTGAAGATCTTCAGTAACATTAAAAACCTAATAAAAAAAAATCAGCTGTGACTCAGTTTTTAAAAGGAAATGTGTAACCTATGGAACTTTGAAACAAACAGACAACTTAAAGATAAGCTAATAAAATAACTGATTTTAAGAATAAGGAAACCAAGATCCCAACAGCTTTGGTAATCCACCAAAGGTCAGACAACATATACTGGTAAAGCCAGCATTAGAAGCAAAGTAATGGATTTCCAGCCCAGAATGCTGTCTATTTAAGTAGTGTACTCATACAGTCAATCACATTTCTCTTATAGCATAAATGTACTGG
This sequence comes from Martes martes, assembly GCF_963455335.1. NCBI lineage: Eukaryota > Metazoa > Chordata > Mammalia > Carnivora > Mustelidae > Martes > Martes martes. Next base: position 74,512,037 of record NC_137899.1, on the reverse strand, counting down.
TTTTATTATTTTGTATTTCTGTGCTTGTAGATAGCAAGTACAGAAATGATGGCAAAATACATTTGGAAGAAGATACAGAATTACAATTGTGGTGTAGAATCCTTTTTCCTACCACATTAAATTTATACCCATATCCAGTTCTGGGAATAGATACTCTGGATTCTTCTGGGAATCGTGTGTGACTGGAAAGAATCTGGGTTATATCAGAAGTTTGCAGAATCCTATATTCTCCTTTGCCATTCACATGATTTGATGAAGTTTATAGGGCTGGTTGGGGAAAAAATATGTTAACAGTAATAGAGGTCATGTTCCAACAACTGTCACACACCTGAATAGATAAATGCCTGTGGGAAGTTTCATTTTTCTATCACATATTCTTTTTTTTTTTTTTTAAAGATTTTATTTATTTATTTGACAGACAGAGAGAGAGATCACAAGTAGGCAGAGAGGCAGTCAGAGAGAGGTGGGGAAGCCGGCTCCCTGCTGAGCAGGGAGCCTGATGCAGGGCTCGATACCAGGACCCTGAGACCACAACCCTAGCTGAAGGCAGAGGCTTAACCCACCAAGCCACCCAGGTGCCCCTCTATCACATGTTCTTAAACACAACCCATACTTTGTTCACAATCTTTTGTCATAAGGTTACTCAGTATTCATTGCATTATATATCAATAGTATCTTTTGTTTATCCTTCTTATTATCTCTAAGCCTTGACTCCTCTTAATGCTTCCAGTTCATGAGTTAAATTCTTCTGATTAAATTTTTCTTTCTATCCATTGATATATTGCCAGTCACTTCAATTTTTTTTCAAGATTTATTTATCCATTTTAGTGGCGGAAGGAGAGAGGAAGAGCAAGAGGGGCGGAGGGAGAGGGAGAGAGAATCCCAAGCAGACTCTGCACTAAGTGCAGAGTCTGATGCGAGACTTGATCTGAGATCATGACCTGAGCAGAAAGCAAGAGTTGGACACCTAACCAACTGTGCCACCAGGCGCCCCTTGCCAGGCACTTTAACTGTCATCTCATCTATACCCTTAACTTCTCCAAAAGTGCTCTTAACTATAGTAATATGTACTTATTTACTTTCTGTACTCCTGTATATGGGCTGCTGATGACATTACAAATAAATCAGAGGGCGTGGGGCACCTGGGTGGCTCAGTGGGTTAATCCTCTGCCTTCGGCTCGGGTCATGGTCTCAGGGTCTGGGGATCAAGCCCCGCATCAGGCTCTCTGCTCAGCGGGGAGCCTGCTTCCCCCTCTCTCTCTGCCTACCTCTCTGCCTACTTGTGATCTCTCTCTCTGTGTCAAATAAATAAATAAAATCTTTAAAAAAAAAAAATCAGAGGGCAGGTATCGGTAAGTCCCAGTACAGTACAGAATTTCCTATTTCATCTGCATCTTCAGGAACTTCTTTATTTCTTTAAAGATATCTAGATTTCTAACCCCCCTAGAAATAACCTCAAACATTTATTACTGTCCTTAAATTTGTTACCATGCCTCTCTTGCTTTTCTCTGCATATTATCTTGAATGTATGTATGACCACTGCAAGAAGAAAATGGAGAACAAGCCTTCAATTTATCATTACTCCCAGATTTTCTAACATTTGTTCAAGACATAATTATCAGAGCCTAGCATGCATGTACCAGGCACTTTTCTTGTCTCTGTTGTTATAGATAAAGCTTTATCTAAGGTCTACACAAGATGAACCTTTACCTTTGCTCTTGATTCTCTGCCTATATATATTAAGAGTCTTCAGCTCTTCAAGATGTTATAAAAATAAATTATATTTTCTTGTGCATTTTCAACACTTTCCTCCAATTTCTTTTGCTTTGTCTTACTCATGTTTCCATGTCTTTTCCTTGTTAAAAAATCACTTCCCTTAGGTTCACATACCCTTAGGTAGTCAGTCATGACCATTCTGCTACCCATGACTTCAGAGCATCTTGAAAGGGTGATCCTTGCTTGAAGCTTCCACTTTTTATTTCCCATTGATTACTAGACCTTCCAAAACCTGGCTTGTTGTTGACTGCTCCCCAGAAATCACTCTGGAAAATGATTACAAAAAAAACACAAAAACACAAAAAAACAAAACAGAACAAAAAAAACCCCACCTCATTTTAGAAAAATCCAGTGAGTAGTTTTAGTTCTAAGCTGATTTGATCTTCAGTCTTTGATGTTATATGCTGCTTTCTCCTCCTTAAAGATGCTTTTTCTCTTGGTTACTGTGCCATTATTTTCACCTTTCCTCTTCTTTTTCCATTTTTTTCCCAAATGGCCCTTTAGGTGTTTTTTCAGTACTCTTATTCCTCAGTTGCGCCTTATATGTATGTTGAAATTACCAAGAATCAATTAGACACATCTTGTTGCCTTACTCTGTAAGTTCTTCCTTTGAAAGATAAACTACAATGACTCCTGGTTGGTGTGGATTGGGATTGGATTATTGGCATTCATTTAGACTAATTAGTAATCAATTAGTAATCACATCCTCTCTTGATTTAATTATACAATAGCACTTTATTGATCTCTCCTTCTGTTTATTTTTACATTCAATCCTTTTTTCATAACATGGCTCAATATGTTTTTAATTTAAAAATACAATCATTAATTTAAAAATACAATCATTACAACTTATCTAAATATATTTAATTCCCTCTTCTTACAGGGATTTAAAAAATTCCCTCCTTAGCACAGTACACAAAGCCCTCTATTATTTGGTCCCAACTAAACTTTCCAGGCTTTTCTCTAAGAGTCTATAACATATTATGCTAGATTGTATATGCAAGATTCTATACCGTATAATGCTTGAACTGCACAAGACTTTTTATTAGTCTCCAAACATGCTCTTCTCTTTCATGCTTCCATAATTTTGGTGATCCTCTCTTGATGTATTAAAAAAAGAAAAGCCTTTTTTGTTTGTTTTTATGAAATTCTCTGCCTGGTAGACTACTGCTCATCCTTCCAGGACTGGTGCATATGTTGTTTCCTCAGTGAAGTTCTTCCAGATTCCCTCAGGCAGGGTTAGTATTCTCTTCTTTAATGTACCCATGACACTTTATTCCTCCATTACGGATTTCTCACATTGTATTATTGTGCTTTGCTAACTGCTTCCCTTCCCCAGAGGATGGTGTGCTCCTTGAGGACGAGTCAATAAAGCAAAGCAGAGTGCTTGGAACATAGTAAGTACTGGATAATTTTGGTATTGGCTGAATAAATTGCCTGCTCTGACATCTGATGCCTTAATAGTATTGAATGCCTGAGAGTTTCCAGAATTGAAGTTTAGTCTTCTTTAGTCTTCTTTTTTTTTTTTTTTTTTAAGATCTTTATTTATTTTTGCAAGAGAGAGAGAGAGAAAGATAAAGCGCATGTACACACCCATGCATGAGTTGGGGGAGAGGGAGAAGTAGACTCCCTGCTAAGTGGGGAGCCTGATATGTGACTCAATCCCTGGACCCAGGGATCATGAGCTGAGCCAAAGGCAGGTGCTTAACCAGTGAGTGATCTTAAACACACTAAACTAGCTGAGTATTCAAATTCTCCCATACTCTGGCCCTAGAGCCTTTTGGGTTCCATTTTTTCACCTCCCCCTACCTGATCTTTATTTGTAGCTGTGCTATAAGCACCATGAGGCAGGAGCAATGTCTTCTGTTATGAACATTCTGTCATCACCACATGGCACATTTTCTAGGACATTCTTGAAGCTCAAATTTTGTTGGATATATTAATGAAAGTATGCAGTTTTAAAAATTTAACTCTTCAAATTCTTCTGTAGTTGGCATGGATAGGGTAGGAAATGAGGAGACAGGATGGGCAAGTGTATGGTGAGTAGAAGTGACTTAAGCTGGTATGGTTGGGCTCTAGTGCCCACTCGTATCTAACCAGAGCAACTCAACATACTTTGCATTTCCAGTTTTTGTGGAAAAAGCATGATTTTAAGTCAGATGGACCATTAGTTTTAATATGGAACAATGTATGAGCTTTGGAAAAAT